>NW_019028998.1:0-690171 GCF_002105155.1 Lobosporangium transversale | reverse complement strand
TATGGTAGGAAGGAAAGGTGCTCTGCTCTACCGACTAAGCTAAACGAGCCTCCGATGGAGGTTTGTCGTAGAGCATCTACTAGTGATCTCTGGAAACTAGTAGGTAATGATGAAAAATGAAGAATTGGGCAAGAGCCTCGTGGTTTTGGGATACGATAGTGATCCTAAGTAATGCTTTGAATGATTTTGAGGATGCTGCAAAAGGGCATCGATAATAAGAAGAGAGATCTTTAATAACTGCTAATTTTCTGAGAATTCATAATGAGAATAATGAAGATAAACTCACCTGCAAAAGGGCATCGATAATAAGAAGAGAGATGCCGTTTTTGCAGTGAAGGAAAAAGCTACTTAAATACTATTTAAAAATGGTAGAAAATAGGATGATAGGAAATAAATAAATTGAAAGGAAATACATATTTAGGTAAATGAATAGGCGTCATTTACGACACCCCTCCATTCGGATTGGCACTACTCCTGGAGTGCCTGGATAAACGCCGTAGCTCTCTCTGATAAATCTCAGCAGAATTTGCTGGAGGAATGATAGGAGAAGGAGGAGCTACAGCATCACGATCAGCGATGAACTGCTCTTGAGCTACACGTTGCCGTGCAGCATCTTGAAAATGTGCCGTTACTGGATCAAGTTCAATGGGTGATCCGTCCATGGAATTATCCATAGAAAATTCATCAGAAGCGCTTTTTGGTTTATACCAAGGCGCCTTAGGCATCTCATTATCGACTAGAACAGCCTTCTTCAATCTATCTTGATGGACTAAGTCAGCTTTTATCGTACCGTCAGGCCATGCAAGCTGAAAGGTATGTAGAGGCGTTGCTCGAACAATACGTAAGGGACCATAAAAACTTTGATCAAATTTCTTCTTAGCGAAGTGCTTCACAAGGACAGCATCACCTGGAAGAAATTTATTTTCGTCGATTTCATTCTGCTTGTCATAGGTAGAAGCCATAAGATCTGCTGCTTTCTGTTGTAGACCATCTGCCTTGCGACGTATTTCATCAATCTGATCAAACTGTTGTTGTCTGTAAGCTGAGTAATCATCTTCCGTTATGAAGTCGAATAAATGAGGGTGAGAAGTATCTCCAGGGATAACTGGATCTAGACCATAAACCAGTTTAAAAGGTGACACTTTAGTGATAGAGTGTATACGAACTCGACATGCGAATAAGGCTTGTAAAATGTATCTGTCCCAAGCTGTACGATGATTTCCGACAAACTTGTTAATCATTGTGCCTAATAAGCCGTTAAATCGTTCGCACTTTCCGTTGGCTCGGGGATGGTATGCAGATGTTAGTTGATGGTTCGTACCCATCCGATTCATATATCGCTGTAAGGTCGCTGCCGTGAAATTTGATCCACGGTCTGTGACAATTTCAGATGGACATCCAAACTGCATAAAAATTTCCTCATAAATAAAGTCAGCAACTGCCGATGCAGTCGCTTCATGCACAGCACGGGCTAAGGGCCAGTTGGTAGCATAATCAATTGCGGTGATAATCCAACGATTGCCATTCTTGGTTTTCGGTAGGGCTCCTATGAAGTCCATTCCCCAGCGCTGAAAGGGCAAGGTAGGCTCTAGAGGATGTAGAGGTGCAACAGTGGCATCTTGACGGGCTAACAGCTGACATTCAGGACAAGCTGAGACCATTGTTATAATATCAGCACGAAGGGTTGGCCACCATACACGAGTTGAAACCAGATCGAATAAGCCGTTTCGGCCAAGATGACCAAAGCCAGCATGATACATACACTATCATGCAAAACTGATTCAATAATTCATTTCCATGTGCATTTCTTTTTTTCATTCCTAGAAACCGTATATGCATACACCACTCATACTTTGGTTTAATAAAGCTCCCGTCTTCTTCTACGTCATAGTGATGCGTTGTGACATTAGCTTGTCTCATTTGAATAGCTAATGACTTTTTTGTTCATGCAGGTCATTGAATCAGTTTCACATGTGCCCATTCGGTGGCCAAAGATCTTTATTCTTTTGTGAGGCATAACCTTACATCAATAGATAGTATTCCAACCATGGGCATCACTGACAGCTTGGAGTCCCTTATGGATACCTATGATGAGTTTGCGGCAGAAGCCCACTGGGATCCTGTACCATTCAACCGATACTCGCTCCCATAGTTCATCACAGCTCTTAGCTCGCTCCGGATACCTAGAGAGCCGCCTATCCAATTCTGCCCACATGTGTTCAATAGGGTTGAGGTCAGGGGATTGTGCTGGCCACTCTAGAAGTGTACCTTCCTCTTCTATCAGATGTACTGACTCCAAATACTTCCTAACAATCTTCGCCGTGTGCTTCGAGTCATTGTCGTGCTGAAAGACGATATCGCTTTTAGTTAGGCCCCAGTCATCAAGCGACATCTGTAGATCCTCCTGCAGTAGTTTGATGTAAAGTTGTGCGTCCATATTATTGTCAATCTTTGCAATGTATCCAGGTCCGTACCATGAGAAGCATGACCACACTTTAACATTACCACCCCCAAACTTGACAGTGCCTTGCACCGACCTGCGAGTGAGGCGTCCCGGATTGTCGTCCCAGATCCACTGCACGCCATCAGAGCAGATTCGGTTTATTTTCGATTCATCTGACCAAATAACCTTTTTCCAATCTTCCAGAGTCCATTCCTTATACTTATTGATAAAATGCAAACGAGCTTTAATATGTCGTTGACGTAAAGCTGGCTTATGTACACGCCTCTTTGCTGTCAATCCTAACTCCTTGAGCCGTCGTCTAACGGTGGTCTCAGAAACAGCCGCTGGTATGAGCTGGTTGGCTCTGACGGTGGCCTCAACTGCAGACTTGAGTGTACCTCGTTTCATGTTCACCTTAAGATACTGCATGATACCTCTGGGTACTTTCCTTGGTCGACCGCCTTTATTGACTGGCATGTACTCCTTATTATGTGCATAGATCCTGGTGGCCGTCGCTATTGATATACCAACACTAGCAGCAGTTTCTCTAGTAGACATGCCTCCCATCATTAACCTCCTGGCTTCGTTGACTTTCCTTTGTGGAGTGGGTCTCATATTCTGTGAAGGTATAGTTAAGAGAGAGTTAAGCAAGTGTTCATAAAGGAAAGAGAGAAAAGTCCTTTTTTTACTGGCATTAAATGACGTCCAAAAGTTGTCATGGGCAACATTTTAGACCACATGTGAAACTGATTCAATTACCTGCATGAACAAAAAAGTCATTAGCTATTCAAATGAGACAAGCTAATGTCACAACGCATCACTATGACGTAGAAGAAGACGGGAGCTTTATTAAACCAAAGTATGAGTGGTGTATGCATATACAGTTTCTAGGAATGAAAAAAAGAAATGCACATGGGAATGAATTATTGAATCAGTTTTGCATGATAGTGTACGATATCATCCTAGGGCAACCCTGGCTGCGAAAGTGGAACCCGCAGGTAAATTGGCGTACTGGAATATACAAATGGCAAGGTCGAAAAGGTTGGCAGGCGATACGCAGCGTAAGGGAGGAAAATAATGGCCAGCTGGCTTCAAATATTGAATCTACCGGGGCGAGCGACAATAAGAGCGTTAAGGAAACTGCAGAAAGGACAATGGAAGGAGACGTCATAGAAAGTGTCGCAGAGACAGTGGCAGGCACAGACGAACTGTGGAATACGACAGTAAGAGAGGGCGAGGAAGCAACAATGGGAAATGTGAAGAGCGATGGAATGGAGCAAGTAGAAATGGTGAAAGCAAATGAGGAGACAAAAAATGGGGAATCTACAGAAAAAGAAAAAGATCATCTGATCTCAACCTCTGCAGAGCATGAGGCCAAGAACCGTACAGACGTTCGCCTCGTCGGAGTGAAGCATTTCAAGAAGATCCTGAATACTACAGAGGATTATGGAGTTTGCTTTATCAGTGGGGACGAAGTAGAGTTAGTGGTCAATTCCGTTGACGCCGCCGGTGAGGGAGCAGAAAAGGTCCCAGAGAGATACCGCGCGCTGATAGAGGAATTCGCAGACTCCGTCTTCGCCGACTTGAACAAACTTCCCCCACACCGTCACGTTGATCATCGCATCGAGACTGGCTCGGCCCTCCCTATCGCCATGCCGGTGCGGAGGATGTCGCCTGAGGAACTGGATGCATTAAAGGAGCAATTAGAAGAGCTGCAGAAGAAAGGCTTCATTCGGCCCAGTATTTCCCCTTGGTCAGCGCCCGTTGTATTCGCTAGGAAGAAAGACGGAGGCCTCCGTCTGTGTGTAGACTACCGCGCGCTCAATGCAATTACCGTCAAGAATAAGTACCCTCTGCCACTCATTGATGAATTCTTCGACCGACTCTCAGGTGCAACCGAGTTTTCTAAACTCGATTTGCAATCAGGCTTCAATCAGATTCGAGTTAACCCCAGCGACGTGGAAAAGACCGCTTTTGGTACCCGCTATGGTCACTTTGAATATTTGGTGATGCCTTTTGGTTTGACTAACGCACCTGCGTCCTTCCAGGGGATGATGAATGAAGTTCTGCAAGGCGGTCTAGATAAATTTTGTTTAGTCTTCATGGATGATATCCTAGTATTCAGTCGCAACCCTGAGGACCATAAGGAACATTTGCGTTGGGTACTTGAACGTCTGGCGAAGTATCAACTCAAGGTCAAGATGTCCAAATGCGAATTCGGCAAGCCTGAACTCCTCTTCTTAGGCCACGTTGTGAGCGGTGAAGGCTTGAAAGTCGACCCCTCAAAGACAGAAAGCATCCAATCATTGACGGCGCCCACCAATGTTCAAGAGGTTCGTCGATTTTTAGGTATGGCTGGCTACTACCGCAAATTTATTAAAAACTATGCCTCTCGGGCCGCTCCCCTCACAGATCTCACAAAAGAAAAAGACAACAACAAAATCAAGACCAGACCTCTCCCCTCGCCGTGGGGCGAGAGAGAACAAGCTGCCTTCGACGACCTCAAGCAAACCCTCGCCTCAGCTCCCGTTCTACGCCTTGCCGATTTTTCTCGCCCCTTTTTCATCGAGACTGATGCGTCCCTCACTGCCATTGGTGCCGTCCTGAGTCAGGACTTTGGTTCAAACGGCCGGAAGGAAATGCACCCTATCGCTTTCATGTCGAGGAAATTAGATGAGGGTCAGCAGAAATGGCCAACACATGAGCGCGAATTGTATGCAATTGTGCGCGCTTGCGACGAATGGCGTACTTATATCCAGGGCAGAACAGTCAACATCTTGACCGACAATCACAGTTTGGTGTTCTTAAAACGACAAAAAGGCATGAGCAGACGCATGGCGGGATGGAGCCAACACATGGAGCAACAAGATCATGTTATCATCTATCGTCCGGGCAAGGATAACCCTGTTGCCGATGCTCTTTCTAGGCCTAATGAGGAGAATACCAAGGACGTCACCTGCAACTTCATGGAACTCGCCAACGGGGAGCTCGGAATAAAAGAGAGTAACCACGACGCAGGTGTTGAGGCGTTCGAGGAGGCATTATTGATGGCCATGGAAGAGGCAGAGTTTGACGAGACACTGGAAGATATGGATTGGCCTCTATTAATGGTCGAGTATAAGGAAACGGGCACCCTCGCTGACCCCGTACACCAGGACTTCCTAGGTTTAATGAGGGAGGAAGAGGATAATTTTGTGGTGGAAGACGGGAAAGTGTTTAGAGTGATGGGTGATACGCAAGTAGAATTTTTAAATTTCGCTCGGCGCGCAGATTACATGGCCAAAATGCATGAAAGTATGGGACACCCCGGTGCGCAAGGCTTATTTGAACGCATCCAGCCTAGATATTGGTGGCCTCGTATGCGTGAGAGCATTCAAGAAGCATGCCGTACTTGCAAGGAATGCCAGCTGACTCGCGGAGGAGCAACGGTCACCGAACCTCTCCACACTTTCTCGGTGGCTAAACCCTTCCAACGCTGGGGTATCGATTTCATCGGACGCTGTCCCAAGACTAAGAATGGAAACATGTGGATAATAGTCGCTGTAGATTACGCCACTAGCTGGACAATAGCCAAAGCTACGCCTGACGCCACTGCCGAGACAGTCTCAAATTTCATTTATGAGGAAATTGTCATGAACTTTGGTTGCCCCGCAGAGCTGATTTCCGATAGAGGCAGTCAGTTCATGTCAGAGGTCCTGTCAAGGACTGACAAAGGGTTTGCAAGGAAAGGTAAGTGAATGAATAACAAGAATGATAATGAGCTGAGAACTAGAATGGATTCACGAATAGTTTTATTGCAGACTGAGGTTTACTATGTTACAAATCTATCATATTTATACTTGTTTGACTGAAGCGGAGACGCGCTTCAAGAACTCTAAATAAAGCTTACTCAAATATTTCCTAAGGACTTTTACCATATGCGGAACTTCAAGTGTTGAGTTAACTTAATACACAGGATCCGAGGAAGATATCTGGTGCAATCTTATTTCAAGGTTCCTTGGCACTATAAGCCTTGGTTATTGGTTTATAGCTCTTCTAGAATCCTTGGAGCTATTCACGGAGCTAGAAAACTAGGAGACGCGACTTGGCTTGACAGGCAAACTATGCATGGAGGAATGAGTGAAGGAAATGAGCGGAACAAATTAATCAAGCACACGTGATCTTTTTCAGATTCGAATCAGACAAAAGTCATTCATCAATTCATGAGCTAGACATTGCTTGCTGTTCGTGACAATTTGCTTGAGTTTTTATACTTTCTCTCCGAGACAGCCTAGTGTTCTCCGCTAAGGCTAAGATCGTGGGTGCACTACCCTAAGTCGCCTGGCTGGCCACATGTCTTAGGTATATATTCCACCCCCCAGCCGAACCAGCGGTACATCTGGCAGCACATCCCCATCCACCCACTTGACTAGGACAGCGATGATCACAAAGTTTGACGGAGTCCAAAGTAGAAATTTCAGACCAATTCCGCAAGATTTGGGTCCACATGCCAGTGGATTTGATCGAATAGAAAAAATTAAAAGTCGTCCTTAGCTAGAGTCGGCACGCCAGCCTCCGCGGCTTTTCACGGGCGCAACAGGCCACATCGGAAGGATGGACTTCGAGTACCGATCACGGTGTACATTGGTAGAGAAAAACATGGATACGAATTGGCTCTTCACAGCCATCCCGTGCGAACTTTGAGAATTTCGCTTGTTTCTTTTTTTTTTTTTTTTTCCTGTTAACAAGAACCCACAGAGGTGAGGAATTTTATTTCATAATCTCGCTCTAAATGAGAGTTTCGCTTGTTTCATAGTTGATGCAAACGTGTTATACAATACTGAACTCAAACCTTTGAGGAGGGCTCAACTATCACGCGCACCCCAGGCGCCAAGACGTCAAGCCCAAGTGCCAAGACACCAAGCCCCAACCCTATCAATTATCAGTATAAATAGTCCACTACGTTATAGCCAAATAAAGTATCCTTTGACCTTCGATTCCACCTAAGATCACCTTTGATTGTTACTATTTACAGTTGAGGGCGATATCATTACTTTAGAGCGAGATTATGAAATAAAATTCCTCACCTCTGTGGGTTCTTGTTAACAGGAAAAAAAAAAAAAAAAAAAAAAAATTGTACCAAGATAAAGGTCTTTATTAGTTTATGATACATATAATACTATACAAGTAACTAGTGCTGAGATGAATGAGGTTGCATACCTGAAGTGTTGTACCAAGATAAAGGTAAGGAACACTTCAGGGACGGAGAGTCCACTATTTATTATAGCGGGGAGGATCGGGTGGCTGAGCTCACGTCCAGGCAAGACGGGGGGGTTTTTTTTTTTTTTTTTATTTTTTTTTTTGATAACAAGGACCCTCAGGGTCATGGGATTTATTTTCTACACTCTATGAACAAAATGCTACAGAAACTATAGTCAATAAACAGCTATTACTGCACAAACGACAAGAGCCGCTGTATCCATGATTTCATAAACCCTGGCCGCCGTGGTTGGTACTCAAAGTCTGTCGAGAACCTAGGCTTAGGGTAAGGCAGAATGACCTTTTCCAGACTAGGCAGGTGGGTATGTAAGAGAGTAGGAGATACAGTGGTCATCAAAAGTCATTCAATGATTTTGAATTTTTAACATTCTCATTCCTTTTCTTCATTCTCATCTAGCATGTGGCTAGTATATTTGGGGTAGTGCATTTGTTCCCCACACCTCATGATTACTTTCATGTCTCATTCCCAATTATGACTTCATTGTGAAATAAAACCAATTTCAATTTGACCTGCCTATTGAATGACTTCTGCTGAATTTCAATGTTGATTGCAAAAAAAACTTTTTCACTTCTCTTTTTTCTACCAAGGTTACCTTCAGCTATATCTTCTTACACCTCTACTTACAATTAACATTCCACATCGTTTAGTATTTATTATGAGGACGCTTTCTATGGAAAAGGTACACAATGCTCAGGCCTTACTTCGACAAGGGAAGTCTACAAGCGAAGTGGCAAGGAAACTTGGTATCTCTATTCCATCGGCAATAAGGATCAGGAGGGACGTCAAGGACAATATTCCTAAACCCAGAATGGGCAGACCCTCATTGGTTTCCCCTGCTACCAAGAGGGCAATTGCACGCGAGGTTGATACGGGGAAACTTAGATCCATTCTGGCAGTTCAAGAATACATCAGATCGAGTCATGGAGTGCATGTCAGTGTAGAGACTGCCCGACGCTATGTAAAATCAGAGGGTTTGAAAAACTATGTCCGCCCATTCAAGCCTAGGCTGACAAAAATGCAGATTGCGAAAAGGAAGAATTTTGCCCTCAACCACCTTGACTGGACTGTTGATGACTGGAAGCGAGTGATGTTCTCGGACGAAAAGCTTTTTGAAAGGCTAGGGTCCTTAGGAGGAAGAACACAATATAGGCGACCCGGCCACAGGACTTTAGAAGATCGAGATGTTAGAGAGAGATCAAGGGGAGCACATAACAAACTTATGTGGTGGGGCTGTATCACTTATCATGGTGTAGGCGATGGTTGCAGGATCCCTGTCACAGTTGATTCCTCTTCATATGTTGATGTTCTACAAGATTATGTCCTCGGCTCGTGGAAGTGGTATGGCCAGGACCCTGAAAAGTTAATTTTTCAGCAGGACAATGCAAGTGTTCATACGAGTAGGATGGTTAAAGAGTTCTTAATTAAGTCACACATTACCACTTTGGAGTGGCCTCCAAATTCTCCTGACCTCAACCCTATCGAGAATGTATGGGCCTACATGGATCATCGGCTCAAGGGATATGAGAAGGTACCAAAGGATCCGGATGAACTATGGGAAAGACTACAGGATATCTGGACATCTATTCCACCTGACTTCCTTGATGAGCTATATGAAAGTATGCCACGAAGGGTAGAGGAGCTACATCGCATGAAAGGAGGTCGTACACATTACTGAAGAACAGAAAAAAAAAACAAATAAAGCAAAGCTCCTGATTTTCTTCAAATGTCATTCAATGAGATGCCAATAATTGGCATTCATCTAAATTTTCAATTAGCAACAGGAGCTCATTGACATTGTAGTAGGAGTGACGTTGTCGATGGTCAAACTCGCTACGTAAGTTTCATTAGCGACAAGCAAGATCAAATTGGAGAAAGGAATGAGAATGTCGAAATTCCTAATTCATTGAATGACTTTTGATGACCACTGTATGTGAACAGGAACAAGGGTCAAGGAAAGCTTAGGAGTTTTATTCAAGATATCAGGTAAGGAACTATAGTGCGTGCCAAAACTGATGCAATAAATTGCATTTTTCAACATTCATTCCTCATTCTCCTTCTTCCTCTTTATGATCTTCCCTGCCACCACCGTTTCTCATTCTCATTTGTCTCACCTCCATGGAGTCTCATCGTCATCGCCATCAGTGGCCTAATTAGCATTTAATTGCAATTTGCTTTCAACATCTCATTGCATCTATTATGGCAATTAACAACTTCTTGTTTTTATTTATTCCTGTTACTTCTCCTTTCCCCTAACGATGTTCCCTCCTTTAGCCTTATATAACTCCCTCATCCTCTTCGGCATACCGCAGTATAGTTTGTGTAAGAATTCAGGAGGGATATGTGTCCATACGTCTTGGACTCTCTCCCAGAGATCCTCCATATTCTTTGCCTTGTCTGGATAATGATCCAACTGCACCTTCATGTATGCCCATATGTTTTCTATTGGGTTGATGTCAGGAGAGTTTGCTGGCCATTCCATGAGAGGTATCTTAGACTTTTGGATATAGGTCATTGCTATTCTTCCGGTATGAATCCTAGCATTGTCCTGCTGAAATATAAATTTGTCCTTATCCATCAAGTAGTAATCCCTGGACTTAAAGATATAATCCTTGAGAACGTCGACGTATGTCACCGAATCCACCTTCTCTTGGAGCCAGCAGCCATCGCCTGGTCCGTAGTAAGTTATACAACCCCAGAACATCATTTTGCCTCCACCGCCTTGCCTTGTCTTTTTGATATGATGTGCTCGTAGAGTTTTATCCCATCGATGCTTGTAGTAGTACTTTCTTCCGCAGGACCCAACTCTGCTAAAGATGGTCTCATCTGAGAACATGACGTTCTTCCAGTCTTCTAGAGTCCTGTCCAAGTGATCCTTTGCAAAATTATATCGAGCATAGATTTGCTTCTTCGTCAGATCAGGCTGCTTCTGTTTTACATATGCCCCCATATCATCCTGCATAAGGAACCTCCTGATGCTCGATTTACTAACCTGCACTCCTTCCCTCAATTGAACAAGTTGTTGGCCATCTTTTAGGGTCTCCAATACACCCATGTCAAAAAATCTTGATAAAAGCTGCTTCGTTTTCTTAGTAACTTTGCAGGGTCGGCCCCCTCTCAGCACTGGAATACTTTCTTTGCCTCTTTTCCTAATCCTTTGAGCTGAGGTAACAGATATCCCTAAACTCTTTGACACTTCTCTGGAAGACTTTCCCTGGTGAAGTAGAGCAGTTGCATTTTGGATAGTTGATTTGGATAATGATTTCATGTTATGATAAAGATATGGCAGATATGTAGAGTGTCGCTTGGTGTATCAGTGGTGATGGTGCTATAAAGAAAGAATAAAGAATAAGAAAGAAGTAAGGGATGGACAAACCTGACATGTACTTTTTACCAAAACTGATGCAATGAGACATGACTATACAAATGGCGATTATTCGCTAATTGCGTCATTGATGAGAACAGCGATGACAGTCTACGAAGGTGAGACAAATGAGAATGAGAAGCGGTGATGGTAGGGAAGATCATTAGAAAGGAAAAGGAGAATGAGGAATGAATGTTAAAAAATGCAAATTATTGCATCAGTTTTGGCACGCACCATAAACTAGGTGGGGAATGCGTCTCTATTTATATGTTATTCATGGGCTATGCTTATCAGTGAGTCATAGGGCTGTACCTATCGATGACTCATGGGCAATGCTTATCGATGGGCTATGTTTATCAATGAGTCATAGGCTATGCTTATCATTGAGTCATAGGCTATGCTTATCAATGAGTCATATGCTTTCACATGCTATGACTCAGACCTGAACCGAGCCGTGGTGGCGTTAGTTCGTGACTTGCTTGGCCTCGAATCACGTGACGAGCTTCTGACTTGGTGGCTGGTATACGACAAAGTCCACCTTTCCGACGTGGCCTGTTGCGCAACGCGACAAATTATCCACTATCCATAGTCATCAAAAACTTCATCCCACCTAGCCGCTCCATCACGTCCAGTTTGGTTTTCCCAAGGTAACTGTCCCGGACCAGTGCTCCTATTCGAACCATTCGAATCGAATTTGCCTGATATCGAATTCGATTCGAATACGAATAGATAACAGGATTCGAATGCTATTCGAATGGTTCAAATGATTCGAGCCATTCAAACCATTCGAATCGAATAGGAGCACTGGTTGAAAGAGATGCCTTGATTGAGCCTTATATAGTTTTCTAAATAAGAGTATAAGCATCTCTCAATACTAGCAAATCAAATAAAACTTTTTGCAATACAACTCTGAACCAGGGCTATGAGCTATATCAGTCATAACACGTCGCAATTCAAACCACCACGCTCCTATTCGAACCATTCGAACCATTCGAATCGAACCTGGATAAGGCTTATTCGAATCGAATGCATTCGAAGCTGTTCGAATTCGAACCGTTCGAACCAAATAGGAGCACTGCACTTAACATTGGCATGCTTGTTTATTCTAATAAAAATAAAAGTGCAAGCAAACATCGCTATTATTCTTATCAAGATGGAAAACATGGGCGCGGAACATGTGGACAATTTTGGAAGCCACTGTATGAAATAAAGCACATTACATTACCTTCGCACGCAGACATGATAATGCAGACTGTCCAGGAACACCAAATTAATGCAGAGATTACCAGGGACGGAAACCACCGAAATGATAAAGACTTACGAATGTCGATTGGATAATAGCGTCAATGAAAGATTGGCACAGATGTGAGGCCTTCACGTTCTAACGGTAGCGAGAGAGAGAGAGAGAGAGAGAGAGAGAGAGAGAGAGAGAGAGAGAGAGAGAGAGAGAGAGAGAGAGAGAGAGAGAGAGAGAGAGAGAGATTGCTAAAAATAATGGGAACGCAATGAAAGGAAAATACAAATGGGAGGAAATTAGGTGTGTACTGAGTGAGGAAAACTAGAACAGAGGAAGCGAAGGAAAAATCAGTGAGCAGGGAAAATGGGTGCGTATAAGGAAAGGAAATCGGTGTGCGAAAGTAAATTGAAATGATTGATTCACAGAATGAGAAAAAGCTGTGCAAAGAGAGCGAGAGAGAGATAGGTGCACAGAGTATGAAATAAAAAATGGGCAGGGAATGTGTGCTGAGAGATAAAAGTGAAAAAAATTGGTGAGGAAAATAAAAAAATAATGGACAAAATAAGCGAGGAAAGAGAGAGTAAGAGGTGTCTAGAGAGAGAGAAAGAGGTGCACATGGAGGAGCAAAAATTAAAGATGTAAAGAAAGAGATAAAAAAAATAGATATAACCTTGAATTAAATGTTTAACGTGTAGTTAAGGTGCGAAAACAAAGATTCTGAAGGATAATCAAGCAATAGAGAGGAAAATGTATGTATATAATTGTATGATGGATGATGGGAATAAAAACGCGTGTACGTAATTTTATTTTTAGTGAGCACATCCTATTGCCACTCTTTTTTTTTCTCACACATCCATCTTTTCTTTCTTTCATCCCTCTTCCTCTAAGCATTTCTCTTTCAATCTTCACATTAACGCCAACATTCTTGCTCAGTTCACTTTAATCAAATTCGCTCTTTGCTGATTTACTGACAATTACTTTTTTTTTTTTTTTTTTTTTTTTTTTTTTCAGTACGCAATTAAACCAAGATGACTCAAAAAATTAAGCTCTTTTGTATTCTCGACGGCGACTCTTCCGCATTTGAAGTCCAATTGGATGCTGATGACTCAATTGCTGCTCTCAAAAAAGCAATCAAGAAGGAAAAAGAAAACGACTTCCGAGAGATTGATGCCGACAAATTGAATCTCTTTCACATCTCTGTTCCTGATGAGGGCGCTACAATCAATCTCGCCAATATTGAATCAAAGGAGCTACTCACCAGAGCAACAAGCGAGATCTCTGAGGTCTTTGGTTCTGCTCCAGCGAAGAAAACCATACACGTCATTATTCAGCGGCCATCACAAGGTAGCTCTTGATGGGCTGGCTACTGATATTTTCAGCCAGATGGAGCTTAAACTCCTGTGCATGACGATCAACATTACTGTTCATGCTAACATGTTTATTTATTTTATTGCTGTTGCAATTGTTAGGATCCTTTGCAGGTACGAGTTCTCAAGTCAACAGTAAATGAGTCTATTTCTCAAGTAGACTTTCAGCATCGCAGATGCTCTGTATTCATTCCTTGGGTCTTTTGATTGAGTTTGCACACCCGGAGCCTATTCCTAATGCCCTTTCTTTTCTTTTTTTTGTGGTTGTGGATTGAGTCAATTTCTCGTTTAATCTTTTGCTACATGCTGCAGCTTATTCTAACGCCTTTTCTTGAAACATTATGGATACTTAGGTCCAAGAGCTTTAGAACTAAATGATGAGGATGGTAAGAGATTTGTCGGGTTATATTACGGGTTATATAGCACATTAGTTTTTACGGCATATTAACATTGTCCGTCACATGTCATATCTAGAGAGACTCTGGCTTGAGAGAATCAAGAAGGAATTCTTCCAGGGAAAGGTCAAGCAATTCCTAGAATCATACGCCAATGGTGACCTTAAACTTCCACTGACTGGGGGAGTTGTGTCAGGTCTTCCGAAAGTCCCTAGGAGAGGAGCGCCAAGCGAGAAAAAAGAATGGCCAAGTCTTCTTCTCCTTAGCCCATCGACATCTCTCAATAACACTATATACCATCCATGTGAAGAGGCAATCAAAAAAATTTATGAAGATGATCCTCGTCAACTATCATTGTTTGGAGTTAGTGGTTGCGGGAAGACCAGGACTGTCATCGAGATTCTTTCCCAGAAATGGGGCATCTATTTGAACGCCAGCAGCACCGATAGAGGATCCAATGACTTGACATCGCTTGCTAAGTTTATGCAAGAGGCAAATTTGGAACGGTTATATAATAATCAAGATAAGGCAGAAAATGGCCTTAACACACAAGCAATCACGCACTGCCTACTCCTGTCAAGACTACTGATCTTCCAACACTGTCTGGGATTGAACAAAAACCTAACTTGTGAAAGCTTGATGCTCTTGCAGGTTTGCCCCTCAGCTTTCAGCAAGGAGGTACCCGATATTTTTGACAAGCTTTTCAATACTATAGCCGCAGGCTTCCACAGGGGAGGTGTTGGAAGAGGGAACGTATGCCGTGTCGTTCAAAAAGCTTTTGAACAAGTTCAAAGTCAACTGAATCCATCGACCAAAATTCTGATTGTAGTTGATGAGGCTCAGAATTTCAGCCGAGTATTTGAGAAACGATTCCAATCGAACCTACCCGATAGCAGACCGAGGCCATTACTATCGCCTGTAGTCCATGGCCTTGAAACAGTAACCACGGATTCGCAACATGTTTGTATCATTCCGTGTGGGACTGGCCTTAGTCTTAATGACCTTCAATGGTTGGAGGATTCTGGCGCAGAAGCCAAAGGTACCAAGGAACCGGATGGAGGTCAATCCTATCGTATCACCAATTTTTCTGGATGGAGTAGTATAGCACAAATCACCGAATACTTAGAGCGTCTTAAAGATCAAGTGACTACAGGTCGTGAAAAAATCGATGAAATGATACCGCCAGCTGCAGTCGATACGATGTACCGACTCCTCCGAGGCCGATTCCGACCCATTATCAGCGTGATCGAGGGAACTATATGGAAGCACAATGCGATCGAGGAGACTAAAAGGGAGCAAAATGAGCCAGGATCTCAAGAAGAGCCAATCTGGATGAAGGAGATAAAGGACGTGCAACAAAGGCTAGCAACTTGCCCTGATGATTTGAACCAGAGGAAAAGGGGGAACTTATGCTCTGACTTTCATCACGCTATGAAGCGCTTAATGTGGGAGAAATCTGAGATGCTCTATCTCGTCAAATAGCACTTGTTCGCATGGTGTTATTTGGAGTACAAACTGTTATCGCTAAGGAACTTCCCCAACTTGTAGAATCGGCGCTTGGTAGGATGGAGTTTATCAAGTCAAAATCGTCAGAATATCGTACAGTGATCGACGAACCATTTGTGTTTCTTGCAGTCCACAATTACTTTCAAAAATCAGACCCTGGATTTCACAACATGATAGTTACCTTTTGGACATTCACTAAAGACCCCAAAATACATGGAAAATTTTGGGAGTGTCAAGTTCCTTTGAGCTTGATCAACATCTTCCACAACAAGACGCTTGCGAAAAAGATGTTTCCAAAAAATGCACCTCTGGATCTGGTTGATCACGAAGCCACCATAGTTGGATGGAAAAAATCCCGCATTGGAGCTGATTGCAGTGACTTGACTATGGAGCAATTCTTGGAGGCCCATTTCGACCATGATTCGAGGATTGATAAAAGAGAGATTCCTCCATTTTATTTCCCCACGGACGAAATCACTGGTCCAGACATTGTGTTTATTCTCAAGATCAACAAAAAGATGTACCCCGTATTTGTCCAGCTCAAATTCGTGAAGAAGCTTGATGGTATGAAAGCAGCACACGCCTTAGAGACAATTAGCCGCGACGCGATCAATGTACACCATTTGCCCAACTTTGACCGCTTTTGCCCTCCGAATGAAAGGTATCTTAGCTTGTTGTTAATGTATCCTGGAAAATTGTCAGATAAAAATAAGACCATGCATCCCCCAGATTCAAGGCAGGCTCTAATGGTGATAGATGAGGGCAACATTGCCGAATACTTTCATGAGAACGAGATTGAGCTATTGGATTCCATCAAGAGAAGTGGAGAGGCAATTGAGCATGGAAGAGAAAAGAAGATCAAATCCAACGAGCAAGAATCGTCCTTAACACTGCAAGATGGCGACTAATTGTTTTCAGAAAATAAAAAAAGCTTATTCATTCACATAAACGTTTGTAACAACCCAGTTTATTTTGTTGAACTCTCTTGGTGCGGAGATCGCACCTTCTTGGAAAACTGTGCGTGCTCTTCCAGCGTGTGAGTGCGCATCACAAATGATCCTCCTGCACTCTCACAAGCCTGGGAAAGGTCATCCTTACTCATCTTGAACACAGTCCTCCTCGTAAGCTCTGTTGGCCCCGTGGGATACCCAGATGCAGGGATCTAGCAGGCAGAGCTCGAATATCTCTGGTACATGATGAAAAAAAAAATAAAAAAAAAGCAGGTTAAAAGTATGATTTGGAGCAGAAAGAAGCAGAATGAACCTCAATTTATAATCGCCATGGTCTGTCTCATTACATTCCGGACAGTCAATGGACCGATCAGATTCGACGATGTTAATAAAGTCTACTATGTGGATCCTGCGGACCATGACAAAAATAAGGAAATACTACAGAGCGTTTTTCGCCGCGATTTAGTGATGCTCATAGGCGCACGTGCCTCTGGAAAAACAACATGGTTGTATCGACTTATCACCCAATTAACTGACTTTGGGTATCGCTGCCTCCCGTAAGCCAACTTCCGCGAAAATGGATAAAGTGGATGCAATGTATGCGCTATTGTACCGGTACTGACCTTATATTTTTCATTTAGACTATCATTTGAGGAAGTTAACGTTCGCAATAATGAGTCTGTTTTCTGGAGAACTTTTGGTGATGCGAGACGTACACTCGAAGTCAAATGGGTATGTTTTTTAAGCTTAGTTAACTCTCCACGAGTTGATGTGCCATTCTAATACAATGAATTGTGCTCAATGTCAATAGTCATCCAGGAATGATTTGTCTTTGTGGACGCTCCATTCATGAGGATCTTCGCTCGAAAGTCAACGGCTCGACGAAATGTCTCGATTACGATACATGGCAGGACTTCTCCACAGACAATCAGAATAAGAGGATGCTTTCGTACCATACTTTCAGAAGGATGGTCGATTCACTTTTGAATGAATCAGCTACAGATGCTGTTAATCTTCTCCGAACAGATTTTATTGGGTATCTCGGCGATATATCTATCACAGACATGGAACAACAGAGATTGGCAGACTTCCTAACTGCAGAAGGGGTGCTGATAAGACTTGATGGCAGTAACTACCGTATGGCCTCAGCATTCATTGACTCGTTTGTGAGGAGATATATTATCCCATTAAAATATCCTCACGCTCCTTCAGAGTCACCCCCAAAGAAAAGAGGAGGATCATTGGATATTCTAGAGATTATGAAGATTGCTCTTCGATTTTTCGATAAAGACTTGATTTTGCAGGCGGAAGATCGATCATACAAAAGTTCGGGGAGAACAGTTAAGGTTATGGGCGACTACAACGCCAGTGTCCCTCGAGAAAGCGTCTATGACACGGAATTGATGAGAGTTCTCACCAACTGGCTAAACAAAACAAAAAAATATGAGATCATTGGCCAGTGGCGCCTCCGTGAGCATGAGGACCACAAATATATTGACATTGTCATCAAGAAAGCAGGAAAACCTACGGTTGTTATCGAGCTTTTGGCTATAGGGAGTCAAACTTCTATTAAGGACCATATCAGCAAGACGCTAACTTACAAACGTTTACTCCCAGCAGAAGAAGCTTGGGTTGTTCATTTTACCTGTGAGGACGACTATTTTAAGCACCCATACTGGCAAACCGACGCGGAACTGGACCAAGGGGTGAATTTGGTGCATTTCTGGCACGATAAGAGTTTTAATACAGTGCGGATGAGTGCTCGCTGGAAGGACAGTAGTGGCAATACTCAAAGAATTGACAATGAGCTGTTGACTATCTAACAGCAATTCTATTTTTTTTTACCCAACATTGTAAGGACGTCCCATTTTGTTGACATAGGATTTATAATTTTGCAGATCTGTTTAAATAGCTGTTACTTTGTATATTTCGCATTGATTGCATTAAAACACTCTCTCTTCATTAATGACAAACAATTTACTTTATGTATCTATACCTTAATCTATATTTATATACTGTAGTTGCTGACTTTTTATGAATAGGCGTGCTTGTCAGCCTGAAACGACACAAATTGGCATTTCGAGCTCGAACTTTTTGATACGAGAAATGAGCTTGAGAGTGCCATGGACACAAAGGGAAGTATAAAGAGAAGACTGAAACTTTCTTCATGACAACTGAAAATACAAATCGAATACATGATACTGAAGTACAAGGCATTTACCGCGAAACTTGGCTGTGTTAATTTGTTCTGAAAAAGATATCAGATCATTAAACTCACTTTAAATGCGCAAACCGGGCTTCATTACGACATCTGGGCTACATGGGCTCACAAAAGTGATGTTAGCCATATACAGCCTTCCACATTTGAAAGTAGAAACACCAAATATTTTATGTTGGCTTCAACTTTAATGAATTTGACTCACTTATTGACACATCGATTGGGCAGCTGATAGGGCGTAATCGACGTCTGCCAAAAAATGGCCCGTGTCTCTTCCCCTGTATGCTCATATTTATTTTTTTGCTTTGTATCTCTTCCTTTTTCTTCCATTCTCTTGTGTCTCATCTCCCTCACTGCGTGTTGGTTTTGTTCTTTGTCTCTTTCCTCTTGACCATTCTTTCATCTTTCTTTTTATCTTTCCACAATGAGTGAATCCAACAAATACATTTTTTTCTTTTGTGCCAAAGGACTCGTGGGAAAAAAGAAAAAAGATGAAGAAAAATTACTCCGTGAATATCATGATCATTTAAATCGTTATCACTTATCCATCCTGGTTGAGTTCGAGTTAGAAAATACAACTGAACCTTTCCTCATTCATCGTAATCCCATGTCAGACATGGCCTTTCTCACCCTGTAAATTTTTTTTTTTTTTTTTTTTTTTTTTTTTTTTTCAACCGTACATCTGTGTTACGACACTACAAGACCTGTAAAAGTTGCCGAAAATAATGCGCCGCCGGTCCCTCCAGCCTCGAATGCCGATACATGTTCAGATGGCCATTCATTACAGGATAGTGTTAAAAAACATGAGGCAGTAATTAAGGTGCTTTGTGAGAGGATAGACGCTCTTGAAGAGAGGTATGACATCCTTTATTTGTTGTTAATGAGTTAATAGACTCTTCTTTTTTTTTTTTTTTTTTTTTTTTTTGAGATTAAATAGAAAGAAGTTCAATCGCCATGTCATGATAAATAGCGAACAAGAACAGTAGTTCTTTGTTATTATTTTAAATAAACCTCTTTTCATATAAAACGTTCGTTCTCCCTCATAACTTCAAAACAATAACTTTCAGTTCTCATCCTTTACTTCCTCATTACTCCATGGATATCTTGAAATATGTTGGAAAAAATCTTCCGACAAAAAAGCAGATCCCAAAAATAAGGTGTACACTCTTTTTTGTCTACTTGATGGAGAACCGCTTTCTGTCCTCATTGATGCATCTGCGCTCTCCTGCACCAGCGTTTGCCGACTCAAAAGGTTTATAATGGCAAGAGCAAATGTCAAAAAAAGATTCATTGCACGGGCTCGTGACATTGACAAAGCTTGAGAACATTCATAAGTTGTTTGACAATTTTGAATCGTTGGCAATGCTTTTCGAATCAACAGAAATGAATCGAAAGCATGACAGTGAGAATGACAATACTGCCGAGAGTAAACAACGACTACGGCGTTCTAAAAGAACATTGGCAAGACATTTATGAAAAACCCGTTGAATAAAAAATCGATATTTATTTCTTTATGATTTATTTTCTATATTTTCTATATCTATATTTTTATATCTTTATATTTTTATATTATCATGTTTTTATATTTTTATATTTTATACTCGGAGATCTTTATCTTCAATACTGATGTCAACACTCACCTTATACTGTAGAACTGAGCAAGGCTAATAAACTGTTGCACATCTCTTTGCTTGGTGGAACGAGGCCACTCTTTGATAGCCTTGACATGGCCTGAGCTTGTCTTGATACCTTCTTTACAAACGACGTGGCCCAAGAATTCAGTTTCTTCTTGCATAAAGGAACACTTGCTAAGTTTGGCATAGAGACGATTCTTCCGGAGAAATGAGAGTACACTGCAGAGATGGGCTAGGTGCTCAGTCTTGGCCTTGGAGTAGATTAGAATATCATCCAGGTAAAGTACTACACACTTATCCAGCAGTGGGCTCAATGCTTGTGACATCATGGTGGAGAAGGAAGCAGGGGCATTAGTTAGACCAAACGGAACAACATTAAATTCATAGTGGCCATATCTATATACAACGAAATGCAGTCTTATGAGTGTGTGCATCAAAAATCCGCTGCTGGTGATATCCTGACATTAGATCGAGTTTTGAGAAATATTTTGCATCTCGAAAGCGGTCGATGAGCTCATCGATACGCGGAAGTGGATGGCGATTTTTGCGTGTGATTCTATTTAAGCCACGGTAATCTACGCAGATACGAAGGGTCCCATCTTTCTTTTTGACGAAAAGGACGGAAGCCCCATAAGATGATGTGCTGGGCTTGATAAATCTTTTAGCTAAGAGTTCATTCAGCTGTTTGCGTAACTCGTCGAGTTCAGCGATAGAGAGGCGAATCACAGGGCGAACAGGTGGATCTGCGTTGGGATCTGTTTCAATTTCATAGAATCGCCACGGTCTGGTGGAAGACCTGCAGGGAGTGAGTCAGGAAAGACATCGGGGAACTCAACCTGTATAATTGACGCAATATCAGGGTGTATGTCGGAATTGGTAGATGAGGGAATTTTACTGTGGCGAGATAAACCTCGCTGCCTGGCTGTGCCGCGGCAGTTTAGAAATGCATGTGACTCATAAGTAGCCCACGAGACTTAGCTGTAATGGAATTGGTTTGAAACCCTCTGCATGACCAGTGCATGGCATTGCCATTATGTGTGAAGTGGGGATCATTAGTGCGCCAGTCGATAGAGGGATTAATTGTGGTAAGCCAAGGTTTGCCGAGAATGAGGTCATAGTATTTGAGGGGATAGACGAGAGGGTGAAGAGTGTCGGAATAAGTGCCACGTTCAAGAGTGATGGAAACAGTATGTTTGGTGATGGAGCGGTCGCCATTAGGGAGTATAATTGGAATGGAGGAACAGGAATGGAGGGGAATGGAGTTTTGTTTTTGGAATGAGGAGCTAATGACGTTACCCTCAGCGCCACCATCGATTAAAATCCTGGCTGGACGGCCATTAACAGCACCAAGGAACGTGAGTAGGGTACGGGCAGCAGTGTCGACTGTGAAGGATTGTAGTTGAAGGGTCTTCTTGCGTGAGCAACGTTGCAGGTTCTTGGGGGAGAAGGCAGGTCCACGGTCTCAGATATTCTAGTCGCCTCAAGCGGGCAAGGTTGTGGAGAGGAAGATACAGAGATCGTGTGGCCATTGGAATGTTGGTGAGTGTTTAGGTTTAATTTATCTCTGGCACGTGGCCCATTATTTACATTTTTAGCTTTTTTCGTTGGTTTCTGACTAATTATTGGCAGGAGGGAGCGTATGCATAGCAGAATTTTTAACTTCAACAGATTTATTTGTAATGTTGGGAAAACTTAAATCTGGTTTGCGCGCACTCCCCTTGTCCAGAAGAGAAGGAGAGGTTGCTTCAGCGACCAAGCCCTGGACTAAGCTTGACCGCTGGGGGCTTTTCCCGACATAGTGGAACATTGCTGGAGTATTTATTCATTTCTGGTAGAGGGACCTGTACCAGGTAACTACGTGTTTATCTACATAATAGAGAGTTTTCGCAACCTCGTTTTTACATCAAAATTCACATCGGGGAGTGAAAAAAAACCTTAAAAAGCATCTCTATTTTTGAAATCCAGCCTTGTCATAAATTTGCTTTGTAAAATACAACAAGATTCGTTTTTCTCGTATTTCTACGTCTAGCCAGAATTGCTTAAATTTAGCCAAAAAAATATAAAAAATTGCCAATTCTATATTTTACCATAAAAGACGCGACTTTTTAGACTATAGAGGTTATCAACATTAGAAATCTCTATTCTATTAGTCATCAATGCTCTAGCCTAGAGTCATTTAAAGCCGTAGTGTCTACGAGCCTTTACCTCCTGCTATTCCTTTCACCGAAAAAACTCTGGCACACAACAGAAAGCATTCTTCTCTAATGAATACTCCCCCAGAACAAAATGAGACGCATAACTTACCTTCCTTTCAGAGATTGTCGATTGAGGATATATCCCAAACGGATCCTGTGGATGATGTTGAAGAAGCAGGATCAGACTCTGAATCACCTTTATCGGTAAATCTGAACATCGTACGGAAATCTGCGTCAGAAAGTGCTTCCAAATCGATACGATTATTTTGGAGTCGAGGTACCTGGAAGTTAGCAGCACCATCATCATTTATATCCCTTCCATCGAGAAGCTGTTGAGCGTTGACGAGGTTTAAGAGAACGGGTGCAATGTGGACGCTTTACATATTTTTTTTTTTTTTTTTTTTAATTCGAAGTATTTATTTTAAAATCAGTCACAGCGTTAAGAAGAACATGGAAAAGTCGTTCTGTATATTACTAATGGCGAAAATAAAAATGGTCATTTTTCAGAAACACATCAAACTCTTTTAAGTTCATTCTCAGCTGATGTAAATCCTTGATGTAAACTTGGTTGCGAAAACTCTCTAATAGGTAGTGAAGACAAAAGGTGATCTTTATTAAATTATTATTACAAGCCTTTTATAGGCTTAAGACTATATACTGTGACACTGGTTCAGGACTACTTGACACCGTAGTCCGAACCTTTCGTCTCTAGATCATACAAAACAGCGGCATTCAGTCGGCAGACTTCCGCTGCTGCTTTTCACACACAGCTTGGGTTGATATCGTTGCTTTGACTTCAAATATGGCAACTTTCCAGAATTGTTCCCTTCGTATTTTGTCCTGTTTCCATTCCTTATTTAACCTTAAGTATTCTTGTTCAAGGTTGATGCGTCCACTATTCTGTAGTGCTGGTAATATTATGGTCATCCAATTTGAATCGAAGACACTCTTATCTTGGGAACGCACGTTGCAGAACTTTAGATAATCTTGATAATTGATTTCGCGAGGATTCTTCAACTGTCTAAAGTAATCCGAGCCAGGGACGTGTCCAAGAGCCGATGACCATGGTTCACATATGCTAGTATACTTGCTGCCGGTGCCTTCGGGAAGAATTGCTGTCATTATTACTTTTGAGTTTATACAGAAAATCTATTTCGGGTCGACAAATAAAGTAGAAACGCAATTGTGAATATTAGTTGGTGATTCTTGCCTTACCGAGCCTAATATTTATTGCAAGAGAGGAATAGTAGGAGACCTGAACACATTGGCGCCCTTTGCTAAAGGGTCCCCAAATGAGTATGCTCCATGAAACGTCTAGGACGCTCACGGTCATCAAACCTTTCTAGCAATAACGAAAGGGGTGATGATGGGAGCTAAGGTGTGCTATTTTAAAGCAGTCTTTATCCGCGGAGTCCCCCTAGCACATTCTGCCACGATTTCATAATAAAAGGCACTTCATTATACGATTGTTTCCAAGACATGTCAGAGAGACATGTATCCGGTGTAAAAAAAAGTGACGAACCCAGTAAAAAAAAGGCTGACAGTGTGTGTGAGAAAGAGAGATGAGTAGGTGTGCTAAAAGAAGGGAGGAGTGGGAGAGGCAGTAGAGAGTAAATGGTGTGTTGAGAGATAAAAGCTGATGCGGAAAATAATATGTAACACTATGGCGATAAAAAAAGTTGTGAATGACGAAAAAGGAAAAATAAAGTAATAGCTAAAAAAAAAAAAAAAAAAAAAAAGACTAGAGAGGACCAAGAGACAATGTCATAAAGCTTTCCTTTTTGGAGCTTTAGCTCCGTCAGACAGACACGCTCGATCATGTTGCGATGATGGGTGGTAGGTGGTCAAGTCGTGCTCCATAAGACCATAAAAATAAAGCGCCAGGTTCCAACAGATGTGAATAAGAACAAGCTAAAACTACTTACTGATGCTTTGGGAATCAATAGAGAGAGAGGCAGAGAGAGACGGAGAGAGAGAGGTGAAAAAAAAAAAAAAAAAAAAAAAAAAAAAGTGTTTGGAGTGTGTGTGTACAGTATGAGTAAAAAAGTGCGTGGAGGTGAAGCAACAAGAGAGGCAGTGTGAGTGGAGATAATCAAACGCGAAAACAAGTCATCAACCATGCGATGATAAATGTCAGCATCACTTGTCTAGCTTTTACCAATAATCCTTAGACGTCAGCCCAATATAATCACCTTGAAGGCTAAGAGGATGAACACCGTCTCGGGCTCGAAGAATGCTTTTAACTGTTCAATATGTGAAGGAAGGGTGATGCCTTTTGCGGTTGAGCGTCCTGCACCTAAAACATCATCGTACCGTCGCAGAGCTTAGAAATTAAGTCCTAGTCCCTGTCCCTCAGCAATAATTGGATAACTTTTGTTGATATCCAAACCTTTCGTCTCTAGATCATAAAAGATGGCGGCATTTAGTCGGACAGACTTCCACTGCTGCTTTTCACACACAACTTGGATTGATGTCGTTGCTTTGAATTCAAATATGGCAACTCTATGCCGCCATTTGCCGTCAAACCGGATTCGGATTGACATATTCACCTTCCGACCACATGGAGTTGAACAACTCGATCCATACTTGCTCTCAGAATCCTTTCGTGCTTGGGCACTTGCTCTGGAAACTAATTCACCACTAAGGGAGAGCGAGAATGCATGGTAATTACACCTATTAACTGAATTTCTTTGCCGAGCTACAGCAGTGGCAGAATCAACGTCTAAAACGTCCACAAACATTCTACTTACGTAATAGCTCGGAGCGACGTATCATGTAGCAGGTTGAAAATGGTAGACCAGCTCGACACAAATACATGCTATGACGTTGGTGAAGCAAACAAATCAAGTTCAATCCACAAGAGGATTTGGGAGATGATCTGAAGAATAGTGTACAGGGTAGTGTCCTCCTCTGATTGAGACAACAAAGTCCACACCCGTTTGTTAAGAAGCTTAAACTGGGATCTCCTGATATTCCTACTAGAGTTGCTGGTGGCAGGATAGAGAGTTGTCAATAGATCCTTCTGGAGGGATTTAATGCTCCGGTAGCACACCCATTACAAGATGATCGAAAGAGGGTCACGCCTTCCGCCATTGAATACGAGATCGAGAACTGCTTCCCTGTCACAGTATATAGTCTTAAGCCTATAAAAGGCTTGTAATAATAATTTAATAAAGATCACCTTTTGTCTTCACTACCTATTAGAGAGTTTTCGCAACCAAGTTTACATCAAGGATTTACATCAGCTGAGAATGAACTTAAAAGAGTTTGATGTGTTTCTGAAAAATGACCATTTTTATTTTCGCCATTAGTAATATACAGAACGACTTTTCCATGTTCTTCTTAACGCTGTGACTGATTTTAAAATAAATACTTCGAATTAAAAAAAAAAAAAAAAAAAATATGTAAAGCGTCCACATTGCACCCGTTCTCTTAAACCTCGTCAACGCTCAACAGCTTCTCGATGGAAGGGATATAAATGATGATGGTGCTGCTAACTTCCAGGTACCTCGACTCCAAAATAATCGTATCGATTTGGAAGCACTTTCTGACGCAGATTTCCGTACGATGTTCAGATTTACCGATAAAGGTGATTCAGAGTCTGATCCTGCTTCTTCAACATCATCCACAGGATCCGTTTGGGATATATCCTCAATCGACAATCTCTGAAAGGAAGGTAAGTTATGCGTCTCATTTTGTTCTGGGGGAGTATTCATTAGAGAAGAATGCTTTCTGTTGTGTGCCAGAGTTTTTTCGGTGAAAGGAATAGCAGGAGGTAAAGGCTCGTAGACACTACGGCTTTAAATGACTCTAGGCTAGAGCATTGATGACTAATAGAATAGAGATTTCTAATGTTGATAACCTCTATAGTCTAAAAAGTCGCGTCTTTTATGGTAAAATATAGAATTGGCAATTTTTTATATTTTTTTGGCTAAATTTAAGCAATTCTGGCTAGACGTAGAAATACGAGAAAAACGAATCTTGTTGTATTTTACAAAGCAAATTTATGACAAGGCTGGATTTCAAAAATAGAGATGCTTTTTAAGGTTTTTTTTCACTCCCCGATGTGAATTTTGATGTAAAAACGAGGTTGCGAAAACTCTCTATTATGTAGATAAACACGTAGTTACCTGGTACAGGTCCCTCTACCAGAAATGAATAAATACTCCAGCAATGTTCCACTATGTCGGGAAAAGCCCCCAGCGGTCAAGCTTAGTCCAGGGCTTGGTCGCTGAAGCAACCTCTCCTTCTCTTCTGGACAAGGGGAGTGCGCGCAAACCAGATTTAAGTTTTCCCAACATTACAAATAAATCTGTTGAAGTTAAAAATTCTGCTATGCATACGCTCCCTCCTGCCAATAATTAGTCAGAAACCAACGAAAAAAGCTAAAAATGTAAATAATGGGCCACGTGCCAGAGATAAATTAAACCTAAACACTCACCAACATTCCAATGGCCACACGATCTCTGTATCTTCCTCTCCACAACCTTGCCCGCTTGAGGCGACTAGAATATCTGAGACCGTGGACCTGCCTTCTCCCCCAAGAACCTGCAACGTTGCTCACGCAAGAAGACCCTTCAACTACAATCCTTCACAGTCGACACTGCTGCCCGTACCCTACTCACGTTCCTTGGTGCTGTTAATGGCCGTCCAGCCAGGATTTTAATCGATGGTGGCGCTGAGGGTAACGTCATTAGCTCCTCATTCCAAAAACAAAACTCCATTCCCCTCCATTCCTGTTCCTCCATTCCAATTATACTCCCTAATGGCGACCGCTCCATCACCAAACATACTGTTTCCATCACTCTTGAACGTGGCACTTATTCCGACACTCTTCACCCTCTCGTCTATCCCCTCAAATACTATGACCTCATTCTCGGCAAACCTTGGCTTACCACAATTAATCCCTCTATCGACTGGCGCACTAATGATCCCCACTTCACACATAATGGCAATGCCATGCACTGGTCATGCAGAGGGTTTCAAACCAATTCCATTACAGCTAAGTCTCGTGGGCTACTTATGAGTCACATGCATTTCTAAACTGCCGCGGCACAGCCAGGCAGCGAGGTTTATCTCGCCACAGTAAAATTCCCTCATCTACCAATTCCGACATACACCCTGATATTGCGTCAATTATACAGGTTGAGTTCCCCGATGTCTTTCCTGACTCACTCCCTGCAGGTCTTCCACCAGACCGTGGCGATTCTATGAAATTGAAACAGATCCCAACGCAGATCCACCTGTTCGCCCTGTGATTCGCCTCTCTATCGCTGAACTCGACGAGTTACGCAAACAGCTGAATGAACTCTTAGCTAAAAGATTTATCAAGCCCAGCACATCATCTTATGGGGCTTCCGTCCTTTTCGTCAAAAAGAAAGATGGGACCCTTCGTATCTGCGTAGATTACCGTGGCTTAAATAGAATCACACGCAAAAATCGCCATCCACTTCCGCGTATCGATGAGCTCATCGACCGCTTTCGAGATGCAAAATATTTCTCAAAACTCGATCTAATGTCAGGATATCACCAGCAGCGGATTTTTGATGCACACACTCATAAGACTGCATTTCGTTGTATATAGATATGGCCACTATGAATTTAATGTTGTTCCGTTTGGTCTAACTAATGCCCCTGCTTCCTTCTCCACCATGATGTCACAAGCATTGAGCCCACTGCTGGATAAGTGTGTAGTACTTTACCTGGATGATATTCTAATCTACTCCAAGGCCAAGACTGAGCACCTAGCCCATCTCTGCAGTGTACTCTCATTTCTCCGGAAGAATCGTCTCTATGCCAAACTTAGCAAGTGTTCCTTTATGCAAGAAGAAACTGAATTCTTGGGCCACGTCGTTTGTAAAGAAGGTATCAAGACAAGCTCAGGCCATGTCAAGGCTATCAAAGAGTGGCCTCGTTCCACCAAGCAAAGAGATGTGCAACAGTTTATTAGCCTTGCTCAGTTCTACAGTATAAGGTGAGTGTTGACATCAGTATTGAAGATAAAGATCTCCGAGTATAAAATATAAAAATATAAAAACATGATAATATAAAAATATAAAGATATAAAAATATAGATATAGAAAATATAGAAAATAAATCATAAAGAAATAAATATCGATTTTTTATTCAACGGGTTTTTCATAAATGTCTTGCCAATGTTCTTTTAGAACGCCGTAGTCGTTGTTTACTCTCGGCAGTATTGTCATTCTCACTGTCATGCTTTCGATTCATTTCTGTTGATTCGAAAAGCATTGCCAACGATTCAAAATTGTCAAACAACTTATGAATGTTCTCAAGCTTTGTCAATGTCACGAGCCCGTGCAATGAATCTTTTTTTGACATTTGCTCTGCCATTATAAACCTTTTGAGTCGGCAAACGCTGGTGCAGGAGAGCGCAGATGCATCAATGAGGACAGAAAGCGGTTCTCCATCAAGTAGACAAAAAAGAGTGTACACCTTATTTTTGGGATCTGCTTTTTTGTCGGAAGATTTTTTCCAACATATTTCAAGATATCCATGGAGTAATGAGGAAGTAAAGGATGAGAACTGAAAGTTATTTTTTTGAAGTTATGAGGGAGAACGAACGTTTTATATGAAAAGAGGTTTATTTAAAATAATAACAAAGAACTACTTTCTTGTTCGCTATTTATCATGACATGGCGATTGAACTTCTTTCTATTTAATCTCAAAAAAAAAAAAAAAAAAAAAAAAAAAAGAAGAGTCTATTAACTCATTAACAACAAATAAAGGATGTCATACCTCTCTTCAAGAGCGTCTATCCTCTCACAAAGCACCTTAATTACTGCCTCATGTTTTTTTAACACTATCCTGTAATGAATGGCCATCTGAACATGTATCGGCATTCGAGGCTGGAGGGACCGGCGGCGCATTATTTTCGGCAACTTTTACAGGTCTTGTAGTGTCGTAACACAGATGTACGGTTGAAAAAAAAAAAAAAAAAAAAAAAAAAAAAAAAAAAATTTACAGGGTGAGAAAGGCCCATGTCTGACATGGGATTACGATGAATGAGGAAAGGTTCAGTTGTATTTTCTAACTCGAACTCAACCAGGATGGATAAGTGATAACGATTTAAATGATCATGATATTCACGGAGTAATTTTTCTTCATCTTTTTTCTTTTTTCCCACGAGTCCTTTGGCACAAAAGAAAAAAATGTATTTGTTGGATTCACTCATTGTGGAAAGATAAAAAGAAAGATGAAAGAATGGTCAAGAGGAAAGAGACAAAGAACAAAACCAACACGCAGTGAGGGAGATGAGACACAAGAGAATGGAAGAAAAAGGAAGAGATACAAAGCAAAAAAATAAATATGAGCATACAGGGGAAGAGACACGGGCCATTTTTTGGCAGACGTCGATTACGCCCTATCAGCTGCCCAATCGATGTGTCAATAAGTGAGTCAAATTCATTAAAGTTGAAGCCAACATAAAATATTTGGTGTTTCTACTTTCAAATGTGGAAGGCTGTATATGGCTAACATCACTTTTGTGAGCCCATGTAGCCCAGATGTCGTAATGAAGCCCGGTTTGCGCATTTAAAGTGAGTTTAATGATCTGATATCTTTTTCAGAACAAATTAACACAGCCAAGTTTCGCGGTAAATGCCTTGTACTTCAGTATCATGTATTCGATTTGTATTTTCAGTTGTCATGAAGAAAGTTTCAGTCTTCTCTTTATACTTCCCTTTGTGTCCATGGCACTCTCAAGCTCATTTCTCGTATCAAAAAGTTCGAGCTCGAAATGCCAATTTGTGTCGTTTCAGGCTGACAAGCACGCCTATTCATAAAAAGTCAGCAACTACAGTATATAAATATAGATTAAGTATAGATACATAAAGTAAATTGTTTGTCATTAATGAAGAGAGAGTGTTTTAATGCAATCAATGCGAAATATACAAAGTAACAGCTATTTAAACAGATCTGCAAAATTATAAATCCTATGTCAACAAAATGGGACGTCCTTACAATGTTGGGTAAAAAAAAATAGAATTGCTGTTAGATAGTCAACAGCTCATTGTCAATTCTTTGAGTATTGCCACTACTGTCCTTCCAGCGAGCACTCATCCGCACTGTATTAAAACTCTTATCGTGCCAGAAATGCACCAAATTCACCCCTTGGTCCAGTTCCGCGTCGGTTTGCCAGTATGGGTGCTTAAAATAGTCGTCCTCACAGGTAAAATGAACAACCCAAGCTTCTTCTGCTGGGAGTAAACGTTTGTAAGTTAGCGTCTTGCTGATATGGTCCTTAATAGAAGTTTGACTCCCTATAGCCAAAAGCTCGATAACAACCGTAGGTTTTCCTGCTTTCTTGATGACAATGTCAATATATTTGTGGTCCTCATGCTCACGGAGGCGCCACTGGCCAATGATCTCATATTTTTTTGTTTTGTTTAGCCAGTTGGTGAGAACTCTCATCAATTCCGTGTCATAGACGCTTTCTCGAGGGACACTGGCGTTGTAGTCGCCCATAACCTTAACTGTTCTCCCCGAACTTTTGTATGATCGATCTTCCGCCTGCAAAATCAAGTCTTTATCGAAAAATCGAAGAGCAATCTTCATAATCTCTAGAATATCCAATGATCCTCCTCTTTTCTTTGGGGGTGACTCTGAAGGAGCGTGAGGATATTTTAATGGGATAATATATCTCCTCACAAACGAGTCAATGAATGCTGAGGCCATACGGTAGTTACTGCCATCAAGTCTTATCAGCACCCCTTCTGCAGTTAGGAAGTCTGCCAATCTCTGTTGTTCCATGTCTGTGATAGATATATCGCCGAGATACCCAATAAAATCTGTTCGGAGAAGATTAACAGCATCTGTAGCTGATTCATTCAAAAGTGAATCGACCATCCTTCTGAAAGTATGGTACGAAAGCATCCTCTTATTCTGATTGTCTGTGGAGAAGTCCTGCCATGTATCGTAATCGAGACATTTCGTCGAGCCGTTGACTTTCGAGCGAAGATCCTCATGAATGGAGCGTCCACAAAGACAAATCATTCCTGGATGACTATTGACATTGAGCACAATTCATTGTATTAGAATGGCACATCAACTCGTGGAGAGTTAACTAAGCTTAAAAAACATACCCATTTGACTTCGAGTGTACGTCTCGCATCACCAAAAGTTCTCCAGAAAACAGACTCATTATTGCGAACGTTAACTTCCTCAAATGATAGTCTAAATGAAAAATATAAGGTCAGTACCGGTACAATAGCGCATACATTGCATCCACTTTATCCATTTTCGCGGAAGTTGGCTTACGGGAGGCAGCGATACCCAAAGTCAGTTAATTGGGTGATAAGTCGATACAACCATGTTGTTTTTCCAGAGGCACGTGCGCCTATGAGCATCACTAAATCGCGGCGAAAAACGCTCTGTAGTATTTCCTTATTTTTGTCATGGTCCGCAGGATCCACATAGTAGACTTTATTAACATCGTCGAATCTGATCGGTCCATTGACTGTCCGGAATGTAATGAGACAGACCATGGCGATTATAAATTGAGGTTCATTCTGCTTCTTTCTGCTCCAAATCATACTTTTAACCTGCTTTTTTTTTATTTTTTTTTTCATCATGTACCAGAGATATTCGAGCTCTGCCTGCTAGATCCCTGCATCTGGGTATCCCACGGGGCCAACAGAGCTTACGAGGAGGACTGTGTTCAAGATGAGTAAGGATGACCTTTCCCAGGCTTGTGAGAGTGCAGGAGGATCATTTGTGATGCGCACTCACACGCTGGAAGAGCACGCACAGTTTTCCAAGAAGGTGCGATCTCCGCACCAAGAGAGTTCAACAAAATAAACTGGGTTGTTACAAACGTTTATGTGAATGAATAAGCTTTTTTTATTTTCTGAAAACAATTAGTCGCCATCTTGCAGTGTTAAGGACGATTCTTGCTCGTTGGATTTGATCTTCTTTTCTCTTCCATGCTCAATTGCCTCTCCACTTCTCTTGATGGAATCCAATAGCTCAATCTCGTTCTCATGAAAGTATTCGGCAATGTTGCCCTCATCTATCACCATTAGAGCCTGCCTTGAATCTGGGGGATGCATGGTCTTATTTTTATCTGACAATTTTCCAGGATACATTAACAACAAGCTAAGATACCTTTCATTCGGAGGGCAAAAGCGGTCAAAGTTGGGCAAATGGTGTACATTGATCGCGTCGCGGCTAATTGTCTCTAAGGCGTGTGCTGCTTTCATACCATCAAGCTTCTTCACGAATTTGAGCTGGACAAATACGGGGTACATCTTTTTGTTGATCTTGAGAATAAACACAATGTCTGGACCAGTGATTTCGTCCATGGGGAAATAAAATGGAGGAATCTCTCTTTTATCAATCCTCGAATCATGGTCGAAATGGGCCTCCAAGAATTGCTCCATAGTCAAGTCACTGCAATCAGCTCCAATGCGGGATTTTTTCCATCCAACTATGGTGGCTTCGTGATCAACCAGATCCAGAGGTGCATTTTTTGGAAACATCCTTTTCGCAAGCGTCTTTTTGTGGAAGATGTTGATCAAGCTCAAAGGAACTTGATACTCCCAAAACTTTCCATGTATTTTGGGGTCTTTAGTGAATGTCCAATAGGTAACTATCATGTTGTGAAATCCAGGGTCTGATTTTTGAAAGTAATTGTGGACTGCAAGAAACACAAATGGTTCGTCGATCACTGTACGATATTCTGACGATTTTGACTTGATAAACTCCATCCTACCAAGCGCCGATTCTACAAGTTGGGGAAGTTCCTTAGGGATAACAGTTTGCGCTCCAAATAACACCATGCGAACAAGTGCTAATTTGACGAGATAGAGCATCTCAGATTTCTGTTCTTCCTCCACATTAAGCGTCTTCATAGCGTGATGAAAGTCAGAGCATAAGTTCCCCCTTTTCCTCTGGTTCAAATCACCAGGGCAAGTTGTTAGCCTTTGTTGCACGTCCTTTATCTCCTTCATCCAGATTGGCTCTTCTTGAGATCCTGGCTCATTTTGCTCCCTTTTAGTCTCCTCGATTGCATTGTGCTTCCATATAGTTCCCTCGATCACGCTGATAATGGGTCGGAATCGGCCTCGGAGGAGTCGGTACATCGTATCGACTGCAGCTGGCGGTATCATTTCATCGATTTTTTCACGACCTGTAGTCACTTGATCTTTAAGACGCTCTAAGTATTCGGTGATTTGTGCTATACTACTCCATCCAGAAAAATTGGTGATACGATAGGATTGACCTCCATCCGGTTCCTTGGTACCTTTGGCTTCTGCGCCAGAATCCTCCAACCATTGAAGGTCATTAAGACTAAGGCCAGTCCCACACGGAATGATACAAACATGTTGCTTATCCGTGGTTACTGTTTCAAGGCCATGGACTACAGGCGATAGTAATGGCCTCGGTCTGCTATCGGGTAGGTTCGATTGGAATCGTTTCTCAAATACTCGGCTGAAATTCTGAGCCTCATCAAGTACAATCAGAATTTTGGTCGATGGATTCAGTTGACTTTGAACTTGTTCAAAAGCTTTTTGAACGACACGGCATACGTTCCCTCTTCCAACACCTCCCCTGTGGAAGCTTGCGGCTATAGTATTGAAAAGCTTGTCAAAAATATCGGGTACCTCCTTGCTGAAAGCTGAGGGGCAAACCTGCAAGAGCATCAAGCTTTCACAAGTTAGGTTTTTGTTCAATCCCAGACAGTGTTGGAAGATCAGTAGTCTTGACAGGAGTAGGCAGTGCGTGATTGCTTGTGTGTTAAGGCCATTTTCTGCCTTATCTTGATTATTATATAACCGTTCCAAATTTGGCTCTTGCATAAACTCAGCAAGCGATGTCAAGTCATTGGATCCTCTATCGGTGCTGCTGGCGTTCAAATAGATGCCCCATTTCTGGGAAAGAATCTCGATGACAGTCCTGGTCTTCCCGCAACCACTAACTCCAAACAATGATAGTTGACGAGGATCATCTTCATAAATTTTTTTGATTGCCTCTTCACATGGATGGTATATAGTGTTATTGAGAGATGTCGATGGGCTAAGGAGAAGAAGACTTGGCCATTCTTTTTTCTCGCTTGGCGCTCCTCTCCTAGGGACTTTCGGAAGACCTGACACAACTCCCCCAGTCAGTGGAAGTTTAAGGTCACCATTGGCGTATGATTCTAGGAATTGCTTGACCTTTCCCTGGAAGAATTCCTTCTTGATTCTCTCAAGCCAGAGTCTCTCTAGATATGACATGTGACGGACAATGTTAATATGTCGTAAAAACTAATGTGCTATATAACCCGTAATATAACCCGACAAATCTCTTACCATCCTCATCATTTAGTTCTAAAGCTCTTGGACCTAAGTATCCATAATGTTTCAAGAAAAGGCGTTAGAATAAGCTGCAGCATGTAGCAAAAGATTAAACGAGAAATTGACTCAATCCACAACCACAAAAAAAAGAAAAGAAAGGGCATTAGGAATAGGCTCCGGGTGTGCAAACTCAATCAAAAGACCCAAGGAATGAATACAGAGCATCTGCGATGCTGAAAGTCTACTTGAGAAATAGACTCATTTACTGTTGACTTGAGAACTCGTACCTGCAAAGGATCCTAACAATTGCAACAGCAATAAAATAAATAAACATGTTAGCATGAACAGTAATGTTGATCGTCATGCACAGGAGTTTAAGCTCCATCTGGCTGAAAATATCAGTAGCCAGCCCATCAAGAGCTACCTTGTGATGGCCGCTGAATAATGACGTGTATGGTTTTCTTCGCTGGAGCAGAACCAAAGACCTCAGAGATCTCGCTTGTTGCTCTGGTGAGTAGCTCCTTTGATTCAATATTGGCGAGATTGATTGTAGCGCCCTCATCAGGAACAGAGATGTGAAAGAGATTCAATTTGTCGGCATCAATCTCTCGGAAGTCGTTTTCTTTTTCCTTCTTGATTGCTTTTTTGAGAGCAGCAATTGAGTCATCAGCATCCAATTGGACTTCAAATGCGGAAGAGTCGCCGTCGAGAATACAAAAGAGCTTAATTTTTTGAGTCATCTTGGTTTAATTGCGTACTGAAAAAAAAAAAAAAAAAAAAAAAAAAAAAGTAATTGTCAGTAAATCAGCAAAGAGCGAATTTGATTAAAGTGAACTGAGCAAGAATGTTGGCGTTAATGTGAAGATTGAAAGAGAAATGCTTAGAGGAAGAGGGATGAAAGAAAGAAAAGATGGATGTGTGAGAAAAAAAAAGAGTGGCAATAGGATGTGCTCACTAAAAATAAAATTACGTACACGCGTTTTTATTCCCATCATCCATCATACAATTATATACATACATTTTCCTCTCTATTGCTTGATTATCCTTCAGAATCTTTGTTTTCGCACCTTAACTACACGTTAAACATTTAATTCAAGGTTATATCTATTTTTTTTATCTCTTTCTTTACATCTTTAATTTTTGCTCCTCCATGTGCACCTCTTTCTCTCTCTCTAGACACCTCTTACTCTCTCTTTCCTCGCTTATTTTGTCCATTATTTTTTTATTTTCCTCACCAATTTTTTTCACTTTTATCTCTCAGCACACATTCCCTGCCCATTTTTTATTTCATACTCTGTGCACCTATCTCTCTCTCGCTCTCTTTGCACAGCTTTTTCTCATTCTGTGAATCAATCATTTCAATTTACTTTCGCACACCGATTTCCTTTCCTTATACGCACCCATTTTCCCTGCTCACTGATTTTTCCTTCGCTTCCTCTGTTCTAGTTTTCCTCACTCAGTACACACCTAATTTCCTCCCATTTGTATTTTCCTTTCATTGCGTTCCCATTATTTTTAGCAATCTCTCTCTCTCTCTCTCTCTCTCTCTCTCTCTCTCTCTCTCTCTCTCGCTACCGTTAGAACGTGAAGGCCTCACATCTGTGCCAATCTTTCATTGACGCTATTATCCAATCGACATTCGTAAGTCTTTATCATTTCGGTGGTTTCCGTCCCTGGTAATCTCTGCATTAATTTGGTGTTCCTGGACAGTCTGCATTATCATGTCTGCGTGCGAAGGTAATGTAATGTGCTTTATTTCATACAGTGGCTTCCAAAATTGTCCACATGTTCCGCGCCCATGTTTTCCATCTTGATAAGAATAATAGCGATGTTTGCTTGCACTTTTATTTTTATTAGAATAAACAAGCATGCCAATGTTAAGTGCAGTGCTCCTATTTGGTTCGAACGGTTCGAATTCGAACAGCTTCGAATGCATTCGATTCGAATAAGCCTTATCCAGGTTCGATTCGAATGGTTCGAATGGTTCGAATAGGAGCGTGGTGGTTTGAATTGCGACGTGTTATGACTGATATAGCTCATAGCCCTGGTTCAGAGTTGTATTGCAAAAAGTTTTATTTGATTTGCTAGTATTGAGAGATGCTTATACTCTTATTTAGAAAACTATATAAGGCTCAATCAAGGCATCTCTTTCAACCAGTGCTCCTATTCGATTCGAATGGTTTGAATGGCTCGAATCATTTGAACCATTCGAATAGCATTCGAATCCTGTTATCTATTCGTATTCGAATCGAATTCGATATCAGGCAAATTCGATTCGAATGGTTCGAATAGGAGCACTGGTCCGGGACAGTTACCTTGGGAAAACCAAACTGGACGTGATGGAGCGGCTAGGTGGGATGAAGTTTTTGATGACTATGGATAGTGGATAATTTGTCGCGTTGCGCAACAGGCCACGTCGGAAAGGTGGACTTTGTCGTATACCAGCCACCAAGTCAGAAGCTCGTCACGTGATTCGAGGCCAAGCAAGTCACGAACTAACGCCACCACGGCTCGGTTCAGGTCTGAGTCATAGCATGTGAAAGCATATGACTCATTGATAAGCATAGCCTATGACTCAATGATAAGCATAGCCTATGACTCATTGATAAACATAGCCCATCGATAAGCATTGCCCATGAGTCATCGATAGGTACAGCCCTATGACTCACTGATAAGCATAGCCCATGAATAACATATAAATAGAGACGCATTCCCCACCTAGTTTAGTTCCTTACCTGATATCTTGAATAAAACTCCTAAGCTTTCCTTGACCCTTGTTCCTGTTCACATATCTCCTACTCTCTTACATACCCACCTGCCTAGTCTGGAAAAGGTCATTCTGCCTTACCCTCAGCCTAGGTTCTCGACAATATCAGGTCAAAACAACTTTTGACCTTTTCACTCCTGTCCACCATGTCTGTTTCTCCCTCTGAGCATTCCTCGACCGGTTCTCGACTCTCGAAGCCGCTGTCGAAGGTCTGCGAGTCATTGAGCCAACCCTGCAGTTTTTTCACCAACATGTTGACTTCTTTAAGAATGTCGCCACCAATCTCGAGGGCCGCCTTAATCTTATCGAAGATGCCGTTCTAGAGTCTCTACCTGCCAAAATCTCAAGTTCCGTCCACGCCAGTCGTAGCTCCATCGTGCAAGAAACCACCAACGCGGCCATGGCTACCCTGCATACTGAAGTCTCTGCCATTCGAAACCTGTTCGATTCCTTCCAACGATCTGCTAATGCCCTTTATGCTACTAAAGAGGAACTCAAGCTTGTCAACACCAAGACCTCAGTTGCTCCCTCTGCACCCCCTGCCGAGCCTAAGTTAGCTGCCCCTGCCGTCTTCTCTGGCAAAAGAGAAGACTGGAAAACCTTTGCAAGCCACCTGGACCTATACTTCGCTGGAAATAAGGAACACTACCCAAATGACTCTGACCGTATCCTCTTTGCCATTTCGCGTCTCGGAGATGGCCCTGCCTTCAAGTACATGGAGAAGTTCATTGGGGACTTCCAAAAATCTGCTGCCATGCGACCCGTTATTATCTCTGACTACTCCGTTTTCCTCAAGACCATGCGCGATGCTTTTGGTATCCAGAATGCTGATGTCGTTGCTCAGGCCCAATTGCGCAACCTGCGCCAGAAGGGCTCGGCAATGGACTACACTACCAAATTCCGTGAACTTTCTGCTGACCTCGGATACAACGACCGAGCTCTTATTGATCAATACCGTGTAGGACTGAAGGATGCCGTTGTTGATGTCCTAAGCCAGTTAGAGGATATCCCCACCACGTTTGACGACTACGCCGCCAAGGCTGTCGAAATCGATGCCAGACAGTATGCCCGCTCCCTTGATAAGAACTTTGCCAACCGACCATTTGCCCCTGCCCCCAAGAATGCTGTTACCTCCGCCAAGCCTGCCCAGGACTCAAGAACGCCCCCTGCTCGGACCTCCGCTCCCGCCGCGACGACTCAAGCCCCTAACATGGCCATGGACCTATCTCAAGCAAGACACCTGACCCCGGAAGAAAAGAACCCCCGCAAAGAAACTGGATCCTGCTTTTACTGTGGTGACTCTAGCCATTGGACTTCCAAGTGCCCTGTCAAAAAGACCTCTCTCGCTAGCACTTCCGTAGATGAGATAGCTTTTGAATTGGGAAAAGAAGAAGCCTAGTAAAATCCACAGGAGTTAACCTAGGCACACTATACAATCTGAATCCTGCCATTATGAAAAATTATGATTCCACTCCCATTACTATCCCCGTCACCCTGTTCTTCCACAACTCCTCCCTTCCTATCCACGCAATGATCGACTCCGGTGCCACTATTTCATTCATCCATGAGAACCTCGCCCGCCTTTATGATGTACCCCTTGTTGAACAACACCTTCGAGTCTCCCTTGCTGATGGAACCACACATCAGTCCCGCCACGCCACACGCATTGTCCTACAAACTACCCAGACTCATTTTGAATTACACTCTTTCCAACTCATCACTCTTGGAAATTACCCTTTGATCCTTGGAATGGACTGGCTCAAGAAACACAACCCAGAAATCGACTGGGCCGCCGGTTCAATAACACTACCCTGCTCACACCAACACACACTTTCTTCTCTCCCTCCTATCGCTACCACTACCATGCCTACTCCTGTTCCTGCTTTTGTCCCTGAAAACCATCTCCGCACTTTACCTCCTCAACTCACCCCTCCTGACATCAAGAAAAACCCCTCTCCTACATCTCAAGCACACGTCCCAGAAAGCCCAGTGAATATTTCCATCATCAGTTCTGCCTCCTTCTGCCACATCCTGAAGCAAGGTCAAGGCATTGGTTACATGATGGATGTATGTCATATGGAACAACTATCTTCTGTTTCCCTCGACTCTGATCCTGCTCCTGCCATTGAACTACCAGCCAAGTATGCCGAGTATGAAGCCGTGTTCTCCCGTCAAGAAGCCGACAAGCTCCCTCCACATCGCCCGTATGATCATGCTATTCCCTTAAAAGAAGGTGCCTCCGTACCCTTCGGCCCTGTCTACAATCTGTCCCAAAATGAACTAAAAGTCCTCTACGACTACATTCAGGAAAACCTCGAAAAGGGTTTTATCCGCCGCTCTGAGTCGCCAGCTGGTGCCCCAATCCTATTTGTCAAGAAAAAAGACGGTTCCTTACGCCTTTGCGTCGACTACCGCGGTCTAAACAATGTCACTATTCCAAATCGCTGTCCCCTTCCCCTTACCCCTGAGACCTTTGACCGCCTAGGAAAAGCCAAGAAGTTCACCCAAGTCGATATGCGCGGAGCCTACAACCTACTTAGAATAGCCAAGGGCGACGAGTGGAAAACTGCTTTCCGCTGTCGCTATGGCCACTTCGAATATCAAGTCATGCCCTTTGGTCTAATGAACGCTCCCGGCACATTCCAAGCGTTCGTTAACGATGTACTTCGAGAGTATCTTGATGACTTTGTCGTCGTGTATTTGGATGATATCCTCATCTACTCTGAAAACCCAGATGATCACGATGAGCACGTCAGAAAGGTTCTCTCTCGCCTACAAGATGCCAAACTTAGCCTGAAACTCGAGAAGTGCAAGTTCGATCAAACCTCTGTCAACTTCTTAGGTTTTGTGATTAGCCCCGATGGTCTCTCTATGGATCCTGCCAAGGTCGCCGCTATTCAAGAATGGTCTGTCCCCAAGTCTGTCCATGATATCCAAGTCTTCCTCGGTCTTACAAACTTCTATCGTCGTTTTGTCCCCAACTACTCAAAGCTTGTCACTCCCCTCACGTCCCTCTTAAAAAAGAACACTACATTCACCTGGTCCTCCGCTGCTCAAAGTGCCTTTGACGACTTGAAGAAAAAGCTGAGCACTGGCCCTATCTTACAACATTTCGATCCCTCCAAAGCCTGTGTCCTAGAAACCGATGCCTCGGATTATGCTCTTGGAGCAGTATGCAGTCAATATGATGACGATGGCCGCCTTCGCCCTATCGCATACTACTCTAGAAAGCTCCTACCCGCCGAAATGAACTACCAGATCTATGACAAAGAACTCCTAGCCATTGTAGTCGCCTTCAAGCACTGGCGCCATTACCTCGAATTCTCTCATCATGCCACCATTGTCCTGACTGACCACCGTAATCTTGAATACTTTGCCACTACAAGACTGTCAAGGACTGACAAAGGGTTTGCAAGGAAAGGTAAGTGAATGAATAACAAGAATGATAATGAGCTGAGAACTAGAATGGATTCACGAATAGTTTTATTGCAGACTGAGGTTTACTATGTTACAAATCTATCATATTTATACTTGTTTGACTGAAGCGGAGACGCGCTTCAAGAACTCTAAATAAAGCTTACTCAAATATTTCCTAAGGACTTTTACCATATGCGGAACTTCAAGTGTTGAGTTAACTTAATACACAGGATCCGAGGAAGATATCTGGTGCAATCTTATTTCAAGGTTCCTTGGCACTATAAGCCTTGGTTATTGGTTTATAGCTCTTCTAGAATCCTTGGAGCTATTCACGGAGCTAGAAAACTAGGAGACGCGACTTGGCTTGACAGGCAAACTATGCATGGAGGAATGAGTGAAGGAAATGAGCGGAACAAATTAATCAAGCACACGTGATCTTTTTCAGATTCGAATCAGACAAAAGTCATTCATCAATTCATGAGCTAGACATTGCTTGCTGTTCGTGACAATCCCTCCTCTTATGAGCGATCTCCTGATCGCGGCGAATACCCAGGTGGCCGAGGTAAGTGTGGGTAGCGTTCATGGAAGTCATGAACAAGGTCCTGACTATTCTCGAGATTCTTAGGAGGTTCTTTGGTAGGCTCATCATAACCAATCCACTTGACTAGGTAACGGAAGCGTCGATTCTTAAATTCTGATGACAAGATTTCTTCGACCTCGTATTCGTTTTCGCCATCGATCTCAACCGCAGGAGGCGGCGGAGCGACACGACCCGGGATGGAATTAGCATGGTAGGGCTCGAGCAGAGAGACATGGAAAACAGGGTGAAGTCGTGAAAGTTCTTTTGGCAGTTTAAGTCGGAACGAACGCGTTCCAACGGCTTCAACTATCTCGAACGGTCCAAGTCGTTTAGCGTCGAGTTTATCAGAGGGCCTGGTAGTCTTTATATTGGTTCTTGACAACCACACCATGTCACCAGGTGAGAACGATGGCTGTGGCTGAGCATGTTGGTTGTAATTACGCTCTTGCGATTCTTGGGCTTCACGAATATAAAACTGAAGGTCTTCTTGAACGTCTTTCAAAACTTGTAGACGATTTTTAGCACTAGGACTACTGGCAGCAACCCTCGGGATTACGAAACTGAATCTTGGGTGATACCCTTGATGCGCGAAGAATGGCGTCTGGTTGGTGGATGAGTGGACCGTGTTGTTGTAACAGAATTCTGCCATAGGGAGCAGACCAACCCAGTTGTCCTGCTGATAATTTAGAAAGCAACGTAGATATTGTTCCAGAGTAGCATTTGTCCTTTCGGTTTGACCATCAGTCTGTTGATGGAATGCTGTAGCAAGATTCTGAGTCACACCTAGGCCCTGAAGGAAGTCTCGAGTGAATTGTGCGGTGAACAGGGATCCACGGTCAGTGATGATATCATCCGGGAGACCATGGACAGCTACGATACGATGTAGGAACAAAGTGGCTAATCCTGCGGCGTCGATATTGTCTGTTGATGGGATAAAGTGCGCCATCTTGGTGAATCTGTCTACGACAACTAGGATAGCAGTCTTGTCCTCAGAGGGTGGTAGTTGAGTGATAAAGTCCATGGAAATGGAGGACCATGGTGTCTCGGGTACAGGCAAGGATTGTAATAAGCCATATGGCTTGTGGTGAGTGGTCTTATTGCGCTGACAAATGTCACATGTAAGGATAAACTTCTTGACGAACTGACGCATCTTTGGCCAATGATAGGTTCGTGCTACAAGCTCGAAGGTCTTATGAACTCCAAAGTGACCCGTGATGATGGTGTCATGACAGTGACGAAGGATATCCAGCTTGATGCGGTCATTGGCGGGCACGACGATGCGGCCCTTATGGTATAGCAGACCATCCTCGATAGCATGCTCTGGGTAGGACTCTGGCTTCTGGTGTAGGCTGTGGAATATAGCAGCTGTTGTTTCGTCTTGAGGGTAGGATTCTTTGATTCTTGCAGTGATGTCGTTACTGCTTGATTCTTGATGTGTGGCTACGGCTAATAATTTTGTATCCCATGGTTCTAGTTTGGGCAGGATCGCGTCATGGACAGCGTCTTCCCCCCCTTCAGGAGGGTGCATGCGAGAGAGGGCATCAGCAGCACCATTGAGAATGCCAGGGCGATAGACCACGCGGAACTTGAACTTGGATAGACGTTCGGCGTAGCGTACTTGACGAGAACTTAGGGAACGTTTTTCAGAAAAGTACTCGAGGTTCTTATGATCAGTTAGGATGGTGGCAGGGAAGTGAGAGTACGCGAAGTAGTGGCGGAATTGTTCCAGACCCTCTACAGCGGCTAGGAGTTCAGTATCATGGACATGGTAGTTTCGCTCAGGGGGTGTCAGAGAGCGAGAATAGTAGGCAAGAGGCCGCAACACTCCTTTGTCGTCCGCCTGGCTACAGACAGCGCCCAAAGCGTGCTTTGAAGCATCGGGCTCGAGAAAGCATGGTTTTTCTGGGTTGTAGTGAGACAGGACTGGTTCGGTTGTGAAAACCCTTCGAAGCTCGTCAAAAGCCTTTTGAGCAGGAGGACCCCAGACAAAGGGCACATCTTTTTTAAGGAGGCTTGTGATAGGCGAAACTACATTGGAGAAATTCTTGATGAAGCGACGATAGAAGTTGGCAAAGCCCAAGAACACTTGGATGTCGCGCACAGATGCAGGGGTAGGCCATGATGTGATAGCCTTAACCTTGGCAGGGTCCATGGAGATGCCAGTAGGAGAGATCACGTAACCGAGAAACTCAACGGTGGTAACATGAAACTGGCATTTTTCCAAATTGACTTGGAGGTCAGCATCCATAAGTAATTGCAAGACCTTACGCACATGGTGGACGTGTTCCTCCTCGTTGTTGGAATAAATCAGGATATCGTCCAAATAGATGACGACGAAGGTATCAAGGCAGCTACGAAGGACCTCGTTGAGAAAGGCTTGGAAGGTGGCTGGGGCATTGGTGAGCCCGAAAGGCATCACAAGGTACTCGAAATGGCCATACCGAGTGCGAAAGGCGGTTTTCCATTCGTCACCCTTAGCTATACGAACAAGATTGTAAGCGCCCTTGAGGTCTAACTTGGTGAAGATGAGTGCTAACCGTAGTCGGTCCAAGGTCTCTGATATTAAGGGCAGGGGGCAGCGGTTCTTGATTGTTATTTTATTGAGGGCTCGATAATCTACACAAAGTCTGAGTTTGCCATCTTTTTTTGGAACAAATAGGACAGGAGCGCCGGCAGGGGATTCTGACCGTCGGATAAATCCTCTTTTCAGATTATCATCAAGGTATTCTTTAAGGGCTTCGAGCTCAGTATGTGACAAAGTATACAAGGGGCCAAATGGAATTTTGGAATCAGGCTCAAGAGAGATAGCATGGTCAAAGGGTCTATGAGGAGGCAGAGTTCCAAGTTCTTTCTCTTTGAAAAGTTGCAAAAGTCAAGGTAGTGTTCTAGGGGGATCTAAGGGTGCAATAAAGGTATCTTTATTCAGGGGGAACTATGCTACAGAACTAGATAGAAAAGTAGACCTATTTATACTAGTTAATATCCTGTTGCAAGGAATGCTCTAGAAATATGGGCGAAATACTATGTTGCACAAAATTATTATAGTGATTTCGCTTGCATCCTTCCCGTCATGAAGAAACCTATTATCTTGTTTTTCTTGAAGCCTCAAAGACGGCAAGCGCCTCTTTAGCGTTTGCGAGCGAAGATTTTGTTTCCCAAGTGGCTTCATCTAATGGATAGCCTTTCCAAAGAACGAGCCACTTAGGAGTTTTGCCAAACATTTTGAAGTCAATGATTTTGTCGACTTCATACTCCTCTTCTCCATCTACCAGCTCGGGGGCAGGGCGTGGTGGTGAGCGGTCGCCGAATTCACGAGGTGACTCAATATAGGGGCGAAGCAGATCGGCATTAAAGACTGGATGCTGATGCATGTCAGGCGGTAGTTCCAGCTTGTAGGCATTTTCATTGACCTTCGAAATGATCTTGTAAGGGCCTATGTACTCAGGTTCCAGTTTCTGCGACGGTCTATTTTTATGTCCCGCGACAGAGATGTTTTCCGAGCTTAAGAGCACCATGTCACCCACAGCAAACGTAGCAGGCCTGCGAGTTTTGTCCGCTTGGGCCTTTTGCCTATTCTGCGCTTCGATAATGGCATCCTGAGCTAGCGCCAAATTCATCGACTGGGTTCGAACAAAATCACTGACAGCCGGAACATTGGTATCAGGTGGCTTTAAAAGAGATCCAGGGACTAGTGGATGGTGACCATAGTTCAGAAAGAATGGGGAGAAGCCTGTCGTAGGATTGACAGAGTTGTTGTATGCGAACTCCATCATAGGCAGTAAAAGATCCCAGTCGTTTTGCTTGTACGATATGTAAGAGCGGAGCATTTCTTCTAATGTTCTGTTGGCGCGCTCTGTTTGTCCGTCTGATTGTGGATGGAAGGCAGTAGACATGTTAAGTTTGGTGCCCATGAGCTTCATCAACGTTGTCCAGAACTTGCCGGTGAAACGTGAATCTCTGTCTGACACAATTGTCCGAGGCATGCCGTGCAGTCTAAAAACATTGTCGAAAAAGAGTCGTGCAACATCAGAGGCAGTGTCGGTAGTTCGGCTAGCGCAGAAATGAACTTGCTTGGACAGTTTGTCCACAAAGACCGTAATCGCGTCAAAACCTCTGGCTGTCTTCGGAAGCTTGACAATGAAGTCCATTGTTACAGTATCCCATCGTTGGCTTGGAATTGCCAAAGGTTGGAAAAGCCCTGCAGGAGGCTTTAGTGAAGGCTTGTTACGCTGGCATTGCTCACAGGAAGCAATGTATTTTTTTATATCCCTCGCCATGCGTGGCCAAAAATATGTTCGTCGCATGCTACTGTACGTTTTATCGAATCCCAAGTGGCCTGATATAGGAGCGTCGTGAGCGTCATGCAAGAGTTGTGAACGGAGTCCGTCGTCCTTGGGTATGCAGAGGCGAGGGCCTTGTCCAGCGTTGATCCAGAGTAGACCATCCACCACGAAGTAACGATCCGAGGTAGAGGCATCCTTATACTGATGCACGAGGGGACCTAGAATTGGATCGTGTAGGTAGCAACTGGCTAGTTGTTTTCGAATGCCAGGGTCTAGATTGATATCCAAGGAGTTCAAAGTAGTAGGTGTAGCCTCCAAGTCCTTGAGGTCCGGTCTTCGTGAAAGAGCATCAGGGACGACGTTATCTTTACCAGGTTTATACTTGAATACGAAATCATACTCTTGAAGCAACTCCATCCATCTTGCTTGTCTGCGAGTCAAGTTCGGCTGGCTAGGAAAATGTTGTAGAGTGGCATGGTCGGTATAAACGACAAAGTGAGAACCATCAAGGTAGTATCGCCATGTCTTCAGAGCATGCACCACAGCCAGCAGTTCTTGTTCGTGTGTAGGATAGTTGCGTTCCGCTGGGTTGAGCTTGCGTGAAGTAAAAGCTACTGGTCGTGATTCACCATTTTGGTCCGTCTGGAACAGGACAGCACCAATTGCAAAGCCTGAAGCGTCTGTTTCGACTGCTGTAGAGAGGGCAGGATCGAATATCCTAAGAACTGGTGCTGAGCTCACTGCTCTTTTCAAAGTCTCAAAGGCGTCTTGTTGAGATTTTCCCCAGTGGAATTCCTTATTGGAGCCTAACAATTGTGTGAGGGGAAGAGCAATATCAGCGTAATGAGAAATGTACTGATGGTAAAAATTAGTCAAACCAAGGAATTGCATCACATGTCGTTGGGTTGTTGGTACTGGCCATTCCCTTATTGCCTTGACAAGTCCGCCATTCGTCTTGAGTCCATCCTTGGATATGACATGGCCTAGGAACTCAGTCTCTTCCTGCATGAAGGAACACTTGGATAATTTACAATAAAGCCCAGCTTGACGCAAGAGGGAGAGTACTTGTCGGATGTGCTCTAAGTGATCTTTCTCGTTATCGGAGTAAATTAAAATATCATCGAGATACACAACAACACATTTATCAAGAAGTGGATCAAGTACGTTACGCATCATAGTCGAGAACGCTGCAGGTGCATTTGTAAGACCGAAAGGTACGACGTTAAACTCGTAGTGGCCATAGCGAGTTCGGAACGCGGTCTTGTGTTTATCATCAGGATGGACACGCATTTGATGATAGCCCGAGAGTAGATCCAGCTTGGTAAAACATTTAGCTGTTCTGAATCTGTCGATCAATTCATCGATCCGTGGTAAGGGGTACCTGTTTTCTTTGTGATCTTGTTCAGGCCCCGATAATCAACACACATTCGAAGCGAGCCATCCTTTTTCTTCACAAAGAGGACTGGAGCACCGTATGGTGAGGTGCTCGGTGAGATTAATCCTTTTTGTAAAGATCAGTTAGCTGCTTCTTCAGTTCATCAAGCTCAGCGATCGACAATCTGATGACAGGTCGGACAGGTGGGTCAGCATAAGGGTCAGTCTCTATACGCATGCTATCACCTCTGTCAGGGGGAAGGCCATCGGGAAGTGTTGTAGGAAAGACATCAGGGAATTCGACTTGAACGATTTGCTTGATAGAGTCCGGTAGTTCAGAACTACTGCTAGAGACAGGTACTGGAACTCGAACTTGGGCGAGGAATACAGAGGCATCAGGTTCCGAGGCAACGGTAAGGAAGTTAAGAGCAGATATGACGGAAGATCGCTGTCTAGGCTTCCTGTCGATGCCAGTGCAAGGCCACAAGACCGGGGTACCTTGGTATTCAAAATGCAGATCATTTGTTCGCCAATTGATGCGAGGGTTGATATCCGTCAGCCATGGTTTACCCAAAATTAGGTCGTATTTGGATAGAGGATAAACAATGGCGTTGATTTTATCCTGATACGCGTTGCGGGCGAGGGTGAACGTGGCTGTGTGCTGAGCAATTGTCTCGGTACCGTTGGGAAGAATGACAGGAATGGGTCTACCCTCAATTAGCGGAACATGTGTGTTCTCGCAGAAAGAGGAACTTATGACATTGCCTTCGGCCCCTCCATCTACAAGAATGCGCGCAGGTCGACCATTCACTGCTCCAATGAAAGTAAGGAGTCGGCGAGAGTTTTTATGTTTGTCATAGGTAAGGCTGAAGGATTGAAGGCGAATTTCGTTACGACAATGGGAGTGGCGATTGGATGAACTAGGGGTAGATGAATGAGTGGAAGTGAGTGAAGTGGAAACAGTGAAAGGATCAGTGGAGGGGAAAATAGGGTCGGAGAGGGGATTGTTTTTTAGCAATGAGGAATGAGTAGGGGAATGGGGATCAGGATGAGGTGAATACTTAGAGAGTAGATGTAAGGAAGTAGATGCAGTGGGAGCAATAGAGTGATCAGAAAGGGGCATGGATGTTATATTTGTGCACAAAGGATTTTTATTTGTAGTCATCAACTGTAACTGACCATGCCCTCTATTATCCAGGGCTTGAAGGCTGGGGCTAGAGGGGGCGAGGCAGGCCTGGTTTACTGCTCGCCCTCCTCTTTTCCCGACTCAGAAAGCGTATGGTCATTGTTTTCTATATTAAAGACAGAGGTGCGTTGGCATTGTTCGGCTCTATGACCTCGGTTCCGGCATCTGAAACAACGCCCCTCACGAACGCAACGTTCTCGTTCAGCTGCTGTGAGCTTGGGTAGCGAGCTTGGCTTGGAGTGGTTTCTGTTTGGTCGTTGCTGATGGAGAGAGGTGTACAGGTTGGCAACCAACATTCTCATGTTATCGAGATCCATTGGTGTAGGGCCAGAATTATTCTCATGATGGGGTGATAAGGCGTTCGGGGTAGCGGATACAGGGGTGGCATCGATGGGATGTAGAATACTGTGGACAATGGTCGCCTGCTCAATGGCATCGTCCAACGTCTCTGGCTGTCTAAGTCTTACCTGCTTGCTTGTTTCGGGCTCAAGGCCTAGCATGTATTTTTGCAAAGCAGAGTCTTTGTCGAGATTTGTAGCCAGACGTAGGTGGCTTCTAAACTTGCTCGTATATTCTGCCACACTCATCCTTCCCTGACGAAGTTTATCCAACGCTCGGCGAGCTGCATTCGCAGAATCTGGAGGGGTGAACTGACGGAGGAATGCTTTACGGAAGTCAGCCCAAGGTGTATCGAGATTCAACCCGGAATCTCTCCACCATGCCTTGGCTTCGCCATTGAGACTGAGGACAGCGTATCGAACCCATTTGGATGGCGTGAGTGTGACAATAGTGTAATACTCCTCCAGGCTGTCGACAAAGTTTAAGGCTGCAACAGCGTTAATAGCTCCTTCGTAAGGCGTAGGCTTCTGTGGCTTTAGGACCGTGGCGAGGGTTCTGGCTAGGTCATTCTCAGCGGCTTCGTTGGCTTTAGCAGTAGAGAGGGCCTGATTAAAAGCAGTAGCTATGGCTTCGCGAATGTTCAGAGGAAGATCGATGGACGAAAGGGCGTTATTCAAGTGTTCCATGGCGAGGGGTGAAATTCAATGGTAATTGTAGTTCTCTGGGTGTGGTCGTGGTTTCCTTTGCTACCAATGCAAAAGTCAAGGTAGTGTTCTAGGGGGATCTAAGGGTGCAATAAAGGTATCTTTATTCAGGGGGAACTATGCTACAGAACTAGATAGAAAAGTAGACCTATTTATACTAGTTAATATCCTGTTGCAAGGAATGCTCTAGAAATATGGGCGAAATACTATGTTGCACAAAATTATTATAGTGATTTCGCTTGCAAAAGTGGTGTGAACTCAGAATAGGTTGGGGGCAAAGATTCAGAGAGTGTTACAGGGCAAGGCTCAGAAGTGCTGGAATTCAGGGATAGAGAGAAACAAGAGAGGTCAGGAACAGAGATCAAGGACTGGGTAGGACATAGGTCCTCAAGGTATTCTGAGAGTAATTGACAGAGATAATAATCATTAACAGATATATTATTTTCAAGATCAAGACTAGGAGCAAGACTAGGGACGAAACTGGAAGCAAGAAAGCTAGACAAGATTGTTTCACAAGACACGACAGGATACTGTTCAAAACAGGTTTTATTGCAGAAGTCATCAGAGAAAGAAACTAGTCGCCTTTTCCAGTTTATGGCAGGGTTGTGCTTTTCAAGCCAATCGATACCAAGGATGACTGGGTGCTGGATACTAGTGACGTTCAGTGACAAATTTTCACGATGATTTTCTATGGCTAGGGAGACAGGGGCATGGTGAGTGACAAGGCCGTGAAGGCTGGCCTGACCATCAGCCATGTTGAGACGAAGGGGAGTGGACAAGGGGACAGTGATGAGGTTATGTTTCGTGACGAGGCTCACATCGATGAAAGAAGCTTGCGCCCCAGAGTCGATGAGAGCTTTGGTTTGGACAGGGGGCTGACTAGGCAGGGACAAGGTTATATTAACTAAGAGGCAGATTCTAGGTCTTGAGGGCGAGGAAGTAGTGAGCATATTTCCCAGGATCCATTCCTCGTCGGAGCCTAGGCAGATTCGTTTCCCGACTCGGCTTCTAGAACGGATGCATGGATTGTCTTCTTGGTAGGGCAATTCAAGGCGATGTGGTTAGCGCCACCGCAATACAGGCAAAGACCCATATCTCTGCGGCGCTTTTTCTCTTCGGGTGTGAGACGTCGGGCACGCATGGCATCTACATCCATTGCCATAGATGGAGCCGCTGGGGCCTGAGTAGTGGTGCTCACTGGTGGGGGACGTCGGGCTGGTGGTGTCTGATGCTTGAAAGACTCGAAGCGGGGCCGCTGGCGACGATGTGATGACAGATTTCTATAGGCGTCGATTGCCGCGGTCTGCACCTCATGTACGGTCTTGAACTTAGACCACTGTGGCAAGAGCAGGCCATGGATTTCACTTGATAGACCTTTCTTGAAACGGGCCTTGAGGGCTCGGTCGTTCCAGCCACTGCGGGCGGCGAGGCGGCGAAACTCTGTTACATATTCGATCATCGAACCGGATTGACGGATGCAGGATAGTTGATGTTCAACATCTTCCTGCTCGAGATGGTCTCCGAAAAATTCTTCTAATGTCTCGATAAATACTTCGTAGGAAGTCAGGACTCCGGAGTCATCTTCGATTTCTCCATTGATGTACGGAGCAAAGTGCCGAGATGCGTCACCATCTAGGCACTGCAGGGAGTAGTTAATCTTTTCTTCGTCGTTGGATAGGGCGTCAGGAAAACGTGCGAAGACAATTTGTAGACGAGCACGAAAATCCGAGAGGGACAGCTCATCGCTGTTTCCCTTAAACTTGGTAGTGAGGGGTTGCGGGATAGCAGTACGTGGCGTAGGAGCTGTGGCTCGATTTGCAAGTCGGCTCAGAATAGAGTGCATATCTCTTTCGAAGGAGCGCTGCATATTTCTCTGTTCTTGATGCTGGGATGCAAGGGTCTCGATGGCGCTACGTAGGGTGATTAGCCCTGCGGGGTCAGGATTACTGTTCAGTTGGGCGTGCTGTTGGTTCACTACATCTCGGATATTCTGGATTTGCTGCTGCATTCCGCTAACGGCTTCAGCATGGGACTGGAGATGAGCCAAGACTTGACGGGGGTCTACATTAGGATCTTGGGCAAGTTCTTCTAGGGCTCGTGGTGTATAGATTTCAGGATGGGGGTTCTGGGACATGATTGTGAGATTGGGTTAACAAGGGAAAAATATAATTTGCTTAGGATAAGAGTGGGCAGAACAAGAATTTGTGGAGTCTGCAATGTCAAGGACTGACAAAGGGTTTGCAAGGAAAGGTAAGTGAATGAATAACAAGAATGATAATGAGCTGAGAACTAGAATGGATTCACGAATAGTTTTATTGCAGACTGAGGTTTACTATGTTACAAATCTATCATATTTATACTTGTTTGACTGAAGCGGAGACGCGCTTCAAGAACTCTAAATAAAGCTTACTCAAATATTTCCTAAGGACTTTTACCATATGCGGAACTTCAAGTGTTGAGTTAACTTAATACACAGGATCCGAGGAAGATATCTGGTGCAATCTTATTTCAAGGTTCCTTGGCACTATAAGCCTTGGTTATTGGTTTATAGCTCTTCTAGAATCCTTGGAGCTATTCACGGAGCTAGAAAACTAGGAGACGCGACTTGGCTTGACAGGCAAACTATGCATGGAGGAATGAGTGAAGGAAATGAGCGGAACAAATTAATCAAGCACACGTGATCTTTTTCAGATTCGAATCAGACAAAAGTCATTCATCAATTCATGAGCTAGACATTGCTTGCTGTTCGTGACAGTATGCCTGAGCGGATGTTAGCAGTCATAAGGGCGAAAGGGGGCAATACGAGGTTTTGATAGGTGAAAAAAAACGATGGTTAAAAAATTGTCCAAATGAGAGGTAAATTTCAAAGTAGTGAAAAGCTATCAGAAACAAGCAGGAGCGCTAATAGGTTTTGAGCAAATAAAGTATGTCTTCCAGGTTGCTCCCATCTAGGATCCAAGGGCACAAGCGCTGCTCACTGTTGAACACTTATAGTTTTCCTTTGGAAGAATGAAAGACTTGGACAATATTGGAAGCCACTGTACGAGTGGTTCCATATGTGCAAAAATCAATAAATAGTGACTCTCTTTTAAGAGAATAATATCGATTTTTCAAATTGTCTATTGAAGGAAAACCGAAAATAACCGAAACATGCTAACACTTTTTTGGAGGACTGTAGCTTTGGAATAGTCCTTATAGAGCGGATGAGGATAGTATTTATAATTTTTCGAAAAAGTGTTAGAATGAGCTTGTCAACTTTCTAGAGCCTTCTATCCATACCCAGTGCTCCTATTCGAACTGAAACTTTGTCAATTATGATGTTTCAAATTAAAAAAATAAATATCAATTGACAGAGTTTCAGTTCGAATAGGAGCACTGGCCATACCTATAAGCCAACGAGGCCTAGAATCTTCAAGAAAGCAACTAATAAGACCCGAGAATATATGTTAGTAACAGAGCTATAGTTTAATGGCAGGGTAGAGTCCTCGCCAAAAAGTCATAAACTGGATATATTTTACAATACTCAATTTGAATTAAAAATTTGAAAAATAAAAATTTACATACGAAGACAAAAATGCATATATTTTTTGAATAGAAGGAATGAATTAGATGCATGGCCACCAAACCAATTCAATCTTCGTTTTTAATTAGAAATATTAGAATTTGCGAGAAATGGGCAACATCATTCTCAATCTCATTCTCGATCTCATCCTCATTGTCAACCTACTTTATTCGCAATCTTCAGATAGTAAAATGTCTTTCCCTTTTGATATCAATAACCTACTCTCATACAACGATCTTGGTGGTTGGTATAGCGAAGGAAATATCGACCAAATGATTTCAGGCACACCCTTCACTCCGCCTCGAAGATCGCCACAACTGCCCACTGAAGCCGATCTCTCCCCTATTAGGTCTCCTACCGAATATCAATGGATTACTCCTCCCAGAAACGAGCCAAGGAGTTCTACCTCATTAGAGCAATTCGGTGAGCGTCCCAATACCCTCGATTTAAATCCATTCTTGTCAGACAAACAAGCTGGAGAGAGAAAAAAGGCATTTACACGCAGTAAAGCGTCCGTTACTAAAGACGAATACGCGATAATAGCTCATACATATAATGCTATAATGAATGCGCCACCAGCAGTCCAAGACTGGTTTAAGAAGACAGACAACAGAGCAATGGACCTTTCGATTCTGATGGGTGTAGGGAGAAACACTTGTGTGGCAGCAATTAAATATGCACAAACAGGCATCGTCGAAATGACAGGGCGAGGAAGAACTGGACGCCCTAAAAAAGAAGCGGACAAGGATTTAAACTCGAAGGTGCTGAATATCATAGTTGAATCAAACAAGAGCGGGACTCCTAATTCTGCGGGTTTAATTGCAAACCAACTGAAAGAAGACTTTGAAATCGACAGATCAGCAAGATCAATCACTCGCGACCTCCGTAAAATGGGACTGTATTGGGGCAAAGGGATCCGACAGAACTTTTTGCACGACTCCAAGGAGAATATTGCCTTCCGAGCTACTTACCTGAAGCGCCGTCTTAAGAATTTAAAACTAGTAGACGGCAGTTGGGTGCCTAGGACTCCAGAGGTCTTCTTGGACGAGTCTTACTGCCACATTGACCATGCTGCAGCAAGACGTTGGGTGCAAAGTGGCGGTGGTGTCATTAACGATGCAGGAAGGAAACCAATCATGGTTATATTTGCAGCCTTCATTGTATATTATGATGAAGCTGCTAAAAAGGTTGAAGGCAAATTCGTTAATGATAGCGTGTATGTTTGGCCATCAAAGGGACCAAAGCCTCAATCAAAAAAAGGCCAAGAGCAGGAGGCTGAACTGTGGGATGACGTACCTGAGGAGATCAGGAATGCAGGGGTCGTGGCAACAGATCACGATTATCATGGAAACTTCAACGCTAGTTTGTTCGATAGTATCTTTAAGCGACTTTGTGAGAATCTCAATAAGATGGGACTTGGCCCTTGTAAAATCCATCTTGATGGCGCTTCATATCACTTTCACAAGAAAAACAGGAAACCAACCAAGAGCGACACTGTGAAAACTATCAAAGAGTGGCTCACGGGCAAGGAGATTGTTATTCCAACAAGGGAAAATGGAAAAGCACTGAACAAAAACGAGCTTATGGAATTGGTTAACGCTCTTCCTGATGAGTCGTATTTCTCTATCAGTAAAATAGCCCAGGAGAATGGTGGACATGAAATCCTCAAGACTCCACCCTACCATTGCGAGCTACAACCTATTGAGAAGATCTGGGCAGTTGTGAAAAACATAATTGCCTCGAGAGCAATGGTGACAATGACATCCATCTTGCTGAAAAAAGGCTACTAAGCTTGTTTTCCCAGATTCCGTGTAAAGTCTTTTACTCTGTATGGAAGAAGTCTGTGAAAATTGGCATGAGATACTATAACGAGAGGAGTCATGCACAGGAAGAAATAGTCGAAGAGGTTTATCAAGAGGTTTTTGATGAAAACGAGCCTATTGTGGACCTTAGTGACACTTTCAAAGTCGACAATAGTGAGTGGGATGCAGAACTCATTAGAGTACTAAATCAAGAGCGAGCTGAAGCTGTTACCCTAGGCCCTGAGATAGTGGATCTTACGCTAGATGCTGGAAGCATGTTTAATGTGATAGAGGATAGCGAGTCTGAGGACGAGCCTCTTATCAATCGAAAACGCTCTCGTAAAAATTAAAATTTTGAGTTTGTACGTATTTTTCCTGCGTCTAAAAGTGGAAGTATTCTATTCAATTTAAAAGCCTGAAAAATATATCCAGTTTATGACTTTTTGGCGAGGACTCTATAAGGTATCATGACCAAATGAAATTGGCGACATGTTGACACTTTTTTGGAGGGCTGTAGGAAGTATTTTGAGTAAGCTTTATTTAGAGTTTATGGAACGCGTCTCCGCTCCAGACGTTCAAGGATAAATGTCGTAGACTTGTAATATAGAAAACCTCAGTCTTCAATAAAACTATCCTTGAACCTATTCTAGTCCTCAAGCCCATTACTATTCTTGTTTTTCAACTACTTACCTTTCCTTGCAATCATCTTGTCAGCCCTTGACACACCCGGGGCTACTAAATTATGATATTCGATCGCATGCTGTCGCTTGTGCTCATCGTACATTGCTCTCTGTCCAAAAGAGGGTCGACAGGTTCTCTGGACAGTGCCATCCATGAAAGAATAGATCTTGGGTGTCCACCTTTATGAGAGATCGTGACAGCATAACTTTGAAGCTTTGTCCTAGTCAATCTCCGCACATCCAACATTATGGCACGAATGATCGTGCAATAAGATTGATGGTTTCTTGTAATTGCACTACCATCCTTTCTAAAAATAATGCATGCGATCAAGTTTGGTGCAAGACGAGACATGATGTCTCTTGACTTGAAGGCGCAAATGAATAATTGGCAATTATATGTTAACTGGAGTATTGGGGACAACGGCAATGACAGTTTATAATGATAAACCGCCTTCAGATTAATCTTTCCAATGCATCAGATAAATTGAATGCGAACGCGGAAGTATATCAAAAAAAAAAAAAAAAAAAAAAAAAAAAAAAGTCGCGTCCGTGGCGGCTTTCATGGAAATACATATTTTATTTTTGCATATTCCTATAATCCTATAATTACAATATTTAATTTAAAAATATACGTCAAGAAAAGTCAACCCCTGAGCGATTGGAACGAAATGGCTTTATGGCTGCTGAGGTTTTTTTTGTCTTTTGAATCGGCTGTCCAGGACCTTCACTACTTCAGATCAAGAGAGTATTTCATGATATATTTTTAAATATAAATACAAATATTGAATGATGGTGAGTGCGTAAATGGAACCCAGTTTCATATTCATCAGCCACCATGTCAACTCAATTATACACAAGAAAACCATAGCCAATGAACCTGATTACATGACATGATATTATTGTCATGACGCCAGAGTTATGATAAAAACGACGAAGAGCCCAGCAATTATTGTCTCTTTCTTTCTTTCTTTTTTTTTTTTACAACAAACATTCTCCATTTCCAACGTTCATTACCATGAGCCAATTCAACACTGACATCAAGACCTATGAATTCGTAAGTATAGAGTGTCTTCTGTACTAAGAAGCTTTTTTTCTTTTTCTTTCAGAACATGTAATCACATTTTATTTTTCCTAATTCAATATAAAATAGAATCACACTATGATCCGTGTGAAGGATCCAGGAGCCTCGCTTCACTTTTACCAGGAGATTCTTGGTATGAAGTATGTAAAACATTTGTGGTTCGGTTTACCTCTTTTTTTGTTACTTTTAAATCGTGAGAAAAAAAAAAAAAAAAAAAAAAAGTGATGCACGATAGAATACTGCAAATTTCTTTTACTTACCTGAAATTTATACTAATAGACTTGTTTCCAAGATGGATAACGAGGGCGGCAAGTTCACTGTAAGAAAGTGTTCATTTCTCAAAAACTTGAAGAGCTTTTTTTTCTTCCTTTCACTAAATATAATTCTAATGCTTTTATTATTATTATTGCTGTCATTACACGCTCAACCTAGCTCTACTTCTTAGCTTACGTGAATGATGATGAGTTTGCGAGCTTGCAGGGCAAGACCGAAGAACAGCGTCGCTCCTATGTTACCAACCGTGCTGGCGTTCTTGAGCTGACACAGTGCGTAAAAACCGTGAAGAATGGGTTCTCAGATATGCCTTGAATCGTTATAATGCTGACATCAAACACCCTTTCTAACCTTCTTCATTCTATTTTTTTTTTTTTAAAAAAAAAAAAAAAAAAAAAAAAAAAACTGGTAGTAACTGGGGTACGGAGGACGATGCAAATTTCAGCTATGCTAATGGAAATCAGGATCCTGGTCGTGGCTTCGGACACACCGCCATCGTTGTCGATGACATCGAAGAGGCTTGCAAGCGCTTCGAGAGCTTTGGTGACAAAGTCAAGTGGGTCAAGCGTCTTACAGATGGCAAGATGAAGAATATCGCCTTCATTGCTGACCCTGATGGCTACTGGGTTGAGATCCTCCGTCGTGGCCACAACTAAAACAAAGGAACTAAGAGATCCAAGGATAGCCGATTTTTGTACAGTTAAAAGTATCTTTCGATGCTCTTTTAGGGTCCAGTGTGGACAAAAAAAAAGTCAATAAAGAAAGCCACATCTTCTCACATTAAAAATTTTACGATCAGACAATTGAAACACCACGCATTGAAGCGAACGTCAGTTGTCATGAGAAATGATGGCGTAAAGCCTATGCCCTGTTTGTAGTAAAAGGAGCTAAGGGTTGTCGCACATGTACGTACATGAGACTCGAGTTAGAAGTGGGTACCCCACAATAGCCTCGCTTCCCTTGCCCTCTGATGACTATTGACAAGTAGGACTACTTGAGCGCAGTAGCAATTATCTAAATGCACCCTCAGTTGTGCAAACGTTGATTGCCTTTGGCGTTGATTTACTATCAGCTAGGCAAACTTGCCCATGGCCTCTCAAGATGAGTGAGATGGTTATTTCATTTCTCCATATTATGGAAATTCGATCAGCTATTTCCTAAAACTTCACTTACTCTAATAATCGAATAATTATATATTTCATTCGAATAATTAATTCTTATGGGGTTGATGCTCTTTATTATTATCGATGATGCAGAAACCATAGTCCCCCATCTGAACTGGCCTAGAGTAGCACTCAAAGTAGCAAGCGAAGAGGGAGGGGGGGAGACCAATTACCCCTGGAACCTTTGACAAATATCATAGTACCTTTGGTATTCGTCCGGCGTCATTTGACTCTGATGTTCTTCAGTAACTTCCAGCAGTGGAACAAGGACACCTGCAACATACACATCAGGCAACGGTTCCTCATCATCGCCCCCTTCATACAATTCCTCTTCGCCACCGTCCTCTACTTCAGGTGGCTCGTCATCAGTTTTATATCGTTTTCTAAAAAAAAAATAAAATAAAAAATAAAGTAGAAAAAGATAGGGAAAAGATAGGAAAAAGAAAAAAACTATTTAGCTTACGTATTTTAAATCGCAACGCTACTTCATAATGAAGCAAAATTGAGTAACAGATGGGATTGCTAAAGAAAGTATAAGATGGCTTACCCAGAACTGTATTGGCCATCTTCCAGTGGCCTCTTGCCATTATCATTAGTAGTATCCAGCGTCTCAAATGATTCTTCATCAGCATGTTCCTGTGAAACAGCAAGGTTCTCGTAGTACTGTTTGTAGTCTACGGAAGAAAAAAAAAAAAAAAAAAAAAAAGTGAGTGAGTGTTTATGAAAGAAGAGAAAAGATATTAAAAAGAAGTTAGCATGAATCTTATATGAACTTACAATCGTCACGTTCTGTGTCATCTTCTACATCTTCGTTCTCATCTGCATCTGCACCATCGGCTGGCAATTCTTGAAGTTTTGCTGCAGCTGCTCCCAAAGTTGTCATTTCTCCAGAAACAGTCGACCAAGCATGCCATAAAGGCACTGCATTCTGTTGTCTTTTCTTGTTTGCCTCATTTTCACGTGCCTTCTTAGCAGCCTTGTCATTATCATCCTGGAATACCACTTGGATCTCTCCTTGCTGTTGACCGCCATCCTCTGCGAACGCCAGATCATCGTCTAATTTGATATGAAAGCAATAATAAGTAAATATGAGGGTCTTTTAGCATCGTCTCCTGAACGTATGGTGATCGCGCGAGATCGACTCTATTAAAATTACCGTCATGAGTCCGTGCAGCAGCCTTCTTGGATGCCATGCTCTCTGTGTATTGCTCAATCACAATATTATCTGTCAACTTGAGAAGATCGACGATTGGCTTCGTGTTCTCGCGCAGTCTTAGGGAAATAAACATGAAAATAAGGCCCAGTCCTTGTCAGAATTTGAAGCGACCGTATATGTAATAACAACAACAAAAAGGCGACAGTAAGGGTAACAGCGACAGCTTGATTGTAGTGTTATAATTCATACTTTGTCTTTGCCTCCTGTCCTTCCTGATCATCCTCAACAGTTTCTTCATCCAGAATGAATCCGTCGTTAGGGCACATGAACTTTTGACTTGATTCATCAAGGAGGTGCATAACGTCTACTACAGCGAAGGCATTTAAACATGCAGGGCACTTGAGTCCTGCATTTTCTACCTCGGCCTATGTTGGTTTTTATTAGAGCATATTTCGCTTTAGAGACTGATGTATAACAAATGATAATGCTATAGCCTATCGAAGTTTTTCTTTTTCTTTTCTTTTCTTTTTTATTTACCTTGGACAAAGTAGCATCAAGCTCCTTACCCATCCTGTGAATCTTGTACTTGACTACATCGACAAACAATTTATAATCAAGATAATAGTAGGTATTTGGAATGGGACGCTGATCAGGTTTCCGTGCCTCCATTTTCATCAAGCTTTTCGGAAAAAAAAAAAAAAATTGCGGATGTAATTATTAATAGCTTTTTTAAGATGTTCCGTGATATCTGACACGTATATATATGAATATAGAAAAAATTAAATAAAATTAAATAAAATAAATAAGTAAAATAAAATAAGAAATAAAAAGTGTTTCAAGGGTCGCTTACTCTTTAATTAAACGGTCTTCCTTGAGTTTGCCACAGATTTTATGAACCTCACGCTTGTTTAGCTTCAAGGTAGCGGCCAATTCTTCATCCTTGACCCTGGAATATTCATTTGATTGAGTGTGGAGACGAGTCCATTCGATATAGTATATATTTATATTTATAAGTTCGAGAATAAAGGGAAAAAATAGATAGAAGCCGTTGAGTTTAAAGTTACTACATCTGTCTCTCCTATAAATTTCTGTTAAAGACAAGAAACAAAATTGCTTTTCACACGATCTTCCCCCCCCCCGCCTTTCCACTAATATATATGTATAAAGATCTTTTCGGGTTCCCTTACTGCTTCATTTTATTGATCACATCCATCACCACGATATATTTCGGTTCGTAAAAGGCACGACAGACTCTGTAGACTAATTGGTCCAGAACCTGCTGGTCTTCAGGCGAGTTTGACATGTTTGTAACTTATAATCACTTTAAAAAAAAATAGAAAGTTGAGGGTTTTTTTTTTTAAAAAAAAAAAAAAAAAAAAAAAGAGAGAGAGAGAGAGAGAGAGAGAGGATGCCAATAACACAATGTCGCAGTATTGTTATTCGTTTGCGTTTCTTCTTTAGACAAGAGGATTATATATTCGTATATGGCAATATATGGCAGTTATAAGAAACGTTCACGCATGCAGCTTTAGACAATGAAGAAAAGCAAAGAAAAAAAAAAAAAACAAAGTCCATCATTCAATGAAAAAACAACTCCCTTTTATACTTTTTTCTGTGGCTTTGAAGTTTCGTACAGATAAAAAAAATCCATTATTTGCTGCGCCCGCATTACATTATTTTTACACTCAAAGTCTTCCTTTTTGTTTTTCATGCTCAAGGACTACTACGCCATCCTCAACGTCGCACAGGATGCTACTGTTGCAGAGATCAAGCAGCAGTACCAGAAACTGCTCCTAATCGTGTGTATTCCATTACATTGTTTTTTTTTTTTTTTTTTTTTTTTTTTTAAAAAGTCATTTGCAACAATAACTTTGGAATGACTTTAAGCTTAACTTTTTCTATCACTATTATTATTATTTTCATTCATAAATCCTGCTGATTTAGCATCATCCCGATAAACAACAACAGCAGCAACAGCAACAATCTCAAACATTACCGGTATCAGTGACATCAATCCCTCTTCAAGATATCAAAGAAGCATGGGAGTGTCTTCGTCAGCCAACACAACGATCCTTTTACGATTCGTCGTTAAAGGCCATGAAACTTCGAGCCAATGGACAAGTTAACGATGACATTGATTTAGACGATATGGAGTACGACGAAGGTATGCCAGTAACAATATATACATTAGAGAAGGATTAGTGGTCTATCATTCGTTGAATCTAACTATTTTTTTGACATCTGTTGTGTTTCAAAAAAAAAAAAAAAAAAAAAAAAAAAGATTCCAGTACCTATTCCTCACCTTGTCGGTGCAGCGGTGAATATATCATCTCAGAAGGTGAATTAGAGTTGGGTGTTGACACCGTAGTCTGTTCGACCTGTTCTCTCATCGTTAGGATCCACTACGAGTTGGCCGATGATGAAGACAATGAAGAAAATTGAGCTAGAATTTTTTTTTTTTTTTTTTTTTTTTTTTTGAGATGGAAGTAATCTTGGGACTAGAACTGGTGATGTTTAGTTGGCCTATCATCATAGCCAGGGAAGAATGAAGCGACATGTCCATCCTAAAGATATCCAACATCCACTCTTCACTCCCCTGAGTAATATTCTGTCCTCTGTCCTGTTCACTCTGGACATGGGCCATGAACCGTACTAATTTTTGCATGTTCCACTTGCCTTAACGCCCCACCTAAAGCCAAGGTAGTCTTTACGAGATAATTGCAAAAAAAAAAAAAAAAAGACGAATTAAATAGAAAGGCGTCCATGAAAGCGGCGCGTCGTTTTATTTATAAAAAAAGAGTGAATTCTTTCTCTTTTTTTCTTTTTAATCTAGTCCTGGCGCCTAAAGATATACATGTAGGCGTCACCAATGGGAGCTTTGGGATCATCAACAACCTTATTGTCGTTAAAGAGGACCCATTTATTGCCTCGCTTGATGTGGCTGACATAATGTCCGCAATGTACTGAAGGTCCCTTGTGCGAAATAAATGAGGCCAACTTGTAGTGGCCCTTCTTGTTGACATCACCTGCAAGTGGCTTCTGCCCAGCGGCAGCTGACTTAGGATTGTCATTCTCATCATTATCGATTGGGGTATCCATGTGGCTGAAAAGCCATTCTACTGCGCGCTCCATGTTGCCACCAGTCTCCTTAAGAGCCTTCTTGGCTTGCTTATCAGTGAATCCCATGTCTGCCAATTGAGCAATCTGTTCAGGATTAGCGGCAGAGGCACTATCGTTGGAGTTCTTGATGGGCTGATCAATGTCGGGATCGTCCATGTGCTGGATAAGCCATTCCATCGCAACTTCAGCATTCTGATTATTAGTTGCCAACAATGCTTTCTGACTGCGGATCAATGGGAAGCCCATCATTTGGAGCTGTTCTAGAGCTGTTTCATTATACGTAGGCGATGCCGCCACCGCCGGCGCATCCTCTGGAAGCGATTCCTCGTTTGGTTGTTGACCATGCCCGCGATATTTTTCAAAGTCAATTTGATCGTCAGGGAAGACGATCGGGACAGCTATGAAAGTAAACAATGGTTTAGTAAGGATTCCTGTCTATATTAATGGTGTCTAAGTGGTCTGCGAGAACATACCAAGCTTTCTGGGAACCCAGTTCTGATAAGCAAAGCGTCTCATGTTGATAACAAGCACCTCAGGGAAAGTAGCAAACTTATTCGTCCTATTATTATTATTGTTTTTTTTTTTTTTTTTTAAAAAAAAAAAAAAAAAAAAAAAAAAAAAAGTCAATTAGTAATGATATAAAAACAGTAAAGGCAAAGACAAAGACCATCTCTCTTGTTTTTCATACTTGGTGGCAGTGGTGTTTTTCTGGCAGTTGGGACAGGTATATGGAAGCTCTTCTACTGCAACATAGGCATCAAGACACTGTTCTAGAGTCACACTCTCGTATTCATCATCATCTTCGGGATTGGTTTTCGCCTTCTTGGTGGCAGGAACTGCAATTGATAGGGCCGTCGTATTGTCATAAGTGTATCGCACCTTCTTGCATTCATTGCATTGCAATCGCTGTTCATTTGAGAATTCAAAAGTTTTTGTAGGATCCTGACCAGCAATGCGTTCAGTTTGCGAAATAATCTTGATCAGGTGTTGGAAAAATTCAAACGAGTCTTGTTGCCTCATGGTCGAAAACTCTGGGTGACCGCGGCCGATTAATGACTTAAACATGGCAGGCGCAATGCCATCTTGGCCCTGTACCTCACCGCTCTCAGCGGACGTAGGAGTTGAATATCGTCCACTCAAAAGACCATCCGCCACCTTGGTCAACTGGCATTGTAAGCACTTGCCTGGCTCTTGATTGCACCTTTGCAGGTGATCGAGATCAGCCGGGAAATATCTCGAAGCAAACGCCGGGAGATCGAACACTGACTGCAAGACTGATGCCATATAACAACTAGATTTGATTTTCATTTTCATTTTCATTTTCATTTTCATTTTTTTTTTTTGACATGTGTTAGAGTTGTAAGAGTGGGTATAATTTGCGAAAGAGAGTTGTATTACTGCGGCATGTTAGGATACTTGATGATTACCTGTTACCCAAGTTCCTGAATCCAGTGTAGCTAGGCCCGAACAATGGCTCATATGCTTTACCGTCTTCAGTAAACATGTTGAAGTTAAAGTTTTGATTCTGCTCTAGCGACTAAAGGAAGCATTATGTTAATCGATCAATCTACTTTAATGATCAGCGCTATTAAGCACGTAGTTCAGGATGGTCAACGTACCAACTCGGTTAAGGACTTGATTGTCTTTTGTTGTGACTCCACGTTAATGCCAAACCGCGCCAAATGTACTCCTAACTGGTCATCAGAGCGTTCCTCATTGCAGTGGTAGCAGTAAATATCTAGAGAACGTTGTCCAACGGACAGAGTTAGCTATCACACAAATAGGAAACAATAAACATATAGTAGTTCCATACGCATCAAAGCAGTTTACCTGCTGTTCCCTCAGGTGTAATGGTTCCAAGTTTGCAGGAAACGCCGTGACCTGTTGCATCAAAATGGGCCAATCCATGACCATTGCCTCCAGTGCCTCCATACTGTTGACGCCCGCATCCAAGGTTGCCGCACACAAGACACAGCCAGAGATTTTCCTTCAGATCACAGTTGGCGCAGTGTGCATTCTCTAAAAGTTATATCAAAAAATTAGCTTCCTCAGCCCTACTAAGCTTCGCCCCTTTATTAGGCGTGCGTCATCCCGCTTTATGTTACGTACCAGCCGCTACAACCTTTGGATCGCCCTGCTGTAGGTTTCGAATGTGGTCGCATGAGACAATTTCTTCTTCCCATGCTTTAATCTCTGATTGTCGAGAAGCTGATAAGGATGTCATGATCGCATCAACCACTTTTGGGATCTATAACATTACAATACAACACGATGTCTTTTCCTTAAATAAAGGGCAACAAAATTTTTCTCTCGACTCCCCTCCATCTAGCGGCAGAATCATTAAACAAACATCTATGGATTAGCTTCTCCCAATGCTTACTTCGCCTGCAGTCTTGTCAACCTCAACACCACCACACTCGTAACATTTGACATGTGTAAAGTATTCGTAAAGATCTGCGTCATTCTCAGGGACGATTGCAATTTTGGTTATTTTTTGAGGAGGTTCCTGTCCATCCTGCAAGAAAGTTTCCAAAAAAAAAAAAAAAAAAAAAAAAAAAAAAATTAATAACAGCTGATAGTAGATTGATTTACAAGACTAGCTAGATTGACCAAATAGCAGCTATCGGCCAAAAGCTTGGTCTTATACTTACTCGACCACTCTTAGCACGCCTGACGCGCTTGATGTTTAATGCCAGTGGATGACCAGTCTTGCTAAAGTGCCGGATAGCATGATGACGCTCTGGATCTGTGCAGCCGCCGTTGAAGCAGGAGAGGCAGACATCCAATCCACCCTCATTGTCCTATAGAAAAACAAAAATATATCGGTTAATTTGAAAAGAGTAGGAAAATGGCAAAAGGGAGGTGCTTTTTTTTTTTTTTTTTTTTTTTTTTTTGCTATATTGAGCTGCGCGTCATGTCTGTAAACCTGGAGCGCACTCGCAAACGATATTGATGACATACAGGACTATCATAGCAGAAAGTGCACTCGTCTTTGTAAATTTGAGCAGAGTGCGAAGGCACAGAGAGGCGAGTAGAGGTAATATGATGACACGCTGCCATGGTTAAAAGAGTAGAAGAGAAAAAGAAACGAATGAAAGCGAAACAATAAATGGAATGAGAAGAGAGAAGGCACTTGTGGGAAATGCACAATGTCTTTTTGTAGAAGAGGTTGTTGTGACTGCGTGAGAGATTATTCAAGCCACGACTATGGCCTTTTTATTTTACTTTTTGAACATGCAATCTCATGTCCCTTCGCTGTTTCGCTGTTGCTGCATCAATAAAGTCAGACAGAATAGGGAGATTAAAGCAACCATGTCAGACAATATTAACACACCCTATAACAACACGGGCATTACTGGCACGACTGCAGCTGGAGGAAATAATAAAGCACGACGGCAAGGCTCATTGTCACATCAATCAAAACAACAGATATCTACATGGAGCAGCCAACCTTCGCCTCCAGGGCATGTCATGGATGACCTCACAGCAGAGGCCACATGCAAAAAGCTCGTTTCAGTGCTGGCAATTGACGCGGGTTTTGAGGGCATTACTGCATCCGCTCTTGAATCACTTACTCGTGCCTTTGAGAGTTGTAAGTAGCGAGATAATCAGCCATAAGCAAACAGGGGATCAAGGACATATTGGGAACATTGTCCTCACTCAGTAACCTTTGGAGAAAACTAACCCTTTCAGTGGCATACGGTTTTTTTTTTTTTTATTTTATTTTATTTTATTTTATTTTATTTTTTTACAATCACCGACACACATCAGATACCCAGCAAATGTACATGATCGCACATTCATTCGCAGAACTTGCGGGGCGGACACGGCCAAATATCCACGATCTCCAACAGGCATTCACAGATATGAACCTGCATCCAGCCAGTCTTGAGTCTTATGTCAAGAAAGCCTCACAATCAAGTAATGCTTGTTGATGTTTATTTCTGCACTCTACGTTACCAATCACAACTTTTTTTTTATTTTTATTTTTTTTTTATTTTTCTTCCTCGCGAAGGATGAATGCTAACATTTCCGATCATTGAATATTTGATAACAAAGAAATACCGCTTCTTCGAGGGCCGCTCAAGGAGACAATACCAAAAGTTCAAAAAAAGAAAGAGCAAAAGACAGTACTTTTGGATTCTGATATTGAAGATAACTCGGATAGCGAAGATGAGGAGCCACAACAACAACAGCAACAACAACCATTGACCACAGCAGCAGGACCAACAACCACATCAACTTCTACACCAACGTCAACGGCAAATATACCTGTGGCCACAACTGCAAGTACGACCACAACATCAACACCGACGTCAACAGCAGTACCAACAGCATCAGTAGCGACAATAACACCAACAATACCAATACCTAAAATCAAGGTCACTCCTCGAACAATTGTACCAGACCATTTGCCACCTTTTCCAAGCAAGCACTCATATAAACAAACGCCTGTAAGTCTCGCTAGCATCCTTTGCTGCCAAAGCAAGTATACATATCAATCATTAGAGTAGTAGGACTGGCCAAATTGTCGCCTTTACACCTTATTCATCCTAATACCCCTATATTTATTTTCTTACTCTTCAGGTATTTGTAAAACGTCCTACAGATCCTCAAAAAATCCGAGAGTTGAACGCAGAGCAATCGCGACTCGTAGAATCGAATTTGAAACGATTAATGGCAGCTGAAAACAAGGTGGGGATGACTGCAGCTGCACATAAAGATGCATCTGCTGCAGCAGCGGATCTATTGATGGTCAAAGAGGAACAAGTCGATACTACAACAGAAGAGGCTGTGAATCGACGTGTTTTAACCAAATTGGAGGCTCTACCCGTTGTGAACTATGAATTCACGAAACGACAGCAACAACTCAATGCTTCAAACCGACAGAGTAGTCAACGACATCAGGCAGAATTACAAGGTCTACAAAGTAGTGGGCATCATCATCAACGTGCAGAACCATTGTCATCATTGGCTGGATACGTTCATGGTGTGAATAGCGTTGGTCCTGTCAGGGGCAATACACAGCTGGACGGCAGTGGAACAGCAATAGGGGTCATCGGAGCAGGTGCATCCAGCATTGGGGTAGGCACAGTAGCATCCAGCAGTGCTAATAACAGTGCTGTAGCCCTCAAAACAGAATGGAGAAAGGAGAGGCGGAGAATGCGGAGGGAACAACAAAATGCGATAGAAGAGCTTGAGCAGAACTTACACAGCAATAAGCGGTTACGGCAAGAGAGTGGCCACGGGCACACCACTGCTTCACATCTGAAGCTTGTCAGTATGGACGTTGATCCACAATAATCCCTTTAAAAATTAAAGTCAACGTAATCTAATTAATAACAAGTACATGTATTTGATATTTATTTATTGAAATGTACAATGCAAGGATTAAGTAATATTTTTTTTTTTTTTTTTTTTTGTCTTGAAAAGCTTAATTAATGATCTGATGGAAAGAAAGGAAAAGCTCAGATCCAATTATTTCTTCGTCCTTCTCTAGTATATATCGTCTTTTTTTTTTTTTTTTTTTTTTTTTTTAAAAGAAGAATTGCCACAGACGAGTCAAAATGCCAGGCTGTCTTGCAACGACCATTGAGGATGAGGTTGTTGTAGTGGTCCTTCTGGAAGGGCTATCAGCGTACTCCTCTCCATCACTGCAATAGTACTTGATAAAGAAATCATTCTGGATCCAGAGCAACTTGCCGAATGCAGCGATGGCCTTGTATTCTGTATCTCTGTCCAGGTTCAGGGACTTGACGCCTCCGATCAAGACTGTCTCCACATAACCCAACAGCGCATTGATATGAATCAGATCCACATTGATCTTGGACTTCTTGGTCGGTGTATCCGTATGAATCTTTGCAACGTATTCAAGGTACTTTATCATCTTCTCGTCATACGGATTCTCCAGCAACTTTGCAAAATACCGTGACAACATATCCTTTCGGAACTTGATCTGCTCTGCATTCTCGGTCAACTCTGCAACGTCCTCAATCACCTTGGCGTCCTTGGGCACATAGCCCTCATGTCGTTTAGCCATCACAGACCAAGTAATGTCAAACTGGTGAAGCTTGCGGTAGACAGCATCCACAACAGCTGGGACCAAAGGCTTGATCAGCTCCGCAGCTCCTTTGATCGCATCGATGTCTTCTTGACCAAAGTCCATGAACTTTGCTACATATTGGAATCGGTACACGGGATCGTTGTACAATTGGGATCTCTCGATATGCTCCATTGTCTTATCTGTTTATGTGAAGAGAGAGAGAGAGAGAGTGTGTGTGTGTGTGTGTGTTTTTTTTTCAATGTCGGAATGTGAAGTGTGGAGTAGAAAAGAAAAGAAAAGAAAAATGAATGTGTTTTTAAAATGAAAAAGGAAAGTTAGGGAAATTTTCAATGTTTGATTGAAGATGAAAGCGAGAATGAAATGGATAAGTAGTAAGATAAAGTATAGGATGAAGTGAAAAGGAAATGGTATTTAAATACTTTTTCTTGACTGTTTTGTTTCTTTGTTTGCTTTCGTTAATGTTCTTTACGAAAAAATCCCTGGTTTCTGGTCGGAGACCATGTTTGTAGATCCATCCTTATTTTTCGGACAAATGGAAAGAAGTGTAGATCGTCATGGACCTGTTCGGAGTGCATTTCCTAAATCGGACGAGACGGATTTTTCACAAATTGTCTCGGTTCAAGATAATCTTCCATGATTTGTTATGAATCTTGGAAAATGTGGGAGTAAGGCACACCAATGAGATCTCATCCGAATAAAATTCTTTGCAGGGTATAAAAAGGCAACAAGGCATTTCATTTCATCAGAGGCAATTATATTATTTATCTGTATATTTGTACCATATCCACATTATGATATTTTCTCTGGACTTGAATCTAGACTAGGTCTAGACTACAATATCCGGCTTTGACTATATTGTCTTATATTATTATATATATATATATATTATATTAATATTATACTATGTTAAACTATGCTATTGTTGCAAAAAGGGCCTCAAAGTAAAATAGCTTATACTCTAACTAACCCTTGAACCAAGGGAATGGTAGAATCAGAAGGACCAGAATGACCAATAGCCTACACATCTGTAGATACATAAGAAGGTGGTGCACTAGATTTCCAGTCTACTTTGATTAAATCGCATGCCTTCTCAGCAATCATCACTGTGGGCGGACATGTGTGACCTGCAACAATCTTGGGGAAGACACTTGCATCGATCACCCGCAGATGATTAATGCCATACACCTTCAATTCAGGGTCAACAACCGCCATCGGGTCTGTCGGAGGGCCCATCTAGATGTTTTTTACAATTTTGGTAATAAGGTTTTGAGGTTTTACCGCGAGAAAGAATTTTTTGGGTAAGCATTTGGAAGATGAAAATAAACATAAACATCGGAAAGGCATTTTTTTTTTTTTTTTTTAATAGTCATGCGCCATGACGTATCATTTCGCTTTACCTTGCACGTAGATACAGGGTGATAGACAGTCTCGGTATTCTCGCGAGCATACTTTTGAAGGGCTTCTTCGTCATCATCCGGTACCTTCGCTTCTCCAGGGTACACCTCCACAGCCTCCACTTCTGGGTCCTGACCGAGTCGTCGACCAATCTTTCGAAGGAACCGTAAACTCTCTGCGAAAACCCTGACATCAAAGGGGTCTGCTAGGTAGTTTGGATCGATTACGGGCTCTGTCACAATCCTACTCTGACTCTGACTTGAAGAGGCCTTTTCATTTGTACACTCTGTGCTACAGTTCTTTTCCTCAGCTTGTCTAGTTACCACTTTGATAGAGCCTACTGAACCAGGGTTCAACAATGCCACACTCAAAGTAATATAGTTTTCTTTATCAGGGGCCATAGCCTCACCCTGGGCTCGAGCATAACCAGGGATGATAATGAATTCAACATGTGGCGCCGTTGGGCCACTTGCGCGCTCAATATATGTTCCATTTGCCTTTTCACGAGTCACAAATTCTGGAGACATATCCTCGAGTCGCATAAATATGAGGGCTTCCGCCAGATTACTGGTCATGGTACCGGTACCCTTGATGGTATACTTGAGGATCTCCTTAAAGGCCTTCCATGGGTCCATATTACCTTGTATAGTGGCACACTTTCGATTGACCTTATAGACAAGAGGTAGGAAGAGATGGTCCTGCAGATTTGCACCCACACCCGGGAGAGTATGAATGTGTGGGATGGAGGCTTGAGGGGCTGGTCCAATGCCAGAAGCAATAAGGATTTGAGGCGATGCATATGTGCCAGCACTCAAAAGTACCTCTCGAGAAGCCTCGACGCGCCTAAGAACTAGTTGTATTTTTTTTTTTTTTTTAGGAATAAACCAAAATAAATATCAATAAAATAAATAATGCTCAAAAGAGAGCTTTTTTTTTTTTTTTTTTTTTTTTTTTGGAACAATGTAGAATAAAAATCACTTACTGTTGTTATGGTCCATAAATTCGACCCCTGTAGCCACCTTGGCTCCATCGTTTTCCTTGTCGGTTTTCACGAGGATACGGTTCACATGTGCTCCAAAGATCACCCGAATTGTACCTCGACCGTTCTTGCCTCCAGGTACTACATCTTCTCTTAAAAAGGCTCTCGCCAACGAGCTGCGCACACCATCTTTTCGAATAAATGTCTGAGCTTTGTTAGCCCCTAAAGGACTAGTTCCGTTAAGATCCTTATTTAGGCTGATGCCCTCTGCTTCACCGGCTCTCAAAAACTTTTCGCTCACTTTAAACATCGAAATATTGGACACCTGCCAAAGACCATCGGTCCCATGATATTCTGGCTCATATGTTGTAAAGTCATTGTGTAATTGTGAAGTTGAATCAGACGCATTGAAACGCTCTGATTTCCTGAAATAGGGCAAGACGTCCTTGTAGGACCAACCTGGGTTGCCCAACTCTTCCCAGTGATCAAAGTCTGAGGCCACACCACGATGATAGATCATAGCATTGATAGAGCTAGAACCACCAAGCATCTTGCCTCGGGGCTGCAACAACGATCGTCCACCCGCATGCTCCTGTGGGACCGTGCGATAGCCCCAGTCGCAGGGTGTCTTAAACGTGGCGAAGGCCAATCCCGGCGTGCGGGAAGAAAATATATCGTCTGAATATCCTGCCTCCAAGACTAGGACATTTACTTCAGGATCTTCTGCAAGCCTATTCGCAATTACGCACCCTGCAGCTCCTCCTGAAAAAAAAAAAAAAAAAAAAAAAAAAAAAGGATCCACGCGAGAGGTTTAAGTCACCAAATCAACTTGACTGTCATTTTTTTTTTTTTTTTTTTTGCAAAAAAAAAAAAACCACTTTAGGTCCTTCAATGAAGAAAGGAGAAAATAAAAAATAAAAAATGAGGGTTTACCTCCAATGATAATGTAATCGTAACGTTTTGTAGAGTCAGTAGCATGATTCCAAGGTGATTTCCCCTTCTTGGGATGGAACTTGACTATCTGTGATAGTCGATTGAGTCTAAGAACTGTTTTTTTTAACTCGTCTGCAGACATTTTTTCTTTCGTTGTTTTGAACGTTGCAAATTTGTGTACAGGGATAAATGGTTGATGGATCTTCAGCAATTGATAATAGAGGTGATTGAAAGAGCTGAATGTAATGAGTATGGATTGTGGAGAAGAGGATGTGAAGATGAGGGAGAATGAGGAACTGAGGGCAGAAGAAAGAAAGATATAGAGAGTGTGTGTATGTGTGTGTAAAAGAGAGAAATAAAGAAAAAAAAAAAAAAAAAAAAGATGGGAGTATTTATTTTGTGTTAATGCATTTTCACTCGGAAGAAGAAACTTGTTTTCTCTTTGTGCAACGTTTGTAAACCATCCGTCTGGGTTACTGTTGTCAAACTAAAACGAATGATTGGTGTCTAACATGCAATACGCTCAAAGTTATAAAGTTATAAAAAAAAATAAAAAATAAAAAAAAAGAAAAGAAAAGATGGGGGGTCATGATTCAAAACGGAAAGAGGCTATATTTATTATTCATTAGATATATAAAAATACACCTTCAGGATGAGCAGAGAAATAAGGGGGGCCTACAAAGATGCCGGGATTCACAGGACCAAATGGGTTGACTGCAATGTGATTGGAACCCTCGAAAGACTATTTTTTTTTTCTTTTAAAAAGAAAAATTTCATCAGTTACTGCTGCTAATACTTCTTTCACTTCCTTGGTATGTACCGTACCATTGTTTCCATTGGCCCACTGGGCTGGCATGCCACATTATGGTGGATAAGTGCTGGTGGGTGCGCATCACCAGTTTAAATTGTATATTACTCTAAACCAAATAATGGCGAGAATCATGGGACAATGTATCAAGGCATAAAGATAACCAATTGTTACAGATACAATCATCACGATATAATTTAGCACAGCAGTTTGTAATTAAAAAAAAAAAAAACGTTGCATGAACCTTATTGTTTTTTATGATTTTTTGAGTTAAAAAATTCATGCATGCTGCATTCCAGCAAGGAAACCTTCAACTGGGAAAACATTTATACCCATCATCTTCTGCCCAAAAGCGATTCTCTTTCATCTTTATTTATTTATCATTCTTTATTTTCCCCTACCTTTCTTTTGCAAGACAAACATCGAACCCTTTCCAGATATTCGCTCAAGGAAATGCTCTTACCTGTCAAATCCATTTAGTCCTGCTCCTCATACTAGTGTGTATATACATTAGTACTGGAGTATAAAGTTAAGTTTAGACGCGCGTTGCTTCAAGGTTATTTATGGACAAAAAAGTTGCTTCTCTGCGACATCGTCTCATGCTACGATAGACTGTTATACTGTACATCCTTAGAAGCCATGTTAAATGCATGGCTGCTTAATGCCACCGTAGAGAGCAAAAGTCTCAGCACATCCAATTCTAAAAAAAAAAAAAAAAAAAAAAGAGAAATTGTTTACCCGGACATCAGATATGGCCTGATACCTGACTGGCTATCCTTCCTTGTACGGCCCGTATTGATATGCCTGACATTTCAAGACTCAATAAGAAAAAAAAAAAAAAAATAACTCATTATCTGCTGGACTTAATATTTTGAACCAAAACGTAATAGTGAAAATACCAATGATGACCCATGCCTGTATTCTAGACACGTGAAAGCTTCGTTTTCATTTATGATCCCATGTCCATTGTCACCAAGGATAGCACAAGAAACAAACACAAGTCAGGATCATCCAAAACACAGTTATTTTTTTTTGTACATTTATTTAGTAATGTCTGTGCGGTATTTGGGAATGAATCAAAGCAGCTTGAACGGGCATAGTATCGTCAGAAATAGATCAAGGTGTCGAGTACAAAAAAAAAATAAAAAATAAAATGAAAATGAAAATAAAAATCCAAGACAATTCTAACATTATAATTGACATTCATCAAATCCAGAACGTGGGTTCAGTGGATTGGTGGTAAACATGTGTGTGGAAACCAAAGAAAAATTTATCCATGGTTTAGGAATCGACTTGCATGTAGTCATTCATCTCAGCATCTAACTGATCCACAGTCTTGGTTTCTCTCTTCTCGCCATGGCTACGACCTCCACGTCCACGTCCACGACCTCCACGGCTACCACGGCTGTGGCCTGGGTTTCGTTGTTGTCCCTGGTTATTGTTGGTCAATGCCCTGATCGAGTAGAAATAAATAAATAAATAAATGAATAAATAAATAAATAAAATAAAAAAATCAGTCTAAATCATCAGAGCCAAAAACAATTCTTATTCAATATTTGTGAAATCATGTCTTACCTTGGTGCTTGTGCAGGGGGAAGGACAGCCTGAGCAACAGTGGGTGTCAAGAGAATTTCAATCTTCATAGGGCGTCCTATGAATTATCCAAGATGCAGCAAATGATTAGTAAAAGGTTCCACAAAGTAAAAAAAAAAAAAAAAAAAAAAAAAAGTCAAAAGCAATATATAATTATAGTCAATTACAACAACAATTACCATCAAGGGGGACTCCGTTAAATTTGTTATAGGCAACAGCGGCATCTCCGACTCGAACAAAATGGATGACAGCTGTACCAGTTGACTTCCCGCTCTGGTCGTACATCAAAGTGCACTTCTTGAGAGGTCCAACTCTGGATGAAAAGACAAGCTAAATGACGGCGTACATACATTCCAGTTTTTTTTAAGAGCCAACATGGACACCGTCGGGAAATGAGAGGACAAAAGGAAAGGAGAGATGGGGAGGAGAGATATTCATGAAGGAGAGTGGGAGAGTGTGCGAGATGGGCGTCCGTTAGAGTCGAGTCCACGTTTGGTTTGATCTTTTTTTTTTTTTTTTTTTTTTTTTGTCATGGCTCTGGTACGTCTGAACAAGATAGGATACACGCAGTAACTGGATAAACATCACCGCCACATTTTTAGCAACCCACTGCCCATTGTCCTCAAAGCGCTACGACCACTCTCCCTGTGTTCTTTCGATCCAACCATTTCGATTCATCATCTTGGCAACCGAGTTGACTTGGTTTCGAAGCGCACAAAGAGAACAGTGTAGAGAAATAGCCGCATAAGCTAGAGCCAATGTGACTCTGTATAAAGATCAAGGACAGATCGCGATGATCAAGGTCGGTGGTAATGGAGAACACCAGATAGCATGATACGCAGAGGAGACACGAGGCTCGCCTGGTTCTTGTATTAGCAAGCGCCTTGCCCCTCTGGTTCAGTCTAGCCCAGCTTAGTTCAGGCCAGTCCAGTCCAGTCCAGTCCAGTCCAGTCCAGTCAAATATTCGTCTCCGTCAATTTACCTTCAGGTCCTCGGCAGAGACTTGGCGGTCAAGGTTCGAGACCTGCATCTTGGAGCCATCGGGAGTGTTCTGGCGAATGACAGATGTGTGAAGAGGTGCTGCAGAGGCATTATTGCGGTACTGCTGAGCACCGGCAGTGTAGGGCTTATTATCACGGCTCTGGCGTCCAGTGCGGGTAGGGCCGGATGCACGAGGGCCTCCACGACCGCCACGAGGACCGTTAGTGCGGCGGTTGGATTTTTGAGTCTTGATGATGTCATCAAGAGACATATCGAGAGCATCAACGGCGTTGGACATTATTGTAGAAAGTTGAGGGTTAAAAGTGATGGGTTGAAAGAAAAGCTATTTTCGTCCAAGATGATTAAAATTAAAGAGTTAGCGATCTGGATGTAGAGGGTAAGGAAGTAATGTGCAGCACATTTGCTGAACCAGATGGAATGCTTACCTTGAAGAAACAAAAATAGATGGTTTGATAAAAAAATGGACAGACAGATTGCAAAGCTGGGACGATGATGATTATAAGAGATCAGACACAAAAGGCCAAGGGCAGCAAGTGTATAAAATAAAATAAAAAAAGGTTGATTGGGTAGCAACGTGACTATTTTTATTAAGGAGCATAATGATGGATCGAGTCGAGTCTATTTTTATTTGAATATCAAGCAAGATGTTAATCATAAATAAAAAAACAAATGCAAGAATCATTGGGAAAGAGAGAAAATTATTGTTGCCTCACAGCTCATGCGTCTTTCGGGAAAAAAAAGTTTTCTCACTTGATCAGCAGATTGAGGCAAGACAAGTTGTCTACAGACACTGATATGATTTGATTTGATATTATTTTGTGATAGTGTATCTCAACAACGCACAAGATAAGATTCGTCCACCATTTTATCACCTGGGCCCTCTTTTTTACCTTCTCCTCCTCTCTCCCCTCTTCTCACTCCTTTTCGCTCTCTTCCCTATTCTTTATATCATTATAACGCCTGTTCATGCACATTCAAATTTTATCTCTACTCCTTTTGATTTGATTCTTCTTTCACTCATACTCTTTTACTTCGCCTTGTCTTGCTCTCTCCGCTCCCTTACTCCCCATCTCATCCTCATCCCACTATCTTAATCATCCCTCCCCCCTCTTTTTCTTCATTCTATTTCTCATTAAAATAATAAAAAATAAATACAAGGTAACCTAAAAAAAAAAAAAAAAAAGCATGTCTCGCTCCACTCCATGAAATCCCCTTCATGGTCCATGTCCAAGCTAATTCTCATTTTCTTTCTCCTTTTTTCCTTGATCACTTGCCTCTTCTATATAAAATTGACATAGCCCCCTTTGCATCACTCTTCCATCTGTACATGTCGCTGGCTGAAACAGCACCAGTCGTCGCAGCACCTGCTGGCCCACACGCGGACAGCTCTCCAGCCGTGAAGCTGCATTCAGACCCTGATACAACTTCAACTGCCACTTCCACTTTAACGACTTCAATAAAAGAAACATCATCATCAGTATCAGCAGTAACTTTAACAACAGAACCCATGACGACAGTATCCGCATCACTTGTATCTGTCTCTGCTGCAACGCCATCTGCAGAATCATCATCAATTATCACCACAGCCCCTAGTCCACCCGGTCATAGCCAAACTACGACACAGACTCACCCTTTACCAATAGACACCCAGAAACAGCACCAGGACAATTCAATGGCTTCAAGGACACCATCTTCCCCTGTCACCCCGCCTGCTCCTTCAGCAGTCGCGTCCTCATCACCGATCTTGGCTCCGCTTTCGCCTTCACCTTCAGTTTCTTCCCCTACACAGCCATCATCCTTACCATCAGTATCAGCATCAACATCAGCGCCAACAATATCAACAGTCAAAACAGAAGCTATTTCGCCCGGTCCTTTGTCGTCGTCCTCTGTTCCAGGCGAGGCAGTAACGGCACCCTTAGCCTCCCCTACATCTTCTACAGGCCCTCCTGCACCGACCCCCACCTCACTCTCACCCTCCCCTTCCTCCATGACCTCTAGTTCTAGTATGAACAACATTGATAAGGGTCGCCCGATCCCTACTTCAAACGCTTTGTCATCTTCACTGAGAAGTAGAATTTCCACCAGCGCACCGCTCTCTTCTCTTTCCTCCGTCACCGAAACGACCATCATCTCCCCAAAGCCCTATCCTTCACATCCCCACATCTCCTCAGCCCCACTCTCTTCTTTCAACAAGGCAGATGCTAGTCTACGCCATCTGGGAGGCAGCAGTTACTCGAATGCCTATCCAACGCCAGCATCAAAGTATGAGGATATCCATATCTCCAGCCCAAAAGCACACTCGCAGCAACCTCATTTCCCACAATCAAAAACTCAGGACGGAGATATTGCCTCAAAAGATGATCATCCATCTGCATTGTACAGAGTAAAGCAAGAAGAGGAATACGAGGAGGTATATGAGATGGAGGGTGAAGAGTATGAGGTAGTGGGTGATGAAGAGATGGGTGAGAGTGATGTTGAGATAGACCGGGAATCTGGGATGGAGATGGAACATGATCTGAGCCGACCAGATGATCGGGATGCAAACATGGTCGATATCTCTGTCGAATCTCTGTCCTCAACCCAAGGCAAGAAGAGGTTGGCATCGCCTGATTCATCCTCAACACTCGCCAATGAAGATGATTCAAGATCCAAGACTCTGTCACCAAACCCGAGTACAAAGTCAGGGACAGATGCAGCTGGATCCTCACAGCCCAACAAAACCTTGGGAAGTGCTGTCAAGAAGGAATCCAAACCAGGAGTCACAGGTACCAGCTGTGCTAACTGTGGTACTACCAAAACCCCTCTTTGGCGACGCGCCAGCGATGGACAAACGATCTGTAATGCATGTGGTAAGTCCACTTTTTTTTTTTTTTTTTTTTTTTTTTTTATTTCCGAGGGGAAATAGTTCAAAAGATGTTTCAGAGGGCAAACACATTGTGCGCCGGAGAGAGATTGGAGATGGCGGATTTATTTACCGTGGAAAAAAAAAAAAAAAAAAAAAAAAAAAAAAAAAGAATGGACATGGACACATTATTGGACATGGCAACATATTAGAGAAAGAAGACCAAGGCTATCATGGTTTCTTCGCGTGCGTTAAGATGTGTGGAATGAGCACTAGGAGGAAAAGGGATAGCCATTAGTAAATACCAAATCAATCATTGGTTATTGTTGTCCACTGAAGGAAAAAAAAAATGCATTCAAAATGTTCCTTTAGCCATCACACGACTACAGCCAAACAAAGGATTTGTGAGAATCTAGGCTTAATAAGAGATATAAACAAAAGGGATGGGCCATTTCTGCAATCTCGCTATCTTTCTGCCCTCCTTCCACGCTTTCTCATTATCTGTTAGTATAGTTTAACATGATATTATATGATATCTAAAATATTTGTCGGTCATTTCAATACGATATTCATCCCTCACACAGTAATATAATGGTGGGAAAAAAAAAAAGAAAAAAGTTTGATCGCGATTAGACACCAAGTAAGACGACAATCACAAGAAAAACAGAGAGCAGGTTGCACATGGAGAGAGAGAGAAAGGAAAAGAGTGGAAATGTTTAGAATATCACATTTAATGTCCATGGAGTAATAGATCGATAAAAGAACAGGGCAAAATGAAAAGCTCATGTATCCCATTCATCCCATCCATCCGTTCCTCATGTATTCATGTATTATCGGGAAAGAAGAATGAAAAAAAAAAAAAAAAAAAAAAAAAAAAAAGAGAGCAAAAACAGAGTGCGGGTTGGAGTGAAAAGAGTGAGTGAGATGAGGCTGTCTCGTACAACTGTTACTGTACACAACAAAGGGGTTATTTTAGGACAAACAAAAAGAAGGCAAGCTTTGGTTGGTTGGGATTGGTTGATGGGTTATTTGTTTGTTGGAGGAGATTTTTTGATTGTTTAGATTGTTTAGATTGTTTTGATCTGAAATGGTCCTTGATGTAGTGATAGCTGGATTGATTGATTGTTCACTTCAGTTCTTCTTCTTCTTCTCTCGTGCTTGATGGACTCTTATTGTGTCTTCTGCACGTGGTGCACACACAGAGTAAAAAGAACAGGATGGTTTTTTTTTTTTTTTTTTTTTTTTTTTGTATGATGGGGTCCCTTGTCTATCTATCCTTATTCCTTTACTTGATCAAGCTGATCTCTTTCTCTCCCTCCTATTCACTTTTATTTTTGTGATTGTACAATGATGAGAGAGAGCATCGAGATGGCGCTGGTTTGGGTCACACACAGTTTAAACTCAATTTCAGTCGACTTTGCCATTGCATTGCATCACATCGTAGTATTGATTATTTTAGTTATCACTTTATTTTAGTTAATGTACTTTAATGTCATATATTAATTACTTTAGTATAAAAGTGTCATAACTAACTCGCTTTTTTTTTTTTTTTTTTATTTTTATTTTTTTTATATATATTGCCTTGTTTTATAACTATTTGCTCGGCAATACTTAGGTCTGTACTACAAAGCAAGGAATCTAACAAGACCACCATGGCTCAAGCGCAACATGGGTCTCAAGAAGGGCGATACTGCAACTGGCGAAACAGACGATCTAGAAGATGGGAATGTTCGAGCTGCATCTTTGAACCCAACGAGCAAATCTGGGCCTTCTTCGATAGATGGAGCATCATTGGATGATGAAAGGTCCACTGCTGAGTCCACAAAGGCAGCCTCACAGGAGTCAGAAGAAAAGCCTTCGGAGACTGAACCTTGCCCAGGAGATGGCAACTGTAATGGTGCAGGAGGAACGCATACATGTTCAGGATGCCCTTCCTACAATCAACAACAGTCAAATCGTCAACACCTTGTATGCGCCAATTGTCGAACAACCACAACTCCTCTTTGGCGTCGAGATAGCAGTGGCAATACGATCTGCAATGCGTGCGGACTTTATTACAAACTGCACAATGTCCATCGTCCTGTAACAATGAAGCGTGCGGTCATTAGGCGCAGGAAGCGCGTGATCCCACCTAGCCCACCGCCATCGGTTTCTCAGAATATGAGACACCAACCACAGCATTTGCAGCCACAGCAACCATCTCAACTTCAAGGAACTCGATATCCTTCCCTGCAGGGTCCACGATCATCGCCTCCAACGTCTAGCATGGAAGGACAAGGAGATCCCAAACGTAGACGGATTCAGAGCTCTAATGGAGCCAGAGGAGGTCCATCCATGGAGGAGTACATTCTGCCCAAACCGTCTGGGAATGATTATCCTGATCGAAGCCAGCGTGAGCAGGGATCAAACAGTTATCGCCGCAGTATGTCGCCTATTGATAATATTAGCAATGGTGAGCAGAACCATCATCATTCCAACTCACCTCACCACCAAGGGTCCTCATACTCTCAGCAGCAATCTCGATCGCAGGAAGGATACCCACATGGTCATGCACACTTGGGGCCGTCTCGATACATGCCGAGCGCACATTCAGTCAATAGACATTATCATTCAACGCCCTCTGCGAGTATGTCACGCTATCCTGTACATCACGTTCCACCACATTCTATGCCGCCACAGCCACATCAAGGAAGTGCACCTTCTATGGTCAATAGTGATGTTAAGACCAACACAGCGTTAGCCAGTCTTATGACTCTGAGTTCTTCAGGCGGACCTAACCATCCTGGTTCGACAGTCAGACATGACGACAGAGAAATGCAACACATGGCGCCACCGCCACCATCGCAGCAGTCGATGCCACTGTATTCTAAAGCTCACAATCAGACTCAACATCCAATGTATCAACACCCCCCACATTCCTATGCACATAATGGTCACGCTCCTCGAGATTTAGAAGAGGGAATGCATCCCAGCTCACAATATGCTTCAGGATGGAACCAGCGTCTGCCTGGATATAGTACTGTGTCGACGTCTTCAACTAATATTCGGTTGTCATCTACAGGCATCGTACATTCGACTGGCCCGCCACCGCCAGGATCGCCACCACACTACTCGAGGTACCCACCATATCATCATCCTCATCAGCCGTATCGCAACCAAGGTCCACCTCCACCAGGACCAGGACATGATTATCGTCCACCAGAGTCACCTCAATCTCAAGGGGCCTCAATGCCGCCAGCACAAGGAGGGCATCATTATAGCACGGGATCGTCACCGACTCAGAGTAATGTCATGCCGAACAGCTCTGGTTATTCAGCACCTTACCATCATTCAGGCCCGAGTGATCCACATGTGGATCGTGAACGTGCTGGATCTGGTGGTGGTAATTCGGCGCACTTGCCGCCTATTTCGCTTCCACATCCTCCGCACCAGAGTCATCATCAGCCTCTCCCAAGGGCAACAGACTTGCTACACCAACAAGAACAGGGTCCTCCACCGCCTCACCATCATCACTATAATGGGCATGGACGACAACCCTCACCGCCGTCTATGCCGATGAATGGGGCAGCCATTGGGGCATCAGGTAATCATGTGGCGCCAGCATCTTCGACAAACACAGATGTTCTACAGCAGACGCGCAAGGACTTGCAGCGTGAGGTGTCCCATCTGTCGATGCTATTGGGAAGAGCAGCAGCAGTACTCAATGGTTTGGACCATGCCTTGGATTCACATCATTCTGGAGCATCCAGCTCCCCTCCTGTGACACACTCACCCCCTATTGGGCATGGGTATGGACCACCTCCACCTTCGCATGGGCATGGTCATGGTCATAGTCATGGTCACGCTCATGGTCATGGGCCTCCACCACCACCATCGCAACCACAGCTGCAGCCGCATCCACCTCCTCAGCAACAGCAGCTACCGCCTCCACCGCATCACAACCAGGCAGCGTCTCCATCGCGTTATGCACCAGCGCCATCTTACACATACCCTCTACCAAGGAGGCCTTGAAAAGGCCTTTTTTTTTATTTTTATTTTTTTTTTATAATCTCATATAATACTCCTACCTTTGTCTGTAATCTAGACTTTTTCCTTCCATATATTCTTTCCGTATTTCATTTTCATTTAACATTTTTCTTTCTGCAAGTTTCTTTGTTGCTGTGCCTTTTTTTTTTTTTTTTTTTTATCTTAATGAGCGATCTCTCGTGTATTTGTAGACACACAAAAAAAAAAAAAAAAAAAAAAAATTAATAAATAAAATATAGTTTTGGCTTTTTTTTTTTTTTTTTTTTTTTTTACAACAATACACATCCTTTTATTTTTTATAATACAAAAAATGAGTAAACACAGCTTACAAACGTCAAAGACACTGACTAACAGAGAACGAGATTACTTGGCACGGATATTAACTACAACAACAGACTTTCGACAATTGTAAATGCTGGATTGTTTAAAAAAAAACAAACAAATGCAACTGCAATTGCATCAACTTTTTAGCAAGAAAGGAATGAATGAATGAATGTATGAAATAAACTAGATTAAAAAACTAATCAATGAGCCGTTGTTTTATTTTATTTTTATTTTTTTTTATTTATTTATTTTTGGGTGAGGGGAGCATAGATCGACAACCGAGTGGAAGAAGTATAACACCCAGGGGATAACGGCCCTCAAGAGTGCACGAACTTGTAAGAACGAATTTTTTTTTTTTTTTTTTTTTTTCAGTCAGACTAAATGCATTAATTTTTTTTTTTTTTTTTTAAAAAAATACATATAAAAATAGCCGTTATAAGAGCAATCGATGAATTGACTGCAGTGATAGATCAACGTAATTTTTTTTTTTTTTAACTTTCAAAAGACAGGGATTATAAGAAAGAAAAAAAAAAAAGGACGCATTCGCTGTACTTGTTGGATTAATGCGGTTTACCTTTTATATATATATATATATATATATATATATATATATATAATAATAATAATAATAATAGTTCAAGATGTTATTACAAGGATGAATAGGATCCGTCAGAAACTAATTGCACAGATCCAGCAAGCTTCTCCACCAGAGATCATAGGCATTGACGCGATTCTTGAAGCTCAAAAAGCACAACAACAACAACAACAACGGGAAGAAGAAGATGAAAATGAAGAAAACGAGAAAGAAGACCAACAGAACAAAAGACCAGATGAAGATAGTCATAGCGATCTGATAACCACTATGACAACCATGTCAATGACACGAGGATACATTCCAGATCCAAGGTTGATAACTCACATCATTCCAGGAACACAGGCAACACCGCTGGACATGTCCTCGTATATTCAGCATGTCTTTGAGCAGGCCTTAGATGAGATCGGGCTAAAGGAATCGATTCTGGAAGCATTGCAAACCATTCATGAATTGAAGGATTCCGGTCAGGATGAGTTACCGACGCTCCTGGACCAACAACTGACCAATATGACTCTGTTGTGGGAGTTGGAGCCTTATACAGAAACAGTACCGGAGAGACTTTCGGTGGAAGAGAAGCTCGGGGTAATGTCATGGCAATTGGAGATCACGAAATAAATAAAATAAAATAAAATAAAATACAAAAATACAAATAAAAAACAACTAAATCCCATATATAATTTGCATTCAGAGCAAAGAAAAAATCGTTGCAAAATTTTCCTCCGCATACGGAGGACGATGAGTTTTCATTAAGTAATGTTTGAAGATGCAAAATGAAGAAAGAGATACTATGGTATGGATCAAAAAATACAAAAAATGAAAATATTGATTTGAACGCCCGGTCTAATAGATCTAATCCCATCCAGAGACTTTTCCTCCACCAAATGGATCTGCATCTGCCTCGAGCGCCGTAATATCAAAGCTAGGCTTCTTGTTCTTTTTGGCCAGCTGTGCAGACTTGTCAACAACGGCCACAACACCTGATCGTGCCTTTGCACTCTCCGCAGGATCCAGTCCACGCATAGGTTTGTCGGTTGCAGCGGAAGCAGTAGTATTAATACCGGGAGCGTTGATGGTAGTTGGGATGGTAGCCTTTGCTGTAGTGCTTGTTGTTGTTGTTGTTGCTGAGCCGGCGGCAGCAGCCTGAGTAGCCTTCTCGAGCTTAGCCTTCTTGATCTTGACTTCTTCTTCTGTAGGCCTTACAAAGAATGAGTCTCCTTCCAGTGCAGTAGATTCCGACTTTTCCTTGTCCTTCTTCTTCATCTTCTTCTCGTCGCGCTCGGTTTTCTTCTTTTCCAGTAGAGCAGCTGTCTTTTCTTTCTTGGCCTCTTTCTTGACAGCCTTCTTTGCATCCTTCTTGGTCTCATTATTTGATCCTGCTCTCTTTACTTTGCCCCTGCCATTCTCCATGTCCACATCGCCCTCGCTGTCAACAACAGAGGACGTTGGAAGCGATGGTACGAGGGCGCTGAGCGGACGAGGTCCATTGCCCTTGAAGACGGATGACAATGTTGACTTTCTTTTCTTAGCGCCCCCAGCATTCGAGCCCGTGTCGTCCTCGTTTGCATCTCTTGACCGCTTCAAAGATTTAGACTTTTTATCTTCCTTGCCTTCCTTTTCCTTTTCCTTTTCCATCTTTTGCGTCTTCTTTTCTTTTTTATCCATCTTATCCTTTCTCTCCTTCTTCTCCTTCTTCTCCTTCTTCTCCTTCTTCTCCTTCTTTCTGTTGCTGTTGTCGTCATCGCCGCTATCGACATCATCTTCCGCTTTTGATGTTTTCTTCTTCTTTTTCAGCCGCTCAAACTGTTCTGCTTCTGCAAGGACTTCCTTATCAACAGCCTCTGGATCAATCTCACCACGTTTGATTTTTTTGAGCATCTTCTTCTTCTCCAAGTCCTCCTTCTTTTTCTTCATCTTTTCAACCATCTCCTTGTGCTCTGCACGCTTGGCTTTGATCTGAAGGAACTTTGGATCAAAACGTTCACCATCCAATACTCTTAGTGATGGCACAAGCTCTAAAATCTATTTTAATGATAATAATCTATTAGAAACCGACTTTTTTTTTTTTTTTTTTTTTTTTATGTTAAAAAAAAAAAAAAAAAAAAATTAAAAATTACCTTCTCTTTATAATCTGGCTTTTGACAAATAGGATTCCCCTGGAGACTCAAATTGGTCAATTTCATCAAGGATCCCAAGGCGGCCACGTCGCTCCAGTCTCTCAAAAGGTTATGACCCAAATCCAGGATGTCCAAGGCAACACAACGACGGAGGGTATCAGGAATGGTGACGAGTTTGTTATGGTTCAATCTCAATTCTTTCAACAAGGGGTTATCTGATAAATCAGGGATCTGACGAATCTCATTATGGGCTGCAGAAAGTTTTGTCAATTTCTCAAGTTTGGGGAACGAGGGTAGTTGCTGAATACGGTTATGAGAGAGGACGATGGTATTGAGATCGAGTAATCCACCCAGATGGTCAACGACTTTAATTTTGTTGTTGTTGAGAACCAAAGCTTTAAGTTGAGTCAATTTCTCAATGTGGATAGAGATACGATTCAATTCATTATGGGACAAATTTAAAACTATTTTTTTTTTTTTTTTTTTTTATGAAGAATAAAAAAGAAAATAAGCAAGAGAAGAACGAAAAATAGTAACACATATTACGCGCGTTAGAAACGTTTTTTTTTTTTTTTTTTTTTTTTTTTTTTTATATATATATATAAAAAAAATATTTTTGACGGCCAATTGCTTGTTAGTCTACGACAGCGAATTTCTTTTATTATTTTACCAAAGAGTGTCGAAAGCCGTTGAAGACCTTCGAAAGAATCGAGTTGGTTTCCACTGAGGTTGAGCAAGGTGAGAGATGGGAGATATTGGAGACCGGAGATAGCATCTGGTGAGGAAAGGTTGTTGTTGGATAGATTGAGCTTATGAAGATTGATACATACGGAAATGTCTTCAATATGATTGATGCCTTTCTTTGACAAATTGATCTCCTTGAGCTGTTGGATATCTGTCCCAGCAGCACCAGCTTGAGAGGCGATGATAGCGGGTGTTAACTTCATAGAGGGGAAATAAGCGAATCGAGAGTTTGGGGATTTGGAGGAAAGGAGACCTTGACTATGTGAAAGAAGGAAGGTACAGATATTAATGATTTATAGAAACAAAAAGAACAAAGAAAAAAATTGCTGAAAAAAAAGGGCGAAGCGTTACACGTTGGAATTAAAAAAAAAAAAAAAAAAAAAAAAAATGTTTACATTTTCTATGGATGTGACAAGCATTTAGGATCAAGCCAAAAGCCACTTCCATTTCCCTCCCCCCAGGCACCAAACAACAGGGAAACTAATATTTCCACACTCTGTCAGCTTTACTCACCAGACCCATTGATGTTATTTCAGACCGTTGAACTTGGACCAGATTAAGGCAGAGGATCACATTCAGCTAAAAAATAGGAAATAAGAAAAAAAGAAAAAAAGAAAAAACGAATAACAGCAATTAAGGAAAAGGAAAGGTAGTCATGTCATTCTTTGCCAGACCTATTTTCAACCGCATCAAGCAAGTGGCATTCAAGCCTCGTGGAGTTGAAGAATTCTTTGAAGGCGGCAAATCCCTTCCGACGGAAAAGTCATGGACTGGTAATACATCACCACGTTCTTTTCTATACTTTTTTTTTTTTTTTTTTTTCTTTATATTCTTTTATTTTTTACTTTTTATCCTTTTCTTTGAAATTCGCTCTGTGCTCTTCTCTGATCCGGTTGTAAGAGGAGGAAAAAAGGAAGATAAAAGGAAAAAGATTGAATCAATCACAGATCTATCAGGTTTAACTCATTAGTATTATTTTTCTCTTCTTTTCTTTTTTTCTTTTTTTTTTTTTTTTTTTTTAAAAAAAAAAAAGGTCGCGCTTGGAGAGCCAGTGAGCTGAGGCTCAAGTCATTTGATGATCTGCATAAACTTTGGTATGTTCTACTCAAGGAACGCAACCTCCTTGCCACTCAGAAGGAAGAGGCTCGTCGGTTCCATATTTCGAAGCAATTTTTTAGCAACAAGGGTCGTCAGGAGAAGGTAAAAAAGAAGAAAGGGATTTAATACGTTCTTGATCTGATCTGATCTGATCTGATCTGTAAAAACAAGTGAACTGACAAGTTTATATATATATCTTTTGACAATGCTGCTTTTTTTTTTTGTTCGTATGAACTAGTGCAAGAAATCGATGGCAAGAATTAAATTTGTTCTGAATGAACGACGCCTGGCTTGGGTTGAGGCCAAGAAGTTGCAGAGACTGGCTAATGTTGAGGAGGCATCTGTCAACACCAAGGTTCCGACAACAGGATCAGCAAAGGTAGCATCCGAAAACACTACATCAGCAGCAGCAGCAGGAACATCATCAACGTCAACATCAACAACAGCATCAACGACAACTAATGCTAGAGCTTAAAAAAAAAAAAAAAAAAAAAAAAAGATGCTACTGTAACATGTGAGGACAGGTTTATTTGTTTGTAACTGCTAGGTACTATTGGAAGGAAGAGAGGGTATAGATAGACAATTAAAGAACGGAATATTATGAAGATTGCATGTAAACTATAGCTTTTTTTTTTTTTTTTGCTCATGATAGCTATGCTATTGCAACTGAATTGAAGATCACGAAACGTGGGAAAAGTATGTTAATGGAACCAAGTTGGTTGCAGTTTTTCGCGATCATCTTGAACAATGTATATACATATATACATATTCATATTTGTATATATACATTGCTGCAAGCATTTGTTGTTGAGCCTTTTTATGATTATTACTATTATTATATACAATATGATGATGATGATAATGATGATGATGATGATGATGATAGAAGAATACAAGGAAGAAGAGGGCTCCTTCTTGAATAACATGTGTAGGGTGTAGAGGGTGAAGATGCGGTTTTCATATCGGATTAATAAGATTTTTGATTTTGATAAGCAAATGAAGTAAAGGAGAGGATGAAGAAATGCAATGGAGTAAGCAGGCCGGATGTGAAATCCCTATCCATCGATGTATACAAGAAACACAGCAGAGTAATTATATACAAAAAGATATTTGAATACTTTTATTTTTTATTTTTTTTTTTTTTATTTTTTTATTTTTTTTGATTTTAATTTTGGCTCAACTCAACTCTGGCTCAAAGGTGGAGCCGAGTGAATTTTTTTAATTTTTATCGTTTTGTGAAAGAGCATTAGTTTAAAACATGTGTTTTTTTATTATTATTATTATTATTATTATTATTTTATTCCTTATTTTATTTTATTTTGTTAAATTAAATTACGGTTTATGTGTTTGTATGGCTGTTGGAAAGCTGTTTTATGTGTTGGTTGGTATATAACGGTTAACATTTATTTTGAGAAAAAAAAAAAAAAAAAAAAAAAAAGTTGATCTTGTACTTGGGGTCAATGCATTTATTTTTTCACAGTAGGGTATTGATTGATCACTGAAGCATTATCGTTGTTCCTTACCCAGTAATTTTTTTTTTTATTGTATGAATGCGAGCCCAATTTAGTTTGGATGGAGAGTGAGAGAGTGAAAGTGAGAGTGAGAGTGAGAGTGTGAAGTGAGAAGTGAGAGAAAATGAGCGATCTGTTTCTCTTCCACTCTTCCTTTTCTCTCTCTATCCAACCTCATCTTTCTCTTTCCTTTTCTCCCATTCTTTCTACTCTTCTCTCCTTGGGCCAAGGATTGTCTCTTTCTTTCTTTTCTTTCTTTCTTTCTTTTCTTTCTTTCTTTCCTTTCTTTCTCTTTTTTGAAGGAATAAAAAATAAAAACGACTTTGCCCAACCTTGCAAGATCGATTGCCCTGCCATCCACATAGTCTTGGATACCTCACCCTCTTCACACTTTCTTTTATCCCCCCCCCTTTTCTCCCCCTTTACCTCTCTTTTTTCCTTCTCTTCCTTCCTTTCCTCCTCTCCGTGTTCTTTTCTTGCTTTATTCACGACCCAATTATCATTGTTACGCCTCTCTCTTTTTAGAACATTCACTTTTTAAACCTTTATTCATTCACATTCACACATTTCATTCACTTTTTCTTTTTTTTTTTTTTTTTTTTTTCTCTTCATCTCATCCCATTCAAACAACAACACCATGAACAGAGATCAACGACCTGTGCAGCAGATGGTATGCACTTGAACTACTACAACTACAACTACAATTACAGCCGTTAGCAACTGATATATATAAAAAAAAAAAAAAAAAAAAAAAAAAAGTTACTCACGAATCTTCTCTTTCTCTTTCTCTCTCTCTCTCTCTCTCTTTCTCCTCCATTCTTTTTTTTTTTTTTTTTTTCTCTATTCTTTCCTTTCTATTACTTTGATTCCTCTGCATTCGTACGCATCCATATCATCTACCAGTCATATGGTGGTCCAGAAAACCCGGGCCCTGGTCCTCGTTATCCAGGAGGGGCCGGAGGCGGAGGTGGAGGTGGAGGTGGAGGTGGAGGTGGATACAATAGTCATAACCATCCCTTGCGAGCCATTCCTATGCATGTAAGTCGTGAAACGAAAAAAGAGGAAAGAAAAAGGTTTCTCTTCTTTCGCTGTATCCTCATTCCTGGACTCTTCTGAACAGTTAAAATGAAAGTGGAACATGGGTCTTTTACCCCTGGTAGACACATAGCAAATTTACTTTTTTTTTTTTTTTTTTTCTGGCTCTCTTATTCGTTAATTCGTTTATTCATTTTTTTTTTCGCTTATTCGTTCCTTTGCTCTTTTTTTATCCAATTTCCCCTGTCCGTTTATTTTCTCCGTTAGTCATTCTGTCTAAGGTTGATGCATAGTCTATTTCCTTTTTTTTTTTTTTTTTTTTTTTTTTTTAATCCATTGTACTTTTCACTAAAACGGTTTTTTTTTTTTTTTAGCTCCAACGTCCGCCCTTTGAGCAACCTTTTCCTTCTCATCCCAAATCTCCTAACCCACTAGATGATCTTATTGATACAGAAAAGGAATATGTCGCCGATCTTAAAGTCCTTCTTCAGGTAATAAAACAGATCGATCGAAGAAACAAAAAACATTATTTACTACTCCTACTCCATGCATGATGAATGATGAATGAGGATTCAGAAAAGCTAATTTAAGGTCTTTTATTTTTATTTTTATCTTTTTATTTATTTATTTATTTTTTATGCACACAATTGGATGGAATTCACACCACATATACAGCGCGTATCTGCAGGATGGACTCAGGATGACTTTCCTCCCAAGGAGGTCGACATCTTGCTCAGGAATGTCGAAGACATCTACGCAGTCAACCGCAAGTTCTCAAAGAAGTTAGCAGATGTCAAAGCACCTGGCGCTGATACGATGAAGGAGCTAGGTACTGTCTTGATGTGGTTTGCTGATTCAATGGAGACCTCATACTCCAACTTTTGTCGCAACCATGTCCCTCATTTTGACAACTGGCCCGAGATCATAAATAATACGCGACTCCAGGATATTTTGGCTGTAAGTTTATTAGACTTTCTTTATTATTATTATTATTATTATTATTATTATTATTATTATTATTATTATTATTATTATTATTATTATTATTATTATTATTATTTTGGCTATTTTTTAAGCTTTTTTTATATATATATATATATTTAATTTCATAGGAAATCGCTGTAGAACAAGTTCAGCATACCACTCTAGATACTTTCTTGATGAAGCCCATTGATCGTCTACACTACTATCGTCGACTCTATATGGTGAGGACCTATGCCTTTTCTTTTTTCTTTTCCCCTCTTAATGCAAAACGTAGTAGCTTCTTCATAATGAATACTGATTAATCTGTTTATTTGTTTATTTGTTTATTTTATTCCATATCATTGCTGTTACTTCTTTTCAGCGTCTGCTAGAGTCATCTGAGCGTGGAAAACCCGACTTTGATGCGTTGGAGGCAGCGTTTATGAGGATCGATACGATTCTACGATTCGTGACCGTGGATGTGCCTGGCACTTCCCGGCATCCTGCCTCACCAGCATTGTCCGCCATTTCAGGCATATCTGCCATGCGTCAGGCACTCCCTTCGCCACCCATCGGCGCTGCCGATCAGGCACCTCCCAATTTCCCACCCCAACACGGGGGCAACTATAACAATACTATCTCCCCAGCCCTACCGCCTTCTCCTCACTCTCCCGGTATGAATCCGGATCAGCGACCCTCACAACATCCTTCTGCTGCTCGAACAGTAGAGGCTATGCAGGCACTGGAGCGTGCATTGGATACCTCAAAGGTCCTTGATATTTTCACAATGCAGCCCAAGGTATGCTGTCTTTTTTTTTTTTTTTTTTTTTTTTTTACTTTTATTTTTTATTGCTACTGCTTCTGTTTGTTGTTGTTATTGTTGTTGTTGTCGCTTTTTGGTGTAATCATGCATTATCTCATGCGAGATAAGTCTATGGGATGCAATGTCGTCAGATTCCTCTGGTTGCACAAACTGTCAAGATAAAAAATCAACGTTCAGCTCATTAACTCGACTACTTTTTTTTTTTTTTTTTTTTTTTTATATATATATATATAAAATTTTTTCGATATTTTATAATATTTTTGCAATGAAGACTTGCTCGTTATCATTATCACTGATCGAACGTGATGTCCTACTCCGTGGAGATCTTCCGTTCTCTGTTACAACAGATGAAGGTGTAGAAAAGTTTGATGATGGACATATTATCTTGCTCTCAGATCTGTTGCTCATGTGCAGAATCAAGACTCCAGAGGAGATCGAGGCCAACCCTGAGGGCAATGAGTCTGAGTTCTGGCTTTTATTCCCACCCCTGGCCGTCCGACATATCGTTGCTCGTGATGGTACCATCGAAGAAGACGGTATGAAAAAAAAAAAAAAAAAAAAAAAAAAAAGGTTTTAAAATACAGTACGAAATCATGGCTGATTTTATGTCTTTCTATAATCCCTTTATGTAGATCCTATGGTAGAGTTTGTAATTGTCAATAGGGTGACTACACGGATATGGACGCATGACGACGAACTCAAGTTCAGGTGGATCGATGAAGTCGCTGCTGCTCAACAAAGAGACGCTGCCAGAATGGCTAGTCTACAACAACAAGGTTTGAATAGAAGTCAAACACAGTCTCGACCACCCATGAGGCCCATGGGACCTGGATCACCCTTGTCCCCTACGTTCCAAGGCGGACCAGGTGGGCCAGGCGGCGACCCGCATTATCATCAGCAATATTATAACAACGGACCCATGTCACCTCCCTTCCAAGGACAATATCAGTATTATCAACCTCAGGGCAGTCCCATGGGTCCTCGTCCACACATGGGTCCCGGAGGCCCTAATGGTATGCCTTCACCTGGCTTTAGGCCTATGATGAATCATGGAGCCCCTATGATGAACCAACAGCGTCCACCTCGTCCTCCAAATGACCACCGCATGGTATGCCTCTCTCTCTTTTTTTTTTTTTTTTTTTTTTTTAATATGGTTGATATTTTGAAAAGACGTTATATAAACAATTCCTTTCTTTCTTTCTTTCTTTCCTTCCTTTGAACAGAGTATGCGAAGGACTAATACAATGATGGTGAGGCCCGGACCTGGCGGTCTTCCACATGGACATCCTGCAGGCGGGATGGGTAACGTGGTGGCTGCCAAAGAAGTTTTATTCAAAACCAGACCTTGTGATGTGTTCCAATGGCGTGACGATGAATGGGAACCGTTGGTGGAAGATGATGATTGTTATGCAGAGTTGCGACTGACAACAGCCAATCGGTTGGCGATGGCGGTGACGAGATACGAGACAGGCCAGCTGGTTCTGAATGCCTGGATTGTGGAATCAACAACGTTCCGTCGTGCTTCCGAGACAGATGTGAGTGTGTCAATGGATATGGGTGCTTCTGTTCAATGGTTCATGGTTGCGCTGGACACGGTTCGAGAGGCCGATGAGTTCTGTATGGCATTCCAACGTACTAAGGAACGAGCCATGTATGACCCCAGCATTCAGAAGGCGTCATCTTCACCCGTCTTATCTCGAGGTGATAGTCTTGCCTCCACACCCACTCAACAGACTATACAGCAGAACAAACCTGTGAGACAAACCTTGACATCGATGTATCCACCTGCAGACTGCAAGCTGTTGTTGCAGACAGGAGATCATGGTCAATGGATGAGTCTGGGAGCTGCAAAGGTTGAGATCAAGAGGGAACACCCTTCTGGATATGTGAGATTGTTTGTGGGATTGATCTCGAGCCAGAAGCGGATCCTTGACAGCGTCATTGTCCAATGCGACTGTCTAGAATTGGTCGGTCCCAAGAAGCTGGCCATTACTCTGATGAACCCACAAGAAAAGATGAGTATCATTTACATGCTTCAATTTAAGGACGATGCCCTGGCCTCCAAGATTTTTGAAGGTCTCAGCTTAAACACAAATGAGTAAAAAAAGGGAAAAATAGAATGCATTTACAATTTAAAAAAATAAAATAGAAGAATGATAAAAAAAATAAAAAAAAAAAAAAAAAAAGATCCTCAAGGATACAAAAAGTATATGTGTCCGGTTACTGTTCGTTGGCAACAATTAGAATTTTTGAAGAAATGAGATGACACACGGAATTTTATTACAAAAAAGACACGATATTTACGCAGACGACCTAGATTGTTTAATAAGAGGGATTAGTCAGACACAGTCGTTTTTTTTTTTTCTTTTTTTTTTTTTTAAAGAAAAAGAGAGAAAAAAGACTTACTTGGCCCATTCCACACGAAGAATCAAATTATCATAACCACGTCCGTCAATAGCCTCCAATGCACGTTGAGCATCCTCACGCATTGTGAAAGAAACAAAAGCGAAGCCCTTGCAAACATTGGTCTCGCGATCACGTGCCAAGAAGACGCGGGAGATGTGACCAAAGCGCTTGAATAATTCTGACACATCGGCCTCGGTCGCATCCTCTGACAAATTGGTGACACGGAGCGTGGGCTGCTCGTCGCGCTTTTCGCGGATCGTCTCGCGATCCTTGGAACCACTTGCTCCAGCACGCATGTGGGGGGCAATGTACTTGCCACCGGTCTGCTGCTCTTCGGGAGCTAGTAATAAAAAATAAAAATAAAAATAAAAATAAAAAAAAGAGAGAAAGGAGAAAAGTTTGTAAGATACATTGTAAAAGTGTAAACGAACCTTTTTTTTTTTTTTTTTTTTTTTTTTCTGCTTCCTTACCAGGTTCTTCGGCGGGAGGAGGAGTACTGACAGCAGCAGTATCCTCCATACCGAGCGAATCCTTGTATGGACACTTTGTAGTGAAATGGTCGCCCTTGCAGATACGGCAGAGAATCTTCTTGTTCTGGAGCTGCTGTTTCATGGCCTCGTGCTTCTCATCCACATCCTGAACAATCTGTCCGGTCGAAGAGAGTTTCAACTTGATGTTATCACCGACATTCGTCGTTGCTGGATCAGGACCAGGGCGGTTTCCTTTTTCCTTGCCGAATTTAGGCCATTTCTGTTTTGGACAAAAAAAAAAAAAAAAAAAAAAAAGTATTAGTGGTAATGAAAATAAACAAATTAAAAAAAAAAAAAAAAAAAAAAAAAAACCTATTTTGTTACCTTGCGAGTAGCAACAGCCTTGTTGACGACATCATGAATCAACTTCTTCTGAGTGCGGCGAGTAATCTAGCATAGGAGAGGTTTTTTTTTTTTTTTTTTTTTTAAAGGAATATTATATTAAGTTCCAGTCAGTCAGACAGACCATGGAGAGAGAGTAGAAAGGCGTTTTGTTTCTTTCTAAAATCTACTTTAAGAGCTGGATTCCTTTGATTCTCGGGCTTTACGTCCATGCTATTTTGGTGGCGTGAAATACTTCTCACTACGTTTCATAAACGTCATGGGGCATCAATAACTTATCATTATTACTATTATTATTACTTAGAGTCCTGTATCGTGCGTCCTGTTATCCAGTATTCAATATTCAGTCCTTGGTTCTGTTGCTTTTCTTCAATGTCAACTTGAAATCCATGGGAAATGAACTCTGCTTGTGTTCCTGAGACATAATCGATAGTCTTTTTTTTTTTTTTTCCTTCCTTTTTTTCTTTCTTTTCGTTTTCTTTTTAGAAAAAAAAAAGGGGGGAGGGAGGAAGAGAGAATCAGGCGCTTTGAGTACCTTGACTTTCTTGCCATCCTCGTTAGTCTTATATTCAATCGTAGTGGTGATACCATTGGCATCAGTGAAGGTCTGAGGCATTTCTTCGCCATCGACCTCATCGGCCCAGTTCGTGGCAGAGGAGACAGGCATGATTATGGTGTGTATCTGTGTCGGTGATGAGAGAGGATGATTATGATGTATGCAGAAGGCTTTTTTTTTCCCTCCCCTCTGCCTTCACTCAATTGTCAGGGCAAAGGTAAGAGGAAAAAAAATAACAAACCCTATATCACGTGGATATCCCCGTCTCTAATATACATGCATAGAATAAAGCTATTGTCTTATGCTGCCTAGTGAAGTACTTGCCCAAGAATTAATGAAATGGCAATCCTTCCTGTGACGTAGACTTCTTTTTTTTTTTTTTTTTTTTTTTTTTTCCAAAAAGGTCACTTTCGAGCAAATCTTTAAATCTTCCCTCTCCCCTCGCCTCTCAGCACTTCTCACCTACATCTTTTTTAACTTTCAACAATTATTAATACATTTATTAAAAAAGAAAAAAAAAATGACTTCTGCTGTCTCAACTGCCACACACCGTGCTCAAGTTTTAGGCTTGTATCGTAACTTGTTGCACTATTCCTCTCGTTTTGCAGCATACAACTTCCGTGATTATGCCATCCGTCGAACTCGGGATGGATTCCATGCAGCAAAGAATGAAACTGACCCGGACAAGATCCAGGCCTTGATTCATAAGGCTCAACAACAACTCGAGGTGGTCAAACGTCAGGCATTCATCTCTCAACTCTACAGTGGCGAAAAGCTCGTTTTGGAGACTCCCAACCATCAAAAAATCTTTAGGAAACACTAAAGTATATACATATTCATAAAAACATACCCTTTCAACCGACTATCCTCAAGGCAATACAAAGAATGGAAGGAAGGAAGGAAAAAAAAAAAAAAAAAAAACCCCCAAAAGCTTAAAAAGCTAGTACTTAGGGCCCAGGTGGTAGATGTGCGCAGGAGGAACATCTCTCACAACATGCAAGATACAAGATACAAGATACAAGATGATAAAGCTTCACCCCTCATCTCTCTCTTCAACTACGTTATTTCTTCATCAGTTTCTAAAAAGCTAAACCTGACCGACCTTTTCTTTTCTTTTCTTTTTTTTTTAAACATCCTTTATCATCCCAAATGATGGGGTTTTTTTTTTATTATTATTATTATTACATATACTCTCTAACTTGCTCCACTTGTACAATAAAGCATAAGAAAATAAGGATAACTTTTTTTTTTTTTTTTTCCTAAAAGTCATTTTGATCTGATATTTCTTTGCTGCGCTGCGGTTGAAAGTAGAAAATCAATTGGCCCAAAATTTATTTCTTTTTATGGATGTGATCAAAAAGAAATCTTGAGATCTGTTTTTGTGATTGATGTATGGACCGCCACCAAAACATAAAAAAAATGATTGGATATTGTGTCGCTATTGAGTGCAGACCCCTCCCTGCATCTGTTAAAAAGTTCATTGATCATGAGCAGGAGGAGGAGGAGGAGGAGGAGGAGGAGAGGGGGAGAGCTATAGGTATCCTGACAGCTAAGAAGCAAGCGCCTTTTTTTTTTTTTTTTTTTTTTTTGTTTTTTTCATTCTGTCAGGAGTTTATACGATACATAAAGTTTTTTTTTTTTTTTTTTTTTTTTTTTTTCCTTTTGTAGATCATAAACAGACGTAAGTTGTTCTGTTACTGCTACTGTTATTGTTGTGGCTGCTGTTGCTGTTGCTGCTGGCGTTGTTGGGATGATTGGGGTAAAGGTTGATCTTGAGGAAAATAGCTAGACATGGCGACAAGTGTTGGAAAGGGTGTTTGACCAGCAGGACCCTGTTTAATGAAGATTGAAAAATGTAAACAGCTTTGATTTGACAGGAAAGCAAAACACGAGGCGCACAGACATATTCGAAGAAAGGTGGGGGAGGAAGGGTTTTTTTTAACCTCCTTTTTTTACCTTGGTGAAAACAAATGATATGCCATCCATGTTCTGAGACCAAACTATTCAATCGCAGTATTAAAATAATAAAGGTCAGTGACGCGCGTTATTGAGACGAAAGATTATGCATAAGAATGGGTAAAGACGATATTTATAGTCAAAAGAGAAATGTTTACCATGTTCTTTATCCTCCTTTCGTAGGTTGCTGATTTCACTGATACTATTGTTGAAGCATTCTGGATGCAGGGTGTTCAATCCCTTGCTGTGTAAAGAATCATTAGATTATCAGCTTAGATGATAGAACAACTGGTGATTGCTGCAGACGATGATGATATTGTTGTTGTTATTATTATTATTATCACGAAGGACTCCTTACAATGACGGGAATTGAATGCTTTTGAAAAGAAAACTACGGTTACAAGGCGACATGATTTCTATGTTTTTTTTTTTTTTTTTTTTTTTTAAGAAATTGAATTTCTGTCAAAAAACTTTATTACACGCGTTTACATTTTTTTTTTTTTTTTTTTTTAAAAAAAAAAAAAAAAAAAGCTAATATGATGTTTGGATCTTCACCTTGATTATGCGGTTTTTGATGGTGTCCTGCACGTAACATTACTTATTAATTTTTTTTTTTTTTTTTTTTTTTTTGTGAATAAAAAAAAAAAAAAAAAAAAAAGAAAAGGGACAATGGCTATGACGTTGTAATGAAAACTACAGTAAGTTGAATCAAATTTAAGGCTTTTATATATATATATATATATATATTTTTTTTTTTTTTTTTACGGGAAGGCAGTATAGATGGAGAGAAGGAGAAAAGAGAAGGAAGGAGGAAAGATGGGAAGGAGTAAAGGAGGACAGGAGGACAGGAGGACAGGAGGACAGGAGATGAAAAGAGAGCACGAAAAAAAAAGTAAAAAGAAAAGAATGGACGTTAAGATTGAAGTTAAAAAAATAAACTGGGAAAAGAGGTAGAGGGATGAGGGAAAGGCTTTGCAATCGTTGGTGAGCTATTGAACTGTTGAAAAAGAAAAGAGGAGAAAACAAAAGACACGGTGTGTTAGGGGGTGAGGACGGGGAGATGCATTAAAAATAAAGATTAAGGAGGTTTGCGTTGGGGAAATAATAGAAATGATCGCCGCCAAGGTTGGTTGGAACAAAAAGAGTTTTTTTATTTATTTTTTTTTTGCCAAATCGGCGGTTCTCATCGTTTGTGTCCTTCTACTTGACATCATCCGGCATAGAACAAAAGAAATGAGTGGTAGGAAGGGAACTTCAGTGCATGCGTGCGTGAGAAAGAGACAGAAGAATGGGAAATCACCATGCTACAAATACCAATTTCTAGGCTGGATAAGAATCTATCCTAGCACTCATTCCTACCCTCACCCTACTTCGTTCCCCCTTCCCCTTGCTGAGACACTTCTTTTTAGACGCGTAGGGGAATAAGAGGCATCAATTGAAATTGGGAACTTGGAACGAACAGGATCAGTAGAAAGCATTGAAGTAACTGTTAGCATCTGTGTGCTGTTGTACTCATGGATCAGGGATATCCAAAGCTAATTGAGAATAAAGTGATGATCTAGTGCACTATGGGAGAAGTCAAAGAATGTTTGAATGCATACTATATGATATCCATATTGGATCATCTCAGGTTAGCTGACAGCCTTTTTAAAAACATTGTGTAGTATCCACTATCTTCAAGATGGACTACTAATGGCCCAAGTCGACAAGGCACTGTGCTTATGTTTCAGAATATGTCTGCTCTCTCCAAAAAAGGAAGCAAGGATCCGATGCAAAAGAGAGAGATTTCTTACGAAACTAACCAAGTTCGAATACATCTGGAGCTAACTGGCAGACAGCCCTCGTCTGGAGCTATGAAGGTAACGCGAATGTATCTGGCGGGCTGAGTGCCTTGACCAATCCAATCTTGTCCACGCCAAATTGAACCATGAGCAAGTGATTCTCAGCAAATTTTTACACGCCATATATTTCTGGTTCAACACGTCTAGCACATTAGTAGTCTTTTCTTTCATTCCTTTCTTTCTATTTTACTCTATTCTATTCTATGAGAACATCTTTGCGTAGGCTTTCTTTTCCTTCTCACGTTTGGCGGTCAGCTTTTGTTGCACAACCTCTAATTCTTTCAACACTCCTGCATCCTTAGGTGAAAGTGCTTTGGCCTGATTCAAATCCGCCTTCGCGCTCTCTAAATCGTTGCTCTTCAAGTATGCAGATCCGCGTCTGAAATAAGCCTTTGCCTTTTCTGCATCCGAAATATACTGAGGATCAAATTCCAAAACTACTGTCATGTCCTTGATCGCTTCCTCAGGACGCCCTAGCTTCAATGCACAGAATCCTCGATTAAGATAACAGGGGACTTTGACTGAATAAAACTCCTTGATCAGCTCAGGCGCATCATCATCATCAAAGACAGGCTTCTCGTTCAGATACCGGATCGCTTTCTTGTACTTGTTCAAGGCCTTTCCATAATCTCCTGCTTTGAAGAAGTTATTACCAAGGTTCTTGAGGTTTTGTGCAATTGTAATCAAATCCTTATCTTCCTTGGATCCTTCATAATCATCTATTGGTGGAAAGAGAAATAAAAGCCAGCATATGAATGCAATTACAGAGTTAAAAAAAAAGGGCCCATGTGCCTTCATTACTCTTAGACTCATGCATTCTCATTGTTTCCATTAAACTAACCTGGCCAGTCTGCATAGTTATCACCAGCGTCCGGAGAAGCAACACCATCATCTTGACCCTCTGCGAGCTCACCGCAGTCTGCAATGATCACAGGCGATACTGGTGCATCGTTTTCCTTCTTGGGGGTTCTTTCGATCTCACGGACAACAGATTGACCTTTGAGGACCTTTCCAAAGACCACATGCTTTCCATCCAAATGAGGGGTGGGAACAGTTGTAATAAAAAATTGTGCTGTTGATTTCAAAGAAAAAGAAAAACAAAAACAAAAACAATAGTAAAGTTAGATCACCATAGATGTGTACGGGATTTCCAAATTCACCGATAAAGAAAAAGCAGGAAAAAAAAAAAAAAAAAAAAAAAACATACATCCGTTGGTTCCAGGCCCTGCATTAGCCATTGACAACAGGAAGGGCTTGTCGTGCTTCAGTTCAAAGTTTTCATCCTCAAATTTAGCGCCATAGATCGATTCTCCACCCTGTCCATTCCTTGCTGAGAAGTCGCCACCTTGGATCATAAAATCCTATATATTTGTAATTCATTATCATTATCTATTAGATGCAAGTACTTTTTTTCTTTCTCTTTTTAATTTCTCTTAAATAAAGAATGTTAATAATCCTTACGCGAATAACACGGTGGAAGGGTGCACCCTTATAAGTCAGTGCCTTGCCAGTAGTCGCTCCCATACCCTTCTCGCCTGAATAGGAAAATTTTTTTTTTTCTTGGTCAAAATCCTTAGAATTCAATATACTATGTAAATATCAAAAGGGAGATAAAAAGTAATCACTACCTGTGCAAAGTGCACGGAAGTTCTCAGCAGTCTTGGGGACGACATCTGCAAACTAATATGAATTGAAGATAAAAAAAATTAATAAGTATTGAAGACAGATCAAACCAACAAAAAAAATAGATAGGCCTTTATTTTTCTCGATTATGAAAGGAATTATCTTACCAATTCGAACACAATACGTCCAACAGCCTCTTGTCCAATGGTAATATCAAAATAAGTACGTGGGTTTGGCATGGTGTCTTTAGTAATGAATGGAATTTCGGAAAAGTTGTGTGGAATGAGGTGGAAACAATTGCTCCGTTTTTATATGACCCCCTGAAACTGAAACATAGACGATTCTCGAAAAAATATCACGTGAAGTTCTAGCGCGCGTTCATTGGCTGGAGACGCGTCCGCCCCAAAGCACAGCCACCTTTCAAAAATCGACGCAAAATTATAAATAATATTTTATTATATATTTATAATGAATCTATTTACAAAGGAGTGCAAACTCCACCATCAGGCAGAAGTGATCACTAGAAAAGTTTTCGTCGGGTAACCCATGGCCCAAAAAGCTCTGATCCGGGACTTCCAGGAATTTGAGAGGTACCAGGCGTGCACCATTCTCAGGAAGGGGTTCGTCTAAAAGATACACGTAGTCAAGCGTATCCTTGAACCATGTTGCAAAATTGGTGAAAATGGGCTCCCCGTGGGTATGGTGAGTGTGTGCTTTGGTAGCTGTTGTATTTCCTGTATCAGTTTTTGCTGCCGCCCCAGCACTCACTTGTGCAGGATTGTCTTTGATCAATATTTCGTATTGTCCGTAAATACTGATGCAACGTGGAGAGGCTTCTATTGCGGCCTTTAATTCTTGTGGAGGCGTAAAAGCCTCAATGGGTGCAATGACCCTTGCGTCCTCCCCACTCTCATTGTTGGCAGCAGAAGTAGCATCTTTCTCAGCAAGCTTCTTGATCTTGGGGTCCTGCGACGACGCAAAATCAGCTGCGTTAGCAATAGTTGAGGAAGACTGATCCGTTACTACAGACGCAGTAGCACCTTTTTGTTTGGGCAGCAAAATACCCCTATGTGGGGCACGATAAGGCAGATCGGATGTCTCTTTCTCAATTTTTGTATCGTTTTTACTACTAGGATCATTGCCTGAGCCTTCGAGATCTAGGTTTTCTGCTTTTGCCGTCAGTTGGTCTATCTCATCACTGTTTACTTTCAATTCACCATCAGTCCCTTTTGATGTTGTTTTTGCTGCTGCCGCCTCCTCCTCACGAGCGACCTCATTCGTAAGCCATGTTTGTAAATCAGGTATCTGTTGAGGAGGCATCTCATTCCTTGTCATAGCACGATATGCTGCATCGCGTGGTGTTGTGTTGAAATCTAAAATCGATAATGCCGGGAATCATTGTCAGTAAGAGTGATAAGTGCATTTTTTCATATATCTATAAAAAAAGGTACACATATTTACCTCCGCCAAGTAAGACAGTGTACTTTAAATCCTCATTCCATTCCTTGATCTTTTTAAGGAAAATAGACGCCTGACGAAGGCGCTCATAGGATCCATCAGGTCTCCAAAACAGATGAGTCTATTAGTTGCAATGAATATTGATACAATTAGTAAGCTTTTTTTTTTTTTTTTTTTTTTTTCTCCCTCTTGACATCATTGAGCCTGTAATTGATTCCCCAAAGCACTCATCATATTCATGCATTTATGCAGCTTACTGTGGCTACAAGTATCCCTCCAGGGGTCCCAGCCACCTCTCTTTGCGGACAAAACGCATTCACACTAGCGGTAACATCCTTTTGTCCTTCTTTTTCCTCATCCTCATCAGGAAGGAGCATGTCTGCGTTGGGATCTGGGTTCTCGGCAGAATGTTGCACAGGTCGTAATCCCACCATCAGACCAATGTTACCAGTCAAGAAAGTAGGCTGTCCGACATCATCGTACTCAATAGTGGCCTGGTCGACTTTTTCGAATCTTATATTGGGGAATAAAGAAAAAAAAAATTAATGTTTTCTCGAGGGGTTTTTTTTGTCGCTATTCTTATTACAAATATGTATATTACCTTGATTTGCGCCAAACGATGGCGCAGCCGTGTTTTTTGTTCTGATTCTTGTAAAACACGCTTTCATAGCCAGATTTAGTTAAGGCCGGGAGATAGAATTCATCCCAGAAATCAACCTCTTGCAAACATGCGAGATCAGGTCCAAATTCCAAGAACTCTTGTAACAAGTTCTGACGACGGAATTTCCAACGGAGAGCCTTCTGACTCGCATGTGGAAACATGTCTCTACGTACCAAGGCCTGTGCCAACAGCTGAGAAAGTAAGAAGACAAAAGTAAATTAAAGAAAAAAAAAATGTCAGTAAGGGGGCATAAATGGCAAAATGTTCTCGAAAGGAGGACCGATTTTTCTTTTTCTTTTTATTTTTTACGTTATAGGTCATAAAGAGAAAGCGATCCTTCTTCTTGCGCAGCCGGATAGGGCTCTCGCCTTGAATTAGCTCTTGTGCGCTAGGCAGAGCAATCATTCGCCTGTGAGGTCGGGGCATGACAAAAAGTAGGGAATGTAGTAAATGAATGGAGGGGTCTTTTTTGTTGAATGAAAATGAATGGAGAGAGAAGAAAAAGACTCCTACAATATCAAAGTCTGATCTCTATATCTCTAGTAGTCACTGAAGAATAAAGATCAATCGATAGACACTACACGACGAGAGGATAATGAGGCCCCCACAGATCATTCAAATATCTCAAATACCTTTTCGGGTTTCTTTGTTCTTTACTCATGAGCTCGCTCCAACGTCTCCAGTAGGAATGCGCAAATCACGTGATATATTATTCTTAATCTTTAACTTCTTTTTTGAAGAAGAAACAACCTTTTATTTTAGTTTGTTTGGATCGGGATGCAGATGCAGAACCAGGAGGATTCGACATTGCTCTCATTCCGACGGGCCATTGCATCTCATCTCTCTGAGGCGCTCGGCAATGGCTTGCCTGCAGCGACGTTACTCCCGCTTGTCCAACACAACACAGGCCCAATAAGAGAATCTCATAGTGTATTCTCGGTCGTCCTCATCCTCCTGCGTCGGACAATATCTGGAGCAAATCTGGAGGAAGACACACTAGATAGGTGTCTAATCTTATCGCCAGAAGCCCAGAAATGGATCTCTCGCATCCGCAAGACCAAGGATATGCTTCTTTTTGATCCAGTTCCTCTACAATTGATCCAGCTAACCGTCAAACAACTGATAGATAATACTACAGTCACGACCACAACTACAGCTGCAGTTGCTAATATTGATAACACCTTTGGATCATATCTTGGTAAAAGGCCTCGAGATAACGACCGAACAGTGATTGTAAATGGATCCATACTTCAATCAGATCAAAATGGCTACTGCGCTCTTCGAAGAACAGTCCTGGCAGGATGCATTGCAAGACTTCTGAAGAGCTCATGTCCATCATCATCTATCAACGTCATTATGGAATACCCAACCCGTAAGTTTTTTTTTTTTTTTTTTTTTTTTTGATATTATCACTCTTTAATGTAAGTGGTCTTTTCTAATAATGAATAGTCTTTTTTTTTTTTTTTTTTTTTTTTGTTACAGTTGGTGAGATAAGTGAAGGGATTAGAGGGTTACTTCGTGGATTGGATCTGATTAATGGAGTCCCAGACACAGCATGGTCCGAGGAATATCTTCAAATCATCAAAAATGCATTTCAAACCAATGCAGACATCAAAGCTCAAATCAAGGAAGACGGGTCTTGGGTAGTTGACTTGACATCGCAGCAACTTGGTCAGGTCAAGGTCTTTTCCAGAAACCCCTCCCCTGATGCGCCCGATGGGACTGATGGTAGGTCGATGGTGGAAGAACCTACAGCTGTCATTTGGGTACTGATCTCATTGGTATATCAATTCCATCAGTACGAATACGATCGATTAGTCTGGATAGTTGCTAATGGTAGACGACAGGTTGCAGAGCAGGTGCTGTTTTTGGCAAAGGCCATATTTTCTAACCCCGGAACTAGCGCTGATGAAACGGTAGCGGAGACTCAGGACCAAACTAAAGGTGGGATTCCAAAAAATGATGACAATAGATTCCACAGGAATAAAATGATAATGCCTTGGACGGATAGGATTGAAGTCCTGTATTTTGGATTCGTAACTGGAACGGATATTTGGAAGGATAATGAAGAGTTGGAACAAGGCTTGAAAGGGATTGTAGACTATACGAACAAGCGGATGGGAGAGATTGTGGTTGAAAATAGAGGGAAACCAGGACGAGGTATTGGGTATGGCGATGGTGATATTGACGGTCATAATGGAGAAGATGACGTGGAGCCAGCGCTAGATGAAGCTGCACTGACAAGGATGGCTAGAATTTTAAGCGAGTCTGCACTTGCATTTGAAAGCGTGGGCGGCAAGCGGATACGGAAGCTTCTTGTGGACATGAGTAGGATCATGAATGGCAAGGGCAATTCAGGCGTATTCTTGCAATACGTCCATTCAAGGCTTTGTGGGTAAGGACGATTCTTTTTATATATACGTATTTAAGTTAGCCTGGATAGATGAAGGATCGGGAGCTTATTGTTAACACTGCGCTTCCTTGCTTCGTCTCTTTACATATATTTGTTTTGTACTTTTATTGTTTTTCAAGTATCGAACGAAAGTCGAACGTACGGTACAATCCTGATGCAGATCTCTCGCTTGTTCAAGGGTATACTGAAGCATTAAATTTGTGTCTGGTCATCGCAGAATGGCAAGATATCCTTTCTATGCTACAGGGTACATTGGATCCCTTTATCCTTGTCTCTCATTTGTTCCGCCTTGCAACAGAGATTAGTCAGGCTAACCGAGTATTACGTGTTAAGGATATGGAGCCAGCAGTGGCTGAAGCACGGTGGTTACTATTTTGGGCTGCAAAACAGGTGCTAGAACAAGGGTTAGGGCTCCTTGGTTTAGAATTTGTAGAATTCATGTAGTCTAAAGATAAATATGATAGCACAGCAGCCCAAATGAAGAAGAAAAACTGCATAGTGTTTTTTGCCTTTGCCAACGAGTTTAATTTAGCTCATGAATCAGACGCGAGGGGCTTTTTGAGTAATAGGTTGTAGGGGTAAAAGCAATTGGCTTTAGGTAAGAGAATGACACGATATTTATCCGCTGAGAAAGTTATCATTGTTACTGAATAGATGCCTCTGTGTGTTGATTGTTCGGAAAAGACAGGAGAAAGAAAAGTACCTTAAACTAACTTGGCAGACCGAAAGTAAGACAAAAGTTTATGCACGGGCTTTTTTCTTTTTCTTTTTCTTTGAGTGGTCCTTCCTTCCGAAGTAGACACATCCGATGATTGAGAGCCACTCGAATATTACGGTTGCGCAGTGCATGCAATTTTAAATCGATAATCTTAAATTCTTTTTTTAATGATCATCCATATAAATAAACCAACAAACTTTTTTTTTTTTTTTTTTAAAGCACTTCGCCCAAGTTTTATTTACTATCCAAACAACATATACCAATGGCAACCCTTATGCTTCGTCTTCGGCCTCAAGTTCAGGTTTCGTTTCGTCGTTATTTCGCCTCGATTCCTCCTTCCGAATCCTTGCAATCTTCGGCATCACAATCCGCCTCTCCTCAAGGTCCCAGTGCCCAAGAGAAATCTGCTCCACACTCCAAGAGCAGCAATCATGACCAATCTTCCAGTCAACAAGCATCATCCTCCGAGTCAGACGCAGACGTGAACCCGCTCTTACTACTCCTTCGGGGACACAAGAACAACAAGGGAGCGATTGCAGCACTTATTGTTGCCGCTGCCAGTGCAGACATGGCCTTCACGTACACATTCTTCAATAAGCGAAAGGATCCTCAGGAGGCCCAATCCGATATAGTCTTTGTTATCGAGGACCAAAAATAAGAGCCTTGCAGCCATCATGATGAAGAGACCGTACTACAAACAACCAAGCCAATACCGATTTCCAAGATGAAAAAGGCGTATCATTTGATATGACAAAAACTCCCCACTCTTCCTTGAAACAGAGATAATTTAAACACTTTACTGTTTTTATTGTGCGTGATCCAAACAAATAACAACCTCCCCACTCTTATTTTGTGACAAAAAATAAAATAAATCAGCCAACGTCAATCTATTCAAACACACAAAAAACATCATTGATGTGTTGATGTGTTCTCGGCGCTGTCAACTACATCTGATTAAGGAGGGAACTGCTATCCTATCGACTTTGATATCAAACGCGTGTTTTCGCCTTGTTTTTAAAATATAAATATAGAAGGCATGGCAACAAAATACCTTCACTGCCCCGTATTAAAAGACAATGGAGAAAAGAACTAGACAATAACAGAAAAAAAAGTTATGTCATAATAATGGACTCTTAATACACTAGTAGATGCACAAGGTTCACGAGTTCTAGTGTATAACAAGGGGGGTCCATTGTTTTTAGTTTTAGTTCAACGGTTATCCAAATAAAAAAAGCCATTATTTACTAGGGTACAAATGAAATGCGCGCATAAAAGCACAGAGAGAATGGATACTCTAGGACATAAAACCAAGAAGACGCGATAATGCCTGTTGATAGGGGCCCCCCCAAAAAAAAAGACATACACACTAAAAAAAGGTCAGCGAGCCCAGGATCTGTTTTTTTTTTTTTTTTTTTTTTTTGAAGTATAGATTTTTTAAATAGTCAGCCTGGGGTCGCTTTCTTTATGGGCGTTTATGTGCTCTTTTTAACTTTTTCAAGATCAAGATTTGATTGTCCAATGCATAAAAAGTCCAGACTGACTTTAGAAAAAGGGGATCCAGTTCAGACCCTCATTTTCCTTCTTTAGAGAAAAGAAGGAGGCCATTGGCTGCTCTTGTTTGCACTACTACGGGTATTCGAGTTATTTTAATTGATGCGATACGACGAATTTCCATGATGAAATGACCGTGTGGGTGAAGAAAATGTCAGTGCTCAGAGGATGAAAATGGATCTTTTTTTTTTTTACGTTGCTTTCCAGCTCAAAAGTCTGAGCAAAATAAAGAGCAGACAGGACATGTAATGGTATTACATGATAATGTTTTAAAAAGAGAGAAGGCATTGGTTTATTATATAATATAAAACGCGTTTGTTTGTGCAATGTTAAACATGGATAGAGTTGTTAGATTAGGAAATGCATGCTTTTTTTTTTTTTTTTTTTTTTTTACGTGGAGAGAAGGGTACCAGCCTTTATTTAGAGGAGGCAAAGGTAAGGAGTATAAAAGATAAAAAAAAGTAAAAAAGATAGTGAGCGAACCAAGGTGAATGAATGAAATTAGCCCTCTCTTCTTTCTCCTCCCAAGTCGATGCATCCATTTTGTTCCATTTCATTCCATCCTTTCCTTTCTCTTCTGATGAATGCATCGCTATTCCTTTAATTCATTTTGATGCATTAGTCAAAACGGAGCACACATTTTTATTTTTGTTTTATTTTTTTGTATATGATTACAATCGTAGTTAGTAATTTATAAATTATTAAGCTGTATAAATCTATGTGGTTCTGGTCGTTTTGAGCAACAAGTAATAAGATATCAAAAACACCATCGATCCATTGTTCCCCCCCGCCTCCCCGATCTTCTTATTTCCCCCTCTTGGCCCATATTTACCCAGTGAAGGGAAAAGAGAAAAAAGCTTTCAGGTACTATTTTTTGTGTGTACGTGCCCTGAGGATTCCAGCAAATGTTGGCAGCAAATGTTTTTAGTTTTCACTCACCTTGCCCCTCACTAGCGATATTCTACCAACCGTGTAAAAAACATGGACCATTTCTCGTATTATTTTTTTTTGTTTCTTGTTTTTGTTTTTCGCTTCCTCAGTATGCTTTAAACTATGGTGCTCCTTGCACACCTTGGCGCTTAAAAGAAAAAGGCTGAACATGATTGTGTTTCCATTGATCTGACTTGCCTTGTTCTCTCTTTCTTTCTCTCTCACACACGCTTACTTTGTTTCTTTCCTATTGCCATCAATACACCAATCCACAGTAAAAAAAAGCTTGCGCACAGTGTTGTTGTAAACAAGAACAGGATCACTTGAAACAGCTTTTTTCCCTCTTCTTCTCCCCTGCTATTTTGACCAATATGGATTCAATTGTATCGACGCCTACAGCCTCCGGATCAAGCGAAGCAGCGGGCTATTTCAATTCAATGTAAGTTGACTTTGACGCGTTTTGTTCCCAAGGATAGTGTGTTCGAACTAATACAGTGTTGACTGACCATGATACACCCCTTCTGTCTGTCTGGCCCTTCTTTTTTTATTTTAAACTCAATGGACACACACATCTGATGCGTTATCTGTTGCTTACTCGTGTCCCCTTCCTCTTCCCATCTACTCCACCCCTCGCTCGCGCTTTGAAAACTTCCGTTTGTGGGGTTATTCATTTGTTGCGTTGAATGGCGCGTCTCTTGAATCTCTCCCCTTTTTTTTGCGTTACTGTGTACCCCTGCACCTCCACCTTGCACCCTGTGCGCTTTTTTTTTTTTTTTTTCTGCATGCACACAGTCCATTGATCACATCTCAAGATCCTGAACATGCAGCAGTAACAACAACCCAGGAAGTGAAAACAGGGAATGCATCATCAATGCCAAAGATAGATCCATCACCAATAACAAGTTCAGGCCTAGTACCGGAGGCTATGACACAGGTCGACACCATATTCTCTTCTTTAGAGTCCACGCCATCATCGCCGTCTTCGCCATCATTGTTCTTGCTAACAGAGGTCTCCGAATTAGCAGCCAACATACCACTCCTTGTTGAATCTAACTCTGGCCAAGATCAAGGTAACTCCATTAGACGGCAGAAGGAACGCCAAGGTGACAACCTACAACGAGCTGTTGTGAATTGTAATATTGGTCAGACAGTCGTTAAGGATAATGAGTTTTCGGTTGCACAGATGAAAGCTGTATTTCCAACGAGCCTTTCACATTCATCTTCTGCGTTTCCCTTCCCCTCCTCGCACAAACCACTCTCGAATCATCCTCCGTCTTTGATTTCAACAAAACCACTCATGATCTCGGGTGACACAAAAACCACACCGTCCCTATCCACGTTCGCGGCAACAGAAGAAAAAGCAGCGACTGTGATCCCTTCATCCTCTTCTTGGACAACAGCAACAATGACAACAACAGCAACAATCAACACTACCACCGCTGTGGCCTGTCATCCCGTTACTGAAGCTCGATCTGGAGTGATTGCCTTGGCCATGAGCACATCATCATCACCTTTATGGTCCCCCACTATTGTTTCTCAGAGACCAAACGCTTTTGATGCTGAAGAATACAATCATCACGACAATAACATGACTGAAGCAGCGGTAACAGTATACCCATTCAGGCCGAAGAGTGAGGAAAACAACCACTCCAGGGGTATCTATACTAACAAAGGGTATGACCGGAGTTTTCACCCTCTTTCACCATCCACGGCTACAACTTCATCTACGGATCATTTTGCGCCTTTCATTCTTCCTCCCATTCCTCCTTTCTCTGAAATTGGCTTGACGTTTGATAAGAGTCGGACGGACAGCGGTGCCGGAAGCATGAGCCAGGATCAGCAACGACAACAGCAGCAGCAGGAGCAGGAGCTATGTTGTAGTCACGGTCAACAAGATGATAACGGTGGCTCCCTGTTCACAGTGGAAACCAGTCTGACTAAAAGGGAACACACTGGAATGAATGAACACCAGCAACAGCAGTGCGAGTCTAAAGAGAGATTTGACACATACAGCAGCAGCAACAACAACAGTAGACTCGACAATAAGGATATTCATCTTCAACATCGGAATACTATAAACATGGGTATAGAGGGATTTGTGTTTGATTACGATCCATCGATCTTTGATTACATTCAGTCTGACGAAAATGAAGCCTATATTCTCTGGAATAGCCCTCTCCCTATTAACAACAGTGGAGTAAGTTGTGATACTACTGGTCCGCTCCCTGTAGTGCCGCAAGGCACGCTCAAAAGCAGCAATTCAGGCAATTATAATAACGATGGTAATAACGGGCATGCTGCTACGAGCAGCCCCTCTTCCGTGATAGCAGGTGCTAACGGTCAGCAAGCAACAACAGCAACAACAGTAGTAGAGCGCCCGTTACCCTTTTCACCAGCTTGCTCAAGCGCAGTCACAGCCTCAGTCTCTGTTGTTAAACGGTGGTCTGCAGGAGATATCTTCAAACCAAAAGAAAAAGGGAGAGACTCTTTGGAGAATGAGAGCACGGGAATAGGACCAAGCATAGGGACAGGGATAGGGATAGGAACAGGCGTTGGAGCCTCCTCAGAGAATGCCAGGGCTAGCAGACACACACCTACCAACAGTAATCACAGTAACAGCTACTATAACGCTGACGCTTCTAACAATAATACTAGCAATGGTTTATTCTCAACTGCCTTACCAGGGCTTTCGAAGCCTCTCGAGCGCCTGGGAGGGTCAATCACTCGATCAGGCTCTTTAAGAGGCAAACCATCAGCTACTAGCTCCAATCCTACAAATAATGGGACTAATAACCCATTGAATCCCCCAGGAGAGCGTATCATCATGGCAGCTACTGTCGAGAAGCTGGTTGAGAAGCTTACAAGCGATATTGGTAAGGAAAAACACATACACCCAAACAGAGGCAAATATAAAAAGGCGACAGTAACAATAGCAATCATATTTAATTAACGCCGCATTCAATAACTCCACTTGTCATTATTCTCAATTCAAACAAACTAGACTACACGTTTCTTACGGACTTTTTCCTCATCTACCGGCTGTTTATTTCACCTTTGGCACTTCTGAAACTGCTCTTGGCACGTTTCTATTGGGCTTTGATTGAGGATGAGGGCGCCAACGCACCACAGCGTCAGGTCGTCCGAGTCCGAACATTTGTGACAATACGACATTGGCTACTGAACTACTTTGAATACGATTTCATGGGATCCAAAGCTCTAAGGCGGACGCTGGTTCAGTCTTTGAAATCTCTAGCAAATCACCCAATTATTTTGACGAGTGTTCGAGATGAGCGAATCATTAGGGAGCTACGTCGTTTGTTTCAACTCAAACGTAGACTATATTGCCGGGAAGCCGCTCAGGTGACGCTTGAGGAAAAACAATGTTCTTTTCCTTTGACGACTACAGTGCCTGCGACTGCTGTAAAACAAGGTATATTATCATGTCAGCAGTCGGCGTCGTCATTACTTCGGAAGCAGCATGTAAATCAAGGTAAGCCGTAATAACCTCTGACAATACCAAAAAAGGATTGGTTGTTGCGATACTTGCTACAGACAAAAAATGAAATGAAAAATAAAAGCCTTTTATTTTAAAACATGACTCCTCCTCGATTTGTACATCTTGCTGATCATGTCCAGTCTGGCTTTCTTGTCACGTTTTTTCTTCTCCGCCCTTCTATACCAGAATGGACACAGTCTATTCCTCAACAACAACAACTACAGGAGCCCATACCATCTACCGAGCGTAATGTAGGATGGGAGCAAAATAATGAAAAAATGGAAAACAATGTGTTATCTGGTAATGCGATATCTAATGACGCATTTGGAGTACTATCAAGCGATCCACAGGAGGAAGACCTTAATGAAGAACCGGTTCGCTATATGGTCCAGCGAGGGCCAAGGGCTTCCAATAATATCGAACCAACCTATGATGATGAAGACGATAGTGGGACTGATGACACGGATTTTGAAGGCGATGAAATCAATCAGTGTGAAGAAGAAAATCAGGGCACATTTACCAACAGTGAGAATGTTCCTTCACGGAAGTTCTCGATTGACTCTGTCAAATACAAAGAGCCGATGAGTGATTCCCTATCTCGACAAGAGTTAGCTAGGGTTAGTACTGAGCCTATTTCTGATGTAACTTCTGGAAGCCATTATCGCCATCGATCTAGTTGCCTTCATTCAACAAACTCTACTTTAGAGCAGACATCTCATCACTATCGGAGCCATACAATACCTCAAACACATGAAGCCACTCATGCCGCACAGGAACCTTGGCCATTATCTCATAGTGAAGCCTCAATGGAACCATCGCCCTCGTTTGCGCATTCCTCTTTGGATTTATCACGACGACCATCCCTAGAGCCGCACACAAACCTTCCATCGCAGCCTTTAGCCACCGGTATCACCACAGCCCCCCTTGCAGAGAAGAAAAAAATATGGTCACAGTATATGAGTGCCACAGTTGGACAACTTTCTAAAGTCAAGCGTGTCTTCATGCCCAAGCCCTCTCAGTCAGCTCAGGATTTTGATAACCATCATCAAAACCACCAGCACCATTTAATACCCTCTACATCGACATATCTCCAGTTGCAGGGCGCCACAGATGGAGGAAGTGTAAGCCGACTCCGTAAGGGCAGCCGGAAGGCAAATGCAGGGACAGCAAAACATCAGAGTCATAGTGGGCATCGGAGGTCATGTACAGAAGGCAACAATAATGACAATAACAACAGGATTACTACTCTTTCCAGAGAGCCCCTGCAAATATCTCCATCTGCTCATTTAAGTATGACAACAATAAACTCAACGGCTGCAAATGACATGGCCAAACCATCAGACGGGCGACGTCTGCATCGAAATGAAGCAGTGATGGTGAGCCCATATCAAAACCAATACCAAGAGTCGCAATGTTTTCAAAGAAATGGGTGGCCAAGTAGCAACAACAATGATAATCAAGATAATAATGGTGACAGCGATGATTATTATACCAACCACACATGTGCACTAGATTTAAGGCCGGAACTTATAAGCAGGAACCATGACCAGTCCCAGTACCAATATCAAGCCCAACAAACTCAACGGGCATTTAAAAATAAAGGACTCGATCGTCGGCGTTCTTTGCAACTAGAAGAAACTTTAGCTCAGTTCAATAATAGGAGCCCTGGGCACACTATGTTGGACCAAAATAGGCGTCAGTTCTTGGCATCGAAGACTTTGCGGCGTCGCTCCAGTTTACCATTCGATGGACTGATGACTGTCAAAGAGGCACTTCTTCATGAGGCTACTACATCTAGTTATGGGAGGGAAGATTGGGAGCAGGCGGAAATTTATAGATATGAATTCGATGACAAGGAGAGTGAATACAAAGATAAAAAAGAGGCAGGCGAAAAGGCAACAGAAGAGAGAAAGGAGAAGGCAATTGATGATGATGAAAACAGATCTCTAAGCCCTATTTTTGCGCCAACCTTGCCTCCTGTCAGCGATAACAATCAAAGCCGTAGCCTCCGTAGGACCTCGCCAAAGCGGGATGGCGACCGTGCCTCCTGGATGACCTATTCCTCTAGTAGTTCCTCCATCTTTGGCGCTGTGCTTAGTCAGGGACATTTGCCTCCTAGCCAAGTGATTCATGAATACACTGGTCTTGGAAATGTGAGTCGTTTCATGGAGAGCCTTAACAAAGGGGTGCAGAACCTCAGTAGTGGTGGTAACGACGCTCAGGTAGCTCCCACGGCAACATCGACAGGTACTGTCATATCTGCAGCAGGGACTCTAGGCTCTCCATCTCGTTCTGGAGCTATTTCCTCCAATGAGGTGACTAGCTCGACGGATCTAAATATTAAAAGTCCCGTAATAAAGCAACAGCAGCAACATCTCGAGGGCTTTGGCACCAATACACACCCCGGGCCCAGCCCTGAACAAGGCCCTAACTCCAGGAGGAATAGCAGCAAGAGTCGCACAGTAGCCCTGCATCCACACCGTCAAACAGCCTCGATTACGCATCATCACCTTCATCATCACTATCTCCAACATCAAGGTGATGCTTCCTTGGGTCGTGCTCACCCGCCCTCAAGACGCCATTCCGCAGAGGTCCACACCAAGAAGGCTTGGGATACGTCGCTTCCCTTCTTGTCTCAACAGCATCAGGGACAGAAACAGTATCAACAGCAATGCCAGTGCCAGCAACAACCTTTACTAAAGGAAAAGACAAATAGCATTTCCAAAATCTCAGTAACAACTATATCTAGCTCTGTTTCACATCAGAAGAATATAGAAGATGTCAGCAATGAATTCCTGCAAGAAGGGAGATCTAGCGCCACTGCACCTTTAGGTCATCCCCCTAGGAAGTTGTTAGAAGGCGCTGCCTATATTGCTGCACTGGAAGAGACTCAACGCCAACTTAAGTTACTGAACAGCAACCAAGAGAGTCAACAAAAATCTAATCAGAATTCCCGAAATCCCATCCAAGCCCCAATGGTTCTTCCTCATCCACCGGGAAGGCCTCGGAGCAAGGCGCGTCCTCGCCCCCTAGCAACCGTAAGCAACATTGCAGCGCTCCAAGCTAACCAGCCGACTTTTTCACTGTCCCTGACATCTTTATCGAGTACTAGTGATCAGAACAGATCAAGCTCAGATCTACAGGTGCTCAACGTGACTAGCACTAGCAGTGATACAGGATCGGAAGTTACTGCTCCCGCCTCTATCCCTGTCCCTGTCCCTGCCCTTGCTGGTATCAGTGGTGGCACTTCTATGGTAGCACCAATCAAATCGGATCCACCAAAACTATCTCCTGGTTTGAGTCGAGGCCCCAGTGTAGGGGCATGCCGCTTCCATTTACCTCTGCATCATATGAAACAGAGCGACTTTTCTCCCAATTACTACTTCCATCATCTCCACCATCACAGTTACAGTAGTTACGGGAATAGCTTTAGTCAGCAACGGAGTCCCATGAATCCACGGTTCCAAAACATTGTCTCTCCAACGCGCGAGCTTGCAGGGTCTTCCCAACCAACATCACCACCAGTCCCCATGATATTAAGGTTTCGATCAGAGCTAATTGCACAGCAGTTGTGTCTGATTGAGCGTGAGTTGTTGAATCAGGTGCCATGGTATGAATTAGTGAGCGCTGGGTGGAAGAAGAAGAAATCACCAACAGAAGAGGAAGAGGAAGAGGACGCTACCATCTCGATGACTGCATCTGATTTACCTACCATTGCCCCTGCCCCTGCTCCTACTGCTACTCCTGCTGTTACTCTGAAAGACCAAATAATTAAAAAGAATATAATGGATAGTGATACTTCATCCATTTTAGTTGAGCAACAAGTAGGTCAACAACAGACTACTAACGTTAGCAGCGGCACAACAACAACCACGGCAACAAAAATGCGTAGACCAGTCAGCCCTTGGCCATTGAGCCGATCACAGACTGTACAAACCGCAAGGTCTCACACACAACGATTCCCCACCCGGTGTCAAACGAAGGATAGTCCCAATGTGACTCGACTGGTCGACCGGTTCAATTTGGTAAGATGACATGCGCAATGTGCGTCTTATTTTAGTTTATTTCCAACGTCCATGGTTAACTCAATGAACATGTCCGATATACATATCCTGCCATAGATGTGCCGTTGGGTAACGACCGTGATCTTAAAAACAACAGATCTGGAAATGCGAGTCAAAGTGGTTGAGAAGTTTATCAGGATCGCACAAGTATATATTGCTCCCACATTATTCCCTTTTTTTTTTTTTTTTTTTTTTTTTTTCCCTTCCTGCTGTTTTATAATATCTAACCGTTTTTTTTTTTTTTTTTTTTTTTTTTTTTTTTATACAGATTTGCTATTACCACTCCAATTTCAGTACTCTGACCCAGATCATGTTAGCGCTTCAAGTTCATGAAGTCTCGCGTTTAACTCGAACCTGGAGCCGTATCGGATCTCAGGAGATGAAGATCATGCACGAGCTAGAAGAGTTCACATCCATGCTTCATAACTGGAAACACCTTCGCAGTGCTATGAAAGAGATTGCAGATGAATGGGGTGGTGCGACTACTGGTATTGGCAGCATTAGTGGCCAAGATGGGTCAGCAGGAGCTATCTCCAGCTCTTCATTCATGTCTGGCAGTGGCAAGTATCAGAGCCTGAGCTTATTCAGTAAAATGGCAGGCAAAGACAAGGATAAGTCTCAGAACTCTTTCGGCAAGCTAGCACACAACCGCTCTTCATCCTTTGGTAGAATTTCAATTCAATCTATTAGCCCTACTATCACTGCTATTGGCACCAACATTTCAAGCAATACTGGTAGTGGAAATGGAGGAGCATCAATCCCTAGTCACCCTACTATAGCCGCTTCTTCACTCCAAGGAGCCCAGTCATTAGAAAAGGAGCAACCACTACAATGTCAACAACAGCAGGCCTGTGGTGGATGTATCCCCTTTCTTGGAGTATACCTCTCAGACTTACTATATAACACAGAGCTCCCTTCATTCGTGGGGCCTAAAGCGACTCTTAGTTCTGAAGACAATAATCCTTATGTCCAACGTATGCTACAAGCACAGACCTCTATACATCCACACTTACCTCAGATGCTTACAGATCCCTCTCAGAGTACGCCACTTTATAACAGTGATCTTTATTGCATTTCCACTTTTGGTGCTAGTGGTAATGATATAAGCCATGACAGTGGGGATGGAGATTTTACGTCGTCTTCATCATCTTCCTCCTTACCATGGATGGTGAATATGCATAAACACCGAACGATTGCCACAATTATCAAAAGAGTCCTGACTTTCCGAACCATGGCCAGTCGATACCCTTTTGTGAAGGAGACCGATATCTATGAGCAATTGATGGCAATTGAAGCCGTTGATCAGGCTGAAATGGAACGTTTGAGCGAGCTATGCGAGGAAAAGGTTTCTGCATCATCTTCATCTTCCTCCTCCTCTGCTCCGAATCAAAAGTCTGTGCTGGCTAATTAGCTCTTTTGTCAATTGCAAGAACTTGACCTGTTTATTACGCGCTCTGTAGCACAAAAAAATAATAAAAAAAAAAGCTACACTTAATAGAAGACAGAAAGGCAATGTAAGATTATCATGGGTATCCCAACTAGGACTAGACTCCACTGCTCGTTTTTCCGCTAACAAAAAGTTTATTTTATGCACAATATAATATATGCTATTATTCTTAACGGTCATTGACGATATCTTTGCCAGGAAAAGGACAAAGCTGTTCCAGACTAGTGGCAACATGCTTTAATTAACGTTTTTAGCAATGAAGTGTCTCAACCGTAGGTCTCGTGGTAAGACCACCTTGACCCATCAAGACTTAAAGAATAGGCTTCTTCGAAAATGGTAGTCATGGTAAAAGAGGCAGGAGGAAAAAAAAAAAAAAAAGTCGAATAATCAATTTATGATTGATATCAGTATGGCTGAAAAAATGTCCTGGAACACCAATTCTCTTTGTCGCATGAGCCTAATAATTCTGGACCCTCGTTAGAAGGAGGGAGTCTTATGCAGCCGAAGCTTGCGATGATCTGGGGCCTAATAAAAGTGTTTCCAACATTTGTTATCTTCAATTATCAGCTGATGCCTCCTGCATTCGTGAAGCCATGTGGTGCAATGGGCATGGGTTTTGGTCATTATTCCCTGCGCCCGTCCAAAAACATATGAAGTAGAGTGAATGAACCGAAAATAAATTGGATACTGCATGCAAGAAAATGCAGCATTTGGAACTCCTCCCAAATATCAATATTCTTTTGAAAAGTCGGTGTGCATTGGACACATCATTGGAACAGTGTTTATAAAAATAAAATAAAAAATGCTTTATGAAGCCAAATAGGCTTTATTACGTTATATTTACACTTCAAATGAATGAACTAATAAAAAAAAAACTGGATCAAAGATCTCATTAAACAAAATGAATAGGAAAGGATAAAATACCATTGCCAATGTCTCCCCTTCACTCTTTCTAGTTATTGCTTGGCTGCTACTTTATCCTCCCAAAATTACTTGAAAAGGTCCGTCCGGCGTTCCTTTGTCGTGAATTCGACTAAAGTCAGTAAAACCAGCTCCCTCAATCAGCGCTCCATGCGTTCAGATGTTTGATTGGTTATTGTTGAAAAATAAAAATTGACAAAATGCCCTCGGGTTGAGACTTCTCCCTGTATTCCTGCTCCCAAACTACTCCAAATAAATGGGCTACATCAATGTGCAGCAACCTTTGGGCTGGGCCATGAATGGATCCTCACTTTTATCCAGCTCTCCCCAGACTTGTGTTACAAACACATCACGAGTTGACATGCAATACTTGATCAGACTATTATTTAAAAACAATAATATTATATATTAATAATAATAATAATAATAAAAAAAAAAAAAAAAAAAAAGGTCAGTTGAGTTAGATCGCAAAGCGATAAATGGCGCAAGGAAAAAATGCATAGACAACTGCATGTGTTCAAGAAAGGTTCAAAGCAGAATGAGTATAATTGTAAGGCATAATATGCTCTGAAACGTTTCACAGAAAGAGGAATCAGCTTCATGGTTTTTTCAGGGGTGTGTGGCATAATTGGATATTGCAGGACCTCTAAAGCCCTTCGAAGGAGCGGTATTGGATAGAAAATATTGCCAAAGTGAAAAGGGGAAATAGGAAGGACCTGGACGAGATTCAGTAGGTCAAATGACGGAAGAGTCCCTTCATGCTCTTATTGTCTTTTTGCATATTAACGAGTCAATCCTATCCTCAATTCGATTCGTGCAACCATGTATTTCAACGTGCAGATTTTCCCAATCCAATATGGCGCTGCATGTGTCTGCTCACTCTTTTACCTCATCCCATCATTCAGCTCAACAGCCCATTTTGGTGCCCTCCTATTTCCCTATTTCTTGTGGCACTTGTCTTTTTGCCCAACCTTTTTTTCTTTCTGCATATATTATTACTTTGAATCATATAGGCATATGGGCATGCGACACAATAATAATAATAAAAAAGAAAGTTCAAATGCCAAATAATAACAAAACAAACAAGACGACATGGCATAGCATGTACTATATGAAAGATGGATGGATGATTGACTTACAGGGCGCTAGCTTGTGATACGGAGATACGCTCGAGCTCATATTGTTCGCGAAGTCGCTTGTTGTGATCCAGCTGTCGCTGCAATCGCATTTCTGTAGGCATGATGGTTGATAAACGATATGTTTTTGATATGTGGATGTGGGTGACGGATAATAGAGCAGTGTTTGGACTGAAGATAAATAAAAAATGTATATGTATGCTGATGTATTTATATGTTTACAATGTATCCGCGTAGTGATCAAGGTAATAAAAAGCCGTGTATGATTTTGATGCTATTTCAAAGCAAATTAAAGAATAGAAAAACGTTAGTTGCAGTCAACTACATATATGCAAACAATTGAACAACATAGAACTTTCTATATTTCTCTTTCTCTCTCTCTCTCCTACATTTTCTCGAAGACTCAAGAAAAATTATATGCACTACATAATATCCATTGATTGGTATCAATGCAAGAAAGATATTTTTTAAAAAAAAGACGGTGAAAGTAAGTACTCTGGAAGAGTGAAATTCTTATTTTTTTTTTTGATAACGACATTGAAGACTAAATTTAATATTCAACAAAAGTCGATGAATGGCATGTGGTTCAGTTTTAGTTGCTTAACATGGATTGGTCAAGGCGATGCACATGTTTTTTGTGAATGTGTACATGAATAAATTTAGATGAAAGGCGCGTGATGAGTAAGGTGTTTGGTCCAAGGCAAATGCGCTGGTGGTTGAAGAAAGGACATGGAAAGCGATAGAAAAAAAAAAACATGGATGATTGGAGTGCCAGTTTGAAATGCCGATTTGTTGAAAGAGAGAATCCTACCTTTGACAAGTAGAAATGGAGGGAAAGGAGAGAAGAGAGTAAGATGAAAAGGGAATGAGAAAGTGCTGTGTGATGAGAATAATGCAAATGAATTAAAGAATTATGATGAAAGTAGAGAAGTTGAGGCAATGAAGTGAAATAGAAGAAGAAATAGAAGTGATGGAAGCGGAAGTGAAAGTAAATAAAAGTAGAAAGAGAAGCAAGAAAGTGAGCTCTTCTCCTTTGCTCTTCGCTCTCACTTTTTTTCGACCTGCGCATTTTATCCTCGGTTGAACATCCATTCATACTTTGCGATTAATTTTATGGGAAATTTGCACATGAACTTCGATGGTTTGCATAACATCGTTGCACTATCAACGCACCTACCCAACCTCTGCCTTTTTCCTCCTCCTTATCTTTATGCTCAGAACAGAGCAATTACACGTTTATGGCACATTTTGCTCAACGGAAAATAAATGTTGACTTTAGGATTTCAGATTTTATTTTACAAGAGGAAGAGAAAGGGTGATAGATTGTTTCTATATGATGGATATGGATAAAAAATAGAGCCAGGTTTGGAGGGTCGTCGTTGAAGGTGTACCATAAGAAAAAGTAACTAGGATGTTTACAAATTTTCATCTAACGCCAATCTCGAGCATGTCTTTCAGAAGCAGCTCCAGAAGTTACCAGAGGTAGTTCATAGCTCGCAAACTGTACTCAACTCCTAGGAAAGTACTACAAAAAAAAAAAAAAAAAAAAAAAAAGTCAGCTGACAATATCAAGTTTCAAAAAAAAAAACAAAGTAATGACACTTACGCAGCATTGGCAGGGAAGGCACGAAGCAAGGCAGGACCCAGACCCTTGAACAGTGCCTGAGGGCCCTCGTTCTTCAGGAGAACACGAAGGACATCCATTGTGCCCTTGTAGGTACCAGCTGGGGCAGACTGGTAGCGAGACTTGAGCACATCTGGAGGAATGGCAATGGTCCACATGGCAACACCGGCCATACCTATTCAAAAAAAAAAAAAAAAAAAAAAAAAAATTATTCGGTGATCGTGTTTGATTGTGACAATGATATTGTTGAAGATACACGAAGGGGAAAAGAAAGCATACCACCAGCGAACAAGACAGAAAGAGGGTTAAGGTCAGAAGCCTTGCCGCCCTCAGGAATGAGGGCCTTCTTGACTAATTCGTAAGCAACAAAGTAGGCAGCTGATCCTGGACCATCACGGAGGAAGGTAGCACCAGTTCCACGGAAGATCGAGGCCAGACCACCTTCCTTGTACAAGGCACGGACAACATCAACGGGTCCATTGTAAAGCTTGTTAGCACCAGAACCTTGAGTCTATATCATCAGTTAAAAAATAATTGTTATGTGACATTAGATTGTTGTCTTGGGATGAGTAAATATCATGAGATGGAAATTGATCCGAAGTTCATGATCACAAAAAATAAAGTCGCCACACACGTGAGAGTCGCTTTACAATCACAAATCACCCTGCTTACCTGAAGAAGTACTTTGATACGCTCAGTAGGAGACATCAACAAGGTAGTTGGACCGGCAGAAAAGAAACCAGCAAAAGCATACTCGAGTATATTCAGTTCCTCGCTGGCGCGACCAGGGGTGACGGAGTAGACAACCTTCTTGCCCAAATCATACGCCCAGAAGGAAACCGCAAAGATGGGCGTCACTCCGAGAAAGGGAGTGGACATACCGCGGTAAAGACCACGGAAACCATCGGCCTTGAAGGTCTTCTTAAACACATCGAGTGTTCCAGTGTACATACCATTAGGACTAGTTTGGATGCGGACCTATTCTCATCATCATTGATAAAAAAATGTCTGTACTGTTAGATATTTGGTTTGATCGAGAATGGGAGGGTCTTTTTTTTTACTCCACCGAAACATACGAATGTGAGGAAAAATAAAAAAAATAAAATAAAATAAAACAGTTCTAGCATAGCTGTTCCTTTAAGCAGACTAGAGCTGGTTGTTCTGTGGCCCGGTGAGGACCAAGGTCATGATCAGGTGTCTTTATGAATTCCATAAACCGCAATTAGCATGATTCTTTCATTCTCTCACTTCATCTGACATGAATCAATTTCCAGCCGTCGGACTATTGCTTCGAACTCCACATTTTCGTATTCGGGCTTTGATCTCTTATTATATTCAATCTGCATCCATGGTCTAATAGTATTCATTCCATGCGTTGAATCTGGATAGTTTTTATTTTTTTACCTTGGCCAAGTCGAAAGGGTGACCAACCAGAACGGAGGCCATGCCACCGAATCCTCCAGACAAGAAGGACTTGACAGCAGAGGTTTGAGGGACGACCCCCTGGACAATTTCAGCTTCAGCGAGTTCAGCAGACATTGTGGGATATCAAAGAGTGGAAAGAGGTGAAAAGATGGTTGAACACGAGGATTGAGGAGAGTAAAGAAGAAAAGGAGAAGAAAAGGAGAAGAAGCAGAGGATAAGAAAGAAGTACTGTTTAAAACTTTCCTCGAATAAAGATCCAGGGACGTTTTTTTTTACCGTAAAATATCACTGAACTCTGTCATTTGTCATTGACGCTATCGGGCTCGATCTGATTGGGTAGCTCGCCATTCTTGCAGGCAGTGTCGTCCGACCCCGCCGAGCCTCCCGTTTTGATTATGTGTACGACGACAATTACGAACAATGGCGGCAAGAGCAACACATTTTTTTTCTTAATACGATTTACTTGAAGAGGACTTGCTCAACGAAAATATAAACATTGTTTTATGCTCCATGATGCTTCACCTCAAAATACCCACGATAGCGTGCCTATTGTTTCGGGCAATCACGGGTGAGTTCCTGTGAATAGTGAAACTGCCTTTTGTCTTCATAAATACCTCGTACATTTTGTGCGCATGCCTACAATTGCATTTGTGCAATTAAGGTCTCTTCCCCGCAACCCCTTACAGCTCGTATTTGCTGCCCGTCTCTAATTCAAGTGCGTTGTTCATCCCCATCTCCACAGGAGTTGGACGAAAGAGTATGCAAGGAGGCATAGGCTAGTGGTTCATTAGAATGGTTCATTTATTTCAGTACTGATTTTACATAAGCCATTCTCATAATACGCGTATGTCCAACAGAAGGTCTTAATAATCTGAATCATTAAAAATACTACAAACAATGGTGTGAAGCAAGGACAACAACGTCTTCCTAGGATGGATTGTTTTGAAGAGCCACAGACAGATATGTCACTTTAAGACGCCGTGCATCCCAGTTTATTGTGATTCTACACTTGATCACGGACCCACTCTCAGGAGATGGATCTCTCCATCAAACCACGTTTTATCTGTTTTTGTACAAAATTTTCTAAACGTCAACTTGAAAAATAACAAAATGCTGTGCATCGCTTCAATCAGGGTTTATCGCTGTCCGAGGGAGTTTTCGTGGCGTGGTTGAACATTTATCCTTTATCAATGTCACTACAGACTGGGAAGCATGCGGTCTGACTGTATTCTAAATTCCAGATGCATGACTTGGCGACACCATCATTTTGGACAGAGGCTATTGTAAGAAGAGTATATGAATTGACGACATACGAGATACCACCGCTGAAAAAAACGTGCCTCTGTAGTTCTGGTGGCACAGAAGTAAGGAACAGGTGAATCCTCTCTGAGTCACTGCTTTGATTGGCTGTTGTTTGATCCCCTCCAAGTCACAAAACAGAATAACAATACACTGTCATCCACTTGCATTTCTGTTCTCTTCTCCACTTCACGAAGAAACGCAGCCATGGCATCTTCCGAGGAAATCCAGACACTTGTCCTCACTACCCTTGACAAGCAGGGCGGTATTGAAAACACAGAATCACTCAAGGACAGCAATGGAGTAACCTACCCTTACCGCGCTGTCGTGGGTGTCTTGAACTCGCTTACTAGCAAGGAGGTACACATACATTCAAGACTGCATTCACCAGACTATACCTTGGAAACTAATGTTAATGAGTGTAAAATGCACCAAGATTGACAATTACCTCCGTCTGTTCTGTGAATCAATAGATGCTCACATACACCACCATTGAGAAGGATCACTACAACTTGACTACCGAGGGTAACGAAATCGCTGATTCTGGAAGCCACGAAGCCAAGGTCTTCAACGCTGTCGATTCAACCAATGGAATTTCAATCGCTGAACTAGCCGTAAGACAGGAAAAATTGTTCAATTACTCATAGGGCGCCTATACACTATGCTCTTTATCGCAGGATTGCCTGATCCGCGCAAGAAGATGCTGACAATTAACCATAAACACTTTGTATGAAATTCGGGTTGGGCTCTTGTAGAAGCAACTCGGTCCATCTGCAAAGATTGGTCAAGGAAAGGCTTTCAAGAACAAGTGGATAAAGAAGGATGGCGACAAGCTTATTCGTGAGGTACACCATCAAGTTTAAAAGAACTTTTCCTTGAATACAGAGCTATCATGAATATTAGCGAATTCATATAAGCGGATCTTAATCCCCTCTCTTTCCTTTATTTTTATCGCCATTAGGTCGAGTCTATCGTTGACCAGGCGCAGTTGGACGTTCTTGAGATTCGAAAGACTGGTACTCACACTAATCCTGCTATTCTGAAGGATCTTCAGTCCCGTAAGCTTATTGAGAAGGTGTAAGTGTCTATGAAAAAATACGGGAAAATCTAGTTGAGAAAGCATAACATCCATAAACACAAGCAGTTTCCAACTGACTATTCATTGAATTTGCAACCAACAATAGCAAGCTTGTTTCGTATAAGGTTGCTAAAGGACCCAAATTCTCGTTGACCATTGAGAAGCAGGCTACCGATCTGACCGCTGAGATGTTGGCTGATGGATCATGGAAGACTCAGACTTTCAAAAAGTATAATTTTGCAGGAAACCCTCCAGAGGGAGGCCACCTTCACCCCCTCATGAAAGTTCGTGAGGAATTCCGCAAAATTTTCTTCGAGCTTGGGTATGTCTTTGTCAAGCTAACTGATTTCTTTTATTTATGCGATGGTTCGATTTCATTATGAACAAGTAAGCCCTTTTTATAATGGCTGTGGCAATGGATACAATTGGCCTAACTTTTTTTTTTTTTTTTTTTTTTTTTTTTTTTGAAATTCTGTGATAGATTTGAAGAGATGCCTACAAACAAATATGTTGAGTCTTCATTCTGGAATTTTGATGCTCTCTTCCAGCCTCAGCAACATCCCGCTCGTGATGCTCACGATACTTTCTTCCTTCTCGGTATGTCTGAAATATCCGTGTTCTCACAATTGCTTTGGACTACTTGATGGATTATATTGAAAGTCTTATCTATTTTTATTTGGAATATTGACATAATTATGACATTTTTTTTAAAGATCCAGCTACCTCCTCCAACTTCCCGGATATGGAGTACGTGAACCGTGTTAAGGAAGTTCATTCTCATGGTGGATATGGCTCGATTGGATATGGATATGATTGGAAGATCGAAGAAGCTGAAAAGCTGATTCTTCGTACTCACACCACATCGGTCTCATCCAACATGCTTTACCGTCTCGCTCAGGAAGCCAAAGCCAATGGCAAGTTCAGGCCTGCAAAGTTCTTCTCTATCGACCGTGTATACCGTAATGAAACTGTCGACGCCACACATCTAGCAGAGTTCCACCAAGTTGAAGGAGTCATCGCAGATAAGAACCTGACTTTAGGAGACCTGATTGGATTCATGGAGGTCTTCTTTGAGAAGATGGGTGTACCCAACATCAAGTTCAAACCTGCTTTCAATCCCTATACCGAGCCAAGTATGGAAATTTTCTCTTGGCACCCTGGTCTTGAAAAGTGGGTTGAGCTTGGTAACTCGGGCATGTTCCGTCCAGAGATGTTAGAAGCCATGGGATTGGACCCTGATGTCCGTGTGATTGCCTGGGGTCTTGGGTTGGAGCGTCCAACCATGATCAAGTATGGCTTGGACAACATCCGCGAGGTAAGGGCTGCTATGACTTGACTTTTTTTTTTTTTTTTTTTTTTTCTTCACGGGTCGTAGCATCTATGAGATGTTATCTGATATGGCTTTTTTTTTTTTTTTTTTTTTTTTTTTTTTGCAGCTTCTGGGACACAAAGTCGATCTGGCTATGATACAATCAAATTCCGCTTGCAGATTGGATAAGAAGATGGGCAAGGAATTGGTTGGCAGGGATGCAGTTGATGCTTAAAGAGGAAGCAAAGGACGTTTGGAAAAAGCGAGAGGACGATAGATGGAGTGTCCATCGCCTGGCATTACTTTATCTCTATTACCACCTTATTCACTTAAAATAAACTGACAAAATGAAGAAAAAGATAACGCCATCGATAGTTTCGTTTATAGGATATTGATAGATCAAAGGCAAAGTCTGTCGTACAAAATATTCAGAATATCAATCATTTTATCTTGGTCATTTTTTTTTATTTTGGTTATATACAATTTGAGCTCAGATTGAACAAGATCTTTTCTATGATCTCCCGATTCAGTTTGTTGATATTTTATTCACCATTGCCAATTCGTGCCTAAAGTTAAGAACTTGGAGGAGTTTGTAATAATACTAAACAATAAGTTGAGATGACAATCGATAGCCATTCTTTCAAATTTCAGCACATCATCCCTCTCTGGCATTCTATTTTCATTATTTTATCCTTCTTACTCAAGAAACCCAATGGGAAAGTAGAGCCATGAGTAAAGGTAGTGTGGACACAATGAAGATGATGTTGCTTCTTCTGAGGTTGCGCATCCACTTGACACCAGGATATCCGAGAGAATATTCTGTTTCTCAGTGTCGCCTTCTCAAACCACAACTCTGATGTTGGTTGATTGAATCTGTGACTCTATTCTCAAGGGAGGATGATTATGAGCGTCCTAGTAAACGCATTGTAAAGTATGTAAATTATGAGTTCTGGAATTTTATTATTACAGGCGAGAATCGATGGTGTCGAACTATGTTGGATGGGTAGGGATATGTTTGCTGGAGGGAAACAGATCGAAGCTTTCTACCATCGAGAGAAGTCTATAGTTGCAACATAAAATAAATTGAAGTCAATAAACACAATTGATTCTAAAAGGTTCAATGGGTTTACTTGCATTCAATTATGCAGCAAAAATTGTACCTTCAGATTTGTAGCGTCCAGTCTTATCTAAAAACTCCTTTTGGGCACAAACGTTGCACCTCCATGGGAAGAGTTTGGAGGCTTCACGTTCGACGATCAGGGTACCACAGTGAGCACGATCATGTGGACATGAGTTGCACTTTTGGTAATATACATGAAACTCTTCAAAGTGTTTCTTGTCACTCGAACACAAGTACTTATCGTGGACACGCCAGCACCTGATAGGAAAAAAAAAAAAAAAAAAAAAAGACAAAAGGTTATAATAAATATTGACTGTGACTATAAGGGACACTAAGCATGATGCCTAATGCTGGATCCAGCCTACAGTAACAATAAAGAGAGAGGAGCTTTAATTACATTATGAAAGTTTGTTTGGTCGTAATGATAATGACAAGTGAATGCGAAGAATGGAGGCTGAATTGTTTTTTTTTTTTTTTTTTTTTTTAGGATGGAGCAGAAAACTATGGGTGAAATGTTCTATACTTGTGTATCAATCTAATCGAACAAAGAGTGCCCTCAGATAAGTGATTATTCCAGTGACTGACACTTGACACTGTGCCACCAACTTTTTGTTTCACATGTCGTCATTTGTTAAAAAAAAAAGACCTCTCCTACCATACTCATCACTCGTTTCAACCCACATTCATTCATTCACATTCATTATGGTCACTTCAGAAACCACTCCTAAAAAATTGACAGCCGTTGAGGAATACAAGACTTTCCTCGACAATTTTGATACGTTTTTACTCGACTGCGATGGTAATATTAATATCCTCGCAAAGCCTCCCCTTTTTTCTTTTAACCAACGAATAAAGAATATCGATGATAACCGATAACCTTTTTTTATTTTTATTTTTTATCTCTGCTCGATATTCGTTCTAGGTGTCATTTGGCATGGCAGTCAAGTCTTAGACAGTGTTTTGGATACAATCAATTTCCTTCGCAAACATGGTATGTGTGTTTATCATAAATATGGACTGGTCACCAAGCAATGACAAGAGAATAGTGACTGACGTTATATTACATATACAATCATCTAACTTCAAGGAAAGAAACTCGTCTTTGTCACCAACAACAGCACATTATCTCGCACTAACTATGTGAAAAAGTTTCAGAAGCTTGGGATCGAGGCTTCTGAGAAGGATATTTTCACCTCCGCATACGCAACAGCGGTCTATCTGAAAAACATATTGGAGTTCCCAAAGGACAAACGTGTCTATGTGATCGGCGAGGGCGGCATTGTGGATGAACTCAAGGAAGTCGGAATCGAATGTACAGGTGCCTCTGTAAGTGTCCGGCTATCTATTCATTCCAGCTTAACTCAAATTACAATGGCGATAAAGAAAAAGAACATTGACGCCCGTTCCCAAAGTCTTATTGTGCTATTATCATGTATATGTATATACTTTGCGTTACTAATCAATACCCAACGCATATTTACTTTTTATTACTATAAAAAAAAAAAAAAAAAAAAAAACTTATACAGGATGAAAATGGAGGCCCAATGACTCATCAGGATTTCGCTTTGATCGAGCAAGATCCCAGCATTGGTGCAGTCGTTTGCGGATTCGACATTAATCTGAGTTATCGCAAGCTTGCAAAGGCATACACATACCTCAGCAACAAGGGTCAAGATGGTCAGAATAATGTTCATTTTATCTTGACTAATGATGACTCAACCTTTCCTGCCCCGAATGGAATCTTCCCAGGAACGGGTTCTTTGGCCCAACCATTAATCCATGCTTTGAAGCGCAAACCTCTCGTCATGGGTAAACCCAACAAGCCCATGCTGGATTGCTTTTTTTCAAAGTATGTATTTTTTTTTATTTTTATTTTTATTTTTTTTTTCATTCGTTCATTCATTTCAGGTCAAACCTTATCTAGCATCCAAGGAGTATATATTACTATGCATAACTATTTTCTGTGGATTTGCGCAGCGAATCATGACTAACTTACTATATTTTAATATCTCTAAAAAAAAAAAGTTATCACACAGATCCCAAGAGGACTTGCATGGTTGGTGATCGGCTCGATACAGATATTGATTTCGGTGTTCAGGGTGACATTGCGACATTGATGGTCCTCACAGGTGTCAACACAGAACAGGAGGCCCTTGATCCACAGCAGTCTATTAAGCCTACCTATATTATTCAGAGTTTCGGCGAGTTTGCCAAGGTTGCACATGCACATGTTGACACCAATGCCAACAGTAATGTCGATGTTTGAAAAAGGGGTAGTGGAGTGTTAATCAAGGCCTATAGAGTCAGAAAACAGTAGCCAAGACAACAATCAACCCCAACACCATCGCCATCAATGTGATCATCACTATCACCAAAAACGGCTACTGCAATTTAAACATAGATCTAAAATAGACTTCGGAAAGCATCTTATCTTAGGATATCTTCATAAGTACATCTATCGAATTAAATCTTCTGATGTGTAAGAATGATGTGAGTAGTAAAATGAGCTATATTAAGGAGACGTCAGGAAAAAGATCTGGAAAGGTGCGATAAGACACATGACTGCAGTCTCTTGATTGTCTACAAGTTTATTTATTCCTCATCATCGCTGATGGCAGCAGGAGGTGAGGCTTCCTGCATGCCTCTACTGATATCACCAGGTGCAAAACAGCCATTTGTAAATGATAATGGGACTATTTCTGGCAAGACCGCACGTGCTTTTTCTACCAGGTCCTTGGCATCCAGAATTAAAAGAAACGAGCCGTTCGCCTCTGCATCATATACCACACTGACCAACACTCCTGCATCCTCGTTCTGATCAAATACTGGTGGCGGCACAAACACTGCCTCGCTTGGGAAGCAGTTTTTCTAATTATTAAGATTTTAATAAAAGTGAGAATAATCCAAGTTGACTATTGTGAGAAACCATATCGGATAAAACAAGGTGAAAACAAAAGAAAAAAAGGAATGTTTACCTGGCTCCAGACCAAGGGCTCGGCATCGCCTTTGACGTGCAGCTTCATGATACAATCATACATATCGCCATCGCTTTGTTCTTTAAAGCCGATACCCCAGGTATACTTGTAATCCAATCCATGGTAGATAGGGTTAATCCTTGGCAACTCTACACCAGGCGTGCTCCGAATCCTTGTTGCAAGAGGTATATCGCCAGAATTCTTTTCAGGTACGGCATAATTAATGTTTGCTCCTCCAATACTCACTCGACGCATGAATCCACGCAGTTTATCAACAGGTCCAGTATTTGCTGTGGCAGCATTATAATCCTCTAGTCGCTGCGCCTCTGCTTGCACATTTGCGAGCTCAAATCGACAAAGCTCCGGTCTGATCAAAGCAGGGGACGAGGGATTAAAAAGGGCTGAAAGGCTAAGCTGATGAGCAATTGCATCATCTGCATACATTGAAAAATCTAGATAGACATTGTCTGCCTCATCTTCAAATGCATTAACGTGATGAAGGCTAAAAAAAAAAAAAAAAAAAAAAAAGAGAGAGAGAGAGACAGCATTAAATTTCAATCAAGAATCATACAGCAACAAAATAAATAGTCAGGGGAAATAGAATACACGTATTACAAGAAGAATGCCTCAGACTTGAAGGTTGCAATGTGTCTCCTCTTGACTCGTGATATGATATAGAAATAGGTCGGCTCTGTTCGTTTAAACGAGAATGCGTCCAGGATTGAGGCACCCCACGAGTATTTGACACCACCATCAGATGGATTCAGGGGGCTAACTACTAAGATGATATATCGAGGTGTAACTGCGAACGAATGTACATGGCTTAACTTTGCGTTGACGGAGGCAATTAGTGTCCCATGTGGTTCCTTCTCCGTTATAGAAAAGAAATGATACTGTGTGTTATGAAACCCGTGCTCCATCGTAAAGTTGATTAGCTCCTTCGTAACTGGGTCAAAATGGCTGTGGGGCGAGGCTTGTGATCCTTTGAATTGAGGATTGACTTCGTCCCAAGCCAAAATGCCACATTTCTCCAAATTATCCGTGTTTAACTCAAGAACCTGAATATGATTATGAATAGGACATGAAGGATATTATCGAGGTTAATCATCTTATTGTCAAGAGTACATTAAATTCTTTTTTTTCTTTTCCTTCTTGAAATATTCCAGGCCGTAGAATTTATACGCTCCATTGCTTATGTATCCTAGGTCATTGATCCCGAGTTGGTTTTTTTAAGCTTACATGGTTAGCAAAATTTTGGCAATAAATGGTACGACGGCCATCAGCATTAAAAGGCGGGAAAACTTCAATGGAGGCTCCACATGGTTCCAGACTGGGCTTTCCTTGGGATTGATTCGTAGACAAAAGCCTTGCAAAGACACTCTGGTTGGTGCCTGTCTGGAAAAGACTCGATGGCTGGTTAGGCAAATATCCTTGATGTTCACGGATTTTCATTTCAGCACGATGCGCGGGTTTTGTAGATCTATACATGATCGTATTGTCAGAGCCTGAGAACGCAAACTGGTTGACTTGTGGGATGCTTTTATATATAAATATAAAAAGGCAATGTTAAGGTTTTATACTTCGGCGCTTTACTCTGAAAGAAGTGGTATATTAAAAAAAAAGGCAAAAAAAAAGACAAGGGGGTTCCACGGCTTACTTGTCAAACCAATGACCAAAACTAAAAGATCGAGTCTCTTGCTGGAGATCTCCATTGACGACAACCATTTTTGGGTACTTGATTTCAAAAATACCAGGACTCAATGTGTAATGGAATCCTGTCAACCACTCGGGGATTGTTCCTTGTACTGTAAGTCTCTTAGGAATTTCTGTTGAGATGGCATTTTTTAAAGCCTAAAATGACGAATTAAATCCGATATGAGTTTTATGTGAAGGGTACACAAGCAAGTGTGTATGTAAACGCGTTTTTATCAACAATTAAAAATAATATTTCTTTCATCAACTGCCTACCTTACGAAAGGTAATATCTACATCATTGGAGCGAGAAATCGTAGCCTCAGGCGTGTTAGTACTGGCGCTGCTATCAGAGCTAGCTGTACTGGTGTTCGTGGAGACCAACTGAGCAGAGTCCCGAATAGGACTCGGTTCGTCTTGGTTGTTAGCCGTAGTAGTAGCAACGGGTGCATTAGTATTGTCCTCAGTGTCAATGAGAGTCGTTGAGGAAGCAGGAACGACAATCTGGCTATCTTCCATTTGAATGACTTCAACTTCAGAGACTTCCTCCATGGTGAGAATTTGGTATGTACAAGAATGAGTGAGTTGATGGAAGAAAGTATAAGAGGGTAAAGTGGACAAAGTTGCTTCTATCAAGAACATCACCTTACAGACCTTATACACCTTACACACTCTGCACACACGTCACTTTTTTTTTTTTTTCTCTTTTTTTTTTTCGCGTCACGGCAATGTTGTCTCCATTTTTTATTTTTTTATTTTATTTTTTTTTTTTTTTTTCATCAATGGATGGGTTTTTATGTGATCAAGGACCACAAAGTACTTAAAAAAAATAAAAGAAAAAAATAAAATTAAAAAAAGGCTAGTATATATAACACAGTGTTGCATAAAAGTAGTGGAGCGCTAATGAGAGGATTGAAGTCAAGATGCCTTTAGGATTTAACAGTTTGAAGTGACTGGGTTCATGTTTGAGTGGCGAAGATCTGTAACACAAAATGCACAAAATGCTGCACAAATAAAATTTTTAGTGCGTGCACTCACTTTTTTCAAGGAGAGTTTTATGATTATGTGATTGGGCGTACGTGGTAAAAATTTCCTTGTGGCGTACGTATTCTATAGGACATCAGACCGCGCTTTTGGCCATACGATTTGTATCGTTGCCGACAGCTGAAGTAGAGTGTTGGAAAGCAAACTCATACTACAGGCGCGGATATCTGCAGACAAAATAACATACACTTTCATGACGCACCACACCCTTGTTGCCTGCTGTGTGAGAGTGTGGCTTTCACCCTCACTGCATTCTCTGACCAGGCAAGACTAAACCAGACCAGGACCCCATGGCGTATTTGAACTTTTAAAATTCATTTTCACTCTCTCTTCTCTTTTCTTTTTTTTTTTTTCTATTTATTTATTTCTCTCATCTTCCCAACTTTACTCTTCTCTCTTTTCCTCTCCACACACGCACACACCAACAGGTAACCAAGCATCCATTCGTACACACTTACACTAAAATTATTACTGTCATTATTATCACTATCGTTATCATTCAGACTTAATATTACTCTTCAAGATATCAAGACATTCACATCCACATTTACACTCATACAGTCCCCTACCTGTATCTGACCCTCACCCTATCCATCCATAACAGAACTTTTTTTTATCCTCATCGTGGCACTAGAATAAAGTACCTGAACCACATATAAACACACATAAACACTTACACCCGGGGACCACCATTCTCTACAGCCTTCTTAGTCTCTCATCTCTTTATTTATTCATTCTCGTTCTTGTCTAATTTTGATTCCATTCTGGGTTTCTCATTTCCCTTTCTTTTACAATCATCACTACCAGCAGCCTTTTTTTTTTTTTTTTTTTTTTTTTTTTTTCCTCCTCTGACTAACGCCTTTATTCTTCTCTTATTCTCTCCTGTCCTGGACACCACTCACCTACATACACTTCTATAAATAACCCGGTGTGCACCCAAAAGAACTACCACTATGGCCCGTACCAAGCAGACCGCACGCAAGTCCACTGGAGGAAAAGCTCCTCGCAAGCAGCTCGCCACCAAGGCTGCCCGCAAGTCCGCCCCCGCCACCGGAGGTGTCAAGAAGCCTCACCGTTACCGTCCCGGTACTGTCGCTCTTCGTGAAATCCGTCGTTACCAAAAATCGACCGAGCTCTTGATCCGTAAGCTCCCCTTCCAACGTCTCGTCCGTGAGATCGCTCAGGACTTCAAGACTGACCTTCGTTTCCAGTCCTCTGCTATCGGTGCCCTTCAGGAGGCCTCCGAGGCCTACCTCGTCTCACTCTTTGAGGACACCAACTTGGCTGCCATTCATGCCAAGCGTGTCACCATCCAACCCAAGGACATCCACTTGGCCCGCAGACTCCGTGGCGAGCGCACTTAAAAAAGACGTACTACTCTGTACCCACAAAATACAATAAAAGCAGAATGGATAGGATGACTTTTAAACTTGGCGGTCTTGTTTCAATCAACCCTTATAATTGCTATCTTTTGGGTGAATGTTTGGCATCGTATCCATATATGTATTTTTTTCTGCCATTTGTATTTACTCCCATCCCAGGATCAATCCACTCGCTTCCTTGATACAATAGAAACCTTTTCTTTAGCGCTTTTCTATTCCTCAATAAAAGAAAAAGTAAAAAAAAAAAAAAAAAAAAAAGAAAGAAAAAAAGAGCACAATGATGACGAAAAAGTGTAAAAAATAGCCTGGTGTTGCTGCTCCTATCTAGAACAATTCAACAGTGGCGCTGGGCCACAATCAATTTCAGTTGACGGCCTCAAGATCTTCAGGTCATTTGATCACATGATGGCGATGTTGGTTTTCTTTCTTTCTTTTATCAATACTAATCAGACGAGTGCTTTGCTATTATCGTTAATGTTGTGCAGCGTCAGAGGTATTGGAGATACCATTGCTCGCAGGCTGATCTAAATAATATGGAAGTGCAGCCTGGAGCTTTTTGTGTTCGACACAAGCCTTCAGCCATTCGGGTTTGACAATGGGAATAGACTGCTGCAATGCCGCTTCATATTCGTTTCCACCTTGAACATGGCACAACAAATGTGTTGTCTCAACGCCAACTTCTTCGGTCCATTTGCCTCCGATTTCAACGATCAATCTTTTACATTCTTCCAGAGCTGCTTCGGATTCAAAGACGCCGAAGCAAATGTTGGTTCCTGTCAGATTCTCGAGTGTGTGAGTCCTAGCCTTGACTTCATTGCTCCAAAGTGCTCCTGCAGAGGTTTTGATCCCGATTTGGAACGAATATTCATGATCAATTTCCAGTCCCTGTAGCTTGTATTTGGTCGTGTGGAAGGGGTTTGCAATCGAGTGTCCTTGCTTAACACCATTCTTGTAAACGTCCAAGGAACGGAGGCTGGCCTGGTTCAAGACTAAAGGGTCCCATTCAAGTATGCAGGTAGATTGAGTGAGGGACAAAACACGTAAAGTGGGAGTCTTAGGTGGGTTCTTGCCAAACTGGTCCAAGATCTCATCCTGAAGGGCCCAGAATTCATCCCGACGACGTTGCTCTTCTTCCAAATCACGATTCACCGAGATGTTGACTACCGAGCCAGCAGAGACCCCTTTGGGTAACAACAAGGAAGGAAACTCGATAAGGTGATGGTCTTCAGTCAAGAGGATAGTCATGCCCGCGTCAACCTTGCCAACCGTAAAACGGATGGACGAGTTTTGTTTTGAGGATGGGACCGCTGCGTGAATGTCTTCTGAAGTCATCATTGATGAATATCGTATAGATATATGTATAGGAATGAGTATCTGTCGTTTGAGTTGGATGGGATGAAGTATGAAATTGGCGCGCCTTTAAATAAAAAAAAAAAAAAAAAAAAAAATGATGTGAGTGCGTAGAGAACGAGTGATGATTTGAATGATGGGCAGATTCTCATTCCACGTTGCAGGTGGACACAGTCACTTCCCAGAAGACACCGTAGTAGACAGGAATTAACACTTCATCTCGCTTTCTTTTCTTTCTTTCTTCTTTTCATCCGTTCATTCTTCATCAACTCGTCCTTCCTGTTCTTTTCTCGCATTTCTCTCTCACACTCAGTGGACCCCAAGGCCCTTTTTCCACACAGCTCTACCCTCTTTAATTGAGACCATTTTACCCTCACCAATGACCCATCCTACTATCTTCCGTCTTGATTGTAAAGCCCAGTCGTACGACTGGGGAAAGATTGGCTCCTCCTCCAAGGTTGCAAGGTTTGCTGCCACTTCGCCCGGCTTCACTGTCGATGAGAGTCGTCCTTATGCAGAGGTAAAAATTGCTACGGCCTTTAATGCGTCTCATAGTTTTTCAGAGGATCTAAATCCATTGGGAGTTGCCAATGGACCAGTTTCTTTTTTTATCTTTTTTTTCTTTTTTTCTTTTTATTTTCTTTTTTTCTTTTTATTTTCTTTTTTTCTTTTTATTTTCTTTTTTTCTTTTTTTTCTCACGCTTGTGTGAAGCAAGAAAAAGAGCGATAAGGTGCAATGAATCAGACTAACAATATCTTACCATATCTTTTTTTAACACAACATAGCTGTGGATGGGTACTCATCCCAGTGGTCCATCGACTTTGTATCAGTCAGATAAAACGCTAGAGTCTGTGCTGAAGACCTATCCCCATCTGTTGACGCCTTATTTCTACGGAAAATACCATGGCCATCTCCCTTTCTTGTTCAAGGTCTTGTCTATCAACAAAGCCCTATCTATCCAGGCACATCCGGATAAGGAACTTGCAGAGAGACTCTTCAAGGAACGACCTGATATCTACAAGGATGATAATCACAAGCCTGAAATGGCCATCGCATTAACAGAGTTCGAGGCCTTATGCGGATTCAGGCCGTTACAACAGATTTCGGCAGCATTGGACCAATGGCCTGAATTATGGGCTCTGGTTGGAGACAAGGAAGCAAAGGATTTTCAGGATGCAGTGGCGCGAACCCAAACCATCGAGGGTATCAAAGGTATCAAAGAAGGACGTCAAGCATTAAGGATATTGTACACAGCCGTTATGACAGCAGAAGCGTCGAAAGTCAAGCTCGAATTAGATCGCTTGATCAGTCGCTTGAATACCAATGGCGCAGCTTACCCATCACAATCGATCGAAGAGCTCCTGTTGAGGATCCATTCACAGTTCCCAGGCGACGTGGGGTTATTCTCATTGTTTTTCCTCAACTATATTGTTTTGCGGCCTGGCCAGGCTATCTTTTTAGCAGCTAATGAACCCCATGCGTATTTGAGTGGAGGTGAGTAAACCGTATTTTATGATTCAGCTTCGGTTCATGAACTCTTTTTTACAATGTTCTCGATCGTACTTCATTTTTCATTTTTTATTTTTAAATTTCTTGAAATGGGAACGCTAACTCGAGCCATTTCTTTTTTTATTTTTATTTTTATTTTTTATTTTTATAATCAATAGATTGTGTGGAATGCATGGCAGCTAGCGATAACGTCGTTCGCGCAGGATTGACACCAAAGTTTAAGGACGTTGAGGTCCTGACCCAGATGCTGACTTACCAGACCAAATCCAGTACGGATCAGCTACTGTCAGGCGTTCTTTGTACACCTACGGGCCACTCTTTGATGTATGATCCTCCTATTGAAGAGTTCTCGATCATTTTGACAACACTAGACCATGCCAAGGAGAAAGAGCGTCTTCGTGGAGCTGAGGGCCCGAGTATGGTGATTGTTACCAGGGGTAAAGGGGTTATCCGGTCGGAGAAGAACCACGAAACTGATCCAGATGTAGTGGAGTTGAGTGTTGAGGCTGGAAATGTTTTCTTTGTTGGGGCCAACACGCCATTCTCGATCGAAGCGTTATCGGAAGAAGGGGTGACCATTTATACCGCATTTTCTGTCAGACCTGACAAGAAGGACCATTTTCATCACTGAGTAAAAGAGAAAAAAAAAACTATAAAATAAAATGCAAGGAAAGTAGTGCTATTGCGGCAGTTAGAGGTTTATCCTATTTGTTCTGCAAGAGTGCGTTGTACTGTCGGACTTGCCTTCCAGTGTTGTTAATAATGAATAATTTCTTCAACAGCCCTGGTTGTATTCATAGCGATTTGTATCATACATATTTTATTTATAACAAAGGTGTAAGTCAACTACACTGTCCAAGCTGTAGAGCCGAGCGAAACATATTTCAACTTCTTAAATTTGAGTAGATGGTTCAGAACGCGCGCCTCTATTGACATTTCGCGATCGTGGTCATCCATGCGAACAGCAATGACTGGTGTACCCGACTTTCTCCTTTGCAACGCCTTCATTTCTTTCAAACGCATCAGCACACTGTCTATTTTCTCTTTGGTGCTGAGCCCTTGGATCCTAACAAAAAGGGTTTCGAGATCATTACAAGACCAAGATGCTTTTTCAACCTCATCGATATTCATCTTATGCTCAATGATATCGAGAGTCACCAATTTTTCAAGTAATCGTGGCCAAAGTTGAAGTATCCGTCCTGAACTCTGGAATTGATCCTGCCTCTGAAGTATATCATCTTCTTTCTCCCCCGAATTAGATGATGGTGGGTAACAACAAATTTTTGTCCATTTAGTTGGATAGCATGCAATTGTTTGGACCAGATCCTCTGACATACATTCGTATCTAAATGTTAAAGCTGTGAGGTTGATAAAAACATCTTTGACCAAAAGATGGACCAATAGATTGCTAGAAGTGAAATTTGATTTGATTTCTATTAATTTGGGGCACCATATGGAAAAGGTGTCTTTAACAAGCTGGGTAGGAAATGAGTCTGGTGTTTGGCTGCTCGCAGTATCCCACTGTCGCAAATTTGGAAAGTGGATAAATATCGATGGTTGGTTTGGCATCACAACGACTTTCATCAATGCTTTGATGGATGTTACGCCTGTGTGTTGGAAGGTATCCAGAGCTTGGTCTAGCGTAAAGACCGTCTCCCAGACATCAACATTTGTGAGAGCTGGACAAGCTCGAAGGAGAGCCACAAATGATGTTCTTGTGAGGTGTAGAGAAGTAATAGAAATACTTGTAAGTTTTGGAGGTTGAGTTGGCTGTGTTATTGTCATAAGTGAGTCCAATAAAAAACGTGGTGATGATCGAAAAGAAGGCTCACGGCGGCGTCTCAGTATGAGATTAGTAAGGTTTCCATGGGTTCGACGGATGAGACTATAACATCTCGTATGGTAAAGGAAACTTTCTGTCATTTCAACTTCCAAAGTGGATAGATTGCAGGCTTTAAATGATTGTAAGAACTTCAGCTGTTTAAGAGTAGAAACATTCTTGATCGTACGAATGTGATGGCCCAGTTTAAAAAGAGTACTTCGATCCATCTGAAGAAACCCAGGGTGGATGGCCAAGTCTATCGTATGCCAAACTGGGTACACGAAGTCTTGGGAGAAACCTTTGGAGAGCAGAACACAAGACAAGGCGTCCTTGAGGGTGACAAAGAGAGCTATTCGACTGCGGATTTCAGGAATGTCTAATGGGTTTTTATTCATGGCCAAAAAAAAATAAAAATATAGAAAACAGAAATGTGGAGATGAGAAATGAAAATTGGGCGAGAGCAAGATTAAATTTCAAATGATGCTACTTAACGAAGCATACAAATATTCTACGCTTGTGCATCATTCTGACGGTACAACTTTTAAAAAAGACAAGCGAAGAAAGCCTATAAAAGCCTTTAATCAATCAAACTTAACTTCGCACTTTTTTCTTGACACAACCCCTCTCTCGCTTCTCTTTACTCTTTATCGAACTTCTCTTCTACATACCTATCTTACAACCATGATTCACATTCCTCACGTCGCTTTTACCGCTGTTGGTAAGCATACTCTACACACCTGTCAATCTCAAAGCCTGAAGAAACACATACGCGTTACATCTTGAAAGCCGCATAGCTTTAACACTATTATCTCAAAAAAAAAAAAAAAAAAAAAAAAGCTGTTGGTACTCTGTTCTGTCAATTCGTTCAAGGCATCGCATATAATGTACTCTTTAATCAGATGTGGGTCGCTGCAATGAAAAGAGTAAAGTGTTACCTATTCTACAATGTGCAATCCAATAATGAAGCTGCAATGCTATTTTTTTTGTTCCATACACACCCATTTTAAGTGATCTAATTTCTTCCCCTCTTCATATGATCAGGAAAGGAATGGTGACAGCTGGATGAAAAAGGACAAAGAAGAATCGGCGGAATTCTGGTCATTTTTTCTTTATGAGATGATTCTCAACTTGATTAGGGTAAGTACATGAAAGCCTTTTTACTCTATAACCCTCGTATTCGTCATGATTTCAGGTATTGGGCGAATTAGCCTACTTTATAAAAATGACCAACATAATTGACGCAACCTTTTTATCATTTTTATTTTTTTTTTTTGTTAATAGACATGGATCACCGGACTTCTTCTCAACTTGACGCAAGCCCAGACAATATCTCAAGCTGCTCAATTGGGCGCATTCTTGTTTGTAGGAGTTACAGTTCCTTTGGTGACCTCGGAGACCATGTGGGAGAAACGTGAGTCGGATATACAGTTGATTCGGTACTTGACAGCTTTCTTCTCGACTGTCTTCCTTTCATGTGTCCTTCATCTAATTGGTACTGCTTAAAAAAGCAACCAAGTACTTTAAGACACAGTAGTTTCTTTTTCTCTATTATAAAAGTTCTGACTCTCTCATGTAAATATAGTCTCTAGTGTGTAAGAAAATAAAAGGAATTCTCGTAGACTTGAACTTGATTACTGTTTCTCCCAAAGGAATACTTTTTTTTTTTTTTTTTTTTTTTTGACGTCGCTCATATTTCTGTGATGACAGGTTTTGTATACAAATAACAAAGCTTGGTTGTATCCGTTGGAACCAATTTTAGTGCTGGGCTATATGAATATGACATAAAAAAAGGATGGTCCTTCTTTTATTTCTTATTTCCTCTTCTTTAAGATTATTTTGTCCTAGAAAAACGTTTTTTATTCTTTTAAACATTACATATTGCAGGAGCTCTGAAGGGGGGTACATTCTAACTCTCTAACTCTCGTACACGTTAATAGGACCCTACATCAAATGCACGTTTCCATGTCTAACAAAAAAAAAGGATATTGCTCGCTTTACCATCGCTTCTAGCAATTGTAGTATTTGCAGTACGTGCTCATGGCCTTCTCTTTCTCAAGAACAAAGATAAGGGCGCAAGCCTGCTTTCTTCGACTCTGCTACACCAACCTCTTTATTGAGCCTCGCTCGATAGCATGTTGACGACAACCTGCGCAGCACTTTTGACTCGCCTGATTCAGCTCACACTTAAGGATAAAATCAACTTCAACTTTGTTTGCAACTGCGGCTTTGCTTCTGGCGTGGGTAATGGGTCTGTCGTGTAAAACATGCGATCAAGACAACTTTAAAATCTTTACTTTCTATGGTAGACATGTGCAATAGTCTCAATTACATCGAGAGTCAGATTAGATCTACGGTTTCTATGCTATCTCCATTGTTGCTGCGGCGATCAATCAGGCATTTGAATGGACAGCCTCAGTTTATTTCATTCTGTGTTTACTTGACTGCCCTTTGTGTTGGACGGCCTACTTCTACCTCTTCAAATACATTTTATTTTGATGCTAATATTGAGGAAAAGGAATGGGAGAAGCCTACGGCTTATGGTCAAGCCAACCTACTGCCTCGTCTCTGTTCTGCATTTTTGGATCCTATCATCATGAAGGGCTTTGGCCGGCCCTTGGTAGATGCCGATATTACCAATATAATGCCCCGGCGCATTAGAACTGTCTACAGCTATGCCCTCATCTCGGCAGCCTGGGACCGCCATCTGCAAAAGCGCCGCAATGCTTCCAAGAAGACGCCTTCACTGCTCTAGGTGATCTTCAGAGCTAATGGTTGGCTTGGTTATCGGTGGTTGGGCTTGCACTGCTAGAGTCCATTCTGAGATTCATACAGCCAATTCTCTTGGATGTTATCTTGGACTTTATAGCATCTTATTCTACTGATCGGTCTCAACCAACCGTATTTCCTTCGTATCAGTAAGCCCGTACCGTGTTTTCGCTTGAGGCATGAAAGTGAATATGTCAAAACTTTGAGCCCGTGTCCGTTGGCAGTGAAAGGTCCAATTAGGACATGTTTAGTATTCCTATCGTCGTAATCAATCCTTCCTCGAGCCCCGTATCCCTCGAATCCGACTCTAATTTATCCACAAATCCCTTATCAATTCCACTGAAACGGGTCTACTGGGGCCAATGTTACGCCCCCTTGTTAACTAATAACTAGCCTTTATTCCTCGTTCCTGATTACAGTCATAACCTCCTTTTATTCCGTACCTTTTATTATTATTTTAGCAATTCTTGATAGATAATGGACTTGTTGTGGCATTTCTTGATGACTTGATCTATGTAGCAAAAAGAATACTGTCCTCCTCCAGCTTTGTACTCTAATACCTGCAATAGGGTACATGATCTTGGTTTCGTTCATTCTTGTTAGCCAAGAGTCACATCAAAAAGCCAACAGCCAAAGAAAAATTAATAGATTTTAGGACTTTAGGATTGGAGGAGCTATTTCTGGACAAATAGTCTGGCCACAGCAAGGCTGAACAATTAGAGAGCCGTTGATCATTGATGTAACATGCCCAATGCCAAGGATATGAAAGTGCTTTTTTTTTTTTTTTTTTTTTAAAAAAAAAAAAATATATATATATATATATATATGTATATAAGAATTCATGAACGTAAACATCCTCTTGTTCTCATCCTTCCTCAGAACTGCATTCTCTCCCTCCTTCCTTTCAGCGCCCATCACGCACTACCCTTTCGCATCCATTCTCAACATCAAGGCTATATTATTGATGCAAATCTCTCATTCCCCTCGAAGGTATAAGATTGTCTTGATCGAAACTTCAGATCATGCCCTCTTCAATCCCAGTATCCTTCTAACCCTCGCCTATCTTGCTTATAGTCGTAGCATGTCGTTTCTTGATCAATTGTTTGGCACTGATGGCCGGAGACGAAAGGATGGAGGCCTTTGGGGCTGGATCAAAAGCCGACCGTACAAGAGCAAATGCAGGTGCGATAAATCCACTAAGTCCCATTCAGATAACTTTATCTTGTTGCCCACCATGCCCACCACTTTCACTTGCTCACCTACGTCCCCGACATCATCATTCCAATCCTCAACAACAAGTACACCAAACCAATATGCTCTTGAGACAAGGATAGAACCTCATTCACGATCATCAAAAAGGTTTACTTATTATTGTAACACTCCTTCATCGCATATGAATACGCGTGCTCCACAAAGTGCACAGAACATATGCATATCGCCTATTGCATCTTCTTTATCAAAGGCCATGGTGCGGCCTGGTGACGAACCTCTCGATGCTACTTTGCAACATCAATATCAATATCACAATACCATTGTTTCATCTAAAGGAAATAATGATGCGTCCTTGAAAAAGAAAGAAGAGAAGTCCATACATAGGCTGGCTGAGGAGGGCTTGGGCATTGATATCACAGTCGTTGGCAATCATACGCAGCGCTACCAGCGACACCGAGGCTCATCATTAACTGATCGGTCCATACCTCGAAGGAACGCTATTAAGGGTTGGTGGTGGGAATAGTCAACATCCCAATTATCCTTTGTAGTATTTGAAACAGTTATCGTAAAGTTGGACCCATTATTACTCTTAATATAAACACTTGTAATAAAACCAAGGTGTGACATCCCCTTGTTGTAATATACGTACATTGAAATAAATGAGATACATTATGCTTCTCCTTAATCAAGTGGCCATCACTCAATGTCTATCGTCAGCAATAACTCGAGGAAGTTTGGTCCCTCACCATACTGGACAATGAGCTATTCCAAATCTCCCAGTCGATTATTTCCGGTATCTAGCCCTTTTACTTCGAGGACTAAAGCAACTACGCGTTTCGCTATTCTGATCATAGCTGCAAATATCTTCGATAGTCTTCTCCAGGCATCGCGGACGATCATTCCTCGATCAAAAATGGTAGTGGTAAAAGTGTTACCAACAGAAGAAGTTTGATGAATGAACATTCAAGTCTCGTCGCCGCCATGCCCGCCCCAGGGGTTACAATTGAGTTTCCAGGACAGAGCTCCTTGAGCAGAGCAACAGCAACAGCAGCAGCAGTAGAAATAAAAGCGGAAACAAAAGCGAAAAGAGCATCCAGAGGTTGTTCCACGAAGCATTCGTGATTAAGGTTGAAACTTCAAGAGCGTTGACAGAGGAGTTACGTTTGCGGTTTTAAGAATCAGTCGAGGTAACGACATTCTACTAACTCAAATAGGATGCATTCCAGCCAGCCTTTTTTTTTTGTTTTTTTTGTTTTTTGGTTCGGTCATGACTTCGTGTTCCAGTTTTTAGCTTTTTTTTCACTTGAAAACGGAGAAAAACGTATGACCATTTTGCCTTACATTGCTATCTCCACCTGACATGAGTATGTACCTGTATGTGTGATGTGCTTACTAAAATAACAAGAATTAGTAGAACACATGTAATAGATAGAAGCCTTTTCCTTTTTTTCTGACACTAACATAAGAATTGACATTCACAAATAAAGCTGCAAGGGACACTAGACATTCATAAGTAAAGATGCAAGTGATAATAATACAAAACTAACCCGCACAAATCCCATGGAGAGAATATTAAAATCTTATTTTCATGATACTAAATTTAAAGTTGGAAAAGCAGGTCTGAGGTGATACAAGATGTAAGCAAGCATGTCTTCCTGCCTCAACTGAGACTTCTGCTTACTCACTTCTTCCTTTTTTCCACTTCTTCATTTCTTTTATTATTATGAAAACGATTTAGTTTCACTTAAGATAGGCTTTTTGCGGGCCAGTTTTTGCGTTAGTATCGGTGCATGTTTATCTGTGAATGTTGGTTTCTTGTGTTTGTATTAGTGCATGTTTGTTCATGAGTAAAAATTTTCGACTTCAGTACTCAACTCCACTCTTGGTAGTTTGGGTCAACTACTTGCTTCATCCATGGGGTTACAAGACCACATTTATTAACATGGCTACCACCCTCTACCAGCGCATTGGCAAGTCCCTTCGTAAACCCTTTACCATATACTCCACAATTACCAAAGCCCTCCTATACCAACAAGCTTGCTCTGGATTGTTCTCACACTATGGATCGTGAAGGGCATAAAGGGTGTAAAGTCTACTTTTATTTTTATTTTCATATCTTTTCTCATCTGGTCTGGTTTAGATAGTATCGGATGCGTTCTCCCATCTCTTGTCCCCTATCCCAGGAAACAAACTACTCGCTTGTTTGAAAGATTGGTTTTATCATCTGGCAGGGATCATTACGTTTTCCCTCTGCTTCGTAAGAAATGTGGAAAGGTGACCAGGATCGCACCACATTTTGTCTCTGTGGCCGATAAAGACACGATTCGAGAGGCAAATGAAAATAACTCTCTTTCATTTTCATGAAAGCCAGAGAAAAATAACCTGATCTGACCGTTGAATGGTTTCTTTTTTCTCATAGATCTTAGTGACAACTGACTACCCCAAGGACGCCGCCACCTACCAACCCCTTGACCCCAATGGCCACGAAAACCCAGCCCCAGCCCACAACAAGAGTCCCCATAAGAGTTGAGTACGTTTATCACTCTGTTCTCTTTTTGCTCTCATAAACTATTTTGCCATTTATAATTGAGTTGTAACAATCCTTATCAATACTCGAAAGTGTAACTTCTCTTTGTGCACAGTGCCGGATTGCCTCTCCAGCTTTCGGTCTGTAATACCTTCAGTCTCTTGAGCCTTTTATGCATGGGTACACTAGTGCCCTTCTACAAAAGATCGATAAAGCCTTCCATGATCCGTGGTACGAGAAGAAAAATTCCTTGGGTCCGTCCACATACCTTATGTTTTGAGGGCAGAGTCTTGTCACTTTGTACAGACTACAGACACGGGCCATGGCTTTATGGTATTGCAATGTGGGTAATGTGAGTCTAGCGTTGAGAGGAATTCCCTATTAAGATAATGGGAACGAAAAATTGTATGGATGAAAGATAGTGACAGACGAGAACAGCGGATATGGGTGAATAACATTTGAGCCCTTCACCTTCACCCAAGCCCTACTTATTTATTCTTGCTGAAAGCACTCTGGATAAATTATCGTTTTTTTTTTTTACCCAATGCAAGCTCTCCTTTCTGACAACTAAATCTGATCTGGTGATTTACAAGTTAAGAAGCATTTAAGATTTTGGCGGGTAGGAAGGTATTTATTCATGATCAACGCTTGGCTCTCTTGCAGTTTCTACTACATCAAAGGTTTGATGTCCAATCGCCACTCTGTCAAACAACCGGGGCAATTGATGTGTACAGCAGCTTCGGGTGTGATCTTAGCATGGTACGTAAGCTTACTCTTTTTTTTCTGAGAGAGATTGTAATCCTTCGTAGGCTGGTGGTTGAAGGAGTGAGAGGTTGTTTATGTCGAGGTATGCGGGGCGGTTACTCGGCGGCAGCTCGGTGGAGTAACTCTGCTCGATCGAGGGCCTAGGCTTAGCTGTCCTTGAAGTAGGGCAAATGCACTCTTGTCGAGAAGAGTAACCTTTGTTCAAGTAAACACTACATCCAAGCTCGGTTGCAGTTTCAAGTTTGCTTCCTCCTCTTTCTCTTCTTCCCTCTCCCGTTCGAGCAATGCAAGCAGGGCAGAGTCTATAGAGCTATAGGCCCAGTCATATACCTCTTTTTCAGCTTCCTCAACACGTTGTGCTCGCAACTTTTCTTCAATCTCCATAGCTTGCCGAGCACGTTGTGCTTTAATGACCCACTGTACACGTGGATCCTCCCGGTTGGGAAACAGGCTTCAAATGACTTGAACTGCCATAAATATAGCGATAACGTTTAGAGGAGGTACCTGCGGAAAGTGAGAATGGAGCAGGCGACAAGCATGTGCCAGATGAACGTGTGGTAACCATAATATTGAAAATCGAGAAAAGTGAAAATAAAAGTGAAAGCTCAAAGTAACGAGATATGTTGAGGAATTACGGCAGTAAAGGTCAGGTCCACAAAACCCACAATACATAATCTCGCATCGTGCATTGTAGACGCGACCTTTTTGGTGAGTGCAGTATGCAGAGATGCTGATCTGTATAGGAAGAAATAAATGGCCTTTTAGCAGCCAGTAACATCATATTTTATTTTTGCTAGTTTTTGCTAGTCTCAAGCAAGGCATCGACAGAGGGGGCTCCCTCTTCCTCTGAGGGTTGCCAGTCTGGCAACCCTGGTGTAGTAAGATAGAAGTCTACACGTGATAGTTTCATGTAATAATATACACCAAATCTTACAGGATTAGTCCTTTTGTATCACCTCTTCTGTGCCTCTACTACACCCTTTTCAACCTCACTTTGATCCCTTCACTCATCTTTTCATTGTTTCCTTGCGCACATTCGTTCCCTTACTTTCCACCATTGTTCATTGCCCTTGGCTTGTTTTCCGCGCGGAATCAGCATCCCCAGCCTTTTTTCCCTTTTCATCTTTACTTTTTTTTTCTTCCTTGAACCCAATTGGATTGATTTTTTTCATTACAACAGATTTTTTTTTTATTGAACTAGAAGAAATAGAGAAAAACAATACCAGAGGTGAATTCCAATGTCATTGGAGAACCTCTCTGAGGTTCTTTGGTCTACTTCTGGCGGCGCCAGCCTCTTTGAGCTCTTTGGTTATTATAACAATAGTAACTACTCTTTATCTTCGTCTACACCATTATACGGCATGGGAGGCAGTAGTAGTTATTTCTTTCTGAACAACACTACGAATGGTGACCCTCCATCACAACATAACTTTGTCCTTGGCATTTCTATAGCAGTGGCAACATCATTCATCCAGTCTCTTGGATTAACCATCCAACGCAAGTCTCATGTACTCAATGAGGCTATTCACCCCAAAGAATTACGTCGACAAGCTTGTCGGCGGCCATTGTGGCATCTAGGTTTCCATACCTATATTCTGTCAAACCTCACAGGGACCATTTTTTCGATCGGATACTTGCCAGTCATTATCTTGGCTCCTTTAAGCGCCGTTACTTTGGTCTTCAATGCTTTGTTTGCGAAGTTGTTATTGGACGATGTCTTCTCACGGCAAAGTGCAATCGGTAACGAATCTCTTCCCTATTTCGCTTGCTACTACTTTTTTTTTCTCTCTTTTTATTGTTGTCGCAAATTCTCACATCCCATTTCGCCATGATTTTATTGTTATTTTTTCTATTGCATCTCGTCGGCGCTATAAACGAGATCAGGAAGAGGATGTTCTCTTTTGGGGATCATTAGAATCGCTGTTATCATCATTATCATTGTTGTCATTATTCATGTTCATCCTTATGCGAATATCATGCATACACATGTTTTTATTATTTTAGGTGCATAAAAGAGCAAAAAGAAAAAAGAAAAAAAAAGTATTCATTTGAACAAGTCTTAAGATATTTTTTGGGCTGGTCATTACTTAAAAAAATTGGCGTTACATCTTGGTCTGAGGTTGTTGTATCATTACATCCCTCAAGACAATTTTATCAAGGGCAAGGGAGAGCAACATTTGTGTGTGTGCGTGGCATGTGTGAGTGCGTGCATTGAGCAGCCAATGCGATTGATGGATCCAAAAAACGATGGCCCAACCCGTACCATATTGACATATGACCATGAATGTGTGCATGCATAGTCATCGTCTCATTTTGAGTGATGCCAGTGAGACAGCTACGTATGCTTTCGCGTAAGCCCTAGCACGACACTTCCTAATCATTTTGAAATTTATTATGAACATTATAGGTACATTTTTAATCCTGTTAGGCGCCATTATGATTGGATTGTTTGGCATTGTACCTGAGCCAAGTCATTCACTCGAAGATTTGATTCATCTTTGGAAACGCCCAGCATTCGTGATTTATTTCTCTTTGATAGAATTCATAGTGATTAGTCTATTGGTTGGAAACAGGATAGTAGAACAGATGATGGAACGAGAAGCGAAAGTCAATAAGACTAATCGGCTGTATCAGCATCGTCAACGCTATTTACGATCTAACTCGGCAGCTAGCAGCGTCAATCCCAACTTGAGTCATAATGGCGCAAATAATTCCTATCATAATAATAAGTACTTGTTAGGTGAGAGTACAGTTCCAGGGCGTTTATTGAAAAAATGGAGTCCATCAAAGATTAAGACAATGCTTGGGATCTCATATGGATGTGTGAGTGGAATGCTGTCGAGTCAAGCGTTGCTTTTTGCCAAAAGTGCCATCGAACTCTTGATGTTGACCATTTTAGATGGCAAGAATCAGTTTGAGAACCCCTTGAGCTGGTTCTTGGTCATTGCTTTGATTGCAGCCGCGCTTCTTCAGGTAAGACCCATAATGGTGCTCAGAAAAGAAGAAAAGCTGGGAATCGTTTTTTAGCAACACCCCATATCGGACAAAGAGTTTATCATTTGAAGCTCTCAGGCTGCTCTTTTTTTTTTTTTTTTCTAATTCTTTTTGAAATTCTTAAATCAAATATAGTTATATTACTTGAACAAAGGGCTCCGATTATGTGACACAGTGCTGTTGGTTCCTCTGTCTTTTTGCGCGTACAATGTCTCGTGTCTATTCAACGGGCTCGTCTACTACGATCAGTGGGGACGCCTGTACTGGTGGCAGATCTTGTTGGTCCTCTTTGGGATTAGCCAGGTGCTCATCGGGGTTCTGGTCCTGGCATGGCGACCAAACGCTACAGGAGACGATTATGACGACGATAGCTTTGACAATGATAATGGCACTAATGAGGCTACTTTGTTGCTTCCCAATGGATCTCGGCCTGGAACGCCAAGACATAGTAGAATGTTTTCGTTCAAGAGTGTCTTAAGTGAGCTTGGTAGTCGAAACAGCAACAGTGGCGTTTGTAGTCCTGGTGGTGGACCAGGACACGGATATGGACATCCTCAGCAAGATTCTTCTATTGATGCTAGAAATTTGATCCATGGATTTGAAATGTACGAAAGTGATGAGGATGACCTCCAAACAGCAACCTCTGAGCAGATACCACCTCCACTTCGTCCGGGACTACAGCTTAATCCATACCAACAGCACCAGCAGTCAGTCCCACAAAGCCCTCGATTGATAGATCTAGCTGGAGATGAAGGCGAAACGACAGAGCACCAACCATATATTCATTCTCCAAGAACTCTCTCCTTCGCTCCATCCGGCCGCACCTCTAGATAAGACCGTATTCTGTACAAAATGAACTTACATAAAAAAAGCTAATTATTTATTTGATTACAAAACTAAAAGTTACAAATAAGATGCAATTGAATGCATATAGCTGTATCTCTTAATGTCTAGTATGTACAGAGTTGGAGGTATTATATTTTTTTATCATTTTTATTTCTTTTCTTTGCCATCTATTTATGCATCGATGGTGCCGGAGAGGATACCAAGGACACGAATCAGCTCTTCAGGACTGGTAACATGCCAGTTAGCAAGTGTCTTTTTGAGGGCATGGCCGATCGTGATTGAAAAGTGTTCATTGGTCAGGTTAGAGTTCGATCCCTGGGAGCTGATTGATGTCAAACTAGTGATTGACCCTGGTGTCGCAGGTCCTGAAGGTGAAATAGGTGTAGTAGCAGCATTGCTGTCGTTGTTGGCACTGTTGATTTTGGTCGTGAAAGGCGCTGGAGGTCTCAAATGCGCGCCATTTGGAGCCTTTGCTATGCCATGGGGGCCTGAACTGTCCTGACGATGAGGAATGGGTGGAGCAAGTTCTCGCGATTGTTGACGTGTCGCTTCTGCAATCTTGGCAGCCGTTGCAGCGACCAACGCATCGTTATAAGGCTCGATGATGGCTCTGTTCTTGAGAGATTCACGACGGTTGTTGCCACCACCACTATTTCCGCTACCAGCCAATGCTCTAAACATATCCTCGTCTGTCTTGTCATCACCGGCACACAGGACGAACTCAGCTTCAGGATGCTGATTTAATAAACGCTTGACGATCTCACCCTTGTTTACAATTGTGGGACGCACTTCCAAATTCTTCTTGCCAACTAGGATCTCCACGGGGAGCTTGGACAGTACAGCGTTCTCAAGATGATTCTGGCATTCTTTGGCCTGGAATGCACCAAACTCAGGGTCAGCCATGCGGTAGTGCCATGTGAGTGATGATCTCTTGTGCTCAATGAATGATCCTATTAAGGGAATGGAATAGAATAGAAAAAGAAAGAAAGTGTTGAATTTACTTGTGAAACGTGTGACACGGCTTCTAAGCTTACTGCCATTTTCCTTGACCCTGGCATTTACCTTGGGTACGTTCGGTATAGTAAGTAAAAATCTCAATGACATCATTCTTCCAACTCATATCGAGGGACTCGGTCAGGTTGACCCATTTCTTACTACGGGGCTGTCTCATAAAGGAACCATGCTCAGCACTAAAGCCCAAGTTCTCAACTTCACCCAACCATTCCTCCAACACCTTTTGATCACGCCCAGAAATTACCCACACTACGTTGTTAGGGTCGCTTGCCAAAGCTTGCAGAGCCTTGAGCATATGTTCCTGAGGAACTGCCGCACCGGGAGTCTTGCGGATGGGGGTCAGTGTACCATCATAATCAAACATAAGCAGACGCTTTTTGGCACTGCGATACTTGTCAGTAATAATGTTAAGATCAAGATAAGGTGTAGGAGTCGATTGATCCCAGGTGCTGGCATTCAGAATAAGCTCCGAAATGAAATTCTTAGCCCAGTATTGAGCCGTGTGAGAAAGGACATGGTTATGGAGTTGCTAATATTGATGACGGCATAAATAAAAGCAATATCATCATTAATATTAAAGAGACAAGAGGCGTTAATCAGGGGTCCTCACTATGCTTTTTTTACACGCGTTCCATTCACTTACACTATGGCGAGCACGTTTGTCTTCCTCACTGAGATGCAGAGCATCATAGATGACGCGAGCAACACCCTGATAGTCCCACGGGTTGACCATCAATGCTCCACCCAGACTTCCTGCAGTTCCCGTAAACTCGCTCAAAATGAGAGGACCATGGTTCTCCTTCTGGCACATGATGTATTCCAGCGAAGTTGTGTTCATGCCGTCCCTGACCGAAGTGATTAAACCAATATCGGCAACTGACAAGAGAGCATAATACTCATCACGATCGATGTGCTGGTGATAATGATGGACGGGCGTGAAGTTAAGCGAACCATACGTTCCATTGATGTGAGCAACCAATTCCGCAATCTTGGCTTCCAATTTAGGGTTCTCGACCAAAGGTGGCGAAGTAACTTGGATCAAGACAACTTCGCCTTGCATCTCAGGATAATCATTCAAGAATTTTTCAAATGCATGAAGCTTTTGTTGGACACCCTTGACTAAATCCAGCTTGTCGCGGCCTACAATAATGCGCTTTCCTTTATATGTCTTACGAAGAGCCTCTATCTTCGGCAAAACACCAGGAGCCTTGCGTTGGCGTTCAACTCGCTCCGCATCGATTCCAATGGGGAATGTTCCTACCCAAACCGTTGATCCCATAGCATCTACGCCACGTGGCGTAGACTCATAGCCATTAACGCGAGTGCAGCAGCTGATAAAATGACGTGCATATGAATATGTCTAATGGAGGCAGTTAGCTTGTTAGGGAATGGTCCTTCAAAAACTATAATCCGTTTTAGAGCAAAATGATAATAATAATAATAAAATAGATGAATTACCTGAAATCCGATCTGATTTGCACCTAAAAGACCGTTCAAGACCTCGACACGCTCTTATTAATGGTAATTGGGCAGGATAATGAAACATATGAAAAGGTAAAAATTAATACCCCAAATTGCGCCTAGCATTCCGTTTGTTTCATTCGTTCTTTAAGCTGAACCATTGAACAATAACTTACTGGGAAGGCATCTGAAAATTTCTGATGAAGGGAAAGGCGCATGAATAAAGACACCAATAGCAGCCCCTGGCAACTTCTGACGCAATAGATGTGGCACAAGCAATAAATGATAGTCATGAATCCAAACTAATGAACATTCAGAAAAAAGGAAGGAAAAAAAGGGTCGTGAGAAAATCATCAAAAGAAACAAGAGGAACTTATAATGCCAACCTATTAAACAAGTAATAAAACCGGCCCACATACACACATAAAGGGAGCATCGATGTGTGTATAACTGCTTAAATGGCACAGTGCTTACTTACCAATGTCACCTGGCTGATACTGTTCAACAATTGCATCTGCGAACTGCTGGTTCACAAAGACATAGTCGTCCCAATTTTTCTTCTCGACACGACCATCCGTCGCCTTCTCCCAAAGGATGTAATGGAATAATGGCCAGAGAACTGATCATGAAAGAGCAATAGCCCCCCAAAAAAAAAAAAAAAAAAAAAAAAAAGTTTTTGCAATGAGCACAAAATGACATAGTGTTGTCACAAATTATAATTACACATCTCTGTATGAGACATTGCCCAGTGTCTCGGTGCCTGGGCGCCCATTAATGGTGCATGCTGTCTTTATCATTGGTCCATGGTTCACTCACCAGTCTTGCAGAATCCTTCATAATGACCAGCCGCGCGGCTGTCGTCCAAGAAAATGGGGACAACCTTCTCTTTTTGCCACAATTTCTCTTTAATATTTTGCTTGTGCTTTTCACTTAGGCTCTTGCATGGAACCACATATCCGTCCTGATCTGCTAGTTCACCCACCCATCCAATCTGGATAGTCTCGAGATCCTTCTCTAGTGACTTGATTCCAGAATACATGGCCGAATGGCCCCTCCTTGGATCAAGGATACAGTCTCCGTCTGCCAGTAAAATGGGCTCTCCTCCTGCGGTGCCGCCAACACCAGCTTGGGATGAATGGCTTCCGGATGCGTTCAGAAGCCCAGGCGATGAATGGCCTTCAATTTCAAGGGGAGAAGACGCGGCGGGATGGCGAGGGATTGCCATGGAGGCGCGCCTGTTGGTGGGTGAGCCAATGCTGGTGCCCATAGTTGTAGTCCCCGACGAAGCATTGGATCGATCGATGATAGTGCATGCGTAAGGAATCTGGTGAGTGACGTTGATGAGCCTCGGTTTCTCGCTGAGCGTGATCTGCGCGGTCTCGGGCAATTCGGTCAGCGGCACAAGCATTGGGACATCCAAAGAGCTTGTTGAGGATGTCGAATGAGTTAAGGAAGTCATACTCTCGTCTTCTTTTTTTACGGCTGTACGATCGAAGATGAAAATAAAGGAGTTCTAGAAAACAACGAGAGAGTGTCAGTGTATGCGTGAAGGGGGAGTAGAAGGACAATAAAAAAAATAAAAGAGTCTTCCACAAGGGTTTGAATAGGATTTCCAGTGTGGAAAGGTATGGTGAGGAAATGGAGGAGACGAAAGGAATGAAATGAGAAAGGGAAAGAGATAGGGGAAAGAAATGCAATGCAATACAATGTCATGCAATAAAAGGAAGATTAGTTTGCTTTGTAAACTACTTAGACATGCCTTTGCATTGGAATAGCACAGGTACACTTCCTGCGCACGGTGAAAAGATAAGTTGTTGTAAATGAGGTCATAATTCGTCTTATCTGTTGATCTGTACGGTTTTTAAAGTTAGTCCAGAAATTCAGGGGCAAAAGATTGAGAGGATACAGGAGACGAAAATAAACAGAACTTACAAATTTTTTGTGGGTGTGCCGGCACCCAAATACTTGTGTCTAGCGTCGTGCGCGCTTTGCAGCCGGAGCAGGCGACTCTTCCGTGGGCTTGTACTTTGCAGGCCTCTCTTGCCTCTCAATTTGAGCAAGACCGATTCTTGCGATGTTTTCCGCCCCTACTGCGTCACGGTCGAAGAATACCTTACATGTCCGGCAATATTTAGAGCGAGGGTACACCGTCTCTAAAAAGCTATCGCAGAGGGGTCGGGGACAACGGGCGCTGGTGTAAAATTCGTGCGCCCCTACAGCGAAGTGTCCTCGTGCTTTGACCTAAGCGTTTCAAATGGCAGTCGTTTATTAGCAAGGGTTCTATGGCGCTCCAGCTTTTCTTACTTTTTTTAATAAAAGCCATACCTGTGTGACAAGGTGTCTCGTTATAGCAGTGTGCTTGCTGGGAACTCCTTTACTACTTTCAAAGGACCCTAGGCCGACGACAAACACTCCTTTTTCCCCGAGCATCTTCAACACTCGCTGTACCGCGTAGTCGAACGTAGCTCATTGAGCCTTTCGTAGGTCCCATTTTTTTTCTGGTGCCATCTGGACTCGTAGAACTCTTGAAGCACATCCAAATTCTTTGATCCTATCTGTGTCTGGGACTCCTCGCTCATCCATTGAAAGTACTCATTGTACGTACCCCTTCCAAACACAGGGATGGCGCTCTCAACCTCAATCATTCCTTTTTCACGCTTCCTTTTGTTCAACAGGTGATTGAAGCGGAGGACGGGGAGGTACAAGAACCTGCTTCTCACCTTTACCGTTTGCCGCAAGTTAGGGTTGTGAGGATCCAGGGAGGAAAGCGTAAGGGCGTTAACAATACCAGGATCGCATCCGACGATAGTTGTGGGGTTTGCGGATGGGCACCGCCCTGGTTTGTTGAATGTGAACTCAACGTTTTCAAGCAGTTTGGAGCTCCTCTTCCAGTTTATGTTAGCATAGTCTTCATCTGCCAGGTCTTCACCGGCTGCCTTTGAACACGTCGTGTTGAGAAATCCCTGAGAAAGCTCCAGTTCTTGGCTGGGGTCTTCTTCATCTACGTCAGACTGCTGCTGTCTCTTCGTCTGGGTTGTGTCATAGGCAAGTAGATTCAGAACTAGACCGTTGGTAGAAATCGTTCCTTTGAGTTTGAACCGAGTTAGATCCTTGTCCTGTGACTGCAGGGATACTTTGTCTCGATATCCAAGAACCATGCGATCGCCTCCAATGTCACAAAAGAGAGCCTGAATCAAAACCCCTTTTGTTCCCTGTACACACTCAAACATTGCAGTCTTGGAAGGATTGTCGAGAGGCAGAATACGCTCTAGTAGCTGCTTGGTATCTTCGTTCGCCCAGAGGATGTCAACTAGGGCGTGTTCAGACAGATACACATACCCGGGTGACCAGGGGGACGTAGGAAAGTCTGAGTATTTTTTTTCACTTTTTTGTTCTCCCGCAATAAAAACTCAATGTCGCTCATATCTTCGTTTGTTTTCTCGACATCAAACTAGAAAAAAAAAAAAAAAAAAAAGAGTCTGAATAAAGAGCATTTGATTGCAGAATATGCATGAAAATATCTTACACAAGCTATACCATTGCGTTCTGTAGTGCTGCCTTAATGATGTCTGTACTTGGCCCATTAGTAGCTCTGACGCTCTGGAAATGAGATCTTTTTGGGATCAAAGCCTTGCACGTCCCCCAATGTGATGTCTATTTCCTTTATTGGGGAAAGTTCGGTGGTGGCCTTGAAATGTTCATAGGCGAGGAGATAATGGGGCGCTTCTACCGCCTTTCCTTGTTTTTTTGCCCTCGCGTAAGCTGAATTGGGGCCACCTTGACCACTTAAAAGAAGGGTGGCGAGACGGAAGGAATAATCATTGCTATCCAAGACCTCGTCCAGTGCCTTTTCCTCGACCTTGCTGCCCCTGGTAACCGCATGATCCTCTCAATGTCCAAGGCAATCGCCCAGTATGCATATCGGCGTAGTCGGTTGAGGACAACAACTGTCCCTCGGATCTGGCCTGCAATACTATCCCTTTCATCTGCGTCCAGTCCGCCTTTCCTTGCCATGGAGGCCTTAAGAGACCCAATTGTTAAGGCCTTGATAGGGTGCTTACTGCTGTAGCTGTGATCAACCCTCGTAGCATCCTTCAAGTTCCTAATTAGTGCACCTTCTTTTTTAGCCCTGTGGGGCTTCTTGCCTTTGTGCTTCCGCTTTTGTTTTTTCTGTTGCTTCTTTTTTGCCTTTTTCCGACGTGGTGGATGCTTAAGGCCCGGCCTATCGTGCTGACGGCAGTTACTGATATCAACTGTGCGCCCATTCAATATGCTCGCCTTGTCAGAAAAGATGGCTCGCCTTTGCTGAGCCATTCTATGACGAAGATCCTTTCCATTGAGTAGACGCTGCTTGAAGTTATCGAACTCATTGTTCAATGGTAATGCTTGGGCCGACGTTTGATGGCCGGAAGTAAAAACGCGGAGAGCTACTCTGAAACGGCCTTCTTCAGAGGCTGCGTTCCTTCCCAACACCTTACTAGCTTCCCTTAGGTAGTCCCGAAGCATTTTATTGTAGTTCTCGTTCCACGCAACCTTTCGAATTAATCGAAGATTATTAACCGGGCCTAACGTCTCGAGGTTCCTTGAGTAGTCATTGCCTGCGATGGCACAGAATAACACCAGATGCGCGTGTGATGGCAGTCTTAGTGCTTGGATAACGTTGTCTACATCGTAAACCCCTAACTTCCGTCTACGGTGCGGAAGGGGTCGCACTAGGAAGTAGACTCGTTCGTACGCAAAAAAATCAGAGTCTTGGGATATTACGATCCTATCATTATCCTCATTATGGCACCCTATGCATGGGTCCGCTTCATATGCACACAGACAGACATCGAAGACAGAGCTAAGGCCTGTTGCCAGCTGATCCTTGTCCTGGACGCTCAGGGTGTGGACTTCTCGAAGACCCTTCTGGATGCGCCTCATGACTTGAGGACGAGTCCATACCCCACTCCGAGAATTTCTCTCGAAGGTGCTCATATCGTTCTCCAAAGCATCCATATTTTTTTCTCTTATGGCTTGCCGTTCTGTCCTTGCTTTTTCTTTCTCAGTACAAGGTTCCCCATCAATATGTATAATCAGATTGTCTGTTATGAAAAGATCCTTTATCACGAGAGCCAGGGACCTTCCTACATCAATGATGGATTCGTTTTTCATCTTTGCATGGCCGACTCCGCGGAGGATGTCGTAATAGAACGCACCGAGGAGATCTACATGAACAGAATGGTCAGGATTTGCCGCCAAGAAAGTGCCCACGTCAGTTTCCGAAGGTAAAACCCCGCGATCCGCAACCAGTTTGAAGAAGGATTTCAACCCCATGGCCAATATCTAAGCGAAAGAGAAAGAAAAAAGGAAAAATGGTGGCGATGAAAAGAAATGAAAAAAAAAAAAAAAAAAAAAAAAAAAAAAAGAGCGACAAAGGTATAAAAGGATGAGCTTTTTTATATTGAGGAAAAGATACAGGAACAAGTGGCAGTGGTAAAAGGGATGGGACTTTGAAGGGGGAAGACAATGATCCCTTTTTATATCCTGGATTGATTGAGTTTTATCATTGTCTCATATAGTTTTGATATCGATCCTTTGCTTCACAGGCCACATCAATCTTTATTCAGTTCCTTTGTTTGGATTGGGGTTTTGTTCAAGTCAATAGCAGAGATTGACAAATAAATACAAGCTCTCGCATGAACGGCAGATTGGAAGTGAGCATTCGAAAAAATCATCTCCAGATACAGCATACAGTGTCGATGTCGATCCTTTGTTACATAATTTTTTTTTTTTTTTTTTTTTTTTTTTTCAGTTTCTTTTGTTTGCACTGGCCCTTGCTTTGTGCTTTGTGAGGAATTTAATGAATAAAAGAAGATTTATAATTTTGAACAGGGGTAATAAATGCCTCGGTGATTATATCCTTGTCAAAGGTAACAACTAAAGAAAAAAAAGTCTTTTTTATCAGAGAATGGCTTCATATGATGCTCTTTGCTCCAACAGCCCCAGTACTATTGCGTTAAAGCAGAGATATTCGTTGACTCTCAGATTCCGGCATCAATGGCGGAGATAGGAGTGATGTAGTTGCATGCGCTTATTGCTTGGAGTAAAAGCTATCTAAGCACCCTTTCTTACTGGACGATGCCTTGTTAATGGTGATATTGCGCAGCGCCTTGTGGATGGAGGGAGAGCAGAAGCGAGAGTGGTGGTTTTTGGCGGTCGTTTGGTGTGTGTATGTGTGAATTTGATAGTTGATATCAATCGCCAAAACATATGCATCTAGAAATACAGAAGCGAGATTGATACCGACGCGTTTGATCCTTTCCTAGGGATTGTTATAACCATGGGATGATTGTGGAGTGGCCGCCAAAATAAAGTTTGTTTGGAGGCACCAATGGAAAACGCTTGTGTTTTGAACAAAAAAAGACGTCGCGATGTAAAATGTGTTTATACATGTACAGAAACTTAAGAGATGCTTCAGCTGCTTATTCGTGCACACAGTGATTGACGAACAAAAAAGGAAAAAAAAAGCCCGCGATGAAAGAAGGCATGTGCAGACAACAAATAAACACAGCTCACATACATTTTTTTCACCGTTGTGTCTGTATCTCTTCTAAGCTTTCTGTCTAGCCGTTTAACACAAGGAACCCTCAGAAAAAGAAATACCTCGCATGATTGGTGCCAAGTCTGAAAACAACAACAATGCATTGCTGTACGTGGAAGATAGGGTCTAGAAACTATACCATTGATCACAACCGCTACCCATGCTCTCTTGCCAAGGACTTTAACAGGCATAGCAGCCCCTTCTTCCTTGCTCTCATAACCGCTCACATCCTTTCGATGCATTCTTTCGCCGTTTATGTCCACTACATCTGAACCACACACAATTCACCACTCACTCCAACAGAGATATTTGTATCACCTTGGGTATGATATGTTGCTGTGGTTCCCTCCGGTTTCAACAGGCCCAACAAACTCTATAAGCTGTTTACCAAGCCAGATATATCAAAGGAATGCAAGAAGACGAGGAAGCGAACGATGTGACAAATCAAGTCTTGCCGAGCTGTACAAGAAAAGATCAAGTTAGTCAAGCTCCATGGTGCGGAAGAATGGTTCCACTCAGATTGCCCTCCTTTCAAGTCGATACTACGGCAGCGAACATTATCGCTGTTATATTACATCAGTCAATAAATAAACGATACAATGGACTCCCAAGGGGATGCTAGGGTCATGCGAAAGTCTTCATGAGTTTTTTATTTGCACAAATAAAGAAGCCAGGATAGCTCCATGACAATTTAGTTTTCGGCCATTTATTTCGACATCGAAATAAAATTTCAAGACAGTGCCCATGGATTGCTGGGTTTTAAGCCCATTTATAATGGCAAATTTGCCCTTGTGACGGACGAAGGGATAATGAACTTAAAAATTCCTTTCCCACTCAGCAATCAGGTACAGGCGTAGATTGCAGAAGATACATCGTGGGCTACTCCAGAGCATCCCATACGTCGTCCATACCCCTTTCCTTTTTGTCAACTGGCTTCACCGACCTCGTGTCGATTCTAATTACACCATTACCAGCAGATAGTCTTTCGCATGACATAACCATATTATGTGCAGCTGCTATCGACCCTTTCTTTTATTGTGTCCTGTGTCTGCATCTGTGATCAATTCGATGATCACAGGGAATTGCTTATCTTTTTGGCATGTACCGCACAAGTATTCAACCACACCATTGGATCCACGTAACCTTTTCTTTTATCATAAATTAAACTAACTATCAACAGCAATGTTGAACAGTTTTGTTGTGCAAAAACAATATTTAATATAGCTGTCTAATAGCATACCTTTACTCTCTCCGTTTCTTTGTTCTGTAGCGGCACACACTGTTGCGCCTGTACATGTCGTCATATAAAAAATTGGCCCTTTTTACCCTCGAGCCCACAGCTCCTCGCAGGAAAAAAAATTTTCTCTGTGTCTCATCATAATTGTTATTGGTCAATGCAGGATTTGCTGTTGATCCAGAGAGTAAGGAGCAACTAGGAGACTCAGCACAAATGAGGAGCAGAGTGTCCGTTTGGCTTGGTAAGAGTGACGTCCATAAGGATCAGAAAGTCTGATTATCAATCGAATCCAACCTTATGAATTCTATCGTCTAAATATACTTAAATGACACTACAAACACTTAATGGGGAACCATGTCTACAGGTTACAGTTCTTGATGTGCACTTGTAGATTCTTTAAAAGATGTCCCCGCTACACTCACTACTTGAAACAATGGCGAAGACAAAGATCAATAGGAAAAGGCTGCATATATTGTCCATATGAATAGACTCCCTAATTGTGACGATAAGATAAACTGAAGGCTTGATGCATTCTTATCATACCATGTATAAAGATAAAGTGGTTTTTTTCACAAACCACTGAGTATGTGTCATTTGTCTTCTGTGAACAAAAGGACAAACTGGCTCATTTTATGAATATTTGTGAAATACACGTGATTAATCTAGTCTTTAGCTTAAAACACGCGTCTGTTATTTTTGTGCTCACTTTGTGCATCTGCTCAATTCACTTCGCCGCGTCCTAAAATTTATTTTGAGTCCAAAAACAAATTTGAATTTTTAGAAAATTTTAATGTAATTTTTACTCAACGACGCGTCTAAAAAAAAGAAAGAAAGGAAGAAAACACCTTAATATTTCGACTGAATTGTTTTCTCTCATTTTTTTTTTTCCTTTTCCTCTCTTTTTTTTTCTTTTCTGTTTTCTCTCTTTTCGCTTATTCTTCATACTCATATAACGTCAAAAGCCATATATTTTGCACTTCAATCACTTTCCAGCGCATTTTTTAATTTTTTTTTTATTGATTTTCTCACTAAATACACACATTAACAATGGGTACTACTCGCACTAAGAAGGAGGATGCTGCCCCTGCTGCTGCTGGTACCACTGCTGCTGCTGGCACTACCGCTGCCACCCCCGCTGCTGAAGCCCCTGCTAAGGCCGCTACTACCAAGAAGGCCAAGACCTCCACTCCCAAGAAGGAATCTGAACATCCTCCTTACAAGGTATACAGGCCTTATCCAGGATCATAACAACCATAACAAAAAAAAACCATTTATTAAGATCTACGACAGATATTTTGGTTTTATTCAGGATATTCAAAATTGATGAAGAATTAAGAGCAAAAATTATGACGAAAGTATACTAAGATTGTCGCATGATTTTTTTCCTTTTTCTTTTCCATTCGATATTTGGATTCAATAGGAAATGATAATTGCCGCCCTTGTTCACCTCAAGGAGCGCAACGGCTCTTCCCGCCAAGCCTTAAAGAAATATATTAGCGGGAACTACAAGGTCGGCGATAGCTCCGATGTCCACTTGAACGCTGCCATCAAGCGCGGTGTTGAGTCTGGTGACTTCCTTCAGCCCAAGGGTAAGTCTGGCCCCATCAAGTTGGCTAAGAAGGAGCCTAAGAAGAAGGAGGCTAAGGAGAAGAAGGAGCCCAAGGAGAAGAAGGCCAAGAAGCCTGCCGCTGCTGTCGCTACCAAGAAGGCTGCCGCACCTAAGAAGGCTGTACCTAAGAAGGATAGTGCTAAGAAGGATACCAAGGTAACTTTGTTATTAGATATAGTCGTCTAAGTTTTATCTTAATACTGTATTCACTTTTGATCGATGTGTTGTTGATATGTTTACATTTGTATTGTTTTGATCGATATGGCAGACTGCACCAAAGAAGGCTACTGCTGTTAAGAAGGCTGTCAAGAAGGCTGAGGCTAAGAAACCCGTTGCCAAGAAGGCTGCTGCCCCTAAGGAGAAGAAGGCTGCTGCCGCTGCCTCTAAAGAGAAGAAGACCAAGGTTGCTGCCGCTCCCAAGGAGAAGAAGCCTAAGGCTACCAAGGCCTAAGTTGGTCAGGGCATGAATCTCACGAGCCATTTTTTTCTCGGGAAGAGCGAACAAAAATCAGAAAATGGGTCTCGCTGGATAACAAAAAAAAGACATTAGATGCATGAGTGTAAACCAACCAAACGCGGCCAGCTTGTTCTTTTTTGTGTAATATTTTTTTTTTCTCGTCTGCTTGTCTGCTGGCCAAGGGCTTTGGAAACAACCCTTTGCCTTTATTCCCTTCTCATTATTCCCCCTTACTCTTCCTGACCCACCAACTGCATTTTCCATAATTGCCCTTTGTCCATGCAATTTTTAGTTAGGATTCATTCCCTTGTAACAAAACTGTATTTGTGTTTGCTTTTTTTTGTTTTTGTTATTAAAATTTTTTTAAATTTATCATAATGCATTTGCAACAACGAAGAAATTTACTAATGATTACTGGAATATTCCGATAGGTCAGCAAATGCTGACTTAGTTTATACTTTTTAGCAGAGCCAAGTAGCTACGCCACTGTATGTGGCTTATTATCTCACATTTTTCCTTATTATGTGAGCATGCTTTTTGATTCCATGAAACTCTTAGAAATATCAAAAAAAAGTATAAAAAAGATATCTTAATCACTCGACCCCAAATTTTTCTTCATCAAAAACTAAAGCACGCAGAATAAAAGAAACAGATACACAAATACATATTCTCTCTCCTCTAGATTCGACGCTAAATCAGCAACATCAATATACTACAATGACTTCTTCACTTGCCAGAGCTTCACGATCAGTTATCAAGGCTGTTCTTTCTAGAGAACAAGCCGAGGGTGTTGGAGCCCGAGTCCGTCGATCTATTGGACGGCCCGAACTCCGTAATCACGATCCTTTCCTCATGCTCGACGAGTTCAATGTTGACAAGAACGGTGGCTTCCCTGACCACCCTCACCGTGGATTCGAGACCGTCACTTATATGCTTGAGGGTCAGTTCCAGCATGAAGACTTTGCAGGACACAAAGGGACCATCGGACCTGGAGACTTGCAATGGATGACTGCTGGACGTGGTATTGTCCATTCAGAGATGCCTGTCAAGTCCCAGACCCGTGCTCATGGACTTCAGCTCTGGATCAACTTGCCCAAGGAACACAAGATGTGTGAGCCTCAATACCAGGAGCTGCTCGATGGCCAGATCCCTCGTGCTAATCCACAGGAAGGAGTGGTGGTGAAGGTGATTGCAGGCGAGTCACATGGAGTCAAGAGCAAGGTCTACACTCGCACACCAACAATGTATCTCGATTTCAAGATGGACAAGAACAAAGCAGTTGAGCAATCCATCCCTGCCAACTACACTGGATTCATCTACACACTCAAGGGAACCATTTATGTAGGTGACAAGGAGTTCAAGGGTGAGGCTCACCACACCCTTACGTTCTCGGAGGACGGAGCCGAAACAGTCAAGATCACAACCAAGGATGAGGACGCCCACTTTGTGTTGATTGCAGGCGAGCCTTTGAAGGAACCCATTGTTCAACATGGACCATTTGTAATGAACTCACAAAAGGAGATCTATGACACGTTTGTAGACTACCAATTTGGACAGAATGGCTTTGAGCGTGCTCCCAATTGGCGTTCAACCATTGCTTAAAGTGAAAAATGTAAACAAAAAAGGCAAAGCTTGTACAGTACAGAAGTGCGTACCAAAATCTCCTTCATTTGTAAAATATACACTATTAAAACTTGAATAAAAACATATACATTTACTATCATTATTATTCAGTATTTGTTATTTTTCTATTCGTCTCTTATTTAATGAGTCTCACCAGCCTGTTCAGCCAGGCTGTAAAACAGTCCTTTCTTTCGCAATAAATTGGCAGGGGTATCATACTCCTCGACTTGTCCCTTCTCTAAGACTAGGATCTTGTCGTAATCCATAATAGTCTTGATGCGGTGAGCAATCGTCAAAATTGTTCGATCCTGGAACTCCTTTCGAATCGTCTTCTGGATTAGCTCGTCCGTTTCCACATCCACAGCTGCAGTTGCTTCGTCCAAAACTAGTACTTTGCTTTTGCGAAGCAGCGCACGAGCTAAACACAATAGCGATCTCTGTCCTACTGAGAGGTTCTCCCCATTCTGTGCAACTTCAAACGAGAGTCCATTCGTCAATGAAGAAATATAGTCCTTCAAATGAGCTCGATCCAAAGCTTCCCAGATCTCTGCATCGGTCGCTTGATCAAATGGATCCAAGTTTTCGCGGATGGTGCCAGAAAAGAGCGTGGGATCCTGTGGGATGATTGACAGACGTTGACGCAAATCTTTCAGTCCCAATGTTGAAATATCAACCTCATCAATCTCGATATGACCACCATCAATTAAGGGTTCAACATTGGTGCCATCATTAAAATGTCCGTCTTGAGCGCTTGCGCGAGCCCAGTAAGAGTCTGCGGCTTCAATAATACGGAACAAGGCCAATGTCAGAGATGACTTGCCTGCACCTGTTCGACCTACGATACCAATTCGCTGTCCTGGATTGACTTCAAACGAGACATTTTTGATCACTAAGTCCAACCCTTGACGATACCTTGCTGAATAATTCTTGAAGCTAACTCGACCTTGAGATGGCCAATTGTGAGGCAACTCAATCGCGATAGAGTTGGGTGCCTCTGTACGCTTGTTAGAATACTCATGAACACGTTCCACCGCTACCAAATCTCCTGCTAGATCACAGTATGATCTCAAAGTCCAGATCACGTTGTAAGTTAAGCTCAAAGAGTTGCTAAGAGCAAGGCCTGCAATACTGGGGCTCAATGAATCCTTATTCCCAACCGCTAATAAGGCAACAATCAGAACTGATAACGTAGAGAGGGCCTCCAATCGAACATTGAGCCATCGATTAATCATCATTGACGAGTAATAGGCATTCGCGAATCGGTCCGATCGGGCTGCATTCTCGTCAATGAATCGGCTTTGAATACCCATTGCTCGAATTGAGGAGACACCGTTTAACGTCTCGTCAAAATGCTGATAGAGGGGTGATTTTGAGATGGATTCCAGTCGGCGAAGCATGCTCGAGGTCTTAATATAGTACCGTTGAATCACAAGAATGATCAGAGCCATAACAGGAAGAGTTGCAATAAATGCTGGTGTGGCGAAAGTAAGGATGAATAATGTCCCCAACAAGTTGAAGAAACAGGTCAAAAGACTAAGAAAACTATCGGGCACTGTTTCATCAATGCAGGAGATATCGGATGAGAATCTGTTCAATACGCGTCCTTGACTAGTTCATAGCAGGAAGAGGAAATAAATTGAAATTAGTCTCAGTGAACTGCAGTACTGGTAAACAAAAAAAAAAAAAAAGATGAGTACCTGCGGCAGAAAAACAAAAATAAGGGAGAAGAAGGGGAGGTAGCGGAACACTTACGGAGTGACATCAAAGAAGCACATAGGAAGGCGAAGGACGCGTGCAAGTAAGTTTTCATGAAGAACTATGGAGGCTCTCAAACAGGCATGGACATTGGAGACGTAAGTCAGGTACACATCCACAGCAATGTAGGCAATGACCAAAGCTGCATACACCGATAAAAAGTAGATCACGGTGTGAGTTGTCGTATTAGCCACTCGAGTCCAGTATTCCAACCAAAAAGGTACACTCTGCTGGAATATTTCCCAAACCAAGTACAGCAATACGGTGATTGTAAAGTAGTAATAGGACCTTGGTAATAGCATTGAAAACATTGATAATAGAGGAATTAGGGCCAGCTATAGCAACACGTTATTATTGTGAACACCCACAAACACATAAGACACTTACATCGCCTCACAGTAAGCCTTGAACGTACTCCATCCAACGATACCGACTTGGGTATTTTCCTCATCCACAAGCCCACCATCAGCAGCTTCATGCTCTCCGCCACCCTTGACACTATCGACTTCATCGGCAATGGTAGAAGACTCATCTTCATCCCCGGTAGTATTGGATGAGGTAGAAGCATGCTTGACTTTTTTCTTCCTTCCAATTGAGAACTCCTTGATGAGGTTGTAAAACACATCGTTGGCTTTCATTAAGTGCGTATAGCCTCCAGCCTCCTTAATTCTGCCATCCCTGATCAGCAAAATATGGTCAACTTGCTCTAAATGGTGGATTCCGTGTGTAACCAAGACACGAGTCTTGTCCTTGAGCAAACCTGTTGGACCAAGCAAGTGCTCCCATAGATGTTGATCTACATGAGCGTCCACAGCGCTGAGAGGATCATCCAAGAGATAAATATCCGCGTTCAAGTAAGCTGCACGAGCCAAGGATACACGCTGCTTTTGGCCGCCAGAAAGATTGATGCCACGCTCTCCAATCTCTGTTTGATCTCCAGCAGCCAGGACTTGTAGATCTGGGAGTAATCCTGAAGCAAATAAGACGCGGCCGTATCTTTCTTGATCAAATGGCTTTCCAAAAACAATGTTATCCCTGACAGTCGCATTGATAATCCAGGCTTGCTGTGGTACATAGGCAACCGATCCATAGATTCGGACATGACCTTCTCGCTTATACATATCGCCAATCATTGCACTCAGCAACGATGACTTGCCTTGCCCAACTCGGCCTACTACTGCTGTCAGAGATCCACGAGCAAATGAAGCATTGATGCCCACTAGCGCCGGGCCATTGGAGCTATTCTGTTCTGCAGTCAAGAGCGCTGTTGTTTCTGTTATTTGCTCCTGACTACTCTCATCATCATTATCACCACCGCCAGCATCGTTATCCTCCTCTGCGGGATTTTCATGTTCGGGCGCCCAAGCAAAGGTTCCATTCTCGATCTGAATAAGAGGTACATTAGGGTCCTTAGGCACATTGGGATCACGCTCAATCGCCAATGGGTCCTGTTCTTCCTTGAGCAAAAATTTTTGAACACGACGAGTGGCCACTCGAAGGCCAATGGTCGATTCTGCCAGACGCGACATGATTCCGATAGGCCTGTACAATAGCGAGAATAGCGAGACGCTGACAAAGATCACCTGAGCATTCATATCACCTTGTGTGAAACCAGGGCCACCGACACTGGCATAAACCGCAAACGAGACAAACGCCATGAATAAAGGTAAGCAAGTGAAAATAATCGTCAAGAGAGACATAACCTTGCCTGTCTGACGCAAAAGATTGATCTCTTGCTCTCTGTAAGATGTAGCCTTGTCCTTGAAGTGAGGCTCATAGCCATACAGTTTGATGTTTTTGATATGGGACAACAACTCGCTCATGATGCGAACACGGCTATCCATGGCCTCCAACCGAGCATCGCCTGCGGAATCGAAAAATCTGCCTGCTTTGCCTTGAATTGGAGTAATCACCACGATGGTAAAGAGACCGCATAGTACTGACCACCCCAAGACATTGTATACTAGTAAGATTGGTAAGAAAAAAGAAGAAAAAAAAAAGTTAGCATTATAAAAGTATCTCGGCTAGACAATCAACAAGGAATGCAAAAACCTACACATGACTGAAGCGACCAGGATTTCAAATGGAACGGTGACCCAACAAATAACCCAGAAAAGGTCCTTGGTCCACTTCTCAGCGTCAGTCGACATATGGTTAGTGATTTCACCTGCAGAACCCTTATTATTTCTACTCTTGGGAGACAAGACCAAGGCCTTACGATAGATCATGGAAATTAGCGCACTTCGAACTTCAAGGCCTAGCTCAGTGATCTGCTTATTGAATTGTCCCGACAAGAAGGATACCATGATGTTGACCACAAACATGCCCAACGCCAAGATTACACCACGCGATCGTGGTATAGTTTCATCCTCAGACTCGATATAGGCCAAAATATGATGGATCAAAACAGGAAGGACAAATTGAAGAGAGGATGAAGCCAGCTGAACTAAACTCACGAAAATAAGGGGCCAAAAGAAGGTCTTGACAATAACTTTCATCAGACTAGGTGTCATTTTCTTATTCTGCCCACTTCTGTTACTTTTGTCATTGTCACACTCATGTCCAATCTGAGTTTGGCTCTTCTGATGAGCCCATCGTTTCTCTTCCTCCCAACTGTTGGTCAACTCTCTATACCCTTGCTTGGTCTCAATGTGTTTCGGCATCGTATCCTCAATATCATCAAGAGTTAAAGGCCGCCTGTATCCCAAGGAGACGATCGGCTGCAAGTAATGGAAAGTCCATCTACTAAACAAATTGGCTTTATCATGGTGATTGGCATTGCTCTGTTTTTGAACATGGGTATAGCCGCGCGGTAAAGCCTCGAAGAAGAATGCGGTCAAGATGGCAAAGAAGTAAAGATACAAAGACTTGGAAATAGTTTGTCCTTGTGCATAGAGCGAGTACAGAGATACAAAAGTAGTAATCACTGCATACAACTCATTCAGGAAAACATAGCTGGAGGATCGAATGTTATATCTGGACTCAAGTTCGTTGAGTCGAATGGTTTGGATCTGTTACATTTGTAGTGATTTTTTCGAGATTTAACAATTAGATTCGACATTCAAATTCAAATTTGCATTGCATGGTGATTCTTTCTTTTTTTTTTTTTTTTTTTTTTTGCGATTGCCGACATACCCATGACATAATTAAGGACCCAGCAGCAAACACAGAATAATAGCCATCATGGTTTCCGAAGAACTCAAACGTATATGCGGCCAGCGCACCGACAGCGATGAAGAGCGCCAATTGGCTAGGCCAGTATACAAAGACATGACCCAACCCATGAGGAACTCCATGATGACGTAGATAAATGGCTCTGATTAGGAACACAGCCGTTGCCGCTAATGCAGGTATTCCCAAGAGGACTGTGTGCCAGAAGCAAGGGGAGAGAGAGACACCATCATGGTTCAATGGGCCCTGTTAAATGAAATATTCATTTATATGAATATGAAACATGTATTAGTGTACTGACTTTTCTTTTCTGGATGTAATGAAGATGCGTCATAATGCTTTGTTTTCTTTACCCATCCCTGGGGACCACACCAGGACGAACTTTCCGAGGATACTATTGATACATCCATGACGGAAAAGAAAAAAAAAGAAAAGGTGGAAAAAGGAAAGAAGAAGACCTTCAGAAGGAAATGATTTGTATTTTTTTTCTCAAGCGTGGTCATGGGAAAGAGGAGTATTTATCCCAAATCCTAATTGCATTGCCATTACCAAACAGAGCCAGAACTTTAAAAAAGAGTCCTTGGAAAATATGCTTATTGTCCTTGCCCTTCATTTCGGGCACACAGATAGCATTTGCCTCACATTCCAAACATGCAACTGGACAGTTGGACAGTCGGCGTCTCTCTCATTGGATTTTATACTGCGGCCGCAGTTTCGAGGGAAAAAAAAAAAAAAAAAAAAAAAAACCTCCCATCGGCTCTGCGACATTTTGCATCAGAGTTTATTTTTTTATGGAGCGAAAATATATTTTGCTGTTGGTACATGATATGTAAGATCTCTACTTCTTATCCTTTCTGGTATCATCAAGGCTTTCATCCCATTCCCACCCTTGTTAAGATGAGTACAAAAAGAGAACCTCTATACCAACAGCAGTCAACGCCTCCTTGTATTTGGCCCAGACGTGATCATGGTGTGTGAAGGGCAGCTGTGGATATAGGCGATGGATATTGTGATGATGGTTCAATAGCGGCACTGCTAAATTGAACCCGTCGGATTGGAGGATCCCTCCCGCCGCATTTGTTATCTTGTACACGTTGCCGTTGGCGCTATATTGATGGCCACCGCCTGGACGATGAGACACATATCCATATAACCAGGATATGAGTGAGCGAGGCCCGTCATAAGTCCCGTAGGGATCAAGAGTTACCACTCATACGCCTATGCTGGCCTGGTTTGTGAATATGACCTTGTGCAGTGACAGTACGACGGCGCGGCGCCCGAGTAGTAAAAAAAACATTCATGATATATTTTTGGTTACACGGAGAGTGCATCGTACAAAAGCCCCTGCATTCAACCATGGTCGAGCAAACATGCCCTGTACCACTTCGTTGGGTCATCAAAATCAAAGAAGAGGAGGCTTTGAGAACTGCATCGAAGCGTTTCTTCCGAGCTGGCTTGCCCCCGGTTCGCCTCGCATAGTCGATATTCGAGTTATCTTGATCGAAATTGACTTGCCTATCAACCACATTGCTCAATTCTCTTTTTTCTTTTTTTTTATTTATTATATCGAACCAATAATTGAACACAGGTGAAAATCAATATACAAATACGGTACATTAGTTGTCTCTATTAGATTGATCCTTTATTGTGCACCTGATGTTACTGAACGACCAAGAAGGAGTGATGTGGCACCTTTAAGGGCCATGAACATGTTAATCTTTTGCTTTGCTTGCTCTTGGTATTCTGGAGGAAGAGCTGAAGATGCTGTGGCGAACAAGTTCTGACCCCTTGTCGATCTATTCTCAAATATCTCATTATCATCATTTTCATTGACATTATCATCACTATCCTCTTCTCCTTCTCCTTCTTCGTCATCCTCATCTCCAGAACTGGTGAAGCATGACGATGAGGATGTATCTGAGCCGCCTCGATTCATACTCATTAATAAGTTTCCTTCATCCTCTTCTGCGATAATGGAATGTCTTCGCATTGAGGATGATGGAGACAATGACAGTATGTAGGGTTTCTTATTTAAAATTGCTTGAGGATTATACGACCGCCCAGTCTCTGATGGCACAGAAGGCGCTCCTTGAGCTAGATTGTGCTTCTGTTGTTGCTGCTTTTGCTGTATTTGTTGCTGTGTCAATGCCTTGACAGTAGAATAGCTTGGAGTCTCCTTATATGCAATGCCTGCTTTGACAAGGCCTGTCAATGTAGCAAACAAAGTCTCTGTCACGATCTCATGGATCGCATACTGTTCATCCAATTCGATCACCTTCTCAATTGAATGTTTTGACAGCCTCCATGCCTTTTCCTGTAGACGAAACTTTTCATCCACTTTAGAAAGTATTATTCGCGAGGCATGGATACAAGTCTTGATCGCGTCCGGGATAGGAGATTGCTTCAATCGTATCGCTGACTCAACTGCTGTGGAAACAATGGTCTCACTTAATGTTGACTTGGATGGATTATCATTATTTCTTTTCTTTCTTCGTTTTGTGCTGTGACCACTATGAGGATCTGGTTTATCGCGCTGTTGTTTTTTGATTTTATCAGGCATTTGCTGTGGAGTATGAAGAGTATGGGGACTGTTGGATTGACCAAGTGAGTGTTGATGGATCAAGGATGTTGCTTGGCCACGGTGCTCGCGATGACGTCTGCGTCTACGACGACGAAGCAACTTGGTATCGACATCCTCATCGGTACAAACCAATTCATTCTCTTTTAAAAAGCTTTTCAACTGAGATATGAAGGCCTCTCGACGTAGAGGGTCGCACGTTTCAACTATTAGGAACATAACAAAACAAAATAAGCCTAAATATTTTTCTGATTCCAATTTGTAAGATGAGGGCAAGAGAACAGAATTAAGCGCATTTTCTCTTACATGGTAGAGCGTGCATCAAAGTCATAATGGCGGCTAGATAGAGCTCGAACGCATCATCACCAGCTTCATCATCAATAGTTTTTGACTGCTCTTCTCTTTCCATAGCCAACATTGACAAAGTAGTTGATTGATCAACCAGCTTTTTGTTTAGTTTACGGTAATGAACATCCTCTGGTGTGACAGCCTTGCTCCCTGAACCCTTGCTGCCTCCTGTCTTGGAGGCAATATATGTTAGAGTTGAATCCATCACTGGATGTGTGAGGATCCGACCAGCTACGGGAATGGATCCGAGCTGTTCCTTGGAAGGCAAAAGGCCCGTCCCAACGGATGTAACAGATGTAACTACTTTTTTAGCTGCCCTAAATGGCATCATGGGCGAAGGTCTTGGGATTGAAGGAAGCCTACCATGCCACGTGTTTAAAAAGGACAACGATGGCGAAGGAGGCGGGGTGGTGGATGGACTTGGGCTCACTGACGAATTATTTGTGAAAGTAGCACGAAGTGCTGGTGATGCCGGCGGTGTGCCAGCAGGAGTACTAGAGGTTGTGGAAGAACCTCTCCCAAAGAACAGGGAGGACATTGGAGACAATACCGACATTGCTGCAACATCCTCGGATGTCTGATCAAATGATTTTGATTCCTGCAAGTCTAAGGGTTCAACCTCGTCCTCAAGTACAGTCGGGACCGAGGTGAGCGATGCTAATGATGGAGTATTTGCTGATGATGTTGAGAGAACGGTCGTTGGCGCTAGAGGAGGAGAGACGAGCCATGATGGAGACGATGACGATTTCTTATGCCTTGATTTTGTAGGTAGAGACGTCTTGGTGGGTACAGAGGAGGAGAAAATTACGTCTACAAGTGTAGGTCGTAAGTACTTTGGACGATCACAACTGTCCATTGAAACTCTGCCAGAGCCCCTGTTGTCGGATGCAGAAGTACGGACTGAGGGGGTAGAGTTGTTTCTACGGATGGGGTTTTTTGGTACAGGTACTGGAGCAATCTTTGAGGAAGACATTATGCAATTTTATTTGTGGTGTTGAAAAGAGAGGAAGCTGAAATGGTGGTTATAGTAAGCAGTTGTAGTAGTTGAAGTGGTAGTGGTGTAATGCTGCTATTCGAGCAGGGAAGAATGTCCCTAGACCTCGATTCGAAAGAACGGGTAGCTGGAGGTCGAAGGAAGGAGAAGAATGAAGATTGGTGGTAGAGTTATTGCTCTCGAAATAGAGGATGGGGAGTGAAGAAAGATCCAATAACAGTCGAGAAAGTGTTCATTATTCCTCTCGAAAGAGTGGAAGAAAAAGAAGTAAGAAAAAGAAGGAAGAACTAATGGATCTGTCCTCTCTACTACTTTTACTTATTGAGCAGAAAATGAATTATGATAAAATAACGGATTTTTGTAACTGTTTTTTTTTTTTTTTTTTTTTTGATTGATTTCTTGACTTGTGTAGTGTTGTGTTCCGTTTTGTTTTCGCTGTTCTTGTTCTTCGTGTAATGGAAGAAAAAGGAGTTTTTAGCGAAGCATACACACAGACATTTTTATCTTTAAGAATACACAAGGAAGAGTGTAAGAGAGGTGTGGATAACAATTTACAGTATGAGAATTGAGCAGTCGGAGCGGCCCAGAGGGAGATTTGGCGGACAGCAAGCCTTTTTGTGGCAACAGGTGGGGTTTTATATGTGATTAACAGCTTCTATTATATTATAAATAGTAACATCAATAAAATAAGTCGTATAAATGTGTACATATATATATACGATTGCTGCGTTGATCGCGCAAGAAACCAGTATAAAATATAAATTATACATAGAAGGGAACGATAAGATTATGTTGTACTCCTTCCGCTTTGTCTTCGTCTTGACTATGGTCCCAACATGTGTTGCATTTATTAACAAATATATTTATACAGTGTATATATATTTATGTGTGGTATTAGCTTTTATGCATTGGAAGAAAAAAAAAAACTAAATGGTTGCACTTCGTATCATATCGCCACCCTTCGAACAGCCACGATGATGAATGCATTGTACAACATTGGAACAGGTTACTCGACACATGAAAAAAGAAAAAGCACATCTACTTTGCCAATAAGATGTTTCGACCTTTTTTTAAGTGCTCATTCATCGCGCCATTTTATTTTTCTTTTGTCTTAATATGCACGTACACACGCACCCGACTCTTGATCTTGTCTATCTCCACGAGGCTCGACAAAAGTTTGATAAAGTTAGGTTGCATTGTAAACGGTGGGGAAAAGACTGTGGCTCTTGTTTATTATCTCTTCCGCCTGCATATTCTTTTCGCTTCTTCATTGGTATAGCAGTGCTTCTTTAAGCCTGCTATCCATTGGTTGGTGCAGCTCTCATCTCAACCTGGATGTTCGCCCACATTTTATTTTGCTTCTGTACCCTCAAGAAATAAATAAATAAAATGGGTCAACGGCATGCGTGGCTCTCGCATATCCCTTTTTTCTTTGATATTCAAAAAAGCTGGACATTTTAGGCGTCTCATTGTGAGATTGCAAGCAAAGAACCTTGTGTTTAACCTTACGAACTCCCTTGTTTTGACCCTATCTGAACCACAGGAAAGAATGAAATGTGTATTTCTTCGATCATAACCACAACTGAAAAACAGGGGGACTGATTCTACCATACGTCATATGTCAACGTGGGTATGGCAATGTCCTGCAAGAAGGACCTGCACCTGTGCAGCAATGTGTACACATGCTTTCATATTGGACAAAATCCTGCTTTTTTCTTCCTCTTTTTGTCGTGATCCATTTGCCCTGGTCTATAGTATAAATACAAATATATTTAATTTCATTGTTATCCTCTGTGTTCTTTATTTTTTTGATGAGGAAAATCAAAGTTTGAGTTCGATCCCAATAAAAAAAAAAAAAAAAAAAAAAAAAAGAGAACGAACCTCTATATCCAACCGGGTAACAAACTACACATGTGCTTAAAAGGGAAGCGGTTGGTTCTGAATACATATTATATATATATAATGTAATAACTTCGCCGATTTAAATTATCATATGAAATAAAAAAAAAAATGAAAAAGTTCCAGCTTTATTTGGGTGACATATTGAGTCCTAGTAATAAAATGACACTCATTTTACACGCGCATGCATCAAGTCAAGATGAATTTTTATGCAATCGGATATATTTTTATATATATTATATAGATGTTACAGAACTAAATGAGCACTGGCCATGGTGGAGGTGGACATGAGTGGTAGTCTCACCCGAACATATCCCTAGGCAGGCATGTCATATGTTTATATGCACCATGGCCGTTTGATTCGTTCTACGCTATGACCATTCAAACTCAGTTGCGTAGCTTGATTGCTCTTACAGCATGTGTAAAGAAAGTTCCCATATAAAAATCGGTATCATTTCTATCCGAAGAGTCATCAACAAGGCAGATCACGTATAATAATTATGGTCCACCTTTAGCAAAACGTATTATATTTAGATCACATAAAGACGTGATGCGTATTTGGTGGCTGTCAACAATGACGATAATGAGAAAATACTTTTGAACAATTCCACGTGAAAGTCATTTTGAAAGGTGCATCCCGAAAATTCTTATATAAATTATTTTATTTATTTATAAAGATTATTCTCTGTACTTGTTTTGAGAGAGATTCATAAATATATTCGCCGGAGATCTTTTGGGAGTGTGATTTTTTGACATTGTGGACAAAGTTTCTTACTGCCTAAAGTTTTCATCCAGCATCCCTCGCAATGCACATGCCAGCAGACAATTGACGTTAGAGGAGCAGTATAAGGCTCTAAACAGATCAGACATGAGGGCACGTTTTTACTTGCAGATTCCAAGTGCTTAATCTTGGATCGCAACGCTTCAATCACCAGTCGCGTATCTCCGGACGCAAATGCATTGCTAATCATGGCATTAATTTTAAACTCTTCTTTCCCTTTTTCATCATTCTCATCATCAATGGCTTCTAGATCAATGTCCTCATCCTCATTCACTTCGTCATCAATCTTGTCTGGATATGCATTTTCTTCTATAATATCCACTTCGCTGCTCCTCCTGTTATGACGTGTTATCCCCGATGTGCTACTTCTCTGAGTTGAAGCGGTTAATGTAGAACTTGACGCAAGTACAATTTCCCTCAGCTCTTCTGCATCCGGGTCCGCACTATCCATCACCACGTCCCTCTCCGTGAACTGTGCCCCGCCATATTCATCCTCTTCATCGTCTTCCACATTCAAGTCATCATCAACATCTTCCTGAGCAGAAGCTGCTATCGGTTGGGACCCAGATCCTAATGCTCCCATACCTCCTTCAAACAGTGATGTGGCTCGGATCCTTGTCTGACCCGCCCAAGTGTATTCTTCAAAGGAGTCTGCTGTTCGTTCGTTCGGCATCGTAACCGTAGAGCCTCTCATCGAAACCTCTTCAGAGATTGGTGTATGTGCTTCAGAGGATATATTTACTCTTCCTGAGGAGTGCGGTGGTAGTTGTGGGTTTGTCAGACAAGAATCGATATGATTGTTAATGTCGTCAAGTGAGCCAAAGAGGCGCTCACTACAGATGAAACATGTTGCTGGCGCATCTTCACTCTGACCTAAAAGGAGGACATCGTTTAGTGCTCCTGTTAATCCAAGGTCTATATCTAAGAATCTACGACCATGTCCTGTTGACGATAAAAAAGGCCCTTCCTTGTTGTTTTGTCGAGCAGCTCTTCGCTTTTGAATGTCGCGCAACACCTGACAAAATAGGATTCAAGAGATGTGTATAAACAATGTAGCAGTATCGGTCAAAAAACAAAGACAAGAAGAAAGCCATGGTAATGTATTTTATAGTATTGGTCATAAGAATGTCTTACTCCACGCTTCTCATTATCGGCCGCTGACCCACGACTCTTTCCTTTCGTGAACTGTTTCGTCGCTGCGATTGCGGCGCCTCTTTTCCCTCGAGGTCTAAAAAAAAAAACTCAACATAAGAATACTGTAGTCTATTCCATGGCAAAGCAAATAGAATGTCGAGATTGGGTTCTTTTCCTTTTTTTTTTTACCAATGTTCATACATTTCATACGAAGCGCATGCTTCCAATTGTGTGAGCTCCATACGGTAGTGCTGCTCATACTGGCCTGGAACTACAATCTCGTGGCAGATGGGGCACTTGACTGACGGATTACGCTTTGATCGTTTGACAGGTGTTGAAGGTATGGAAAAAATGGACGCAGGAGCCCTGTCATTCCCCTCTGCATCTATGGAGATATCTTCATCCTCTACCAAATGTTCATCGCCGTTGTTGTGCTCTCCTTCTCTCTGACGCTTATCATCGATGTCCTTTCGAGAATGCTCTGTGTGTGTGAATGAATCCGTATTATTGTCCATTTGCTCATTAGTTTATATGCATTGAATGGTTCTCATGAAGTGATTAGGATCAAAAAAAAAAGTTATGAATGTTGGACCTAAAATAAACAGTCCGGTTCATTTTACAACGCGTCTAAATTACAACTACATAATTTATACATTTGACTTAAAAAGGTTATACTGCTCTTCTTTAATTGACATCGAAACATGTAACTAACAAACAGACTTTATCAACACGCTAGACTAGGACGTTGCCATAGTCTTATAGGTGTCAATATGCTTTCCATTAATGAAAGCAATAAAAATATTGACTAACTTCTATGCTCATCAATGATAGCCACAGTATCAGCTTTCCATCCATTTAGAGACTATTAAGAGAGATACAATAGACATAATGGTAGATTGACTACTAATTTCAGAAAGTCGATTACAATTTCCATATACCATTATATTTATTAAACATATTTGTAAGCATATTCCAATCGTGAGTGGCTAAAAATTAGTCAAAAATAGATAGTAGGAAAAGCCACAATATGTGGCTTCGTTGATATACATAGTTTATGTCAGCAAGACCTATAAAAGAGGGACTTGATCGCCATCTCCACGTTTTTTCTCAATAAAAATATAAAGCGCAAGTTCAACAAATATATTTCTCGTCCTTCAGCCACCAATATTTATCACAGCATAATTTTTTACTCAACGTACACAGGAAAATGACTGCAGCAAGAACATCTCGCTCTATTGTTAAGTCTGTTCTCTCAAAGGAACAGGCCGAGGGTGTTGGAGCCCGAGTCCGTCGATCTATTGGACGGCCCGAACTCCGTAATCACGATCCTTTCCTCATGCTCGACGAGTTCAATGTTGACAAGAACGGTGGCTTCCCTGACCACCCTCACCGTGGATTCGAGACCGTCACTTATATGCTTGAGGGTCAGTTCCAGCATGAAGACTTTGCAGGACACAAAGGGACCATCGGACCTGGAGACTTGCAATGGATGACTGCTGGACGTGGTATTGTCCATTCAGAGATGCCTGTCAAGTCCCAGACCCGTGCTCATGGACTTCAGCTCTGGATCAACTTGCCCAAGGAACACAAGATGTGTGAGCCTCAATACCAGGAGCTGCTCGATGGCCAGATCCCTCGTGCTAATCCACAGGAAGGAGTGGTGGTGAAGGTGATTGCAGGCGAGTCACATGGAGTCAAGAGCAAGGTCTACACTCGCACACCAACAATGTATCTCGATTTCAAGATGGACAAGAACAAAGCAGTTGAGCAATCCATCCCTGCCAACTACACTGGATTCATCTACACACTCAAGGGAACCATTTATGTAGGTGACAAGGAGTTCAAGGGTGAGGCTCACCACACCCTTACGTTCTCGGAGGACGGAGCCGAAACAGTCAAGATCACAACCAAGGATGAGGACGCCCACTTTGTGTTGATTGCAGGCGAGCCTTTGAAGGAACCCATTGTTCAACATGGACCATTTGTAATGAACTCACAAAAGGAGATCTATGACACGTTTGTAGACTACCAATTTGGACAGAATGGCTTTGAGCGTGCTCCCAATTGGCGTTCAACCATTGTGTAAATCAAAAGATTCTTATATCCTACTTTGTATAGTAACAGCTCCATAGACATCTAATGTGTATTTTATATGGTCAATAAAGTAAATTATATTATTCAGAGATGACCTGCTGATGCGACATTTGTGTCTTTCGTGGTTTGAACTGGAAGGCTTCTCTTTTAAAAATTTTTCGCACGCTTCATATATTTCCTCCAACTCGTTTGGTCAGTGATTCATATATTTTCTATTCAAAAAACGTTGATTGAATTGATTTGGTGGCTGATTTTGACATTTCACCCTCCGTGACGAACTGGTGCCAAGGAATATAATTGGCTCCCAATTCAATCAAGATTATTCAAAAAATATATGAATCACTGACCAAATGGGACGGAGTATACAATTCAGTAACCGAATATCAATTTGCGCAATGTTTATCTCCTGTCCACTCAAAACTTTAACGCCTTTTAATGTCGAAATCAAACTCATTAGGGGGGGTTTTTTTTTTTGAGGTAGACTAAGACCATAAATATCCCATGCGGCATCTTTGGGTGACCAGGAGCTGAGATTTAAAAGGCACGTAAGCAGCACATGTATACTTGTTATACAAAATACGTTGGTCAAAAAAAGGGGGCAGTGAGCATTCGTGATTGATAATCTGATCCATGTTGCAGTCGTAGCCTCGGCCAGTCTAGATCTCGCATTGCCCTCCCTGTCTTCCAAATGTAAAGGAGAGAGACAAGTGGAAAAACTGTGCATGGATGACAGTGCCCAATTAGACTACCATAGTACTTAAATAGTCAAAAGCATCGACCTAAAAGCCACGAGTAGGTTCAAGGAAAAGGAATCATTAGTTTACTTCCCACAGTATTGTACAATTGTGAGCAAATAGGTTGACAAAACGTTCTTGAAAGGCGTTAAATGGTGATCCCGCTGAGGATATTTGGGATAGCTCCATGGAGCCGATTCTTTCTTTCTGTTTTTCTTTTTCTTTTTCTGGAAACTAATGTATTGAATTACCAACTTTCGTGCCATATCTGCCCTCAAACCCATTGCTGCTAATATGATTCTAGGTGGCATCTTTCCTGATCTACTCATGGGGCAACTGAGTATTAAGACACACTCTGTTGTCTTGTGTGAGTCTATTGGTATGAAAGCAACAATAGGGAAGAAAGTGAAGAAGACAAAAGAAGAAAGAAAGGAAAAAAAAAGGACATAACATTTCGCGTTTTGTTTACTACTTCATGAATATACTGAGAAATGCTTTTTCTTTTCTTTTTTTTTTTTTTTCTATGGGTGCCATTGGTACTATATACATCAAGTATGCATTTTATGGATACATGAATGTACAGATCGTGCGGCTTTTTCTTCCAACTCGCGCAGATGAAGCAACTTCGTCTATAGTTGGTTCGCGACATGGCCAGGAACGTTGGTCTTAACTGGACGGATTTTCTTTTTCTCGCATCGATTTTACAATCCAAAAAAAAAAAAAGCTTATCCAATGAGCGTTAGTGCATGGCGATTGGGGGAGGGAAACAGAGCTTGGACCCGAAGTTTAGGGCTATCATGAGCAATGGTCTCGCTGCTTTATTTGCTTATTTAAATCCGTTACAAAATATGTAAGAACCACTTGTCATGAGTTTATAAAGAAGGAGGATTTATGCATGTCTTTTTCAAGGGGAGAGATGAGATCCCTCAAGTTCATGTGGGTGACATGCGCGTTATTATCATACACGTACACGCTAAAACACCTTTCAGAAATGTATTGTTTGCGGATAACGTGCAGCTCACTCACGAATAGCATCGCGTTTTTTTATCATGCATGTGTGGTTTGTGTATGCTTTAATCCATCGATTTTACCAATGGCCAAACCCCGCGGGGCCTTTTTTCTTATAACCTCCTGAGATTCTTGCAGACATGTAGCTAATCTATGATTACGCAAGAATGCTATAGTAGACAAAAACAGGCCCATTGTATACAAAAAATATTATGTAGCCCAGTTTATTTGGTTAATATCAGGTGTACTTTTTTCGAATAGTCTCGAGTGTATTAGCAGTTGAATAAATTGCTTGTTGTAAGCTCATCACTAGTGTGAAATGTTGTAAACGAAATGGACGATAAAGTTCAATTCAGTGGTGTGAGTTGTCGATTGTGGACTTTTACCAAAGCGCGGTCAATGCGCCGATTGTTTTCCTATCTGTCCGCGGAAAGATAAAACAAAAATGTACATTATTTTTATACACCTTCGACGTTCTTTACTCGCTGAATATTTTCATATATCTTTTGAATAACCTTGATTGAATTGAATTGGAAGCCAGCCATCAAATCAATTCAACCATCGTTTTTTGAATTAAAAAAATATATGAATCCACTGATCAAGCGATGGAGTATACTTCAATGAGTATAGATGCAATATCTCCGAAAACCAGGTTTTCGATCACGATTTATCTTTCCTTCACTGATGTTGTAATGATTTAGCGACTTGTTTGAAGTCAAGAATTAAAAATAAACAAGGCAAATATAAAATAAAAATCGTTGCATATAAAAATATATGCCATTTTTCCCGTAGTCGTGGTATGTGTAAATATATAGTTTTGTTCATGCAGAGGTTCTGCATGCTTATACTCTAGTTGTTATTACTTTATTTACTTTTTACAGATTTGCTGTCCATAGTGCCTGGTGTTACCAATCGAACAATTCATGCATCTCTTCACTGCCTAAAAAAAAAAAGAAAAAAAAATGCGCGCACACACAAACATCAGGCCTTGTGGCGTGCATATTTTTCTCACACCACATAGGCCAATTTCCTATTCATTTTAAAGCAGAGATAATAACGCGTGCATTATAAGGCGAAGACATATATAAAGGACAAGTATGCAACTAACGTCCTGTTTACATTTTCTTCTACAGTACTCACTCGCGTACGACTCATCCATACTTCTTTCCTTCTTCACTCATTCACAGATCCACACACTTTTCTTCTCTCCCCTTATCATGTCTATTAACTTCAATCAAGCTGGTTTCCAGGGCAAAGTCATTCAGCGCGGCGATGAAGCTTATGAAGAAAGCGTCTACCAATACGCATGGAGCTCCTATGAAGACAAGGGCACTGTCGAGCCTGCAGCTGTCATCTACGCTTTGGACGATAGCGATGTCCAACTGGCTATTAAGCTCGCCAAGCAATACAAGTTCGGTATTGCTATCCGTACCGGAGGCCATCACTACACTGGTGCATCTTCTACCTGGGACCAAAGTATTCAAGTTGATGTTTCCGACACCTATACTGACTTTACCTGGGATAATTCTGAAAAGACCTTGTTAACCACTGGAATCAGTGTCGCTCTTAGCAAGCTCAACAGCAGGCTCAGGAAGGCAAATCGCTTTATCCCCACTGGTCAATGCAGTTACGTCCACTTGGGTGGTCACCTCCAGACCGGAGGATATGGCCAATTGATTCGCAGCTTCGGTCTTCTTGCTGACCATGTCCAGAAGGTCCGCATCATTACTGCTGATGGTAATCCACGCTGGGTTGTACGTGGTGTTGAGGCTGACAAGGACCTGCTCTATGGCATTCTCGGAGGCAGTCCTGGCAACTTTGGAGTGATCACTGATGTCACTTTGAGGGTTCACAGAGATGAGGATCACCCTGAATCCCGTGGTTTCCGTGCCCAGCTGCCTTATAACATCACTGCCCTCAAGGCTCTTTTGGATATTATGGTCGAAATGGACAATGATGATTCCTTCGCTCCAGATTATGACTTCTGCGTCTCTGTCAACAGTGCCCGCGATGAAGAACATAAGCCCGTTGGAGGCATTGTTGTCTTTGCACAGTGGGCCAATCTGAAGGGTGCTGGCCAGCTATATGATCCCACCTTCTTCAACAAGATCCGTGCGGCTTGCGGTGGCTCTGGTGTTATGAGGCCTCACGATGGTATTTACATGGATGATGACAAGGCGCCTCTTTCAGTTCTCTGCTCTCACTGGCTCTTCCCCATTGCTCGTGAGTACCAGCTCCCCTATTACAAGCGTACCTACCTTTCCAACTCTAGGGCCGAAAGACTCAAGCAAACTGGCTGGACTACCTGGGTTACTGATCGCATTCAAAGCCTTGAGGGGGATCATTACACAGATAACAAAAACGGCGTCTTCGTGTCATGTCAATTCCAGTACGCTGGTGGCAGAGACTCTACCTACCGCAAAAATGGTACTGATGGTTACTCGTCATACAGCTGGCGCGATTCGACATTCGGCTGTACATTGGACGCCTTCTATGACGAGAAAGTCACGAATGCAAAGACTTTGGCCCTTGACTGGGTCACCAAGAACGACCAAGAGGGCACTGGTCACCAGGGAGCCAAGTTTTCTGAACAGGACCGCCGTTTGTTGTGGGGTTCGTTCGATTTGAACCTTCCTGACCGCCGTCTGGAGTACTATGATGAGCATCCTACTAAGTATGACCGCCTCAGTGCGATCAAACTAAAGAATGATCCTGAGCTTATTTTCACTTCCAATGCCTTTGCGGTTGGTCCTCTCCCTGACCGTGTTACTAAGGCTCTTCATAAGGCTCAGTTATGTGAACACAAATATGGATTCTCTCTGGCGCTGCACCATCAGGGCGATAAGGCAGGTGACAATATGCCCTCCGCCCACACACTGCTGTGTGATGAAGATGCCGAATCAAAGCCCTCTCACAAGCCAATGTGTCTCCACGCTGTGGGATCTAAGCTCGACGATATTAAGCGTGAGAGGATTAGGTCTGAGGAATAAATCCGTAAATATAATGTAGAAACCATAGATCAGGAAGGATCTTCTGGTGTATATACTATTCTCAAAATAACAGGAAGACACACTCGCCTCCATTTTGTCCAAAAAAAAAAAAAAAAAAAAAAAAAAAAGAATCCTTGACATTAAAAGTAAATAAGTTCAATTAACCGAAGTCGTGAATAGCGAAATCTTAATTTCATGTGTATTAATCTCATCACATTGACACAAAAGTTTGCTGTGAAGCATAAATAAAGTTCGCATGGTCGATGGGCTGATTGTCTTAAATGGAGGGTATTTTATCCAATTTGTCTTTGTCGACGACTTTCTGATGAGGACCCTAGGAGATAGAGCTGCTTCATTATCGAGTATACTCAAATTAATGGTTTCATTATTTACATTTATCAAACCGATTGATCGTTAAAGATCGTTAAAATTGCTCTTTTAAGGCATAAAGTGGCAATGCTTATCTAAGACAGTATAAATTAAAGCTTTTTTTATTCACATAGCCATTCACACAGCCCTATTCACACAGCCCTATTCACACAGCTCCAATAACAAGCCATAGTTATACACTCTTTAAAATCTCCCTACACATCCACTTTACGGCTGTGCATGGAAATGAAATATGATCGGGCTCTATTTAAAAGAAGTTTTGTACCCGAATTTTATTCCATCTCTCTTTCTTTCTTTCCAACAGCTCACTTACAAATACACCTTTCACTCACTCTATCTTTCATCTCTCGTACTCCATCATGGTTAACTTCGCGCAAGTCGGTTTCCAGGGCAAAGTCATTCAGCGCGGCGATGAAGCTTATGAAGAAAGCGTCTACCAATACGCATGGAGCTCCTATGAAGACAAGGGCACTGTCGAGCCTGCAGCTGTCATCTACGCTTTGGACGATAGCGATGTCCAACTGGCTATTAAGCTCGCCAAGCAATACAAGTTCGGTATTGCTATCCGTACCGGAGGCCATCACTACACTGGTGCATCTTCTGCCTGGGACCAAAGTATTCAAGTTGATGTTTCCGACACCTATACTGACTTTACTTGGGAGAACGATGACAAATCCCAGGTCACTCTCGGAATCAGTATTACCCTCGGCAAGTTCCAGAGCAAACTCAGGAAGGCAAATCGCTTTATCCCCACTGGTCAATGCAGTTATGTTAACCTGGGTGGGCATGTCCAAACTGGAGGATATGGCCAATTGATTCGCAGCTTCGGTCTTCTTGCTGACTACGTCCAGAAAGTTCGCATCATTACTGCTGATGGTAATCCACGCTGGGTTGTACGTGGTGTTGAGGCTGACAAGGACCTGCTCTATGGCATTCTCGGAGGCAGTCCTGGCAACTTTGGAGTGATCACTGATGTCACCCTTAATCTCCTCAAGGATGAAGACTATCCTGAGTCCCGTGGCTTCCGTGCTGTCTTCAAATATACTCCGGAGACCCTCAAGCGCCTTTTGGATGTCATGGTTGACATGGACAATGAGGATGAGTCTACTGCTGGAGACTATGACTACTGTATCTCGTTTACCACTGGTCGTCCTGCCGAAAACAGACTTCCAGGCATTGTTGTCTTTGCACAATGGGCCAATCTCCAAGGAGCTGGTCAGCCATATGACCCCAGCTTTTTTAATAAGATCCGTGAGGCTGGAGGTGGTTCTGCTGTAATGAAGCCTCACGACGGTATCTATTTGGATGATGACAAGGCGCCTCTTTCAGTTCTCTGTTCTCATTGGATTTTCCCCACAGTTCGAGAATTCCAACTTCCCTATTTCAAGCGTACCTACATCTCTAATTCCAGAAATCACAAGCAAAACGGGTGGACTACTTGGGTGACTGGTCGCATCCAAGACCTCGAGAAGGATCCTAACAACGAAATTTTTGTCTCGGCCCAGTTCCAGTATTCCGGCGGCAAATTCTCAGCTTTCCGCAACAATGGAAAGGATGGTTTTTCATCTCTTAGCTGGCGCGACTCGACCTTTGGCTGTACCTTAGATGCTTTCTACAACAAAGACTATCCAGCCTCCAAAGCTGCGGCGGAAGCCTGGGTTAACCAGAACGACCAGGAGAGTGTTGGCCACCACGATGCCAAGTTTTCTGAACAGGACCGTCGTTTGTTGTGGGGTTCCCACAACTTGAACCTACCTGAGCATCGTGAACAATACTATGATGAACATCCTACTAAGTATGACCGTATCAGCGAAATCAAGCAGAAGTACGATCCTGAGCTTATTTTCACTGCCAATGCCTTTGCGGTCGGTCCTCTTCCTGAGCGTGTTGCTGAGGCATGCCACGTCAAATTCGGGTTCTCTGCGGCGCTGTTCAAACAGGGCGATGCTTTCGCCAATCAAGCTCCTTCGGCACATTTGCAACTTCAACTCCAATCCGAGGAATAAGTTTAGGGAAAAAAAAAAAAAAAATCTAACACCATTCAAAGTGGAATATCTATGTGTATATACTCTTTCCACCTTCATAATTAAGACCACATACTCTTAAACAATTAAAAATAAATATTAAAAGTATATAGTGGCACTCGGTGCAAGAAAGCCTTTGCTTAGTAATTTTTTTTACTAATAGAGCATCACTATTTAGATACTCAAATAAGCTTGGGCTGTTTATGGAGTTTGAGGTTGATCGCATTATGGATCCAAATGTTTCGATGCACTATATCCTCAGAACGTGCAGCTTAAAGGCACTCTGCTTCTTTCCAAAGGCTAGGATTCCTCTTCCATTTTGAACTGCAATTATTTTTGTGCATTGAACCATCACCTATCATTGATCCATATCATACTAAAAAAAAACTATAGCACGAGTTTAAAATAAAAGGAAACATCTATGAGGTCTTCTGGATATCCAACAGTGAAGAAATGAAGTCATTTATTGTCGGTTTGTATCCAAAGAAGAAACTGCTAATGATGAGCAATTTAATGGGCACGACGAGACTCAGCAATGACGTTGGTCATCTCCTCCACCTTTTTCTTGGCGCGAAGGAAGGTTCCGAGCTGTAATAAACAAAATAATAAAGAGAAAAAAGAAAATGGTCAGATCAATTACTATTTTGTTTTTCAGCTATAGACTAGAAGCGTTGGACAGCTTTTTTTTTCCCCATCAAAATGGTGGCGGAAAGTGTATGAATCATTGTACGAACAAAATCCATTGTTGTATGCCATATACTAAGCGATGATTGCTGCATTTTTTCTGAATACTTGTATCTCCTTTCAATTGATAACCCAGTTTTGTCGATTTTCTCAAACACAATGCAGTAGTTATCTTGCAAATCAGTATCAAGGAGTCTTTGATCTAACGCCATGATAAATCCTTTCGTTTCGAACTAATCCTGCAATTTTCCGTCAAAAGCATCGTAGTCTTGTCTCAAAAGAGCGAAACTAGTATCTGGTAAACTAAATCGTAATGTTTTTAAAACGAATACGTACTCTCTTCTTGGCGAGCTTACGGGCACGCTTATCCTTGGAGTTCTTGATCAACTCCATGATGCGACGCTCATAAGGAGCAAAGCCAGCAACCTCACGGATGATGGAACGGACAAAGACGACGCGCTTACCAGCCTAGTCATATTGATCAGAAACCCAGCAAGCAAGCAAACAAAAAAAAAAAAAAAAAATTGAGTTGAAGAGTTTTTGACGTTGAAGGTAAAAAAGACAGGGTCCTGTCACTAGTCTCTATGGCCTTCCTGCTTTTCAAAATTCGTGTTAAAACTTTGATGAGAGAAAGTATGCTCAAGGCGCCTTCATAAAAGTGATGACGAGTTAATCGATCGCTGATTCCGACAAAACTGGTCCATTTTCTGTTTTTAATGTTTATTCTCTTAAATGGCGGACCGCATTGTCTATCTGTACTGCTGATTGAATGAAGAAAACTGTTGATCAAAATATCTCTGACATCTTATCGACGTCTTGTTTTAGCAAAGTATTCCATGTGAATCGATGTCATTGTCGTTTGGTACTGAATCGATGAATGTATGTCATACTGGACATGTAATATGTTGTCTCCGCTATTTTCCCAAATTTGTGAGCACGATATGCATCCATTGATACAAAGTGATGCTTTTATTTTCGTATCCATCGATCAGCGCATCCATTTGACTCATTGCACTTACAACACCCTTCTTATAGGAGATGGGGGTCTTCAACTCACGAAGAGTTGTGATGTGTCCGCGGTTCTGTCCAGATCGGATTCCGGTCTTCTGAGTAGCAGCCATTGTTAAATGTGTGCAATGGTTTGAAAAGGAGGATCCAACAAACTTGCAGGGCTTCTGCATCAAAAAGAAAAAAGGCATCTAACCCTTAAGAAATATGTTCTCTACTGTTCACGAGACTTGTTTTGGGTAGTATAAAATTTTTCCAGGTGTTGCAGCTTTAGTTTGTTCTTTCTCTGCGTTGCTTCCTTAGATCTCTCTACCGGATTGTCCATCAAGGCAATCCCTCGACAATCACGCCGAGCTTAATGGTTGAGGCATGAGTCATTGGCACGCTATAGTAATCTCCCTTCATTCCTTGCCTTAGTGGTCCCAAAACTTGAACGATTTCTCCTTCAAGTCTGGTACCAAATCCTTCTTCGATCCGATCACCTCATGTGTCAAGTTGATCCGTTGCCGCCCCTCAATCTCATCTCTCCCTTCTATCTACTGTTTTCCCTGACTTATTGTTGATCTATATTTCTCACCCAGGAGGCCACCTGTTTTTTGGAAGCTCACAGAACTGAAGTTCTTTCAGTTCGCTGGGATTTTTCGAGAGACAATAAGGGTTCTGCTATGGGGTTTGAAGTGCGATTAGCAATTTTGGTTGGTTGGGAACTCGGTTGGATAGTGATCTGAGATGTTTGAGATGTGCTGTGTTCGACAATGATGACGTTTGGGGTTTGGTGTTGGATCTGGAATTCCTAAAAGGAAGGATGTGGCTAAAGATGAGGACAATTATTTATATCCATTCTTTGAACATGGGCAAAGTGTTATATTATTTACTGTGATGGTTTAAAAATCTTGTAATAGCAATTTTTAAACATTTGAAAATATGGTTAACATCTTGGTTGTCACCACATCACCATTGCTAAAAAATGGTTTATTGATATAAAATATATACAAATGTGAACGGATTATTGTAAGAGACGAATGATCCTGTGGTACTCTGGTTTGCCCTCAGTTCATCAGCGCGGTTCATCCTTCTTTGAGGTATCAATTTTTGTTGAATGGCCGGTGAGAAGTTCGCCAGCCTTTCTAGTCATCTCTGCGAGGGCACCGCCGACCGCGGCTAAGGGAAGAGATGCCGTCTTGGCTGCCTTCTGTGGAATACCTTCCTTATTGGAGTTGGGATCTGTGAAGGGCTCCGGAGTTGAATGAGCGGGTTTTTGTGAAGTATCTGACATTTTTTTGATGCTGTGAAAGGAGAAAATAAAAAGCTTTTGTCTATTTTTGAAAGTTTAGAAAAAGCATTGGTGAAGAAAACGTGATGGATAATAACATAAATGACGGCATTCTTATGCTTTCATTCACGTCACGGATAGCCTTATTATATATATATATATTAACTAAATTCAGCTGCAAAACCTTGATTCTTTTCAAGAGTTGGTATAAATGGATAGGCCTATTTGACTCTTCCGAATGAATATGATCATATGATCGTGTCTGTATTTTAAATCACGGAACTGTACACCATCTGGGGTCAATGCGGATTTTCTTAATTAAATCCCTTCTAAATCAGAGGGTGCAACTGCGCGCGCAGATATTTTCAATGATAGGTGATCCTTGCCGCCTCTTAAACTCGTATTTTAAATTATTGTGTATAACAAGAATCAAAGTACACAGACGTTTGTCTTGCACGTAGTGGGATGATTGGCCGGGAAACAAGTCTTTTTTAACGATACATTTGCAAATGATAATAAATATTTCTATATTCAACATGCCAATTGTGTGCCTGTAAGTCCTGAGATAAGCCGCCGCCGGGACCACTCCGCACCCGATATATATTTGTTTTTTTTTTATTTTTATTTTTATTTTTTCTTCTTCTCCTCATCTACTCCCCACTCTTACTCTGTCTTTAAATTTCTCATCATGTCCACCATTCAACATCAGGCCTCTGTCGCCCCCACCGGCGCTTCTCTCTATGCTCGCTTCGCCCTTGCTGGTGCCATCTGCTGTGGTGTCACCCACGGTGCCCTCACCCCTGTCGGTAAGCAAGATTGATCTCAAACTCAGATTTAGATCTGATCCGATCTTAATGTGACAACCAGAATCAGTTACCTACATTTTTCTTTCCATTGGCGTCAGAGATGAACTAAAAATCTTAATTTCTTGCTACCCGTTCAGATGTCGTTAAGACTCGCATCCAGCTCGAGCCCACTGTTTACAACAAGGTAACGCAGTGTTTTCAGTATAGCATCCATCTCATCAATTCATCAATTCCGAGCATCGAAGAACCTAAAGGAGCTTCATCACATCAATACTATCCATTTATCCATGCCTTGAAGAGGAGCTTGAGCGAAGAATTTATTGGATCATGACAGCACATCCAATTAATAGAGTAGTCGAATGCTCTTCATGATTTTTGGTCGTCGCTATCTCTTTTGTTCAAAGTGATTTACGTCCATCTATTGTATCGCTCACATCATTTCTGTATTATCTTTTCGGGGTTTTCGATTTTAGGGTATGGCCGCCTCTTTCCGTCAGGTCGTCAAGAGCGAGGGTGCTGGTGCTCTCTTGACCGGATTCGGTCCTACTTTCGCTGGTTACTTCTTGCAGGGTGCCTTCAAGTTTGGAGGTTATGAGTTCTGGAAGAAGACCTTCATTGATTACGTTGGACTTGAGAACGCTGTCAACAACCGCACTGCCATCTACTTAGTTTCGTCTGGTATTGCTGAGTTCTTTGCTGATGTTGCCCTCTGCCCTCTTGAGGCCACCCGTATTCGTCTCGTTTCCCAGCCTACCTTCGCCACCGGTCTTGTCTCCGGTTTCACTCGCATCTTGAAGGAGGAGGGTGCCATCCGTGGCTTCTACTCTGGATTCGGCCCTATCTTGCTTAAGCAGATCCCATACACCATGGCCAAGTTCGTCGTCTTCGAGCGTGCCTCTGAGGCAATCCTCGATTCTGTTGGTCCCAAGGAGAAGCTTTCTGCTGGTACCTTGACCAGCATTAACTTGGCCTCTGGTCTCATTGCTGGTGCTGCTGCTGCCGTTGTCTCACAACCGGCTGATACCCTTCTTTCCAAGATTAACAAGACATCTGGCACTGGCTCCGTCATGTCCCGTCTCGCTGCCTTGGCCGCCGAGCTCGGCCCTCGTGGTCTCTTCTTGGGATTGGGTCCTCGTATTGTCATGGTCGGTACTCTCACTGCCTTCCAGTTCGCCATCTATAATGACATCAAGAAGGCTCTCGGCGCCACTGGCGGTATTGAGATTCGCAAGGCTTAAATGTCCTGATTATTCATTCCTCTTCATTTTCATTCTCCCATCATTCATCATTATTACCTTCACAAACACACTCTATTATAAAGAATAAATCGAAATGCATAGAGATATCAAAGATTAGACGGGTACATTTGTTTATTTTTTTATTTTTGTCTATATTTTTGTATGGAGGCCTCTTCTTTTTTTCAACATCCGCACAGACTTTTGTCGGAAAGAAATGGCGTTGGTCGGATGTATTTTTTTCCTTTCTGAGACTATTCCGTATCTATTAAGGGCTGAGGTGCACGTGATTGGGTCAACCTATAGTATTAGGCGACTGTTGGCATTTTGTAACACATACTCATTCACAATTGGAACTAGGAATAGAGGGCGTCATGTCAGACAATACTGCTGATCCTGATGCACGGTTTTCTGCAGAGGTGCTCGACAAACTCGATTTGAGTGGGCACAAAGTAAGTGATACCTTGTTTCCGTTTTTTTTTTTTTTTTTTAGTGAAAGCAATGCTTGCCAGATATATGAAAAAGATGTATGGTATTATACACCGAAAAGAATTCTCGGGAGATGACTAATCCATGGTCGCTTATGGAAATAACAACAATGATAATAATAATAATAATCTTAGAATGCAGTAGAAAAGACACAGGCATCAATCCAAGCACAAAAACCTAATTCGACGCAACCACCCACATTTGATAGTTTTCCGGAAATACCTATTCCCCCGGCATCAACTTCATCATGGAGTATCCCAACATTTGCGTCTTTCCCGGTTGAGAGCTTGCCGCTCCTTCGTGCTCCTCCCTTAGTTAGCGAAGCTATTCAGTTTTCATCAAACAGTGACAGGAACTACGAATACAAAGGCTCCAATGAACTTAAATCTAAAGATAAGAAAAGAGCAAAGAAAGAAGAAAAGGAACATGGTCGCATTTACGATCATCGTCGACTTGGCAGTAGTGATGCCTATAGAGCTAGTAAACAGGATAATGACAGATCAAGAGACAAAGATCATAGAAAGCTACCAGCTCATGACGACCATATAAAGCAAGATGCTAATTGGGAACATGAGCGGAGACGGGAACGACCGAAAAAAGGAAAACGACTTAGCGAAAGCAAGAGTCCCGATAGGCTGCTTGAGAGTCACCGCGATAGAAGCGAACGACTGAGTCGTGGTGACTCCCATATTGATCGAGAGCGGCGGAAAGAAGGAAAACCCAGTAGAAGCAGAAGTAGAAGTAAGAGTAGAGAAAGATCTTCTCGGAGGGATAGGGACCACAATACCCAGAAGGAACATGATCATCATGATAGTCGCGAGCAAAAGAGGAGTAGTAATCGCAATGATCGCAGAAGAGACAGCTCTAGGGACCGATATAATGATCGACATAGTGGGAGCCAATTGAAAAAACACCATGGCGATGACCGTAATATTACGCAAGTTTGGGACCAATATTGGGAACAGGACCGCCACCGTACAAAGCAGCATTCTACTATGCACAGATCAGACGAACCTTTGCGTAAGAACCTTGATCATAAAAGAAGACGGTGTGAGGAGGAAGAAGCGAAGGATGATTATGACAATTCGTGGACTAGCCGCAGTAAGCGAGATCGTCGGCTAGAACAAGGAACAGGCAGTGAAATACCGATCTCAGTATACCCATCCTCTTCGACATGGCAGCGTAGCGGCACTTCTGAAGAAAAGAACAAACCAGGTACATGGGTTATAGATGTTCGTGGTGACCAGGATTTCTTTCGTTATGGTGGCATCAACCCCCGGACAATACCAAAATACAACCGTGCAGGAGGTAGGCCATCATATATCATTGTGGCATATGCAGACAAAAAAAATGCACTTGTTTATTATAATAGCGCATTAATCAATAGGGACGTAATCTACAAATTTATCCAATATGCAGGTGGTCGAGTATTAGGAATGCCATCAGATATACTGATAGATTACGAGAAGACTAAAGCGCAAGGCGGGAAATTCATTGTTTTTAAAACGAAGAAAAAGAGCACTAAAACTAAGCGCTATGTTGATCCCCATGCGACGTGGCGCGATCAGAGTAAGGAATACAAAAGAATTTCACGAGCAAAGGCTGAAGAGCTGGCGAAGTTATCAAACATAGTGTGCGAAGATTCATCATTCATATCGCTTGATATTCGGTCGAGGAGCAGTAAGAGGTTGCATTCATCAGATCGGAGCGATAGTGAGAATACAAGCGGCGAGATCGATAGTGACAATGAACTAGGAATTTCAGGGAAAAAAAAGGTTGATTACAGAGATATCCATGGTAAATCTGTTTACAAGGAAGAGGATGAGGACTTAATGCAGACTACAAGTGACCAGGAAGAAGAAGGCGCAGAGAGCGCGCTGGACGTACTCAGAAGACGCAGGATGATGGTTGACGCAGAGTTGCGCAAAGATCCAAAACAACCCAGCAAATGGCTAGAGTTTATTGCCCTCGAGGATGAAATCGACCTAGTCTCGAATCGGCGTTCAACAGCCAAAGTTGGAGCCCATTCCACCAGTCATTTTGAGGTAAAGCTTAGTATTTTTGAACGTGCTTTGCTGTCCAATCCAACAAACGAGCGTTTGTTATTGGAATACATGAACACGTGTCGACAATGCTGGGAATCTGCCAAAGTCCTGTCAAAATGGGATGAGCTCTTGCAGTCAAATCAGATCCAAACAGCTTGGCCAGGCCTGTGGATTGAATATCTGGATTATCGACAGCGACATTTCTTGAGTTTCTCAGTCAAGAGTTTTGTGCGCGTTTTGGGGGAAGGATTGGAGCGTTTAGGGCAACTAGCGAGATCGACTTGGATGGCTATACAGCGGTCGCCTGAAGAGAATGCAGAACTAGGAATACAGCTTGTTAAGGTTGAGTCGGTCATGGTTCATATCATGGCTCGAGCATGGACATTCTTAAAAGAAGCAGGTAAGGGTTTAAATTTTTCAGAGGTTTGCCGTCATACTTTATTGACATTTCATATCCATTGTTAAAGGATGATTCTCCTTCTCCTTGACCTGTAGGATATGTTGAGCGAGCTCAAGGCATCATTCAAGGCCAGATAGAATTTTTATTCAATATGCCGCCCAGTCTGGCGACAGAATCATGGCGAGTTCAGATCAGGAGCCTAGAAGAATTTTGGGATTCTGAGTTACCGCGTTTTGGAGAAAAGGATGCAAAGGGATGGAACCACTATGTTACTGAGGAGGATGAAGTAGCAGTGGAAGGCTTGCTTGAATCCGTAAAACTACCTTCACTAAATGCCCCTACTGATGAGTTGATCAAAGCGTTCGCCGACAATAATGTTGATCGCTATCATTATACTCGTTGGGCGAGTCTTGAGAGAGAGCTTTCCACCCTCTGCTGGTTCCCTATACGAACCACAGGTAGGACTTGTTCTTGACACCTTATCCAGTTCTCCCCCAATGTGTACATCTTTTAACATTTGCCGTTGAATCAACATGCGATTTATAATAGAGGAGCTACCGGATCAGTTAGAGGATGATCCTTACGGGATCATCATATTTGATGACATTCGACCCTTTATTTCTTCACTTTACTCCCCTGAGGCCCGCCAACAGTATATAGAATGTGTATTTAATTTTCTTGGCATACCTATTAACTCGTCTATTGGGTCAAATGGGCCACAGACACTATCAAGTTCATCGGTATCAAATCCTGATTCTTACTCAAAACAATCGATAACGAACGTCAATAACATCAGCACCTATAATCCTTTTTTCCACGACAGTTTATTGCTGAACTTGGGCATGAATATCCAGTCTACATTAGCCTCCAACGAGGGCCTAAGAAGGTTCTTTCCCGAATTTGACGATCATGCAAAGTTGGTAGAGTGCATTCTCAGGGACATTGCGCGGGAATATAACTTTCAAGAACCAATGAGAAAAGGGGAGCAACAAAATTGGGACTATGTCTGGAACTTGCCATTGAGGTTATTTCCTCAGAGTGCGGACACGCTATTCGGAAACATTAATCAAACACTGGAGCCAGAAAAGATGGAGAAAACTCGATATCGATGGGCCACTGTGAGTAGCAACGAAGAGATACAGACAACAAACAAGCTTTTTATCCGGTATGCAACTATCCTTTATTTTGGCTTGCTTGAAAGAAATACATGTAGGATGTAATGATTTACATTTTGAAACTCTATCTTTCGCTCTCTTTTGCTACAATCCTTCTGAATTTCTCAATAGACGTTCACTTCAGCAGCTAATAGAGGTCGTCCCATTATCCAAGAGCCAGCGGCGTAATCTCTCGCTTTATCATATGATGTATGAGACCTTGGATACAATGTCTGCAGTCAAAAGCCAGAAGCTAGCCAAGAAATATTTGAAGAATGACAGAATGGATCTTGATTTGTGGAACGCATATGCTCAAGCAGAAAGGGCACTTGGCCGTATTTCTGAGGTACAAACAAACAAAAAAAATCCTCAATGCTTAAATTCAAAGTGTTGACTATTCATGATAATGGAACCAAGGAGATTTAATCTTTTTTTTTTTTATTTTTTTTTTATTTATATTTATATTTGAAGGCTCGAAAAATATATTCAACTGTCTTATCAATGTACCAATCTTTTCCGATAAATATCCAAGCAAGAGTGCCTCTAATTTACCGTTATTTCGCAGAGTTAGAATGGGAACAAGATCGACCTGGTGCTGCGCTGGGAATCCTTGTGGCATTTGCAGAAGGAACTTCAGGTAAATATAAAAAAAGAGACTCCCATCGTCGTTGTAATCACAGGGTATCAAGCCCTTGACATTAGAATAGGTTTTAGAATTTATAATGTTGATGTCTTTTCAATACGTATATTTTCACTTCCATTCCTACTAGTAACCGTCCCGGAGGATTCACAAGATGATATTCCAGTGCCTAACCCAACGAGGCTGATCAAAGCACGTCAGTTTTATGCTCAAAAGGTGGCACAGCTCAATTTGCGTCGCCCTTCTATTATGGCACAAAACAATCCAATAAATGCACAGAAAGAGTCAATCGGTGGTCAGTGGTTTGAGCCTGCTTTAGACCTAGTCGTCTGTTTTGCATGGTTCGAATACCTCTCTGCCACAACTGGCGCAGCAGCGGTAGGCTCGGGTTTACAGTCTGGTATCAGGGTTTTTGAAAACACGATCCACGAGCTGGACTTACGAAACCCAGACAGTGAAATTGAGGTGCCCATCGTATCTTCGCAAGATGAGACAGAAAAACGGAAACAAAGGCAGCAACCTCTATTCTATTCATCTCTCGCAATATTTGCGGATGCTCTAAAGGCCGAAAAGACAACCGTAACAAAAAAGATTTGTACAAGTGTTGAAGCAGAAATGGTATGGATTCAGCTTACGAAAATGGTTTATCTTCATTCCCAAAAAGGCATGGGTAGCACATCCAAGCATAATACCTCATCGCCATTATATCGCGGTAAAATTGTTGGAGGCAGGAGTGACGGAGCAGGGTTCCAGCCTCGTGACTTGCGCCGAGTAGTTCAAGAGGGTTTAAAACGATTTCCGAACTGTAGCATTCTACAGTCGCTATTTTTCTGGTCCGAGACAAAGCAACGATTGCATGGTCGCGTTCGCACATGGGTTAATGAACAGTTGGCTGGCCGGCAGTACCACAATTGTAATAATGGATCTCCCGTTAGTAAGGCGCCGATGTGGGTTTTTGGCATATATTATGAACTATGGAATCAAGAGCCATACAATCCCAGTGTTGTACGTTCTATTCTAGAAGCGGCTCTTGAATCGGCTTCGAAATCATCATCAGCCACTTTCAACTCGAGTCCAAGCCTATGGCTAATTTATATAGAGCTCGAACTGCGGGAGAGTGCTCGACAAGCTAAACCCTCATCAGCATTATCATCAAAATCAACAATCGACACTGTCACTCCAGAAAAAACTGAAACAAATATGCGAGTGAAGCAGCTTCTGTTGCGTGCGTTGAACGATTGTCCTTGGAGCAAGGATCTTTATATGCTTGCGTTTGAGCCGAGACTACGAAGATTATTTTCACTAGATGAGCTAGATCAATTGTATGAGACCATGCTGGAAAAGGAGATTCGTTTGCGCAACGAGATCCCAGAGCGAGAAGGAAAGCAAGCTCAAGATTCCAAAGACCATCAGGCATGGGAAAAAGAAGATCCTTCTCGTGATGATAATAGTGATTCTGGGGAAGAAGGACAGGATATCAAGATGAGAGATGGATGAGAGTAGGTAGTATAAAATGTTCATTTAATACAGTAGATATTGTCTGACCTTTGTGAGAGAAGCTCAGCTACTATTAATTCTTCACTTTGAAGTGATAGATAATAGTTGTTTTTATTGCTTAATGAATGTATACTGCGTAAAAAAAGGGAATGGGGGCAAGCATAGTCATAAAATAAAAAGAGAAAGATAATGTGCATGATAAAAAAGGTCATTCACTGAAGAAAGCCCCTGTTTAATCCGAAGCGACCTTGACAGTCTTGCCGGTCTTTTGAATAGCAGTCAGGATCTCATTCTAAAAGGTGTAGAGGTAATATGATAGAAACAACCTAGTGAGTGACCAAAAACACTCTTTGTCTTCTTTTTTACCCGCGTTATATTCATAACGTACATGCACGAAAAATATACTTATAAACACACCTCCGACAGAGTAGATGATTCAACAGTGACTTTCTGTTTTTCAAGAGAAACATCGAAGCTTTCGACACCTTCAGGAAATAATATTCAAACATTTGGAGTCATAAGTGACTTTGATAAAATAGAGACGATTGATTTCCTTACAGATATGATTAGTTTACCTTGGAGCTTTGACAGGGCTTTGGTCACAGCGCCAGAGCATCCGCCGCAGGACATGACAACGTCATACTTGTATTGCTATGTTTTTTATTTTAAAGGGATAAAATGGAGTAGAGGGATATTTAAAGTAAGTAAACACGCTATGGTTGAAATTACTTTGACCCGAGTTAGTGAGTAAGAATGGATTGATCATTGGGATACTAAGCTTACAGCCATGGTTGATGAAGTGATATTAAGCAAAAGAGAAAGGAAAGTAATGAAAGTTTTTTCTTTTTTTTTTTTTTTTTCTTTTTTGGTGTGCTGTTGTTGAGAATGAAGTGCGATAATGAATCCACCCACCTTTTATATCAGTTCAAACTTTGTACTGTGTAACCATGCAACATGCGCGATTTTAAAAATGTTTTCGTCTAGATTTTTTAAAATGCGCAAACAATCACGGTTGGACAACTATCGCCTACCATTCAAGGATAGATTATTTGTAAATTTGCTCACTCTATAATTTTCCATGGTGTGCCATAATGCCTTAATGCTGCAAGCCATGCGGTCCTGGGGCGTGTTTCTTCTTTATCACCCTCCTGCTCTCTTCTCTCCTCTTTTTTTTTTTTTTTTAAGAACGAGTGGACATCATGGAGAGCGATACCTACCTATACTTGACAAAGGAAGTTAAGTACCAAATAACGTATAATCGCCTGGACCACCTAGCAACTCGTCCAAGGCATCGTCATCACCCTTGTCTTGTTCAATGGGAGGTTGAGCTGTAGTAGTATCTACAATCGATACGGTTTCCTATGTATAGTGGACGACAGGCGGCGATAAGACTGCTTCTAGTCGTCTCGATCTCTGGTTGATGTACTATGCTGTTGGTAAGGAATTAGGAAGAGGCTTTGTAGTGGATGAGTTGTAATAACATGTCTCTATGCATCCTTTAGTAAAAGGGTTGGTTTGGTGTAATAAGGAAGATCCCCGCCTGGTCTGTGGGCATCGTCAAGCTTTAACTATGTGTAAAATGGCGATGTTTCTTAATTTTTAATCTGGGTTCCTGCCTGTTGATGCTTCATTGGGGTTCTTATGGCTCTGTCTGATACTATTTGTACTGCTGCTATTGCCTGATGCGCTTTGCCGCATTGGAGACTTGGCACTGCTGAGTTGTGAAACAGGGACCTAAATGATTAAAAAGAGGCAATGTTAAGCTTGAAAATATGGCGTCTATTCAGTTCGCTCTCGTTTTTTTTTTTTTTTTTTTTTTTTTTTTTACAAATATGGGTCCATTCCTTTATAGTTCCGTACTTTAAATGTCTTCAAACATCAAGTAATACACATGCAAACAACTCAAGTGACTTTATAAAGCGTTGCGATTCTCGCACATAAGAGTAGCCGAGCCTGCGATGATGCTCAATCCATTGACAATGTTATCTCAATTAATAGCTTCATTAATAAGTATCCAATTTGTAATCCCCACAGAGGAGATCGTAACCATTATACTTACTGCAATAAAAACTGGGCTTATTTACAAGACCACAATCATGGATAGCCATCGCAAACTATTCTCAGTACTGTAATAGTCGTCAGGGCGGGCGAGGGTCCGTGTAGCACTGGCACGCTAAAAGCTTTATGGCCTATTCACTAGAAAAGGGGGCTCGGTATCTAAAGCATTGTGCATGTGGCTGTAAGAAAAAAAAAAAAAACTTTTACAGCATGAGCTTTACAAAGATGTTATAAAAAAAAAAAAAATAAAAAAAAAAAGGAACTTGATGCCTGTAACCTATTGAGCTTTAGAGCAAGCGCTTTCTGAGAAGAGGAGCGAAAGTCCTTGGTCTTATCCATGAGCATCCATGAGGAGCAGGCGAAGAAGGGAAGTGATTTCGTGAAAGGGAGGCTTGGTTCATGGGCCTTTCCTTTTGTATTTTTTGGTGGCGTTTCTGCTGCGCCCAAAATACCAAAATCTCAAAAACTCCTCAGATGAACAAACATTACGCATTTTTATGCATACTGGAAAGCATGCACTAGGAACACAAAATACTTCTCTTTTTCTTTTCCCTCTTTCTTTTTTCTTTTTTTAGACGATTTAATATTAAAGGACCTGTTGAAATGACCTTGAAAACAGTATGTATATTTATTTTATACTGAATCACTCCTCTTTTTAAACTCATCAGTGTCCATAGGTTGATCCTGTACTTCTCCCTCCCTACCCCAGCCTCCTTCGTCCTCGCTCTCATGACTGCTAGTGATGCTTCTAGCTTCGCTTCCGGATCTACTCTCCCTAGAATCAAAACCAGACAGCTGTTCATCCCGTGCATGATGATTAGGTCTCCAAGACTCGACACTCCGGCGAACTCTAGGCTTTTCTTCCAATTTACGCTGTGGAATCACCTTTAAAAAAGCCTCCTTCCAGTCGTTGCACTCAATGAACTGTAACAAAATTTCAAAGACTTCAAAGAAAACGAGGAAAAAAAAAGGAGTATGAGGAAATTACATCTGGAATTCAACAACGTCGTTCCTTCTTTTTTTCTTTTCTTTTTTTTTTTTTTTGTTACCCTGGTTGACAGTGAGGATACGTCGGCTTGACATTTGGATGTAATCGCCAATAGGCAACTGAGCAGTTTCAATCCCCAGTTTTTCCGCCTTGTTCTGACATAAATTTGGATATCGGTTCTTATCAACAATTCCTCCAAGAACATAACATGTATTTTCTTCAAGTTGCGTGATCGTATTAGGCGAGTCTGCACTCAGATAAACAACTTTTTTAACTGCGGGGATCGTCGCCAGCTTTTCCTCCTTTTGCTGGCGCTCCTTCTCTAATGCTTTAATGTCAAGGGCTGGGTTGGTTGTGGTCCCATTTTCCAAAGTTGCTGGAGTCCCTGGAGTAGAAAGTGGTGAGGTGTAAGTCTGATCAACAAATGGCGATGCCTCAGCCTCCTTTGCTGAAATATTATCCTGTTTTTCTACAGCATTTTGTATGGCCACCTCTGATAAAGCACCAAGTCCTGATTCTGTTGTTGAAGCAGACGAAAGTAATGCCTCTGATGAATTCTTTTCATTTACTCCTCCTTCTTCTGCTCCCGTAGCTATCGGTAATGGCGCCAAAGTTGACGCTGAAGACGAAGCTGATTCTGTCTGAGCATAAGTCGCCAAGACCTTCGCCTTGACGGCTTCTGATTTAGCAGAGGCAATTGCTTGAAGCCTCTTGAGCTCAGCCAAATGCTGTTTACCAGAAATCTCTTCTGAAGGCCAAACTTCTTCAAGCCCTTTTTCATGGATCGTGAAGTTCTTCCAGAGCTCAAATCCATTGGCACGCTTGCAAAACTCTTGCTTCGATTGACCTGTAAATGAAGTGAGAGCCAAATGTACAATCTTTTCGCACGTCCTGTTGTAAGAGTAACAGCGTTTGATCTGATCCACCATTGATTTGACTTCCTGAGAGGAAAAAAAAAATTGAAAAAAAGAAAAAGATTAATGTCATTCTGCAATCGATCATATTTATGGCGCTAGTTAGCTTAGACACTATCACCTGGATTTCTTTTTTTTTTTTTTTTTTTTGTTTTTTTCGAAAGCAAAGTAGGTCACCTTCTCTAACATCAAGTCATCAAAGGACATGTCAACCCCAATTGTAATCCCTGTATGGATCTGGTCGCTCTTATGGCGTTTTGGTGGTGGCGGGATTAAGCCTATCAACAGAGACTGCGTTAGCTATCCAAATGCTTTTCTCTTTCTTTCTTTTTTTTTTTTTTTTTTTTTTTTCTCCTTCTCGTACCGGCTTCAATCGCATCATGACGCTCTTTGCTCTTTTGTTTGCGCTTCAGTTTTTCCTGAGCTCGGAGTTGTGGCTTCCGTTCCTCAAACTGTTGCTGCTTTAGTAACTTCTTCATTGCATTTCTTGACAAAGGCTTGCCATCGGGTCCCATAATAGGTGGTGGTCTTGGTTTCCAAAACGGGTTTTTACTTCTTGGATCAGCTTCTTCTGTCGTCTCTACTGTTTCTGTTTCCGCTGTTGTTGCTGTCGCTGCCGCTGTCGCAGGCTCTGTCTCCGTTGTTGCTGGCATTTCTGCCTTCGCCGTCGTAGTCTTTGAGAGATCTGCTTCTCGGTCTTCTGTACTAGTTGTATCTGTAGAATGGAAACCATGTTCTTCTTCCTTTAAAGCTGAACTTTCTTGCTGCGGTAAAGCTGCAAGCCCCTTTACTACTGAACTCTGTGCTTCGGACATTGTAAGACGAGTCGCATTAATAGATTGAGCCTCAATGAAGAATGGTTACTTTGTGAATCAAAGAGAGCATTAAAGAAAAACACTAGTCACATTTTAAACGCCACCAAAAGATTCAATTGAAGTGGGAGGGCTTTTTTTTATTTTTTTATTTTTTTATTTTTTTATTAATATCTAATATACATTGTCTGGACTTTGTTTTTTTTCTTTTCGCAAATGATCTGATGCAAGACATGGATTATGTTCGACTGTGCAAAGTGATATAATGGTTTTGTGTAGTCCTGAGTTTTTGGGGTGTTGTGTTTGATTAAAAATATATCAATTGGTATTCATTTACCATTGAGAAGCGCGAATACGTAAAAGTCCCATGGCAGCCTCTAAAATAGATTTATCAGGCTCAAGCTCAGAAAGATCTGTGTGCATATCTTGAGCTGCACCGCTGACCCACAGCTGAGATCCCATGCTGTGTCCCTCGCCTGCACTGTCCGTGGTTGAGTCGCGAGCGGGATATGGCCCATATTGGTCTATATGATGTGAGTGATCACCATACAGTGGATGGCCTCTCCCTTCGTGATTAGGAGCTCGCTCATGATAACGCGAGGAATGTGGCCCTGAGTAGCCATAGCTTTGCGGTATATCTCGATAATGGTGTCCATGCTGTCCATGAGGTTGGTATTTTGATTGAGACCCATGATATACAAGGGGTGGTGGAGGATAGGCAGAAGGCACTAAATCGTGGTGGTTTGGGGAATGATACTCTGGATACGGTTGCGACTGTGAATGGGAACGAGAGTGCGAACGTAATGGGCTGGGATAGAATGATCGTGGGTGAGACGAATGTGTAGTAGACCCATAGCGATCCTCAGCATAAAAGTCCTGAGGGCCAAATCCCTTCTCATAACGCATGGCCATCGGATAGGATGCCTGCTTGCTAGGGTCATAAATGACATCTTTCTCAATGATGCCAGCATCATGAGCGCCAGTTCGCTCCTGGGGTGGTGTAGGTGGTTGAGAGACCTGAACCTGTCTCTCAGACAGATGTTCTCCCTTGATAGCCATCGCGTGTTTACCACCATCGTCTTTGGAAATAGTCTTTTTTTGCGCCAGCTCTGTACGTGAAACTGAAGCTTTCTCGATTGATTTGGTGAATTTTGGCGAGGTCCGCCCTTTAGGTTCCAGATCCTCCTCTTCTACATCTTTTTCGCCATCATCATCATCATCATCTTTCTCCACATGTTCGCCGTTGTCCGCCTCCTCGTCATCCTCCGAGGCTGCGTCATCTTGATCTGATGAGTCTTTGCTTTGCTGACGCTTTGCTGAACGTTTCTTTTCGTTGCTACCATTTTCGCTGCCATTCTGCTGCTCATCCTGAACCTGTTGCTTGGCAGCGATCATATAGTTGTTGTTATTTTCACTGTTGCTCATTAGCATAGATCGCTGTTCCATCGCTGCCATGCACTGATTCTGAACACCATCCATCCGAAGATGTCGCACCAAAGCATCCTGTCGCACGAAGGTAGCTTCGCAGACAATACATTTGTAGGGCTTCTCGGACAAGTGCTTCTTTGCATGACGGTCGCGGTCGTGGCGACGTGAAAAAGCAAAGTTACATGATTCACAGACAAAAGGTCGGGCTTTTGAATGAGTGCGCATGTGAGACCGAAGGTTGAACAGGCGCGAAAAGCTCTTGTCACAGTCAGGTTCAGGGCAGGCGTGTGAAGGCTTGGGCTTATTGGAAGCAGGCTTCGACTTGGGAGCGATGTCCACCAGTCCATCTGTTGGAAGACCAGCCTTTGACCGCTCCCTAAGCTGTCCATTCACATATGCTGCATGAAGATTAGCAGAGGCCCTCTGCCCAATGCCCAGTTCGCTCAACTCATGGGGCTCCTGGCGCTTCTTAATCGGCTTCGTATTGGCGGTGACAGCTGTGGTGTTAGAAGTGTTAGCTGTACTTGCAGTGCTGGTAGAAGCAACAGAAGATGCTGGCTTTGATCGAGCCACTTCAACACGTCCCGATTCGGGCTTGGGTTCTTTCCCATAAGACCATGACGACGGAGCTTGATCATCATACGAGAGACTCTTGTTCCTCTCACGCGCGTTGAGTTCGTCACGCTCATTTTGATACGAATCGGGTGAGAGGGGAACCACAGCTGTTGTTGGCGAAGATGGGTCTGCCGTTGCAGCACTAGATATAGTGCCAGGTGATGGAGGCTCATCCGATATTAAATTCATCAAAGACATAACTGTAGATCGTTTGCGAGGTATAGATCCATTTTCAGCTTGGGCGAACGGATCTGCAGCATCCAAGCTACTATTATTTAAGTAGCCATAGGTAAGGTCCTGTACTATTAGTGTCATTATAATGATTATAAAAAAGAAAGAGACACGCATGAAATATTTTCATACCTAGTAGGTGGCAAAGACATCTTGCGCTTTACAGGACGAGACAATGAAGGAAGATTATCCATGGCCACAGGCTCAGGAACCATTCCAGGGCCAGCGTTCTTAATGGTCTGGGACATGAGTATACGCTTGCCGTGGTGGAGTTCAAAAGTGATGCTGTTATATCCAGAAGAATGCAATTTAATAGGGGAAATAACATTGTTATTGGCAATAAGAAATAGATGAATGCGATTGAAATATAATTAATATTTACATACATGTAACCGTTATTTTCATCGGTACTGGCATGATGTGATGGCGGACAACAGATCTTGAAGAAAATACGGATTTCGCCAGTGGAAAAAAATAAACGTTGAGGAGATGGCACCGTAGGATCCGGTCCTACGACTTGGAACGTGTCGCGCTTCTTGGTCTATTAATAAACATATTGCAGAGTGTTCAATACATTTAATTGTTTAAAGATTAATTATTGATTGATACATGTTCAGCACAGCACATACCCTGCAACGTTCACAAGGAGAGATAAGATCCTGTGACTTGAAGGTGTGTAGATCAGCATTGGGCAAAGCTAACCGAGGAAAGATCTTCAATACGAGGTCCCAGTCGCCTAAATCACATGATATAAATAGACAATAATGAATATGCGAGTTTTCGATGGTGCATTAAAGGAGCTCCAAGAGGATTTGAATGAACACAAGAGATAAAAGAATGAATGGTGTATTGTAAAATTCAAAAATTTGAACGGTAATTAATAATAACTGACAACAATGATGATAGCACTCCAGGCAAAACAAGGTTTCTTTCGGAATGGGCGGATGTATTGTACGAAACTGAGCCTCCCGTTGCCACAATAAGAAAAAAAAAAAGATACAAGGATCACAAATGGAAAGCATGTGCAGATCGTACGAAATAAAATTATCTCGAGATGTAAGACTCAACTAGAGTTTTCCGATTCTTTATCAATTTAAACTGTTTGTCCCGTTCCTTTCATCCCAACATATCAGCTACTCATTGAGAAGGGCTTTCAAGTTGTCTTGATGCAATCAAGCAACAAAGCAACAGATACATCTGAATAACCAGCACGTTCTCATCATGACGCGTGGGTAGCGAAGAGCCAGTCGCTTTTTTTTTTTTTGTGTGTATATTTGTGCGTGTGTATTTGTTTGTACGATTGGAGATGTGGGCCGTCGTGCACAACCCGAGGGAAAAAAAAAAAAAAAAAAAAAAAAAAAAGGCAGCAATCCATGATCGGAGAAATGATTGGAAAGAGAAAAAAAAAAAAAAAAAAAAAAAAAAGATCAATGGAGCTGGAAGTGATCATGCGAGATCATTACCTGGTGAAGATTGTCGTTGACCAGTATTGGGTGCACGGTAATGCTTTGGAATGTAAATCGAATTCCAGGGTGCAACAGTAGTAGGATTGGAGTCACGTAAACTAAACACGACGCTTGCGGTACAGTCGCGGCTGAATCTAGAGACAGTCAGGTTAACCGATTGTGGAAGCAGGCTGCGGTCCTGGGACGCAGGTCGAGTTTGTTGTCCTTGTTGGTCTTGCAGCTGATGTTGCTGCTGTTGATCAAGTGACTGAAGCGGATGACGAGTCATATCAGTCTCGGGGAGAGTGGTAGAGGACGGATCAGCCAAGCTACTACGTGTAAATGTCAAAGAAGGAAAACAAAAAGCAGGTCAGGACTCGGTGGAGAAAGGGCGTAGCAAAAAATGATTAAAGTGTAAAATATGGTTGGACGAGTGAGGGGACTGTGGCACGAGGAAGTCTGTTTTGTCTCATGAATTTCAAACTAAAATCACTCTAGGTCATCGGAAACCTGGTGAATGATGTGAATGATGTGAATGATAGAACGCGTGAAGAGCATTCTCTCGGCTTTCGTGACAAACACAAAAGATGGATATTGCTATCTTTTTTTTTATAGATATTCTTTTTCTGCAATCTTTAATAGAGACTAGCAGAACAGATTTGAAATGATTGTGAAATGTGGGTGGAGGTACAGGGGCTGGCTTTGGGGGTGGGACGGGCTGGGATGAGCTGGGAGGACAAGCACACGCCCACTGCCACAGACAAATCTCTTTTGATGACATGCATTGAGCATTTCAATACACATGTACGCATGCAGAAAGTCCTTGAAAAAAAAAAAAAAAAAAAAAAAAAAAAAAGAGATAGCCAACTCTTCTTCATATATCCTGTCTCAATTGCACTAGGACCATCTGCACTCGCCCAATTGATGCAATGAAGCTAGTCTCAACCCGCCAGTGAAGATCCTTTCTGATAATCATAATAAATACGGTGAAATTTAGGGAGAAAGAATAGGGGATGACCCAAAGATGAAAGATGATGCTCTTCAATTTTTTTTTTTTTTTTTTTTTTTTCGCCACAGTTCCGAAAGAGGATCTCGATTATCGCGCTTCTTTTGAGGTCACAAAGACACGACACGATTTTGTTTTAATGGTATGCATCCATTCCCTGAAGCCACACTTCCTTCTTGTCCATAATATGCAAAACAGAAAAGTACGCGGCAACCATTCCACACACCAAAATAATACACACGTGCAAACTCTGTATTCAAAACGTTTACTTTCCCCTTCACATTTATACTGATAATCTGATAACCCTAATGATTGCATCCTCTATCCAAAATCCTTCCTGTCTCTTTAGACGATCAATAAAGAATGGTGAATTCATGTTAACCTACCTTGAACTGGTCATGGTCATACTAATGCTTGCAAAGGCTTTTACTTGAGAGTTCAATATTAATGAAGTGTAAATACCAGGAGAGAATTGCGCCCAATGACGAAAAGTAAATCAATCAGGACAGAATTTCTACAAGAATACGATTCTTTTTGGAGAGAAAAAAAAAAAAAAAAAATCAATATCCTATCATTTCTAACCAAGGAAGAAAAAGAAGAGTTGCTACTCAAATTCTAGAGAAAAACTTTTTTTTCGGTTGCACGAAGATAGTATCCGAGATTGAAGGTCGCAGTCTTTTCGTTAACGATATGTGAGGGGGATAAAACCCGATTGAAACTCATTACTTCAAGTAAAACATGGTCAGTAGGAAAATCCATTTTGGGCTGTTGCTCCAATCCCAAGTACATCTTTCGGAAATATTTGGAGTAAAAAAAATAAGAAAAATAAAAAATAAACGGCTAGATGTAGTCATCGTTCAAGAAGAGATGTTTTTGTTTGTGAAGAATGGAAGTGTAACAAGTCCTTTTGCCTTGGAACTGTGGAGAGGTAGAGACCAGGAAGAATAAAAAACGTGAAAGGGATTAGAGAGTAAATAGAATTGGCTCTCAGTTTACTCTCTCGGAGATGTCTGTCGGGCGAAGACGTCCTCTGCATCCAAATTGAACTGAGATAATTATGGAGCCAATTTCTTTTACTTTTCCAAAAACCACGAAGCACATACACACATCCATGAGTCCGCCCTCAAAAAAAAAGAAAAAAAAAAAAAAAAAAGCAAGGTTGTTATCGAAGGGCGCCCTTGTTCCTGATGTTTTGTATAATCGAAAGTGCAACAAAGTAGGAGTGGATGTCGTAAAATGAATGTAGATAGATGGATCTTACTCTGTGCGAATGTAAAAATAAAAACAAATGATAAAATGAGGTTGAATGCAAAGAAATCAAGGTAGATCAAAGAGAAAAAAAAAAAAAAAAAAAAAAAATTAAAAATTAAAAAAGCAAAGAGTTGCCAGGAAAGGAATGGATGGAGAGTAGAGTGGAGTGGGGTGGGGAAGGATGGGGCTGAATGAGGATGAGGGTAAGATTGAAAATGATGAATAGATTGAATCGATCTTCGGATCCGACTGCGAAGAGAACAGTATGGAAGAGAAAGGGGGAGAGAGAAAGAGAGAGAAGAGGGGAAAGTTCAAAACGGCAAGTATCCAGAGCAGAGGGCGCGAATAACTCCTCTCTCTCACTCACACACGGATGGATTGGATTGGATTACCAACAAAAAAATCTTTTTGGGCACAGCAGGGGAAGGAAGTATAAAAGGTAAATACAGTGACAGACAAGAATAGGGCGCAGACTGTTCACATTGCCTTGCTTTGCCCTAACCCTCCATTATACCAATATACTGCCCTTTAACGCCACTGCACATAGATCTCAGCAATAAACAGGAAGACAACCCTCTCTTCCTCGACTGTGACGGTGACAATACCTTACTACCGCTCAATAATCAATCAACATTGTAAGAATCGGCTTCCTGTCCAGCAGATGAGGCCACAAATGATCCTAGTAGTCTTTAGAATCGCATGTGACGTTCTCAAAAAGACGTTTGCACAATTAGTTAAAACTAAAGAAAGGAGACACTCATCAGATGAGCGGTGCTCCTGTCCTTGAAGATTTGGGCGAAATAGACCTGACAAAGCGTCCGCAACTTTATCTTCTCAATCGCCCCTAGCTCCCACATCATGTCCTGTTATCACGCCACCAACACCAACAGTCAATTGATATTTGCTACAAATGTTTGTTCACCGTCTCCCTCACTTTCTTTTGCCCCATACTCACGCGACAACACGACATATTTAATTCCGTGGGAAGTCAAGTCGAGCAATGTTCCCAAGCCGCTTTAACAGACAACATAATATTTATTTTCATGTTCATGTAAACAGTGTAACCATTTTGTTTATAAGGAGAGACAATTTAAGGTTGGAAAAACGTCACACATTGCTCCGCCCACGGCGCAGTCCATTCTTTCCCTGTTTCTCTTAAGAGCAATTTCAAGTGCCTATCATTGTTATATCCATATTTCTATACTCTCGATGCTGCTAATATTGCCACCTGCAGCTAGCTGCTGTATTTAGTAATTGCTCTACAGGGATTGGGGGATCAGGGGTCCAGAATGGGTCTCAACAGAAGAATATTGATCTGGACGGACATCTCCTTAGAATGCGCGTGCAGTATTCTTCTGTACGACATTTACATACTACAAATATACATTTTATAAATTAATGTTCTTATTTCTTTCCTTTCAACAACAACAAAGGCATAATAGGTCCGTGACCATGCATATTAAATGGAATGAGAATTTATTATTACTATAATTACTAACAATTATGGATGATCTTTTTTTAAGCAATCGTCGAATGCCAGTTGGGTGCACGTTCAAAGCCGTTTTTGCCACCATGATAATCTTCAAACGTGTCATAGATCTCCTTTTGTGAGTTCATTACAAATGGTCCATGTTGAACAATGGGTTCCTTCAAAGGCTCGCCTGCAATCAACACAAAGTGGGCGTCCTCATCCTTGGTTGTGATCTTGACTGTTTCGGCTCCGTCCTCCGAGAACGTAAGGGTGTGGTGAGCCTCACCCTTGAACTCCTTGTCACCTACATAAATGGTTCCCTTGAGTGTGTAGATGAATCCAGTGTAGTTGGCAGGGATGGATTGCTCAACTGCTTTGTTCTTGTCCATCTTGAAATCGAGATACATTGTTGGTGTGCGAGTGTAGACCTTGCTCTTGACTCCATGTGACTCGCCTGCAATCACCTTCACCACCACTCCTTCCTGTGGATTAGCACGAGGGATCTGGCCATCGAGCAGCTCCTGGTATTGAGGCTCACACATCTTGTGTTCCTTGGGCAAGTTGATCCAGAGCTGAAGTCCATGAGCACGGGTCTGGGACTTGACAGGCATCTCTGAATGGACAATACCACGTCCAGCAGTCATCCATTGCAAGTCTCCAGGTCCGATGGTCCCTTTGTGTCCTGCAAAGTCTTCATGCTGGAACTGACCCTCAAGCATATAAGTGACGGTCTCGAATCCACGGTGAGGGTGGTCAGGGAAGCCACCGTTCTTGTCAACATTGAACTCGTCGAGCATGAGGAAAGGATCGTGATTACGGAGTTCGGGCCGTCCAATAGATCGACGAACTCTTGCGCCTCGACCTTCGGCCTGTTCCTTTGAGAGAACAGACTTAACAACCGACCGTGAGACTCCGGAAAGTGAGGAAGACATTGTTTCTGTTTTACGTGTTGCTTTTAAACTTTCTTTGTTTGTGTTTATGCACGTGAGTTTAAAGGGTAGGAAAAGATAAAGAGTTGGAGTTCTTTTTTTTTTTTTTTTTTTTTTTTTTTTTCAAAAGGATGCAGACAGGGTTAGACAAAGAGGGCGGGTTTTTATAGATTCAAGGTGCTGTGTTGATGCTTCGTTCTATACATTAGAAAGCACATGCTGACCAATTTGTTATTTATTTATTGTGTCTATGAGAAAATCAGATTCTACGTGCATATTTTTTTATTGATCTGGCTGCAAGAGGATCTGTCAGGCTTAGCAATTCTGTCAACAATCACAAATAATTTTTTTAAAAAGCCACTTCCGAATTGTGGCTCAGAAGGGTACATGTTTAATGGGAACATCCGCCTGAATACCTGACTAAAAGACCACACGACCCTACATCCTTCACAGCACGGTCCTAATATTTCAGAGATCGTCATTCCTCATACGACCATGAATAGCGGGCAATATCATAACTGATATACGATCCATCTATTAATTAATTTAGTATAAATATATATATCTAAGCATCTTTTTTTTTTTTTTTTTTTTTTTTTTTTTTTTAAATATCGTAAGGACTAGTCATAGTGGGACTTGGATAGTACATTTATTTGTATACAATAGCACGACCCCAAGGGCCCTGTCTATTTTTTTGTACTCAGTTAGACTTCCACGTATATATTGAAACCTAATTCAGGTAATGAACGTCATAAATAAAGCATTAGACCCGTCATTTCATACTTTAGTCTGCAACAAGGGGCGGAGGTCGATCTTTTTTTATTTAATTAATTCTGCCTGGATCAGGAACAGACATTTCCGGAACCTGCTATATCCGTTACGTATATATGGTTGATCTTATAAAAGTAAGGCTTAGCTTATTTATCGACAAAGATGACGACGATCTAGAAGAAAAAAGACATGCAGGTTCCCTTTTCTCTGATCAAAGATCCGTACCACACGAGCATCAGTATCATTAATGTCACATAATGAACCTTTTGTTTTTTTTTTTTTTTTTAATTATTTTTCATATTTTTAATTTTTATTTCTTATAAAGTATAATACAGGAAGAAAAAAAAAAAAAAGAGGAAGAGGAAATAGAAATCTGACATCATCCTTATATCTTTTCCCTTCACTCTTACGTCCCCGTATCACTCCTTACTAAAATAATGATAAAGGAGGATACCTGGTATCCGTGATTTGTTTTGTACAGACAACTTTGTGTACATGGGATGCAACAAAAGATAAAATAAAATAAGATTTGAAGCATCTATACCCATAAAATATTTAACAAAGGACTATTTTTTTTTTTTTTTTTTTTTTTTTTTTTAAAACTTGGCAATAGCGGCGACACAGCTGATCAGACCAACGGTAGCAATGCCACGCCAGACTGTGTATTGGCGGTAATTAATACCAAAGATGCTGAAATTGTCGATGATGCAGGAAAAGATCAGTTGAGCGCAAACAATGATCGCTGTTGTTGTACCGGCACCAAGTTTGGGAATGGCCAAAATAGTGATGATGACAAAGACGGCACCAATGACACCTCCGGTCCATGCCCACCAGGGTGCCTGACCCATTGTCGACAACAGGTCCGTTGGTGGACGACCCTTGACCTCAATTAAGAAATAAATACATGATGTTATGGCACCTATTTTAAGTAAAAGTTATAATAAAAATAAATTACCAGAGAATAAGTATTTTTAAAACGGCCAAAAGAAAAAAATAACTGTCCACTTAAAAAAAAAAAAAAAAAAAAAATGCAGAAACATGCAAACATATTCAGGGATAAAAAGGGAAAAGAGGACCAATCATGCAAACTGAAATGATAATAAAAGGACATACCGACGAAAAAGACGATGGTTGAGCAAAGACCCTGCCCCGAAAATTGGCCGAGCTTGGAGTTTACAGCGCCCTGCGAGGCTGTGGCAATACCACCGACCACGCAGATGAATGCGCAGAAGATGATGTTATCGAGGACAGACATTTATAAAGATTTGATAGAGTGGAGATGAAAGGATTTTTTGTCGAAACGATCAATGATATCGAGATTACAAAAGGGAGGATAATAGGGATAAAGAATGATGATTATGTACTGCTGACAACTAAAGGGTGAAGGAGAGTCGATCTATAAGTTTGTAGAGAATTAACAATGTGGTATAATAGATCTGACACTAACAGAGATTACAAGTGAAAGGGAGAAAAAAGAGAGAGAGAGAATGGATGTAGATGAGGAAAGTTGAATGAAATAACTGTTTAGAGAGGAGAGAGGAGAAGAATAGCTGGACCAATTGGAGGTCTAATGGAGATGGATAAAATGTTTTGAAAAGTAAAGAAAAGGACCCCAAGGATGATTGTCGGGGTCTGAGTATTTATACGAAGTGACTTCGAGGACCATGGCCACGGGGACTAGGTTACAAGGTATATACACATGTACATCTGAACACTGCAGGCACAGATATCACTTGAGCCAATAGAATCTAGTTTAGTGAATAAAAGAATAAAACCGATAGGTCTTTACGATCGAGCCTATTGTCCCGGCGGAGGAATTGCAGGTGTCGGATTGGGTGTTCTATTCAGTCAGTATATAAAGTTAGTTGATTCTATCAGCCTTGTCAGACTTCCTTTCTTGGATTCATTTGAGGCTTCTGGTCTATCTCTTAGAGAGCATGTTACACATCGAATGAGGGTATCAAGAAGCGAGGCAAAGCAACAATACAATTGAGAGTTTGTTGAAAAATAAAAAATAAAAAACACGGGCAGTTGTTGCATAGAGTTTTTTACTCTCTTCCGGGGTGTGTAAACAAACAAAGGTCTACATAGATCCTGTTGGTCTGTTTGTTTGTCAATCAATGAGATGTGCCTTCCTTCTACATCAACACACAATAACAAAAAGGGCCCGTTGAACGCTGCCATCGACTCATTGCTATGCACAGCACAAATCTATCAATGCTATGCATTCATGTTATATTGTATACAGCTTGAAGCAGACTGATCAACATTATATTTTGTTACATTTTGATTTTTTTGTCATAGAGGATACTTAAAAGGCAAAAGGTACCATCATGTAATGTCATCACACGTTTGCTCATACGTAAATCAAAAATGCGGGGTCTCTTTCCTCTTATGACAGGAATCTACTGATCATGAAATATTTTTCAGTTTAAAGGTTCAGCAAATGGGAATTCTTAACCAAAAAAAAAGCGGGGAATATCCACTTTTTTTTTCTTTTTATTTTTAATATTTAATTGAATACGATGTTACTATACACGGCTCGTATTTTTCCATTCTTTTCAATTCAAATTAGTTATACAAACCTCTAATTATTAATATATGTGTATATTTATATAACATGTATCTCTAAAAATCGAATTGGGTGCGTTTCTTACTGTTTATCAATAATATTTATTACACATGTATAAGATGGAAAAATAATATCCTATAATATAGATATTAGTAATATTTATTTTTCAGTTATCATATATTTACATATGACTGCACTCCAGTGTACTTAGTGAAAATGTCATTGTCTTAGATATTTATATATATATAATATTTATATACTTTAATAATAATTATTATTATTTTTTGAACAGTTTATCCAGAGAAGAATTACGAGGACGATTACCTTTAATGTCATCTCTTCTCCACCTTTCCGATTCCGACAATGAGGGAAAAAAAAGGTGTAGCACAAAGGTAAAATACAAGTAATGCACGCGTGGAAAATATCCTAGTGAGCCAATCGATTCGTTGATTCCTGCTTTTGAAGAGAAAGAGAAACAGATGGGGTATCTCATGTGTACACAGATCAGTGGAGAAAATAATAACAAAAAAAAAATTGTCTTCCCCGCGTTGATACATTTGCCATAACGAGGAACTTGCTCCCTCAACCCAAACAACCAAACAATTTAACCTGCAAGGGACTCATGCATATGTATATATCATTCTCGAAACTCCGTAAAGCTTGAACGTTGGACAGAGCTCTTTTTTGACACGAGGATGTTCATTATTCTTCTAGCGGATCTTCATTATCCCCTTGAACCCCTCATCCAATATCTTTTTATGAATGTCTTGTGTGGAGAAGGATGGCGATTTAATTTTCTATGAGTATGATTGGAGTTGATACAAAATCTTTGATCCTCATCATTTTTAAGCTATCAAAGTTACTGGACAGGTGATAAAAAAAATGTCTTGCTTCGATAAGAAGCAGCCAAGAGGATCGCCTTCTGTGCTCTTAACATGATATGTAGCTTTTCTAGTTACTACCTTCAAGTATCGGAAAGAGATGCTTAAGCGATACCCAACAACAACAGCAACAACAACAACAATAATAATAATAATAATAATAATAGAAAAAAGACGACTCGGTGGAGGAAAATATGTATTGTCATGATAGACTTACATAGAACTACATAGAGCTATCCAAATAATCTACAGCACCTTTCTTTTCTTGTATTTCCTTAGCCTCATCAACTCTTGTAAACGTCGCTTTTCCTTTAATGCGGAACCACCAATGCAGAAAACAATGCAAAAAAAAAAAAAAAAAAAAAAAAACATTCCCCGTTTAAAATGTTCATACCACTCCCCAACAGATTTTCAGAGGCAAAGGCAAAAAGAAAAAAAAAATGCACTAAAAGGCCAACTTGTACATAGTCACCATAAATAAAAACATGCAGTAGTAATAAACGTACACAATATGCGAAAGACATGTATATATCATCCAACCCACACGTTATCTTTTCCTGTTTATATCACAAAAAAAAAAAAAAAAAAAAAAACAAACGTGTCATTCAAGGGAAAAATAAAACAATACCTATTTTCGCCAAAAAAGCCAAATTATATACAAACAAATATATATATATCTATGCGCAGCGGGGAAGACGAACACAAAACCGCCGCGTTTGTTTTTTATTTTTTTTTTTGTAACGCGTCTACGCCGCTGATACCATCGATTGATTCCCTCGTTGCCGTTGTAGGACTATGTCCTTATGGATATACTAGCCATCAAGCTCTTTTTTTTTATTTTTTTTATTTTTTTTTTTTTAGAGACGCGTATTGCGTGTATTCTTTTTTATTTTTTTTTTATTCCATACTTGAATATATATATTATGCAGACAAGATATGCAGTATATACAAATATATATGTATAAAAACGAGAGAGGAGCAAAGTGACATCAGATGCCAAAAGTATAAAGACTATAAAGAGTATATGTCTATATGTATATAAAAAAAAAATTGCCCGCGATTTAATACTGTTATAGGAAAAAATAGGGTGCTCTACAACTCTACAAGGATTAAGAAAGTTAGTTGTACAAGTAATGACCGCGTTTAGCAAACCGAACTAGACTACCAGCTCAATTATGAGTATATTTATAAATCTGTATTCATTACTTCTTTCTCACATGCACCATTCCTTTCTATTTTTTCCCCGCATTGCATATTATTACCATTTTCAACCAACAAGAGTTTTTATGCTTACTACCTCGGCCTCTCGGCATTTTAGTTTGTGCGATGGGCTTTAATAATATCCAGCTCAATCACTTGCTTGTACTAAATTAGTTAAATGACCAAGTTATAACATATATATATATATATATACATGTATATACTGTATACTGATGATGTTCTAGGCTCTTCTTTTCATCCGCTCGACCTCAACCAACTATCTTTACAAAGAAAACTCAAAGCTGACATTGATTTTGGACTCACGTGCCATGTGAACTACCTTAACAAGCTTGCTGGTTGCATAATCAAGAACGTTCGAGGTAACGATCCCAAGTCCTGACTCTGTAGTCAGCTTTTTGGTCTCATTCCTAAAACCGGACCATCAGACGGATCCGGAGCTGTAGTGATGATGCGACTGCAATAATGTCCTACGTATTCACTCAATAGGATATGATTTCTCTAAAAATATTGTCTAATGATCTTGAACCTGCTCTGCAATCGTTCCTCCTCCAACATTCAAAAACTTGACAGGCGCTCCACCATGAAGCTTCATGATATCTGTCGTCGACTTCACCAGCCCGGGCCCTTTGGTTAAACATGCAACCGATCCATCTAAACCAATGTAGTAGAGGTAGTGTTATTCTGCAGAGACCTCACGAAGATCTTCAGGGTTGATATTACAATGACTATGGACTTCATGCTGGTGGGTTTTGGCGTCAATCCAGAGAACTGGGAAGGGAATGGGGGAGATGAGGAGTGAAATAACTTTATGTATAATTTTAAGAGCTTGAATTATCACTGGTGTTTGGGCAATAGAACCAAAAGTAAACTATCTTCGTGATTTACAGATTCTCCCATAAGCTTAATCCCCAACATGACAACATTCTTCTGTATGAAGGGTTCTTAGTCCGTTGCTTGATCAGTGCATTTGGGAGAAAAAACCATGTATTCAGCCAAATCATGGGCCACACAGTTGGTTTCCTCATTAATATCAACCAGCTGTTGCGAGGTTGCTTCTGAGTCCTCTGCTGGTACAGATTTGAGGTCTACGCCGTCCTGAAAAGATGCTACCATCATAGAGCCTTGTGGTTTACGACCCACCAGTATCGCAAAGTCGCACAACGAGCGTACTTGTTGTTCACAGATCCAGACAGCATTGCAAACCTTACCTGCAGCTCCTGTCTGCTTAATTTGTCCAAGCATCTGTTCAGTAAACATCTGGGCCTGTTTAAGCCAAAGCAAAGATATATACCAGAGTACTTTCTACAACATCCTACACAAATCGAATTTACGCTCCTCTTCTGCGGCATCCAGACATACACTCAAGGTCACGATAATATATATATATATAAGCAATCCTCATTAAAAATAAAAATAAAAATAATAGTGAAATTGTTGTTAACGGTGAGAAAGCAGTTTAATAAGTGATCAAATCTGTTTGTGTCCGTGCGCTGAGAATGTGCGTAAATTTATATCACTAGACACGTGGGATACGCGGTTGGACGGAATATCGGGTAAATATTTGAAATTATTTGCCGGTAAATCAATCCAGAGTCTCACATAATATATACATTCACATTAAAAAAAAAAAAAAAAAAAAAAAAGATACAACATGCTAAAGCCCAGTAACGGGTGTCGCCAGCCTTAAGCAATAAAGTCCTGCCGCTCGCGAAATATTGGAGGGAAATAAATACTTTTGTCTTAATGAGGACGACTGAATCTCAATCCCTCAGAATATATTGCTTTTCGATTATTGAAGCGACCGCTGTTGTTATAATGGGACGTATATGTATTAGGTATAAAATCTACAGAATAGTTCATTTGAGTTTGCGCGCCGGTAGGCAAATGGTGTACCAAATACGACGAACGATAGTATTCACAGCTATTAAAAGAGTTTTATTGTTACGGCAGATTCCCGAAGTTCCTTCCGACCAAGTAGCACAATCTGACGCGTCTTTTGCATGACCGAAAAGGTGGTGAATCTATTTAGTATCGTTTATGTTAATCCTAACAGCTTTCTAGACTATAGTTCTTCTAGAAGACTCTTCTTATTGGTTCGAGATGAGGCAGCCGTTGCTACCCACATGTCCTTTACGAGAGAAGAGACTACTCGATGTTAGAGCGTAGGTGCACTGCTGCTTAAAATGTATAAAGTGTGCGCGGTACTTCCTGTGCGTCAAGGAATTCGTTACTATTGCCAGCAAGCCTAACTTACAGAAATAGGTATTGACTTTTTTTTTTTTTTTTTTTTTTTTTTTTGGATTTCAAGCGCTCAAAGGCCTTCAATATATTAAAGTGTATTCTTTACTCCCAAATGTTGCCACCATGCCTCTATAGAGTAGCCAAACATCAGGGGAATGGATATAATCTGCCTAGGATGGGTTCAGACTTAAGGCTCCAAGTGATCTATTTGAGAGGCTTTCCATCGATGACAGTAGTAGTAAAAGCTTTTGCCAAGGACTTTCAAACTCTCCGCAGGAAGATACTTCGTAGTGGTCGGTCGTCCCCATCGGATTGTATGTCTTGTTGGACCAGAGCAGTAATCGTCATCTCTTACACTTGATCGTTAGATATTAGCCGAGTGAGATGTGGCACGGATGGAGCACGATAATTTTGTAAATCTTTGATATATAGTTCTGATACTGCTACCAATAATAGTTAGTTGGGCAGTTAAATAGTTAACTCTTATATTCACGATGAGTGTAATGCTTAATGCAACGTAAACACCACCTTGTGCCGTTAAGTCGGATTCATCCAACATTTAACAAGTCCCCAAAGAGAAAATATCAATGGGATTTTACCTTTTGATATTGTCTTCCCCTTTATTAATGCCACATAATTTGCAGAAGTAAGTGAAGGCCTCGTGTCGATAAATGGGAATCATGTGATCCTTATGGCCAGTGACGTCGACAAAAATATCTCGGAGAGAGTTTCCGTCTTTCATTTTTATTTTTTTGAATTGTTTAATCAATCACAAACAACGAACGACACTACCTTCTCAATACATCGAAATCAACAATGGCTGGAGGTACATTACTTTGTTCCTGATCCGTTCACACTCAATCACGCTTGTTTTTATTCGATTCATCGAACACATTCAGCTGAAAACACCAACTTTACTTGATCATCCTTTTTTTTTTTTTTTTTTTTATTCCTTTGCTTTCCGAGTTCGGAACTAGCAGATTTCTAACTCGCTGTCTTTTTTCTTTTTTTTTTCTTTTTTTTTTTTTTTTAGGAAAATGGATGGGTTGGTGGGGACACTTGGGTGCCCCAGTGCAGCGCGGCATTGTCATCTACTCATTGTCGCCTTATGAGCAACGTGCTTTTTCAGGAGCTCTTCATCAAGCAGTCTTCAACACTTTCCGTCGCGTCTCTGGACAGGCCTTTTATGTTGCTGTTCCTATGGGAATCGGTTACGCCGTTTACTCCTGGGGCAAGAAGAATCACGGTATGTTTTTATTTATTAATACTTCATAATCAAGACAACAAAGAAAGAAAGGGGAAAAAAAAAAAAAATACATTGAATGGCATCAAAATAAGATCAGGAATTGAAGAATAAAAAAAAAAGTACTGGGATTTCAATCAGGATATTCACTGTCATTATTGGTCAAGGAGAGAGGAATGGACATTATCCGGTGGATATTTTAAAGGATGACGGTTAGAAACGATACTATTGTTGTGGCATTACTTCAAAAAAAAAAAAAAAAAAAAAAAAAGCATTATATGATGTACGATTTTCATATCGGATCTGTGTGCAGTTCGCTCTTTCAGAACGTATTTTTGGGTCGATACAGGAAGCGGCAGTTGCAGGAATTAGTTTTATGATCCTGGATCACCTTTTCTTTTCCTTTTTTTTTTTTTTTTTTTTTTTTTTTTTAAAAAAAAAAAAAAAAAAAAAAAATAGAAGCATTATAACTGACCTTTTGAATAATGTTGATGATGATGAATTATATAGAGTTCCGTCTCAGCAAGGAGGGCCATAAGTACTACGAAGGTCATGAGGGCACTGCTTAGAAAAGAAAAAGAAGTATTGGATGGACGTATGATCGCGACAAACATATTATTTTGAATTACGAATAATAATAATAAAAAAAAAAAAAAAAAAAAAATTAGTCAGGGCAATAAATTCTTGCATTCCCAGATTTTCTTGACATTTCAGTTCTCCAAGTCAATGTCATTTCTGGGCAATGTTGATAGACTTTTTTTGTTAATAATTGGTGTGCTTTCGCTTTGCTCTTTGTATTCGACTTAAAAAAAAAAAGTCTTCTTATTTCTGTTATTACCTCGAAGGACTATTGTTACAATTTCTCCATGAGGAGTGTTCTATTGCTACTCTCGAAGCCTACCATCCTCTTTGCTCAACGATCACAGCAACAGCAGTCGAATCTACCGTCTAGTTGTAGTCTTACTGATATCATCTGGATGACCGAGGAATAATTAAAAGATGATTTTGTCTTCATGAATAGGATGATAGATTCAACTTTCGCCCGAATACTTGGCTCGATAAAGTGATGAAATATAAAAAAATAAAAATTGAACGATTGAATGAGGTGCACAGTCATTATCGGCTCCGTTTTCCTTTAAAGTCCTTTTCATCATCGTTGGTTATACGGAAAAGATCTGAAGAATGTCTTCTACAAAGCACGTTCGCCTCATAATCAAAAGCTTCATGGGATCATTGTAGATGAAAAAAAAAAAAAAAAAAAAAAACTTTGCTGCAACATCAGTTTGTATTGTTTGTATAGGAATCTCAAGAGAAGATGTTAAGGACAACGGTGGTGGTGATGATAATCCAGAGAGGAAGTAAGGTTATCTCATGCTTAATATTCCCACCCTCGTGAATATGGATCTAACCTCTGGTAATGGTGTCATGCATCTTTAAACGTGATACGCCCATCTCGATGGATATGGGCCTGAAAAAAACTTGGCGTTGCAGTCTGAATTTGATCCAAATCGTCTCTTGTATGTGCATCATGGATGATATGCGGCTACAACGGACAACTGATTGAATGATATGAAGGTCTGGTAATTTATGTCAAGTATCGATATCAGTCGTGAAACCAAGCATATTGTTAACTAGGATTGTGGTATTCTCGGCCCGTTCTTGTTGAGGCGTGCTTTATGGACAGATGAGACTTGTTATATGGATGCTATGTTTCGGATACAAGACACGATTCATTGATAGGCGCATTAAACTCAGGGCCAAATGTGTTTGTGGGTTCATGCTAACATTGTTGGTCCTTACGATATTAGAGTTATTTATTCTTGTAGGCTTGTGAATGCTATGTTTGTCCTGAGTGATTGTTTCTTTGATTGCTTTTCTAAAAAGAGATGGTTTTTTTAATGACTGATCAATCAATTGACGAGCTGAACGTTGTACGACATAAAAGTCATGACTTCAAAGTACGCACTCGCGGCTGGATGGGGTCTGGACAGGGATGGCCAGGTGCCTTTCATGTGGTCTATCGCTGCGTGGTTGATGTCCCTGTCCGTTCTCAGACATTACCCGAGGTCATGAGCTTTCAGGGGAATTTTGATTACAAATCCAGACATCAGTGATAGCAAAGTATATAGCAACCTGTAGTAGACCTAATTGGTAGCTAGAGCCAATGGCACTAGCCAGTCAGCTTCATTTTTAAAATGTTATGTGGGCGTTGCAGGCAAGAACCAGTTGTCTTCACCCTTGCCACAACGACTCGTGATAGCTCAAGGGGCCTTTGAGAGCCAAGAATCAATCCGTGCCGCCAGTGTTTCTTTTCACAAAGGCGAAAAAAAAAAAAAAAGAGTCGAAGAAGATGAGAACGACCATCGTTTATTGGAATAGATAAGACATTCAGAAAGCTATTCGAAAATATGGACAGGAGATGTAGGCTCAATGACTACCCATCACCATCGTCATCGGTAGAGTGAATAAACAAAAAAAAAAGAAAAAGCATTGGCATCTTTCCTCTTTCAAGTATACATTTCATCATGAAATTTGTCCTACATTCGACTTCGAAGCCCTTCTCCAACTTTATTTCATTTTTGTACACAGGTAGACATCTCGGAAAACCAAAGATTGATTGATGACAGTGATTCTTTTTAAAAAAAACATGGGGTATTGAGATGGTTACTTTTTAGACTAGTTTCTGATGACCGAATCCTGGTATTGAGTCGTGTTCATTACGGTCCATCGGGAAGAGGCCAGTAGCTGGTGCTCCCATTGGTTTGGCAAAAGCAGGATTCATTGACTGTGCTTGTGCCTGTTGCATCATCGCTGTTGTTGGAGTTTGTATCTGGGATGAAAACGAAGGCTCTACTCCGCCAATTATTGTGCTTGTGTCTGTAGTTCTGGTTGGCCCTGGTAAAGATTCATCGCTGATAGGTACTTTATCATAGCCTAGCTCGTGTCCAAGATGGGGATGATAATGCTCAGGCGGATGTGGATGAGTAAGGCTGAGAGTCTGCAGAGAGCTCAAAACAGGATGCTCTGTTGGGCTAAGGACCATGTCAGCTGACAGTCTCTGTGCTTGTTCATGTGCTAAAGGACCCTCAAAGTCCTCTGATGTGTACGTTGAGCTCAGATGACTAGATCCATGTGTTTGTTGTCGAGGATAGTGATGGTGAAGTTGGTGACCAAACTGCCTGGACGATCCGTTTAGTGCTGACGATGCTTGTGAGGATGGTGAGTGGAGTGCAAAATAGCCAGCGGCAGTTCCTTCTTCAGAAAGTTCCAATGGTGTGATGGGTGCAGATGGTCCCATGTTGGGTCGCAAGAGAGGTGAAGCTTTTGGAGATAGGCCCATGAGAGGAGTTACATCGCCAGATCGCAAAGAGACCGCGTTATTAGAGGAAAGAGATGAATGCTTGGTGTGAGCAGAAGGGTGGTAAAGACATCCGAAAGCATCATACAGGGCCGACTTTATCAACTTTGAGTCTTGTTGAGACTGCATAGTAGGTGAAGTGGATGCTGAGGGTGATTGGAGACCAAGGACCAAAGGTGAGATTTGATCGTTGACTTGGATAGCCTTGACCAAAGGTGACGGACAAGAGCCACTGTCCTCAAGTTGTTTGTTGTGAGTTGTGCTTGAAGACGATCCTGGGGTAAGTCTAAGACGAGGACTAGTACTGTTATTATCTTGAGTATGATCTAAAGATAAATGATCGAGCTGTGGTTGTTGTTGCTGTTGTTGTGGTTGTTGTTGAAAATCAGTTTGATGGGGTAAAGTGGAGGTAGTGGGCTTGGGTGCATTGGACAGATGTGGCATCCTACGGTGAGTAGCCACGTTTGGGAAGGGCATTATGGAGGCCATCTCTGTCTATCTGTCTTGTCGATGAGGTTGACTTTGGAAGCAAAGGATAAAGTAAAGAAAAAAAAAAAAAAGTAGGAAGAGAGAAAGAGAGAGAGAGAGAGAGAGAAAAGAGAATGAATTCAATGAATAAAGTGAATGAAACTGCAATGTCTTAATGTGTGGGAATGATTTTTTTTTTTTTTTTTTTTTTTTTTTTCATTTTCTTCCAGTCACAATCACACAGTTTCATGTGTACTTTCAGTCTGAAGAAACAAGTCAGGCACAAACAGCACAGATACTTCGAGGATAGATCAAGCACAATGATGCTTTTGCTTCTGCTTTTACTCTTTTACTTTCACTCTTGCTTGTGCTTTGTTTCAACTTTGTCATGCTTCACGGAAAAAACAAAGCTTGTGCTTCTCGTCACGGCCACAATGCATCTATGCTTACATTTCGCTTCTCCCAACGGTCCGCCTCCCTGCCGTCCCGCGCAGCTAATTTTTTTTTTTTTTTGATTACCCTCATTCTTTTTCTTTCTTTTCCTTCCTTCTTTCTTTTTTTTTTTTTTTTTTCACACATCCTGCAACACTCGATCCATCCCATCTAACCATCTGATACACCAAAATGGTTGATTTCCAGTTCCACTCCTTCGCCACCAGTTCAAACTCATTAGTTGCTGGCAAGCTTCTCACTGTCGCTTCTGTTGGTATCTTCGCCGGCACCGCCCTCTCCTTCAGCTCCATCATCATTCCCTCGTTCCGCAAGTTCTCTTCTGCCAGCTCGCTCGCCATCTGGCATGAGTCCATCAAGTCCGCACAGAGTAAGCTTTGTCATCACTGACAGAAGCGGAAAAAAATAATAAATAGACATTGCACATCATCTTTATCCTGGATGAGACGTGCTTATTTTGTAATGGACATTAGTTAACATCCTTCCTTTCCGATTGAATGTCTAGTCTTGCAAACGGCTTCGAATGCCGTTGGTGTTATCGGAGGTATCGGATTGTACTACGAGACAGAAAACCCTTTTTATTTGTACAGCGCTATCACTTTGGCCACTGTTGTTCCTCTTAGTCTTTTCCTTAATTATCGCGTCAACAAGAAGCTGATTGAAATCCGTCAGGATAACACAGTCGACGGCAAGGCCGACAGCATGAGGGACAACAAGTTCAATGATGCCGAGATCGAGATGTTATTGCGTCGCTGGAACCTCCTCAACATCGGACGTACTGTTCTGGGCTATGGCGCTCTTCTCGCTGCTCTCTACGGTGTTGCTTCTGACAGCGGAGTCAGGTTCATCTTTAGCGCATAAGATAGTCACACCTTATAAAAGCAAAAAAAGAATAAACCTTTATGAAACGTATCTGTGTAGGAGTGACATTGCAGATTTTCAATCACCCGCGACAGGAATATTAGAAAAACTCAGTAAGGATTAATTGATATATATACATATAAAGGTTGATCAAAGACGCTTGATATCCAGGTTGGCATTGAAGCACAAAGTCCCAGACAAGAGCAGTGTAAGTATACACAACACAAAGGAATAAAAAAAAAAAAAAAAAAAAAAAAAAAGAGCATTCAGTAAGCAATTGAAAACCAAAATTCAATTTTTTCCTCGGATGCTTCCTCATTTGTATCCCATTGGATCATTCCGAACAGGGGTTTCCCATTTCCAGATGAAAATTGCACAGTCATTTCCAAGGACGCAGACAACGACATGGCGCATCCTACATAGAATCGAGTTATTAACACGTAACGTAGCGCGAGTTCTGACACTATCTAAATAGCGCACTTGCACTTTGACATTCAGCCATCCAAGCATCCACAATGCTATTACGCTACTATTTCCAGTTTCGTCCCCCCTTCACAATGTGCTTTATCTATCAATTGGCCATAGAAATGTGATTTGCGTGTGTTACCCAAACAATGGACAAATATTTTTGTATTTGCCAGGCAAATAGGAAATAACAAAGATCATCGTCATCATCGTAATGAAGGGAATGCAGGAACACACAAGTTTTTGTGTAAGCCTGTGAGGCATGTGCGCGCAACACGAGACATCGGCAAAAGTGCACCAATATTAAGAGGAGACTTGCCTTTATAAAAAATAAAAAATAAAAAGCCTCAGAATAAATGAAAGCTGTGCATCATATGCGTTGTATTTCATTTATAAATCAAGTGAACGCGACATGGCCAATGCACTCAAAACTCGAATCGCTCCGCAACCTTTTTTTATTTATTTATTTATTTAAAGAGGGTTTTTATCGAGGTAGAAAAGTAGAATTCGGGTTGATTCTACAGTACATTATTAACACGCCCAGATGGGGAAGAACAGGGAAAGAACAAGGAAAAAACAACAACAAAAAACTCACAGGACCTGATGAATAGGGGATGCTTCATGGAAATTGGCGGGGTGACCCGTGCAATATGAAGAATATTCAAAGCAATCTAATGCAACTTGCGCTTGCTTATGAACCCTTGAAAAAAAGCAGTTTTTTTCTTTTTTCATTGTTTTTTTTTTTTGTTCCTCTACTGCTTCTTCTTGCCTTCCCACTTTCTCGAATTACCTTGCATTATATTCACTCTTGTGGATTGCCGAGCACAATCCTGCATTTTTTTTTTTCCGCTTCTCCAAGGTTAGTAACACTGGGATTGCCCATACTTTCTGAAATGTTGCTGATTTAAGCTTCCATTACATTTCAACCCAACAGCTGCTCATGCATCGGATTGTTTTGTAGTATAAAGTCCAACGGAAACAGCTAATGCAATTATATGAGAAAAGACGACTTGATGTCATCATCCCATTCCTCATTGTCATTATTCTCAAATATTCTTATTATGATGCCTTATTTCCCATGGGAAACAAAAGTCCGTTGGTGTAGGAGTAGAGGAAAATGGGTAGAATTAGATCGAGTTTCAATTTTTTAAATTGGGGGCAATCCACATCAACCTAAACTGGGTCTTGGCAAAGAGCTTCCAAGAACAGCGGCTTCTCTCCTTCCCCTTCCCTTTTTTTCCTCTCCGCCGGAGATTCAGTCGAAGCGATGCGAAAATGAGAGAGATCAGCTGAGATCTTTAGTTTACCGGCTGGCAGAACGCTGGGTAAACCGAAGCGTAATGCCTCGCTATCCATCTGCTTGAAGATAGACTGAAAAGGGAATTGGTCAAATGACAGAGAAACCATCACATCATATCTACATTTACTGTTGGATTTGTAAATGTGTTTTGCTGTCATCATATCGCTGCCCAGAAAACGCGCAGCTGCTTACTTACATCCAAGTAATGCAATACATTTTAGCATTTTGCATTTGGTGTTAAGCATTGATATTGAGGAGATCATGGTCGTACACATCATTCACACATGTCATTGGGAGTCCGGTTTTGAGTGAGAAGTGTCAATTACTCTTCCCCAAACAGAACATGTTCGATCCAAACCAGGAAGTGCATTCAATAACTGTAAACTAACACTCCGCCGATCCGACGGTGTTGTTTTGTTACAGTAGGTCATCATCACTGGCATGTGGGGAAAGAGCATTTTTAATGATATTCTCCCCTCTCTCATCTCCACGTTTCTTTTCTTTGATTCTTATTTAAAACCACCCTTGTCACTACACACACCACTAAAATAATATTTCTTCACTCTCATATCTTGCTTACTTACTTGGACCTACTCAATCTACTTTTTTTTGTCACTCCTTTCACGCGCGCTGTCTTTTTCTTTTGTTCTCACATTCCCCTTCTGTACCACATTAACATTCACTCCATCGATCTCACTCTCCGCATTAGTTTCTACTTTATCCAATCTTCATCAACATTTCCACATCCCAGACGGCTCTCATTTTATTTATTTATTCTTTATTCTTTTCTAAACAGCTTCACTCATCCAGACCCGCACAGCTTGTCTTTGACCTGTAAGGAGCAAGGGTATAGAGAAAAAGGTAATATAATCGGGCTGAAGCTCTGCGCTCTCGTAATTTTCATTTGCTTATTGCAGCAGCCTGGCCTATATTTACGGCGAAATAGTACATTTTATATAGACAACACACAGATCTACTGTGTTAATGTAGTGAGCATTTGGATAAAAATGCTTATTTTACTCTTACTGTATTTGCAATGTCTACACGTGCATTGTATCACCTAAAAAAAAACTTCATTTTGCAATGTACAGTTGTCCCTTGATCCTTTTTTCGTCTTTGTTCACTTTCTAGGCTAAAATACTCTTTCCATTCTCTCTTTTTCTATCCTCCTGTCTCTCTTCCATCTCTTCACTTCTTTCTTTCTTTCTTCTTCACTTTTTGCTTTGCTTACTGATCCTCATTATTACAACTTTTTTTTTTTTTTTTTTTTTTTGTCTCCCAATTCATTCCTAATCAGGGGGTGTTTTCATTCATTTCCTGTTGAATTGCAACTACGAGCATGTCAACAGTAGAACCGACCAACTTACCCCTCACACCACCACCAGAATCTGGCTCTATTTATACCTCAATTAACAGCACTATGGACTCGGACACATATCCCACATTGCAGACTTCCTCTGTTCCTCTCAAAGACTCAGCGTCTGTGACGAAATTAGACGTACCGGCCCATGATCTGCAAGGAAACTCACCAGCTGTGGATCGCGTAGATGAACATGAAACCACAGACGAAGATACAATCACCACAACGACATTTACAACTTCACTGTCATCCAAGGAACTTAAAAGCCATAAAGGCGGGATGAAGGACCTACTTGCTCAGCACCAATCTCTCCATCAAAAAATCCTTGAGGATAAGAACAGAGAAATTGATCATCAACAATCAACACAAGGGACTAGAGCAATTCCCGATGATGGAGAAAATATAACGACCAACATTTCAACTATTCAAGCTCCGTCTGCAACATCAACCTTATCTGAAGGTCAAAGCTCGTCTTTTAGGCCCAGCAGTAGTCACCACGACAGCCATAGTGCCCTATCAGCAGAGCGATACGGGCTGCCTACCAGCACTAGCACAAGTTCGATCGCAAGTGTTCGATCCAATACTAGCCCAGGAAACTCTAGTTCTGCTGAAGGGTACCATTCCATCTCGACCACCTCTGTCACAAGAAAGAAGCGTCAAGTGCGTCGCCCTACGTTTGAGGCCCGTAGCTCTCGACTTGATCCTGAAACAATGTCCAAAAATCAAGACCCTTTCCGTGGATTTCATACGCTTTTCTGGATTGTGATGGGCGCCTATGGGCTGATTACGTTTGACGAGGAATGGACACGAGTCGGAAGGGCCTTTGGAGGCACCTTATTTTCTTCTTTCTCGCAAGATGCAATCATGTTGGCTATTAGTGATTTTGGACTCGTGTTCTCGACTGGTATTGCTTTCGTGTTGATCAAGGTCATTGCCAAAGGATGGATGCGATACAGAGTCGCCGGAATGGTTATTCAACACTGTGTACAGGCGTCGTTTTTGCTTACGGCTATTGCATGGACTATTTGGAGGTATGTTTTTTTTTTTTTTTTTTTTTTTTTTTTTTTCAATGCAATCTTTGGTGGACGACTTTTCCATATTGCTACATTTGTAGCCTTTAGTTTGTTTGTGTCACACGATTCAAGGTCATTAATCCCCATTGTATTGTTTATTCTCCAGGGATTGGCCATGGGTGCAGTCTGGTTTCTTCACACTTCATGCCATCACCATGCTCATGAAAATTCATTCTTATATTGCCTACAACGGAGATCTCTCCGAGAAGCTGCTTCAGCTCAAGCAGAACGAGGCTGCGTACGCTTTGATCAAGAAGAGGGATCCCGAGTTAATCGATGATATCTCAAAGAGCAACAGTGGTAACTGTGAATTTCCCAACAATCATAGCAGTAACGACTCTTCACCCGACAACTCCAGCACCGATTCTCTGATTCGCGAGCAAAAAAAGGGTGCCAATCGCCGTCGCCATCACCGTCGCGCGTCGGAAGCAGCTGCAGCCCTTCTTCATGATCCTTCAACCCATACGACTGCTGCTAACGCAAGCTTACTTGCAGCTGATATTGAAGAGCTTAAGGGTGAATTACGTTGCCAAAACGGAGAGCTTTGGCCTGCCAATGTCACTGTTGCGAACTTTCTGGATTACCTGATCGTGCCCTCATTGATCTATGAACTTCAGTACCCACGTACTGACAGGTAATGAATCACTTTTATTTATTTTTTTTTTTTTTTTGTAAACTTCAGTAGAAAGGAAACTTACTGTTTATTTTTTATTTTTTAAAAAATAGGATTCGTCCTATGTATGTGTTTGAAAAGTCTGTTGCAACCTTGGGTACATTTACTCTGTTGTATTTGACGACCGAGCACTATATTTATCCTGTGGTGTTCGATCCCGCTATTTCGCCTTTGCGTGCATTGGTGCTGCTAATGATACCCTTTATGATGAACTACCTTATGATCTTTTATATTATTTTTGAGTGCATCTGCAATGCATTTGCTGAACTCAGTCGGTATGTCTTGTATTTTATTTTTTTTAAAAAAAAAAAAAGATATTTTGGAGGAAGATTTAAATGCTAATCATGCTCTTGTCAATATTTTTAATATCATCAGATTCGCGGATCGTAACTTTTATGAGGATTGGTGGAACTGCACTAGTTTTGATGAGTGGGCACGCAAATGGAATAAGCCAGTCCATCATTTTTTGCTTCGACACGTCTACGATTCTAGTATTGAGTCTTTCCATTTGTCCAAGTCCAAGGCAGCAATTGCGACGTTTTTCTTGTCGTCATGTGTGCATGAGCTAGTGATGATGGTGGTGACAAGGAAAGTTCGACTATATCTGTTTGTGCTTCAGATGTTCCAGCTGCCATTAATTTGGATGGGCAACCACAAGGCCATTCGAGAGAAGCCTCGACTCGCCAATGCCTTCTTTTGGCTCGGTATGTTCTGTGGTCCACCATTGTTGGGTGTTGCATACTGTTACGCCTAGGAGCCAAAATATGAAAAAAAAAAAAAAAAAATCTATATAATGTCTTATTTTTGCCAGGATAGAAACGAAATAAAAAGGTTACGGGTGCTTTTTTTCCTGCTTTTGGATTGATATTTGACGCCCCGCATGGTTGTAACGGACAGTAGAAAGTTTGTTTTCTTGTACAGAACAAAAATTATAATCTGAATTACAGACAGCCAGGATACCGATGATATGCGGAAATGATGAGGATAGAATTCACAAAACCATTACAATCAGATGCGATTCCCAGGAGAGTTTCTTCGGCAGAGCAGAGCCAGCCGTGAAACATGAGTAAACACATTATGGTCACACGTTTTATTTTCTTTCTTCGAGAGCAATTGGAGATGAAGGTAGACGGGCCGTGATCCACCCCAACCATATGATGGTCTTTTTTTTGGGGTGATCTCCTTTCACTTTTTTTTTTTTTCTTTCCTTTTTAATCCCTACAACACTCGCAACATTCTCGCATTTCTCTTTTAAACGTACGTACCTTAAAAAACCAGAAAAAAAGAATGCTGTTTACAGTTCACAGGTGGTAGATTATCTGGACGTGGAAATTGCCTGCAATCATCGTATAGGAGATCAATAGAAACAACATGATCGAGGAAAGGAAGAGGAGGACCAGGACAACGAGAAAATGAAGGAGCAGATTGAAACAAGTACAACAAGAGTTGCAGCGGCAGTGATATTATCAATATTGGACATATACTTGCATGAAGAGGAAAACAGATGTATGTGAAGACAAAAAAAAAAAAAAAAAAAAAAGAATAACAATGAAAGGATTGAGTGAAAGAGGACGATGTCGAATCAAGTATTTTGTGCAAGAAAACCAATGACTTTTCTTATACATGAGAATGGACAGACAAACAGACGAGTGCGTTTCTACGTTCCTTCTCCTACTTCTGTGCGCCACAATACCACAAATACATCAGTCATACTTGTACGGAGTGTATGGGGAGGAATAAGGAGTCATTCTTGGCTCATTGCCGTAAGCATGGCATTGTCTTCATTGATTTTGTTATTTACTCTACTTGCATCTTGTTTCTTTCATTCCTTGTTTTAGCATCGCAACCACGACATCCATTGATTCTCTTTCTATCGAGTAAATAACAATTACTTTTACAACTACAGATACAACTACATCAGCTACTACAGCAACAGCTATAACTACAGCGGTGACAACGGCTACTACAATTACTATAAAAAGTAACTCTTGGTCTAGAAAAAAAAAAGCGCAAAATGGTTCTTCCTGCACCTGCTTACCCAGTCTTGGGTGTTGTCTACCTTGCGCGCAATATCTCACAGCTCGGCCCCCAGTTTATCCGTTCAATTTGCTGGGCATTAGGGGTGGCGATCTCGACGATCACGCCCTTGGTGGCATTGACATTCAAATATCAGAACCGGATGATCACCAGCATCATCGATACTACACTCCCTCGTCTGGCAAAAGTCAAGATTTTGGGCATTGGGATCCAGACTTGGTCCACCATGTTCCTCACCATGGGCGAGTCCTCCCTTTTGGTATCGATCATTATGGGTGAAGTCTTTAAGAAAGAAAAGACAAAGGGGCTTTTCCAGAGTGTCCTTACTAAAGACAGCGTCCAAATCGGACCCCTTGCCAAGATCACAGACAATGGAATGATCAAGGTATCGTCAACAGAGGATCGTATCCAACAACAGCGCCAGCAACATCATAAGGTCTGGGACAAGGCATCATCATCATCTTCACATTATGGGCAGCGGATGGGGCTCTGGTTGGTTACATTGCCTCTCAACTTCATTCCTGTGGCAGGACCGATAGCGTTCTGTTATATCAATGGCAAAGCTCGGAGTCATTATGTTCATCGTCGATATTTTGATATGAAGGAGATGACAGCGCAGGAGCGTGAAGAATGGATCAAGACTCGCAAGGTGAGTTTTTTTTTTTTTTTTTTTATTTTATTTTATTTTTTTATTTTTTATTTTTTTTATCTTATTATCAGTATAGTTTCTCATTCTCATTCTCATTCTTTACCTTTTTCTCTACTCTTCTGTTCATTTCACCCATATAGTCCCAGTACACAACATTTGGTATTATTGCACAAGGATTAGAGTTGCTTCCATTCATTGGCATCCTTTTTGGATTCACCAACACTATAGGGTAAGACATAGAAAGCAAAGTGCTATCTTGATGATGAATGTTGGAGAAAAAAAAAAAAAAAAAAAAAAAAAAAAAGGAAACCTGAACTTTGGACGAGCAATATCCTGACCAAGCGATTTTTTTTTTTTTTTTTTTTTTTTGAAAAAAAATGGTTTAGTGCGGCATTGTGGGCTGCTGATCTGGAAAGGCAACAGTACGAACTGAGAAACAAGAAGTTGCGCCAGAAGGCTACTGCTGAAGCCGGTGACAATGGTCCTTCTGTTTAAAATTGATTTTTGTTTCTTTCATTCCTGAAGTATTTTGTATAATAAGATAATAGTTTTCGAGCGAAAACCCTCCCCACTCCTTTTTTTATTTTTTATTTATTTTTGTTGTAACCCCAAAAAAATAAAAATTTTTGAGAGAAGTTTCATTCATGACATAATGGGCATAATGATTCAGTTAGAATCCAACAAGATCCTGAAGGCTAGTCAGCTTGTGAAAACTTAACACACAGAAATCTTTTCATTCTCCACAAAATGGTCGTACTGCATAGCCACACGCCAATCATCACGAAACGCGACGTGTTGTTGGTTGCATCGTCAGTAGTCCAGGGTCCAGATCTCAGACTACATGCCTTTTTTTTTAAATTAATTCATATTATACTCCCTCATAGCGTTGGAGACCGTTTATGAAGTTAACAGGAACTTTATTTAAACAGAACAACAACAACAGAAGGTATGTAGGAATATTGGAACGAAAAGTTGTACGAAGATATATGGCTCTTTATCCACTTGCTAAATAGGGCTGATGATGAGATGGATAGTGTGCGCGACAATGCTATAACCCATCGGAACGGATTTGCCATTCGCGTCCATTTCCCTTACTCTCCTTTCTTTCCTGTCCATCCTGCCACATTCATAGTTCCACTCATGTCATCCTAGGTCGCGGCACAGCGCGTCGTGGTTTATCATCCAATTTAATGGAGAGGGGAAAAAAAAGGCTTGATATATTCTCCCTCAATAAGCTCCAGCAAATATTATAACTTTTCCAAAATGCTTTGGCTGGTATATTACTCTAGAAGTGCGCGAAGTTTCAGCTGATAGTATACGATAATTGAGCGACTCGATTTGGATTGCGTTCCGTGAAGGCTAAGTTGAAGAGCGACTATTTCATATTCCAACAACAAGCTTACAGGAACTTATTGAAATCAAGAGAGCAATAGGCAGGATAAGGCCACCACGCTTGGCATTTATATACATGGATCGTTTGCAAGAACAACTTGACCATTGCGGAGGATAAATACCACACTTTGGTGTATAAAGTCATAGCACGTTCTCACAATAGTGCGGTTATTGTTGCCTCGCATTAAGAGACGCAGTTGGTGTAGCCAATGAAGGAGCTTAAAGATCCAACTTTAGAGGACAGCAACTTGTATTTCTCTACCACTAGACTCCGAAGTGGCACGGATTACTATTTCCCGAAACAAATATATATCACTAACTATCTCTAACTTCAATTCAGCTATCTGATGAGGATTATTTTCGTGGCTTCAAAAAGCGCATGTTGAGAAAATAAAGAGGTCGTCAAAAATGTTTACTTGACAAGTCTTTATAGGATTAGTTTGGAATACATTTTTCTATTGAATATCATTAGGTTAGTGCATACGCGGTTACCACGGGGGAGCTTATACAATCTGTACTGCCTTGCTGCCTTGCTGTTGGGACTGACGATCTTCAAAGTCTTATCCAAGTACAAAGCTCTGGGCTTTTTATTTACAGGTAAACACGTGCATTAAAAATGCTTGTGCGCAAAGGGCTGACTGACGCGTCTCTAGTTTTTTTTTTTTTTTTTTTTTTTTTTTAAATGTAGCCCCAGTCTGGTGTTTATGAGTTGCTAGAGTTGTTTTGATTAATCGTCATCATTAAAAGTTTCTTCGTGCTTCCCTTCTTTTCTACCATCTTTCTTTTTATTCTATTCTATTCTATTGCAATGCACTTTGATTCTGACCCCACCCCTGTGTCTACACACACAACAACAGCAGCAACAGCTCAAGTCGACAACGACTCAACACACTCTCATTCCGCCGCAGTCAAACCTTCTCAAGTACAAGCACAGGAGCAACAGGCACACGCCACATCTCCATTGCCAACCACGGCTTCATTGCCATCTGTCACAGCCACAGCAACTGCCCCCTCGCCACCACCAACACAGACAACTACTATCATCAGCACCATTACTCCTCTTTCCTCTACATCATCTCCGAACACAAGCTCCACCACCACCATTACTTCTGCACCATCTCATAAACGAGGCCGCGAACCAAGCGCCATGACCGATCCAAGCGAAGCTGCTCGCTATACTCCTCCACGGGAAATGTTTCGCCAAGAGTTAGACGACAATTCATCACAGCCTACTGTAAGTAGTGTTCAAGAAAACGACACTGAGATTGAGATGGATGATGCAACTCCTCAACATGCTCTCCAACATGATGGCCCTCAACCCGATGGATTTCACGGAGACGCTGAACTAGATAACTTAGGTCAACAACTTTCCATCCACAGTCCTGAAAAGACAGCCCATGCATCTACTGACCTTGAGGATCCAAGTGGTCCTTCAGCTGATTTTGATTCAACTGCCGTTTTATTAACACAAGGGCCACAAAGGCAAAAGCAGATGCAGGAGCACCAGGGGCCGTCCACAGTACCTTCTTTTAGTGACCAGCTCGACACAATCCGGAATCTGATACATAAGAGACTCGAAGAGAACGATCCTTGGTACTTGGTTAATAAAGTGTGGTATGCTCGCTTCCGTAAATACTGTATCAAGATGAATAATGGAGGAGACGCAGAACACCCTGGCCCCATCGACAATTCTGTACTTTTCCAAGGCGACGCACTAAAACCTGACCTCCAACATTCCGTGGAGACAGTACCACAGGAAGGATGGGACAAACTGGTAGCTTGGTAAGTGTCGACGTAATAGCGTATTTGGCTGTGTATGTAGAACTAACTGTTGAGGCTGATCCTTGAATGTCAACTACGTCATTGTATAATTCCCACATACATTAGGTATGGCACAAGCACAGCGCCTATCATGCGTCTCGTTGTTAATACTGGGTCACCTCAAGCACCCAATCTCATGATCGACTATTACCCACCCACATTTACGTTGTACAGAGTTGTAGAATCCAGTCAAGTTGATAATCATCTCTTTGCCATGAATGTGCCTGATACCTTGGAAGTATCCAGGTCAACAAAATTTGGAAATCTCAAAATGGCTTTGATCTCAACCATCCTAGGAGGAGTGGCTAACCCAAAATCTACTCGACTCTGGGCGATCCCTAAGGATGCCAATTTAGCAGCGCAAGGCAATGTTATCGGAGCAAATGCGGTTTTATCTCTAGGAGCGACCTGTTTAGACAATTTAGAGGATGATGCGGCACTTGCTGAAATACCGGAGCTCGTCAGAGGCTGTGCCATTGCATTGGAGGTAGGGGTCAATGGCTCCTTTCCCGTTCCATATGCTGCTTCTGAGCAGGGATTCAGCCTCAACATGCCCATGTCATTTCCCCGTAGCTTACAAGGCGCGCGCGGCTTTGCTTCATCAGAAGCGCCTGTCGATGGCATCTGTGGACTATCTAATCTCGGCAACACTTGCTTCATGAACTCCGCTCTACAATGTCTCAGTAACACTCCAGATCTAACACGGTACATTTTGGCAGGAGCATGGCGTGATGAGCTTAATAGGGACAACCCATTAGGAATGGGCGGTGAAGTTGCTCGTGCATACGCCAATCTCATCGACAAGCTTTGGAAGGGGACCAACAAAGTTTTTTCACCCAGAGAATTCAAGGTATGAAAGCAACCTGCATACCATTTCTGCAGGCTTAGTAGAACTAATTCCAAGTAAACAAAGCCATTTCCATAGATCATCAACTTAACGCTTTTTTATTTTTATTTTTATTTTTAATTTTAAATCCTTCTTGGTTACTCTTGCAGTCAACAATCGGAAGATTCGCGCCCTCATTTACAGGATATCACCAACATGATTCACAAGAACTTTTGGCGTTCCTCTTGGATGGCTTACATGAAGATCTAAATCGCATCATCAAAAAACCTTATACCGAGGTTCCTGACTTTTCGGGCCGACCCGATGAGGAAGTTGCTGCAGACTGTTGGAAGCTTCACAAAGCTCGCAATGATTCCATCATTGTAGATCTCTTTCAGGGACAATACAAGTCGACATTAGTCTGCCCAGAATGTCACAAGGTAGAGTCAGTGTATTGCTAGCGCTATGCAATTTTATTTTAGGAGAAAGGAAAGCAGTTGAATAATTAGTGTCTCGCTTTTTTTTCTTTTTTTTTTTATTGTACGCTGCTCAATCATAGATCTCAGTCACATTTGATCCTTTTATGTATCTTAGTCTGCCTTTACCCATCAGCAAAAAGTGGGTTGGCACCGTTACCTATGTTCCTTATGATCCTAAGCAACCTATTGTAGACATCCGTCTGCAACTGCCCAAAGGCTCGACTCAGAGGGTCCTGAAGGAGAGGGTTGCAGAACTCATGAATACCCAAGCAAGTCATCTTTATTCGGCCGAGGTCTTCGCCAATCGATTTTACAAGACGCATGAGAATGGAGACGTCGTAGATGAATTGAGCGACACTGATAAAACATTTTTATATGAGCTTCCCGTGCCTGACTTTACAAATGCTCAGGATCATGTCGTATTCCCTGTACTCAGTATGATGGAACCTACGTCCTCATTCGGTCGGATCAGCACCTTCGGCCATCCCATGATGGTCTGTGTAACCAAAGAGGAAGCTTTAGATCCTGATGCAGTATATAAAGCTATTTTGAAGCAATATTCCCGATATACAACAATGGATTTATACGAGGACGATACTGCCGAATCAGGAGAAAGAACGAAAACTGATGAGCAAAGTGCTGATGTTGATATGACAACTCCCGACGATACTAAAGAAGAGAGGATGGCAAAGAGTGGCCTATTCCGCTTGTTGGCGTTCCCGCCGCCGCCTTCACAGCCTTCAAGATATCAGTATCGCCCAATGACCAAGCCGACAATGTATGCCCCCTCGGTTCCTCCATCCATGAATGACATGATTGACATGTACCAAAGAGTGCTTTCAAAGGAGTCTGGGACCTCAAAGGAAATGGACATTTTCAAGAGTCGACATGGCCAGTCTTGGGGCGACGACAATGAAGATGACAGTATGAACAGAATTGGTCGTCTCGGCTCACCCTCTGGGCTGTCAAACTCTTCACGCTCTTCTAGTCGTCCTCGAGTACCGCAACCTGATCAGGACGAACTCTCTGAAGATGAGGGCGAACAATCCATACTGCAGAGTAGGCGTCCTAACTTTGCTACCGCCTCTCCTTCGATTCCAGTATGTGAGCCCGAACCAGCAGTTCGGAAAGGAGAGATGGTTTATTGCGTCTGGGCTCGACCATATGAGTCGTCTATTTACGCTCCTGAACGGAGGTACCGTAGCTACCGCAGTATGGAGGAAGAGGAAACACAAGAGTCGGGAGTGCGTGTTCTTTGGGAACAACGTGGTCCTCCTGTGGTCGATCCTGTACTCCAGGAAGAGATCGCTGCTAACAAGAAGGGTAGGAAGGTCATTACTCTCGAAGACTGCTTGAACGAATACACTAAAGAGGAGCAACTGGGTCAAGAAGATCTATGGTATTGTCCCAATTGTAAAAAGCACCAACAGGCAACGAAGAAATTAGATATTTGGCGATTTCCAGATATCTTGGTAGTTCACCTGAAACGGTTCAGTCATACGCGTGCATGGCGTGACAAGATTGATGCCATGGTTGACTTTCCCATCGAAGGTTTAGACTTGAGCACTAAAACGCTAAAAGAAAATAATCGCGAGGACAATATTTACGATCTATTTGGTGTATCGAACCATATGGGCGGACTTGGTGGTGGTCATTGTAAGTTGGTTGTTTCATGAGTATGTTTTATTTGCAAAAGATTATCTCGTTTTCTCTTAATGTTGATTTTTATTCTTCATTTATTGTCCTTTGTAGATACTGCCTATGCGAAAAATGAGAAACTTAATCAATGGTACAGCTTTGATGACTCTCATGTCAGCCCTGTGAACAAAGAAGCAATCAAGACCTCCAGCGCCTATTTGCTGTTTTACCGTCGCAGAAGCGCAGTTCTTCCTGAGTATGAGCAACGACCAGCTTCACCTGTTGCAGAGCCAAGCGTCCAATCGATATCAGCCACTCCATACTATAACTATAGTGTATATTCAGGGCCTTCTGACGCTCCCAGCAGCAGTCTTTGGCGGAGTGAGTTGGAAGAAGGACAATATGGGCCTTGGGGAAAACCACCATCTGAAACTTATGATGAATATGGGCCTATGCCTCCTGCCTTCTTTGATGACACAGATCTCCCAGAGTACAACTCAACCATCGGAGCATCTGGCATGGCAAGCCCCCCTTCTCCATTCTCAGAAGGGTTGACATTTGTTTCAGATAAGAGAAATGGAAAATCACGTTCACGGAATGACGATAATGATGCAGATGATGAAGACTCGACGATGGCAGTCAGCTATCTAGATGATCCCACTGCACATTCGCCCGACTTGTCGACTTGCGCTAGTGACGGCTCCAATCCAGGCACAGCGACCGTGTCACCAGGCTTCTCGCCTCTTGCCCATGCTACTACAATTGGAGAATACCCACCTCGGATGCAATTACCGCCACATATCACTCTGGAGGACGGCCGGATTGATGATTCTGATGAAGGAGCAGAACTGCCGATGAGACTATATGAAAATATTGGGACTGTAGGAGCCAGTATTCCGACTCCAAGTTCTACAACTATTGAAGGCACAGAAGAGGCTGCGGGTGAGGAGGAGGAAAGCGAGCAAGACGGCGTGCAGATGGTAGAGTGGCGGAAGGGCTCTTCTGACCATTAGATAGGGAATCATTTAAGACAGCGTAGAGAAAAATTGGACAACTGCAAAATAGACCTTGACCAAGCTATTTCATATTGTATGCATAAACAAGCTTCATCTGCCCATAGTCCATAAAGCTTATTTCCAGGAACCAAAATCAAAAAGCTTTCCCACTCCATCCAAACCCTTTCCCGTGTTTTTATTGATGAATACAAGTAAACCAAAATCCTTCGATAGTGTGAGCGCGAGGTGTTTTTTTTTTTTTTTTTTTTTTTTTGACGTCTACAAATGCAGAAGTAGCAGACTGGGGCTGTTTGTCGACTACTTCGCAACACCAGCTGCAGATAATAATACAGCCACCACAGCTTCTGCGACAGAGCTTAGGGTGGGTGGCAATGATGATGAGGGCGAAGATATTGTTGAAGATACTACAGTCGCTGCTATTGATCCATCTGCAACTGTTGCTGTTGCTGTTGCTGTTGCTGTTGATACTGCTATAACAGCAGTGGTGGTGGATTTGACGGCAAAATCTGATCCGGCACGAATAACCTTAGCAATAGGTTCTCCACCTCCAAGAATCCGCAATAGACGTTCCAACTGATCATCAAATGTGTCCATAAACGCAGGTAATTGAAGGCCAAATGTGGAGATCGGAGAGCCATCCATATGACGTATCGGGTCAAAGATTCGAAGACCATTGAGATCTATCCAGCAACGGTCTGCGCCCCAGTAACAGGTTGTTGTAAACAATAAGATGACTGTTAAAATGCAGTAGACACTATCATGGAAGTAAATAGGAGAAGGAAGGAAGACAGACAAGGAAGTGAGGGGAGCGAAAGAGTAAGGAGGCAAGTTAGCTTTAATATATTCAATCAGCTACATCAGCAGATATTATGAGTCAACCGACTCACCATGGACGGTGGTGACGATAGAGTGAGATGGCATAAAGTATGACAAAGTAAGGTGCTGTACTCGGAAAGGGCATGAGTAGCAATGGTAAGAATGTACGGATGCAGTACATGGTGTGAGAGAAGAATTAAGTGAGTGCTCTAAGGGTTGTGAGGATGTGCGTTACACGTATGGAGATGTGTATTTGTAATATGCAGTTGGGTCGAAGTTGGAAGGAGAGTGATAGAAGACTGTTTGTGAAAGTTTGCGTAGAATGGGTGATGAGGAAGCCAAGAAATGTGAAGTGAATGAGCGAATGTCATGCACGTGAGCATTCGTGAATACAGTCACTATCAAAACAGTGGCAAATGTCATTGAAGCCACTTTTCAATACTTCAAAAAAAAAAAAAAAAAAAAAAAAAGGCCCCTTCTATTTGTCCAACTCCATACATATCATTCTTCTTTGATTTCCTCTTCTTTGACCCCCTTTCCTCGTTCCTATTGCCGAATAGCAGCACAATTAATATATAAATTACATATAATCATGGATCAAGATCAAGTTGTAAAGCAAGCCTTTTATGATATATAAATCAAAGGGACGTCTTGTTCAATCAGCCAGAAACGTAGCAATTGACAATTTTTTTTTTAAACGTGAAAACAGGAACTCTATGCAAAGAAATCCGATATCGATAATAACCTATCGGATCCCACAGTCATTGCAAAGTACCGTCTAGCTGCTGACATTGCTCAAGGTAAAAGAAAACATATATATCTCTTGTTTATCTTGACCATTGAAGTTTCTCTATTGCTGGGACTTCTATCATTCAAGAAAAATAAAACTGATAAACAGGTTATATAAACTGACTTTTTTCTCCTTTTTTGAATAGATGCTCTGACTAAAGTGATTGGTCGTATAACAGATGGTGTCCGCGTCAGTGAGCTCTGTGCCTTTGGTGACGAAGTCATACTTTCCTATGTATGTCATCTATATCATCTATATGCAATATCAGGGATTTAAATAAGATCGTAATAGAAGTAGCATCAGCAGCAGTCTAGGAGGGATTTAAAACGAAACGTAAACGGAGTACTGATTGTTTTCTATTTCCTTTTTCTAATAGACTTCTAAAGTTTACAACAAGAATAATATTGAAAAGGGTATTGCTTTCCCCACTATGATCTCAGTAAACAACTGTGTTGAGTATTATTCCCCTACTGGAGACAGTGAAGAGGATGTCATTCTTCGTAACGGAGATGTTGTCAAAGTGTAAGTGCCAAAGAGGGTTAAGGTTATGAATGAGTTGGGTCCAGAGACGATATACCAAGGAATCCTCCATTGATTAGTGATTATCTTGGACTTAACTCTTTTCTTCTTCAAAATTGACTTTGGTGGATTTTTTTTTTTTTTTTTTTTTTTTTTAGTGAGTTGGGCGCACATATTGATGGTTATATTGCTACGAACGGACACACAACGATCATCAACCCCAACCCTTCAATGCCTGTGGAGGGGCGCGCTGCAGATGTGGTTTGTGCTGCTTATTTTGCTGCCGAGGCAGCATTGAGATTGATGCAGATCGGCAACAGCAATGTTCAGGTTCAGGAAGCAATTGCAGAGGCCGCAGCACTGTTCAACTGCAGCCCCGTCCAAGGAACTGCATCGAATGAAATTAAACGTTATGTGATTTCAACCGAGAAATTGATCATGAACGTACCAGATCAAGAGAACAGGCCCGTTCAGGATTTTGTTTTTGTGGCCAACGAAGCTTATACACTCAACATCTTGATCAGCACTGGAGAGGATGGTGGTTGCAAAGAAGGAATCCAAAGACCTACAGTTTTTGCTAGGAATGTCCATGAGAACTATAACTTGAAGCTTAAAGCTGCACGTGCGGCTTTTAATCAAATCAGCACACAGTTTGGTGTCTTCCCCTTCTCAATTCGGTAAGATATATTTTCAAATGAATGATGTATATTCACAAAGAAATACGCGAGGGAGAACAGAAAACCATTTTTCTGACTCTTATTACCATTATTATTACTATTATTATTATTGATTAATTCATGCCAATCAATAGTGCATTGGAAGATAAGCGCCATCGTTTGGGAGTGACTGAATTAGCCTCACACCATTTGTTGACGCCTTACCCAGTCTATTATGCTCGTGCCTCTGAGAGGGTGGCCCAGTTCAAGATGACAGTCTTAGTCTCTGCAACTGGAACAACCCGTATCACCCCTTCATTGCCTTTGCCCTATGTTCACTCTGCGTATACAATTCCACAAGACTCCAACATCTCTCGTCTGATGGCCTCAGAAAACTTCAAGGTCGTCAAGAGTGGCAGGTCTTTGACGGGTATCAATGCGGGCGAAGTTTCAGCACCTGTCGCAGGCATGGACGTTGACATGTAATAAAAAAAAAAAAAAAAATAGAAAGAAAGAAAGAGTATTTTCAAGCAAATCTCCCATAACCATTGATTTTTCAGCATTCGGTGGTATCTTTTTTTTTTTTTTTTTTTTTACCTCTTCCTTCCTCCTTTTCTCCCTTTCACATATGCATTTGACATTAAAGTAGCACGCATTCATATATTTTTTGCACTCGTTTTGTTTGTTTGTTTGTCTTGTTTATTTATTAGTCAACATTTAATGTTTATATCAAAAGTTTAAAAGTTCATCACGAGCATCTCGTTGCTGTTCTTCTGATAACAAAGTATCATGAAGCTCCAGTTCTTGTAGTCGGCAGGATGTGGCCCTAAAGGTCCTCAACATAGCTTCTAAAGCTAAAGGCCCAAAATTCGATCCTGCCAACTGTAATCGTTCCAAGCACTCCAAATTCTTCATACCTGTCAACGCAGAGGCAAAATCCTCGTCCACAAATCCAAGATCGAACCGAAGGCACAACTCTTTAGACTCAAGTAATTCGAGCGCCTGTACCAAATTGTGTCGGCCAGTCGCATCCAAGTCTTGTTTGGGAGGTGATGACGATGCTGTGTTGTCAAGGGCAGGGTCCTTAGTGTGGTTGGGGACGCGCTGTGTTTCTTCCAGCCGGAGGACTTTGTAGATAGCCATACTACTACTCCATCCGTGGGTCTCGTTATTCTGCTGGATTTCTGTCTGATGAGCTTGCAACATGCTTGCCAATGCAAACGCGCTCGTGTTACCAAACCCTGTGTGCCGAGCATCCAACAGATACAACTTTCGACCTATCGCCCAGATCAATTCTGCCAGTCCTTCATCATCCAGATTAGGATTGTTGTGGATATCTAGATGTGTAATTCGATTTTCCAGCAGATTTAGAGATGCAGCCAAAGTCGAACAATGCTCCCGTCGTAATCCACAAGAAGATAACTCCAAGACAGATAACCTTGGCAAGTAAAGTAATGATTGAGCAATCTCGAGGAGTTGTGCAGGATGCCTTGTTAATCTTGTCAAGAGAGCGGCGCTAATATTGGCATCATCTACAGTGCTTATAATCATATTGATTCCAAGGTCGATACCGGTGATATGTAGCTCTTTCAAGTTGGAGAACGCTCTTATGAGCGAACCTAATCCCTGTGTGTTCCAGGGCTTGTTGATTGAAGATACTGTGCACATAGCGCTATTGCCTTCACCACCGCCTATGTTATGGCTATTAACACGCTGTAGACCCGAGGCATCAGATCCCCACAACTCTAGTATACGAAGATGTGGAAAATCGCCTGGACTAGGGTCCAACCCTGTGAAGAGTCCACGATCAAGATCTGGTATTTGGAGAGTTTGAATCTGTTGCAGAACAAATGCGTTACAAATAGGTTGAAGCCCTCCCTGAAGCTGTCGTTGTGATGATGTGCTGCCAAATTGCGGGACACTATCCCTATTCCTGCCGTTGCAACTACTATTGCTACCATTGCTCGGTAAATGTATTGCCCCTGCTTCTGTAGTGCCATTAAAGTGAAGAGGATCGTGATCGGCGTTCTGCGAATAGCGTGGGAGAATAATGGACCTTCGCTTAAGTGCTTTTGCCCTGATGTATTCCACGGTGGAGTCGTTGTTGTCAACCCCTTGTTGTAGCTGTAAGTCTGGAGCAAGAGTGAGGGCCCAGAGGCTAATTTTAGATGTCGAGATCATGTCAATCAAAGCCATAACTAAGTTGTCACTTGCAAAAGTCGATACCAAGGTCACCTGTTGAATCATGTAACCGTTCTCAAGAACATTTTCGAGTTCATTGACTTGTTTCACCGATGTGAGCCCAGAGAGTCTTAGGTGCTGTGTCTGATCATCGAATACGACTGCCTTTTCGGTACCAGCCGTATGCCGAAAGTCGTCGTCATTGTCATCATATGGATCGTCATTTGGGCCTTGGTTATTGCTTAGTTGTTTGCTGATATTGTCGCCTTGATCATCCCCCAGAATTTCTTTACATCGCCAAAGAAGGATATCACGGTCTTCGTGCATGTAATTAAATGTGCTCTGAAAGTGGTTGGAGCAAATCCAACGAATCGTACCATCGTGGACAAATGCGCGACGCATACCTTCTACATGGTAGCTCCCTCCAATCCGGAGTCCTTCAACGCATTCCCACAGCCGATGTATATCAACCAAAGGGACCCCTTCTTCGATATTCAAAGATAATAGAGCAGAGAGAATATTACCCTCCATAGAAAGGAAAGAAACCATCATCTCCTCAAGAGCCTTGATGGCTGTTGAAACCCGTTCCTCAATCTCCCAGGTGAAGGGTGCAAGTACGTCTGTGTAATGTCTTTGAGAGAGGGGTGGAATAGCGATCTTTGACTGCGGAATACGGCCTCTCTTAGCAGCAGTAGTATTGAGCCCTTGTTGAAAAAGTCGAAGGATTAAGAGTGTATATAGGCCAAACTGTTCTGTGAACTGCTTGAGGTCCAAGACCTGATAACCAGATTGATTCGCGATATGAATACAGTTTCGTAAATCAATGTGATCTGCTGTATCAGTATCGCTGCAACCATCATTCCTATCAAATGGATGACTGGTTGAGGTGTTTTCGTCAGTGCCGACAGAGATTGAATCTCGATCCGCAGGGAACGTCGCCCCTGGCCCACAGTCACATAGAAAATAGAGTCGAAATGTTTGCGACGACCGCGGTTCCCCTACTCCTCCCCAGTTGCTCCGTGGTTTGAGGTCTGGAAGAATGATAAATAATCGAGGGACTGCCTGTTCTGATAAGGGTAAGGATTGTGATACCAAAGCTGCTCCTAAAGCAGTTAATTCAGCTGATGGATAATTTTCCACAGTCTCTAGATTACTGTTGAAATCATTGTTTCTAATGTCGTTGAGATGGTTGAAAATATCTTCGTTCCCAGCACTGTTATCGTCACCATCAGCATCACTGTCGCTGTTGCTGTTTTCTAAAATGGCTCGCATTTCGAGAAACCTAAACAAATCCTCTTCATCGTTAGAGTGGTCAGGGTTTTCTGGTAATGATATCGGATTGTATGACGAAGGATGATGCACGCCGTTTCTCATTAGTTCTGCTGCATATCTTTCAAAGGACAAGCCATCATGCCCCCTTGCCATATATTGAGCTTGAGTTCTGCGAGTGCAGGTACCAGCAAAGATATCTAGCGACTCCTGATTTGATGCTAGTGTTGAAGTTGAAGAAGATTCCAACCGGCTCTGGATTGACAGGGAAGATCTCTCTAATTCGGACAATGCGACAGGTGAGGGAGTTGAGCCAGGCACTACATGCAGAGTTTCACCAGGACAATAGGCTACTCGCATGGGTACCAACCTAAGCAATGGTCATAGTCGGCATGAGGACATAAAAGGTGAATATGAGAACAAATTCACGAAGAGTGGCGCGCTCTATTTTTTTCATAATTTTTTGGAATTTACAAGACATCTTCTGAAGAGACAAGGAAAGGGATTGAGCTCCCGTCTGGTCTTCGTAAGGCAATGGTTTCTGGAAAGATATCGATGATGGGCTCTAGCATGACAACAGGCCCTTTTGAGGCCGAGTCGGTCCGGACAGGCACTTGAAAGGATAGAGTTTCGCCATTGACAACATGCTGGATAGTTTGTGCCTCCGCATTAGAGTCAGAGTCAGAGCTGGAGTCAGAAGAGTCAGGGTTAAAAGCTGAGTCTGGATTCGCGTTTGAGTATAGGAAGTTAGAGTGCGCCGAAGCATGCCTGACCATTGTTCTGTGCATAGCTTTTTTTTTTTTTTTTTTTGAAAAAATAAAAAAAAATTAATAAATGAAAATAAAAAAAAAAAAAAAAAAAAAAAAAAAAAAAAACCCTCCTTGAAATTTACGAAATTTACGAAAAGTAAAAGTTGAAATGAATGAAGATTAAAGAATGAGGATGAGGGAAGGGAGGAATTGAAAAGGTATAGTAAAGTGTCAAGCAAATGAGTGAGCTTGTGTGCCTTTGTTTGGCGAAGTTGCTATTTTTCAAAGAGAGCACCGATAGGCTGTGGCCTGCCTAAAGAGGTATCTGCCAAAATAACACATGCATATTAACATTGATCATGAATCTCTTTTGAACAAACAATACAAACAAACAAACAAGCAGCATACATGTTCATATGGATTGTGAATATTCACTATCCAGGAATGTTAATCGCGTCTGTGTTGTTCAAACGGGGGGGTCCATTTTGCGGGGACAGATCGAACCTGAGATGACTATGACTAAGAAAGAAAAAGACTCACGTGGGGATACTCTTACGCTATTTAGCTTGTCTAAAGCGCAACGCAACTTGGGACGGAAGAATTTCAAACCTAGTTCTGATCACGACGAGAACCATGCAAAGACCTCAAGTCAGCTTTGGGTCGCCTTCTTTTTTCATTTTTCATTTTTCAATTAAACATGACAGAGATGTTTGGGGGAAATGGGGTTACATATTCAATTATGTGGAATTGGAGTGTTTAGTTCGAATTTGCACCGAGAATATCAAAAAAACGAGGTCTGTCTGACTGTTCGGATGTTCAAAGTCCATACCAGCAAATGTACATTACAGTGCCCGCAATGTGAGCACAGAATGACAGATCGTTTCTTTTTTAGTGTGTGGACTATGCCTAATTGGATGCATGTTACATCTGATAAGATCACTTGCAAAGCAAGAAAAAAACAGACTGACGCTGTTCCTGTCTGGGCGATGTTTCATTGAAAGAGTTATCAGATCCTTCTTATTTGCTTTGTTCATTCACTTTCTTTTCTTTTTTACTCCTCCTTTTTTTTCATTTTCTTTCCTCTTCATACTTCTCTTTCTTTCTCCTGTCCCTTTTTTTTTTCTTAGCGCAAAGCCGCCTTTTCTATCGCATTGACTCAGGTAATCCTTTTATTTTTTAGGAGCATGATTTTTTTTCTTTTTTTTTTTTTTTTTTTTTTTTTTTTTTGCTTTCGAGATATGTGTGTTGGAATCAAGTTCATCTGTCAAACATTCTCATGATGAATGAAATGAATGAACAGCAAATGAGAAATAGCGAATTTATAATAAAAAGATCAGGCACATGAGTATACGGAGACTCCCGAGGTTGTTTTGAATTTTTGAAAATGTGGAATAGTCAGCCTCACAGCTTCCTATTCCCGTACTACTCTTTTGCCTTTCCTTTCATTACGTATGCAAAGTGGACAAGAAGCCTTGTTTTGGATTGAAATAACATGACCATTGAAGAAAAAAAAAAAAAAAAAAAAAAAGTCTAAACCAGCAAGGAATAGGAGGCCATGAGAAGCAAGGGAGAGGTGTATCACGCATAAAAAGAGGGGGTAGGGGAAAGACTGACCGCATTCAAAAATAAAAACGAACTCTCCATTAAAATCGAATAGTCATCCTTACCTGCTCTCTAATCCCAGGATGGCATCAGATTGTATTTTATTATTGTCTATTTTTCATTTTCCCACTTTCCCATGGTTATATGCTGGTGTAACGACTATTTTTTTTTTTTTTTTTTTTATTGCGCTTCCAGTTTGTGATTAAACTGACAAACTCCTTTCGTTTCTAATGTTGGCAAAAGGTGTCATTTAAGCCACACAATGCACCATCTGCACCAAGCCGACGCCAACCATGGCCACGAAAATGAGAGCACTCCCTTCCTCGCTTCTGCTGCCTCAGCCCAGCAGCAGCAGCAGCCAGCGTCCTCACGCTCTCCTTCACGTTCGCCTCGTTTAGACTACCGCTCTGTCAACAGATCATACTCACCCTTGAAGCAAATCGATAGCCATTGCAACAACGACAACTCCTCCAATAACAATAGGAACAAGGGCAAGAGTAAAAAGAATACAAAATCTCCCTTTGACTCTGATTCTGACTCTGACCAAGACGGCGACCATCCAGGAGGTCTGGCGTCATCTGCTTCCTCCATTTCCTCGCTCTTGCCTGACGACCAAGAGAACTCTCCCATATCTCCTTCTACAAGCCCCCTGACTCAACGCCGTCGTGGTCATCGCCTTCATTATCTCCAGATGTTGCTTGCAATTGCTGCTCAGCTTGGACTCTTGATCTTCTTTGGAACTTTGGCAGGTGTCACCGCTAAAGCACCATGGGTCTATCCATACTCATGGCATCCTATCTGTATGGGCCTTTATGGCTTCGTTGCCACCGAAGGTAAATATAAAAAACCCTTGCATGAATGGACTATTTTCTCTGAATATCATCTCCTCCAATTCGTTTCCCATTGTTCACATTCAAATGTTTGATTGATTACATGACCTCATCTGTCTTTTACTGTCTTTTAGGCATTTTACTGCTTCAGCCAATTGAGAAAGCATCGCAAAAGAGAGCTGCACGGACAGTGCACGGAATTTTGCAAATTTTGGCTTTGATATTCTCTTTAATAGGATTCGTGGCAATTTATAGGAACAAGGATCTAAAAAAGAAAGTCCATTTTCACACAAACCATGCTCTTCTCGGGTGTGCCGCCGTTGCTGTTTTCTTTCTACAAGTCTTATTCGGCGTTCTGGTCGCTTATGCACCTCGGCGGATGTTTTCATGTATTGGCTATGCACGGGTTTTGAGAATTCATCGTGTGGCAGGCTATGTGTCGATTGTATTGATGTGGGGGACATTTTGGTTGAGCGTATTGACCAATTGGATGAAGACCAATTTTGCCAACCATGAATGGGTCTTTGCGCTGGGAATGGGTATGATTGCGGTGGGAATCGTTGGGCAAGTCACTCCTTCCAGACTCTGGTTGTCCCGCAGCAGCAATAACAGCAGCAATAACAACAGCAACAACAAACGTTCTCTGGTTCAGAGTAATGCTGACAACAGCTTTTCACCGTAAAATATCATGTCCCTTCACTTCGCCCTACTCTATTATACTTATTCCATCCATTCTGCATATAAAGTTCATCCATTCATAATCTTTTCTATTATAATAGTTATACATTCTAGTATTACAAAGGTGTGATAAAGTTATTTGATCAGCTATTTAATTATGATCCAACGACGTTCAATGAGCGTTTGCGGTGTTTGATTTCGCCAGGAATAGGGCCCAATCCAAGCTGATCTGCAACAGCCCTAAGTAATGGAGTACTTGGTACATCATACCGTAAGCTTGCCAATGGATCACCACGAGATGGACCAAGATTGATTATGGCAATCGGAAGACCCGTATCTTTTGCCAACTTGACAAGGCGAAATGCAGAATAGGTAGCCAAAGAAGACCCAATGATCAAGAGACCATCGGATTCCAATATTGCTTGATAGGTATGCTCCTTGACACGAACAGGGACATTTTCGCCAAAGAAGACAACGTTGGGTTTGTAATGGCCAGATCCACAATGTGAGCATGTTGGATACCGGAATGAGCGATAGTCAAGTAATTTGTTACGCGTTTGTTGGTGCTGTTGCTGTTGCTGTTGTTGTTGCTGTTCGGGTGTCAAAAGCTCAACATCTCCATCGGCATTCATCCTCGAATAGAGACTGGAGGACGTCTGACTCTGAAGCAGTGCGTCCCATTCTGGATTCATATCTGCAAGAATCTTTTGGAATTCAGATCGATCTTGTTCATGTTCACAACTCATACATTGAACGCGATGCAGTGATCCATGCAGCTCAACCACATCGGTCGTTCCTGCCTTTTGGTGCAGTCCATCCACGTTCTGAGTGATTAGGGTTCGAATATATCCACTTTTTTTGTATCTCTGGGCTTCATTCTCTTGTAGACTCTTCGAGTCATGACCTATATTTTCAGCAGGAAGAGGACCTGGGCTGATTGAAGGAGGCGAGAACCGAGTAGGTTGCTGAAGCGCGGTGAGAGCAAAATGAGTTGGGTTGGGTTGGGTGGTCATGATGGGAGGAAATCCAAAGAAGGATCGAGCCCAGTAGCGATGGCGAGCTTCATTGGAGGCTACAAAGGCCTGATAGAATATAGGTTTGTAATCTGGATTAAGGGTGTATGTGCCATTCTCACCACGGTAGTCTGGGATCGCAGAGTCTGTGGAGACACCTGCACCTGTGAGAACTGTGATATTAGGCCCATGATCACGGAAGAATGAAGTTAGTTCTTGAACTGCAACTGGGGAAAAGGCTTTATTGACATTTGAAGAAACAGACGATCTAATTGAAGTTGCGACAGAGCGCGAGGAGATCCTCACACGCATCTGTTATATCGTTACTTAAATTAATGATAGAGAAGAGTAAGGAATGAGTGGCTTTCTTGCCCTCCCGTTACTTCAGTGAGGAATCAAGAATAAAGAATGGAGACAATAACCGAATTTTGCGATGCATTAAACAATGGAGCATTCATAAATACGTGAGTAACGTGACCAAGCTCACATTTCCCGCTTTTTTTTTGCTCTCTCGCTCACACTTTTACTCTTTTTATACAAAGTTTTTTTTCTTTCTCCATTGTCTGTTATAATCCATCCCATTCCAATAACCAACGTTAACCAATCAACAACTATAATTGCTGCAATGCTTGCTTCTGCTCAATAACATTCAACCCCCTTCACGATCCTCTTCTACTCCTTAAACAATCTGCCTGTGCCTCTTGCTTTTGTTGCTAGACCACCTGCTGCTTGCCTTGACTTGTCTTTCTCATTTCCCGCTTTTTCTTATTTCTTTTCTTTTTTTTTTTTCCGTTCTCCCTTTCGTCTACTCGCTGTACTCTTCTCTTTTTAAAGTCCTTTATTCTAGGCGATCTATCCTGTTCTTTCTTTCTCTCTCCTCTCGTCAAAATATAACATTCGGCCATGCTTGCTACTACATCTCAACATCTCAACTATCATGAGCTGGACAATATCCTCAGCCAGCCAGAGACTGAACATAACTGGGCCGCCAAAGAGGCTACTTTAAAGACCTTAGGAGCCGCATGCCACTCGGGTATAGCTCAGAACAATGAGTACATTGTTTTCATTAAGAATCATCGAAAGGCTTTTGCTGAATGTGTAAGTATAAGTCTTCGGAAAGGCATTCATGAATAACAATAAACAAAAGTCTCGTGTTTTCTTTTTAGCTTCTCTCTTTTGACTTTTTTTTTTTTTTTTTTCTTGTGGTACTAATAAACCTTTTTTTTTTTTTTTTTTTTTTGTAAACTTTGTGCTATGACATCCATTTCCAGCTCCTTACAGAACGCACTCGTTTATCAGGAGCGGCATGTGAACTGGTTGAAAAGTTGTCGACAGCGATGGGTCGCGACTTTGGAATACACTTCCCTGACCTATTCACAAATCCTTTACTCAAAGTCTGTGCTAGGACTAACAAGGTCATGGTTTCACGCTCTCTCAAGGCCCTCAACAGCATGATCAACGCAGGTAATGTTGTTCCCTTACCTAGAGCATGCAGTGCGTTTGCAACCAACAACAAGACACTCAGGATCGCATGCATTGGGATTATTGCTAGCTGCATCACGCAATTCTCTTCTCAGGAATTGGAGCCTCATCTCCATGCGTTTGAACCGATTTTGAAGGAAGGTGTGTCCGATGCAGCACCAGAGGTCAGAGACACAAGCAGAAAATCGTACAAGGTCTATGCAGAAAAGTTTCCAGAGAGATCACAGATGTAAGTAAGCATGCAGGACAGTACAACACAATAATACCCCTCTTTTTTTTATTGGGATCGAGGATAATATTAAACAACACCTGATTACATCTTTTGTATGCATGTATGTGTTGTTTGTGCTGTTGTCCCGCCTTCCCATTTTTTTTTTTTAATACCTCTCTATTATCATGGATCTATGATCTTGCTACTGCAGAATATGCTTTTTTTTTTTTTTTTTTTTTTTTTTTTCGTTCTACTGGCTCATATCTATTTGCTCATCGTATTATTAACTCATTTTTGACAATTCGCTCTTTTTTCTTTTCTTTTTTTATAGACTTACAGCAACATTGCCAGCAAATGTACTCAAGTATTTACTTCCTGACACAAGATCATCTGGACCGCAGTCAAGAGCAACCGTGTCTAGCCGCCTGGCGTCAAGTACAGGTCGTTCAATAGATGGAGGAGAGTTGCCACGTCACCAGTCCAGCCGCGAACTCACTGCGGGACTCAATAGACCACCAAGCAGAGTTGGGCCTGTTCGCTCTAGAACAGTGTCTTTGGTTGACCATAGCTCATCATCATCATCATCATCATCAAGTAACTTTAAACCGCCTACGCATTCATCTCAGCATACATCTCAATCGAGCCACTCCTATTTGCACCACGGAACACAAGCTCAGCAGTCGCATGGACCCTTGTCACAGCAGCATCTCCATCATCACACTACACATACCTTGACACGAAACCATGGACCAGCTAGTAGGACTGGCTCGCTGACAGACTTGTCTGAAGGATCATCAGGACATGGTGCCCATCGTTTATCATCTCAAAGAAACCGCTCATTCAGTAGCAACGCGTTAACAACTACCCAGCGTTCTCCTTCCATCAATTTGGCAACTAACGGAGGACCTCAAAGGGTCGTTCCTCCTGCTCCTTATAGTGCTGACGGCTCAAAAACAACTCGACCAAGCTCATCACAGAGTCGGTTTTCCAAGACAGAGCCCGTTTCAAAATCTAATCGGGCATCAGTGCTCTCCAATCATCCTACTGCTTCTGCTGACCGCGAACACCAACCAATGAGCGCTAGTGAGCGAGCCAAGGCCTATGCAGCGAACCTGAAAGCTGAGATGGCGAGCCGTCGCGCTGCAGAGACCCACATGCGGATGGGATTGAACGGTGCCACGAGAAGAGCTACCGCAGATTTAGGTCACAGTGGGTTTCATGCTTATGGATCCATATCATCTTCTGTCTCTGCTAGCTCCAATGCAAGCACAGCCTCAACGTCCACCGCTACCTCGACGACCACTGTCTCCCCTGCCTCTTCCTCTTCCACATCACCCACTACCGTTCATCCTCCCAACCACGACTATCTCTTCTCAACTTTCAGAAGTCAAACGAATTCCCAATTAGGGTCATCACCCCCAGAATCCTGCCCTTCTCCTGAGGCTAGACATTCGACGCCACCCATGTCTCAGCCACCAGAAGAGTCTCTTGCAGGTGCTACTGGTGTTGTCAGCGGTGCTCTAGAAACCCCTCTATCACCCACATTCATGGCTCAGGTTTCCTTGGATACCTCCTCTAACAATAGCATGGAGGATGCACATCCTTCTGAAGGACAGCCCAGCAGGACACACTCGTCACAGCCACAATATCACGGCCTATCGGGCGATGACAGCACAGCCAATTTGGCAGGATTTTCTCCTGCACCATTGTCGCCATTGTCGCCTCGTTCCCCCCATTCACCCCACTCGCTTTACTCGCCTCTCCAGCAACAGCAACAAGATTCAGTCTATGTGCCACCATCACCTAATTTTGAGCCAAACCATTCTGAGGAGCGTAATCATGACTTTAATATCGTAGGTACATTTGTTGGGATTGACAAGGATCATGATCATGATGACAAGGACCATGACCATGATCAGTGCTTAGATCACAACATGAGTATCCCAGATCACGAGAGCTTGTTTGGAAATACAGAGAACTATCTGCAGGCGGAGCAAGAAATTTTAGAGCTGCAAAAATCGCTTCGACTCTCCAGTCAACCAACAGGAAAGGAAGGTGATAGCATGGTTGAGGACCATAACGAGCTCAATGAGCATTTTATGGACGAGGACCCACTGTCACTTGATCAGGCAGAGGAGATGGAGGTTAAGGCCTATGTGGAGCGTTATGGGGCTGCGATGGAGGCAGAGGCGGAGGAAGAGATCATTGCAACGTCAGTAACAACAACGACTGTAACCACAACAACTGTGTCGCAGTCGACGAATGAAGTATCCGATGTCACACCATAGCATTTGCATATTTGTCAGTGTCAACCTCCTCAGGAAAGCATTCAAGTATACACACAAGGCACAGCACATATAAAACCTCATGATATTATAAATGCCAAAGAAATAAAATAAACGAGCCAAAGATCATGGCCTCGCCGCGGTCGGCTCTTGTCTTGTTGGAAAATCTAATGCTTTGCCTGAGTTACGTTCAAGGTCGAAAGAAAATAGTAAATTATAATTTCTCACAGGGATGGAGACAGTTGTTGCATTCTTTACAGGGCGCCCATTGCATAAAAGATTAAAGAAAATACTTTTCTTGTGCTTATGGACATTCATCCTGTATTAATGACGCACATTTTATACTTTTTCTGAACATACCTCTCTCTATGTTTCTCGTACACAGACCTGTAGCTATGCTTTTAATATGCTCTGATAAATATGATAAAAACTTCAATAAATACCCCATGGGTATGGTATGTAGACCTACATCTTGTTCTTACTCTACTATTTATCTTGTCTGCCAAAAACTTTTCATCAGTGAATGCATGGACTGTTTTATTTTTATCAGAAAATGGATTCAGATGTTGCTCTTTGTTTCAACACCTTCAGTACATTTGCGTGCGTTAGATATTCATTGGCTCTCAGATTTCGGCATCAATGGTGGAAATAGGAGCGACATTGTTGATTGTGTTTATTGCTTGGAGGTAAAAGCTATTTAATCACCCTCTTCTTGCTGGGTGGTACCTTGTTGGTGATGTTGTACAGTGCGTCTTGTAGATGGATGGGAGAGCGAGAAAGAGGGCAATCTTTTGATGTGTGGGTGTGTGAATTGGATAGTTGAGAAAATATATGCATACAGAAATATAGATTACAACATGGTTTTTAACAGAAGCGACGCGTTTGAGTGTGTTTCCTCGGTACTAAATTTTGTTTAAATTCACCAAAATGCAATGGGTAGACCTCAATTTATTTTGTGGAATGTTTATCCTCTCACCCGTTTGTAACCCGAGAGATTACTAATCTTTTGATAGTTGGTGGCAGTTCTCACTCAAAGCCGATCGTGCTATAATTACCTATATCCCTATATCTAAATAGCTAAAATACTTTAATAGAATAGTGATAGCGAAGAGACCAAAACACTCTTTTTTGTTACATTGATAAAGATCCTTATTTTTGTCTCATTACATTCCAAGTTTATTATTATCAGGGTTGATTTTTCACCAATAAAATAGTCAGAACCTGCCTTGGGTCGTCTGAAGCACGCAGTGTCGCATACTCAGCAGCACATGTAGAGCTTCATATTGTACAATCACCTGAAAGAAAGTTTGCTCAAAAAATAAAATTTTAAAGAGAAGTACTCTTCAATCAGCATGTACTGCCCAAAAACTTCAGTGATTATCCACATTGGCCTCATTAATAAAAGTGTAAATTCCATCTTGGGTGGTGAAGTATTTTTGTATATCACAAATGAGCTGCTTGTCAGGAATTCAAAAAAAAAAAAACTCTGACCAGACTTTCTTTCGGGTGACTGTAGAGCGGAATAGAGCGTTAAAATATTTTGTAGATAGAAAAGTAAGTGAGAACAGGATATGGGTCTACACATCACACCCATGGGGCATTTATTCATTTTCTGGTGGAGGTAATTACGTATCTATCTATAGGATGACAAAAATTCGTTTTAAAAACTTCAAATCAAAGATTTATCGCGTCTATGTGTGGCGCGTTATTGCCACTAATTTCTACTGCTAATCTTTTTAGCGCATTAGTGTTTTTTACCCTAATTTTTTTCTACCATAATATTGCATACTGTGGAATATGCAACAGAACGCGATGAGTATCGCGGCTCCTACGGCACTGCAACTTCCAACAGTAATACTTCTAGACTACTCTAGACTCATCTTTGTTTATTTCATTCGAAATAAAAAAGCTAGAATAATGTAGTCTGTAGGATACACGTTGCCGCTTGTAGATGAAATAAAGACGCCTTGCAAATAGTTTTTATTTTTATTTGCACGGGGGTGGTACAAATAAGGGGTGTACGAGTCGCGCAAATAGCTTTATCCTTATTTCAGTCTTTCAATTAAAACTCGCTTTTAATCGGCGGGCTTCCTCTAAATAAAAATGTCGAAAGACAGGAAGCATTAGGATCGTATAAATATGTTGACGCACCTCTAGCCGTTACTGTCACTGGATTATAGATGAATGTCACGATCAAAAAGCTCGTTGAAACCTTTTTTTGTTGGATGTCAACAAGTTCAACAGGAACTCCTGTGCTTCTCATCAACACAGGATAGTTCTCAGTAAACAAGATACGAGAATTTTACAGAAAAACAAGAAATAGAGGTCAAATAACACTAGATAGGTTGCCAAGCAAATCATGAGGGTGTTCCTTGACAACTGGTTTGCCAAAGAGAGTCTTCTAAATTCATTATATTTGGCACCTAGGCTGCAAATTAGATTAATCCAATTAAAAATATTAAGAGGTTGCCAAGTTGAATAAGATGGGATAACGCTTATATTGAGGTTTATTTTTAGTTTAAGAACTAGAGGAAGCAGTTTTTCAGACGAGGATTTATGCGTGGACTATGTATTAGGATAAGATATCGGAGTCTTTTTACAGCTCGACTTGCTGAATCCCGAACGTTATTTTAGAGTGACGAATGTAGAAGAGACTTTTATTCATTTTGGTTGAAGACGCTAAATTATGCATCATTCGTCTCGTTTGTGAACAGTATTTCATATGTTATTTGAACAATCTTGGTTGTCTTCCTAATTACAATGAACGGAGGAGGAGAAAGACCAAAAGAAGGATTCTGTGGTGAGCCCATGGCCCTAGCAGACAAGCATCTAGGTTGATCTCTTCTGCCGGCTCTACCGTTATAGCAGTCAATGCTTACTTGCAACGTGATCTTGCTTCCACGGTCCATTACTAAAAAAAGAAAGCAGGCGGATAAAAATCGATAGATAAAAAAGCGACAAAAGAGATGAAACTCTGGACACCCAATGAAGGGTGAGCTCGACGAACCATATGGTCCCTCTCACTCATTGGTATCTCTCCAACTGCCGTGGAACCAAGATCAGCGGCTAGGACTGCATAGCCATTGGGCAGAGTTGCATAGTCCGTGCCAACCGTCCTGGGCGACGTCTCCAGATGCGGGGAGCAAATACTCAGCGGCATGCGGGGAGCAAATACTCAGCGGCATCCAGATAGGCAGGGACTCAATATCCAGAAAGGCACCCATTGCGTAAAACATCAAAATTTGGCTGAACACCCACTCCAAGCAGGGTGAGCTCGACGAGCGATGTAGCTCCTCTCACTCATTGGTATCTCTCCAACTGCCGTGGAACCAAGATCAGCGGCTAGGACTGCATAGCCATTGGGCAGAGTTGCATAGTCCGTGCCAACCGTCCTGGGCGACGTCTCCAGATGCGGGGAGCAAATACTCAGCGGCATGCGGGGAGCAAATACTCAGCGGCATGCGGGGAGCAAATACTCAGCGGCATCCAGATAGGCAGGGACTCAATGTTCAGCAATACGCAAGGACAAGAAAGAATTCGCTGAGTACCCCAGTGCGGGGTGAGCTCGACGAACCATATGGTCCCTCTCACTCATTGGTATCTCTCCAACTGCCGTGGAACCAAGATCAGCGGCTAGGACTGCATAGCCATTGGGCAGAGTTGCATAGTCCGTGCCAACCGTCCTGGGCGACGTCTCCAGATGCGGGGAGCAAATGCTCAGCGGCATCCAGATAGGCAGGGACTCAATGCTCAGCAAGGTGCCTTAGATGAAAGGAGAGGTAACTATGATGAAGAGAAAGACCGAGGAGGAAAATGTGAATGAGTCCTCAATTATGTCTCCAGCACTGATGATCAATATGAATTAGTATAAATTTTTCCATCACTTACTGTCCTGTCCTCTTCCTTTGCCAGGTATTTCCAAGTATTCATGTGGCTATGGCTACAGAAAAGAGAGAAGAGAAAGACTGTTTAGTAAGTCGTCTGTAGTGAGCAAACAGCTCTTCTAAATGTTGCTTGCTGTAAGGAATGAGTTGGTGTGCTGATGAAAGGAGGTTCGTCACCAGGCTGTGTGGCTTATCCCTTCGTCCGTCACAAGGTTTTTAGTTATAACTTATAATGAGGTGACGTAGTAGGCTTTTTGCTAAATCCATCCCTTTCTGCCAGTTGATACTTCCGAATCACCGCCATTTAATCCTCTTCCATCGCTCATTACCCATTTTATTTATGTCAGGATAGCTCTCCTGCAGACTCCATTCAGGCCCTTCTCGTGTTTCTGTAGTCCATCTCTTGTCCCAGGTAACCTTTTTACTTTTTTTAAAAAAAAAAAAAAAAAAAAAACGCGTAAATTCAAATTAGCCTACTTCATTTCTAACTCTCTGTCTTCCTTTCTGAGATAGCCGTCCTTTCCACAATGGTATTTATAAATATCACGAACATGCTAGCTATTTCGATTAGTTCGTTAGCTTATAGTTAATTATTTTTCTTAATGCAAGTTATAGGTCCTCACTACTGATACCTTAGTTGCCTCGAGTAACGGTGAGGATGCAACTGAAGAGGTCCTTGAGCCAGGCTTCGAATTCTACGATCATGATGAAGCTACCGACGTTGATACGGATCCTGAAGAGCACGACTGTGATGATGGTGAAGACTATTCTTCGGATGTGTCAGATTCCGAGCCAGAAATAGTGTGGGGGCCAGTTGAACCATCCGGTGAAGACAATACCTCTGGGAATGATCTCGCAACAGAATCTCTTAAGAAAACTTTCGTTGAGGCGCCATCTGAAAATAACGTAGAAGAAGTAGAGGATATATCGGGGTTGAGTCAAGATGAGGAGGCTCGTGCAATCAGTCTGGCTTCCACAATTGTGTCTGCGCAGCTACAAGAATACTCTTGGATTGAGTCGATGGTCCCAGAGGCTAAGATTAGGGATATTGTTGATGGCCTCAGGATTAAAAAACAGGACTACGATTATTTGCCGCACGTATTCTATGTGGACAAAAGAGACTTTGAACTGTGGAAGGATCGAGATGGCAGCGATCACTTTTTTATTTGGAATAAAGGCAACTCTGAGATAAATGGTAGAAATGAAGACAATGAAGACTCTGAAATCATCAACGACAATGATAGCAAAGGCAAACTGCATTCATTTCAACTTTATTTCTGCCACTGTGCAGGCGCCCCACGCAAAAAAAAGATTGCTGACCAAGATCAACTACTTGAGAGGCCAGCCAAGAAAACTCGCAATGTTTATAAACCGACCAAGAAAGTAGGCTGTAAAGCCAGACTAATTGTTCATGACGTAAAACCCAATATGGAAGAGTTCGCAAGTAGAGGAGAAAGGAGCCAGCTGCGTGTGATATATTACTACAAGCACACTGGGCATACTCTTGCCAGTCTCGAGGTCTTTCAACATCTCAGAGTGACAGAAGAAACAAAATCACGAATTCGAAACCTTGTCCGTTTAGGTCTCTGTACAAGAAAGATTCTGACAAGGATAAACCTGTCTGGCAGCCAGGCATTTTCGCGACACCAAAGAGGGTCTTTGCAGCGTGACCATGTCCTGAAGTATGAGGATGTGTACAATATTTATTATAAATATTCAAGTGGGCAGAATCAGCTTGAAAAGAATGACTTAGTCTCGATGAGGCTCTGGATGGACAAACTAAAGGACAAGGGCTTCACTGTATTCACGCTCGACTACCACATCATAATAGACGGGGTGAATCATGCAAGATTTGCATATGGGTTTATGTCGCCGTTCCAGAAATCAGTTTATGGATCCAATTTTAAACACATTGGGCTAGATTCAACGCATGGAACAAATCGCTCTAAACACCAGCTTTACACCATAATTGTGCGGAACCCACAAAGTCTGAGTGCTATCCCAGTTGCCTTCTTGCTTACGAACGATCATAGCCATGTACCGTTGGCAAAATGGTTGAAACATATCAGAGAAACCATTGGCTCTCCTGAATACATCACCACTGATGATGCTCGAGCAGAATACAAAGCAATCCGATTGGCGTTTGGAGACTCAGTCACAGTTCATTTATGTCTATGGCATGTTATGAAAGCTTGGAGCACCAAGCTTCGAAATGTTATCTGTGCAACGCAAGACAAGGCAGCTAAGGAGTTGAGGGAGGAAGCGATGGGGGAGCTCCGTAGAATTTTGTTTGATCCAAACCGTACGCGAGCTGAGACTCTTATTTCAGAATTCGAGTTGAAATGGCAGGATCATAATCAGGGCAAAGTCTGGAATTATTTTAGATAACGGTACCTCAGTGAAGACCGAAGGAGAAGGTGGATGAAATGTTATCGTATGGGAAAGTTTTATGCCGGGATGGATACTAACAATTACGTCGAGTCCTGGCACAACCACCTTAAGTCGCACTTCTTACGAGGTTATACAAACTGCAGGGGAGATAGATTGGTTTATATCTTAACTCATGATGTAGATGAGTTTTACCAAATGATGGCAATGCAGACTGTGCGACGCTATGGGCAACATTTAAAAGGCGAGAGAGATGACTTTCACCAAAGAAAATTTCTAGATGGTCTAGAAGACCTTCCACAGCGCATTGTTCACGAGCAGCAAGTGGGAGACCGAACCGTTTACTGTGTGCGCTCGTTCTCCGTATCTGGCGGATATTATTTCGTGGTTGCCACGAATGAAACTATCTCAAGATGTAACTGTCAGTACTTTATGTATTTTCAGCGCCCCTGCAGACATATGTATCTTTTGCATCAAGTTCATAAGGATAACCCAGACCCACCACTCCACATCATACATGATGTCCTTGAGAGGGTCCCTGATAGACATGCTATGATCCAGAGTTTTCAAGATGGCCTGGAAGGGAATGTTAACCCCAGCATGAGTGATGCTCTGTTGGAGGTAGAGGATGCTGAAGCAGAGGAGGTTGCTGAGGCGGAGAGGATTGCTGATGTGGTTACTGAATCTTTGGAGATACTCAAAAAGAGTCTCCATGATTCAGATAGCATTGTGAGAAGTTCCGACGCAGCAAGGGAATTAAGTGATATAGTTGAACGGTTTTGTTCTTTACAAAGAACGATAAATACATCTGGGAACCAAAAACGGCAGCGCCAAAAAAAAAAATATTTACATGTATATATTTGATCAAAAAACTATTCAACCCAATTCAATCAAAGAGAGCACAATTGAAATAGCCAATCAGAAATCAGGATTTCTTTTTTTTTTTTTATACAGAACAATGAAAAAAAGAAATCCATTCTCTGTTGAGATAGAGTATCTACAAGACTGAAAACCATATATTTTGTAGGTAAGATCCATTGGTACGATTTAAAAAAAAACTTGAGAAGATTCGGTTAAGTCTTCAGTAAGATACCTCCATTCAAAGAACTTGTACATTGAAAATATTCAAGATTACGTACATCTTATTTCGTTCAAAAGTAATATCACTCTGTCAGTAATGGCGATACACATTGCAAAATATAGATTCTGGTACCCAAAAGCTATATCTATAAGCCATGTATATGCACTTCAAGGAACTAGCAATGCGGTTGTCAAGAATATGCCCATTGAATTCTCTAAATAGAGTAATTTCTGGAATTTATAGTCTCTCCTCCATCTTTAAACAGTAAGGATGGTTATTTTTGTAAACTAAGTCGCTGTAAAAATACCACAGTTGGATTCAGCATTGACATGTCCTTTTAATCTGAAAATATGGTGAAGTTTGAAGGCTTTATCATAGAGCTCTGCTTTTTTTACTAATTTCAACGAAACATTTTTTTAAACAAGTGTCTACCAAGCTACACTTGGGTTTTTATGTCACTACGGATACTCAATTTCTTCAGAAACTTCAATTACTCTATATCGCTTTATATTAGTGTCTTTTGGCATTATCCAAAGTTCGGTTTGGATTGAGGTTCATTTAATTGACTTTTATATATGGTTTTCCCATATGATTATGGACTTAGAGACAGGTTAGAGTGAACTTCCATATATATTTTGGCTCACATGACCCACATGAAATAACTTTTATTTTTTGTTTAAGGGTGTCGCTGTCGCATATTTGGCTAACTTGAGTATCTAAGGGGACTCACAAATTTGCCAGCAATCCATGGGCATTGTCTTGAAATTTCATGAGTTTTTTATTTGCACAAATAAAGAAGCCAGGATAGCTCCATGACAATTTAGTTTTCGGTCATTTATTTCGACATCGAAAGAAAGACTTTCGCATGACCCTAGCATCCCCTTGGGAGTCCATTGTATCGTTTATTTATTGACTGATGTAATATAACAGCGATAATATTCGCTGCCGTAGTATCGACTTGAAAGGAGGGCAATCTGAGTGGAACCATTCTTCCGCACCATGGAGCTTGACTAACTTGATCTTTTCTTGTACAGCTCGGCAAGACTTGATTTGTCACATCGTTCGCTTCCTCGTCTTCTTGCATTCCTTTGATATATCTGGCTTGGTAAACAGCTTATAGAGTTTGTTGGGCCTGTTGAAACCGGAGGGAACCACAGCAACATATCATACCCAAGGTGATACAAATATCTCTGTTGGAGTGAGTGGTGAATTGTGTGTGGTTCAGATGTAGTGGACATAAATGGCGAAAGAATGCATCGAAAGGATGTGAGCGGTTATGAGAGCAAGGAAGAAGGGGCTGCTATGCCTGTTAAAGTCCTTGGCAAGAGAGCATGGGTAGCGGTTGTGATCAATGGTATAGTTTATAGACCCTATCTTCCACGTACAGCAATGCATTGTTGTTGTTTTCAGACCTGGCACCAATCATGCGAGGTATTTCTTTTTCTGAGGGTTCCTTGTGTTAAACGGCTAGACAGAAAGCTTAGAAGAGATACAGACACAACGGTGAAAAAAATGTATGTGAGCTGTGTTTATTTGTTGTCTGCACATGCCTTCTTTCATCGCGGGCTTTTTTTTTCCTTTTTTGTTCGTCAATCACTGTGTGCACGAATAAGCAGCTGAAGCATCTCTTAAGTTTCTGTACATGTATAAACACATTTTACATCGCGACGTCTTTTTTTGTTCAAAACACAAGCGTTTTCCATTGGTGCCTCCAAACAAACTTTATTTTGGCGGCCACTCCACAATCATCCCATGGTTATAACAATCCCTAGGAAAGGATCAAACGCGTCGGTATCAATCTCGCTTCTGTATTTCTAGATGCATATGTTTTGGCGATTGATATCAACTATCAAATTCACACATACACACACCAAACGACCGCCAAAAACCACCACTCTCGCTTCTGCTCTCCCTCCATCCACAAGGCGCTGCGCAATATCACCATTAACAAGGCATCGTCCAGTAAGAAAGGGTGCTTAGATAGCTTTTACTCCAAGCAATAAGCGCATGCAACTACATCACTCCTATCTCCGCCATTGATGCCGGAATCTGAGAGTCAACGAATATCTCTGCTTTAACGCAATAGTACTGGGGCTGTTGGAGCAAAGAGCATCATATGAAGCCATTCTCTGATAAAAAAGACTTTTTTTTCTTTAGTTGTTACCTTTGACAAGGATATAATCACCGAGGCATTTATTACCCCTGTTCAAAATTATAAATCTTCTTTTATTCATTAAATTCCTCACAAAGCACAAAGCAAGGGCCAGTGCAAACAAAAGAAACTGAAAAAAAAAAAAAATTATGTAACAAAGGATCGACATCGACACTGTATGCTGTATCTGGAGATGATTTTTTCGAATGCTCACTTTGGTATCTCAATGCTATTGTTTCCAATCTGCCGTTCATACGAGAGCTTGTATTTATTTGTCAATCTCTGCTATTGACTTGAACAAAACCCCAATCCAAACAAAGGAACTGAATAAAGATTGATGTGGCCTGTGAAGCAAAGGATCGATATCAAAACTATATGAGACAATGATAAAACTCAATCAATCCAGGATATAAAAAGGGATCATTGTCTTCCTCCTTCAAAGTCCCATCCCTTTTACCACTGCCACTTGTTCCTGTATCTTTTCCTCAATATAAAAAAGCTCATCCTTTTATACCTTTGTCGCTCTTTTTTTTTTTTTTTTTTTTTTTTTTTTTTTCATTTCTTTTCATCGCCACCATTTTTCCTTTTTTCTTTCTCTTTCGCTTAGATATTGGCCATGGGGCTGAAGTCCTTCTTCAAACTGGTTGCGGATCGCGGGGTTTTACCTTCGGAAACTGACGTGGGCACTTTCTTGGCGGCAAACCCTGACCATTCTGTTCATGTAGATCTCCTCGGTACGTTCTATTACGACATCCTCCGCAGAGTCGTCCATGCAAAGATGAAAAACGAATCCATCATTGATGTAGGAAGGTCCCTGGCTCTCGTGATAAAGGATCTTTTCATAACGGACAATCTGACTATACATATTGATGGGGAACCTTAGAAAGAAAAAGCAAGGACAGAATGGCAAGTCATAACAGAAAAAAATATGGATGCTTTGGAGAACGCTATGAGCACCTTCGAGAGAAATTCTCGGAGTGGGGTATGGACTCGCCCTCAAGTCATGAGGCGCATCCAGAAGGGTCTTCGAGAAGTCCACACCCTGAGCGCCCAGGACAAGGATCAGCTGACAACAGGCCTTAGCTCTGTCTTCGATGTCTGTCTGTGTGCATATGAAGCGGACCCATGTATAGGGTGCCATAATGAGGAGAATGATAGAATCGTGATATCCCAAGACTCTGATTTTTTTGCGTACGAACGGTCTGCTTCCTAGTGCGACCCCTTCCGCGCCGTAGACGGAAGTTTGGGGTTTACGATGTAGGCAACGTTATCCAAGCACTAAGACTGCCATCACACGCGCATCTGGTGTTATTCTGTGCCATCGCAGGCAATGACTACTCAAGGAACCTCGAGACGTTAGGCCCGGTTAATAATCTTCGATTAATTCGAAAGGTTGCGTGGAACGAGAACTACAATAAAATGCTTCGGGACTACCTAAGGGAAGCTAGTAAGGTGTTGGGAAGGAACGCAGCCTCTGAAGAAGGCCGTTTCAGAGTAGCTCTCCGCGTTTTTACTTCCGGCCATCAAACGTCGGCCCAAGCATTACCATTGAACAGTGAGTTCGATAACTTCAAGCAGCGTCTACTCAATGGAAAGGATCTTCGCCATAGAATGGCTCAGCAAAGGCGAGCGCAGCGCCGCAGAACGTAAGAAAGCTCAAGCTATAGTTTTGGCCTTGAAACCATACATCCCAATACTAATCGTTAGTCCCTTTCTTGGATAATGTAGAGGCGCACCATCATTCTATATAGCGGAAGGGTCACATAGGAACCAGTTCCGGCCCATCTTTTCTGACAAGGCGAGCATATTGAATGGGCGCACAGTTGATATCAGTAACTGCCGTCAGCACGATAGGCCGGGTCTTAAGCATCCACCACGTCGGAGAAAGGCAAAAAAGAAGCAACAGAAAAAACAAAAGCGGAAGCACAAAGGCAAGAAGCCCCACAGGGCTAAAAAAGAAGGTGCACCAATTAGGAACTTGAAGGATGCTACGAGGGTTGATCACAGCTACAGCAGTAAGCACCCTATCAAGGCCTTAACAATTGGGTCTCTTAAGGCCTCCATGGCAAGGAAAGGCGGACTGGACGCAGATGAAAGGGATAGTATTGCAAGCCAGATCCGAGGGACAGTTGTTGTCCTCAACCGACTACGCCGATATGCATACTGGGCGATTGCCTTGGACATTGAGAGGATCATGCGGTTACCAGGGGCAGTAAAGTCGAGGAAAAAGGCACTGGACGAGGTCTTGGATAGCAATGATTATTCCTTCCGTCTCGCCATCCTTCTTTTAAGTGGTCAAGGTGGCCCCAATTCAGCTTACGCGAGGGCAAAAAAACAAGGAAAGGCGGTAGAAACGCCCCATTACCTCCTCGCTTATGAATATTTCAAGGCCACCACTGAACTTTCCCCAATAAAGGAAATAGACATCACATTGGGGGACGTGCAAGGCTTTGATCCCAAAAAGATCTCATTTCCAGAGCGTCAGAGCTACTAATGGGTCAAGTACAGACATCATTAAGGCAGCACTACAGGAACGCAATGGTATAGCTTGTGTAGGGTATTTTCATGCATATTCTGCAATCAAATGCTCTTTATTCAGACTTTTTTTTTTTTTTTTTTTTTTTTCTAGTTTGATGTCGAGAAAACAAACGAAGATATGAGCGACATTGAGTTTTTTTTGCGGGAGAACAAAAAAGTGAAAAAATACTCAGACTTTCCTACGTCCCCCTGGCCACCCGGGTATGTGTATCTGTCTGAACACGTCCTAGTTGACATCCTCTGGGCGAACGAAGATACCAAGCAGCTACTAGAGCGTATTCTGCCTCTCGACAATCCTTCCAAGACTGCAATGTTTGAGTGTGTACAGGGAACAAAAGGGGTTTTGATTCAGGCTCTCTTTTGTGACATTGGAGGCGATCGCATGGTTCTTGGATATCGAGACAAAGTATCCTTGCAGTCACAGGGCAAAGATCTAACTCGGTTCAAACTCAAAGGAACGATTTCTACCAATGGTCTAGTTCTGAATCTACTTGCCTATGACACAACCCAGACGAAGAGACAGCAGCAGTCTGACGTAGATGAAGAAGACCCCAGCCAAGAACTGGGGCTTTCTCAGGGATTTCTCAACACGACGTGTTCAAAGGCAGCTGGTGAAGACCTGACAGATGAAGACTATGCAAACATAAACTGGAAGAGGAGCTCCAAACTGCTTGAAAACGTTGAGCTCACATTCAACAAACCAGGGCGGTGCCCATCCGCAAACACCACAACTATCGTCGGATGCGATCCTGGTATTGTTAACGCCCTTACGTTTTCCTCCCTGGATCCTCACAACCCTAACTTGCGGCAAACGGTAAAGGTGAGAAGCAGGTTGTACCTCCCCGTCCTCCGCTTCAATCACCTGTTGAACAAAAGGAAGCGTGAAAAAGGAATGATTGAGGTTGAGAGCGCTATCCCTGTGTTTGGAAGGGAACGTACAATGAGTACTTTCAATGGATGAACGAGGAGTCCCAGACACAGATAGGATCAAAGAATTTGGATTATGGGGACCTTGGGATGCTGAATGTTGCATATTTCAAACTTAATATATACACAAGATATATATATATATACTAACGGTTGTGTATCAGAAAACATGCGCCCGTAGACAAACTTGTAGTTATACTTTGATATGGATCTGAATAAATATCCTATGGATGTGATGTGTACCCACATCTTATTCTCACTTACTTCCGCTCCCTTGCTACTGTTTCAATGGCAATTTGCCTCGCACCACGTACACGTAGCGTACTGTACTGTACATAGGCGCTTCCTCTCAAGCTGGTGACGAGACTAAAGGGCCAAATTTGTGGTCATAGCCATTAGAGCCATCTAACTCTTGCAGCTACTCTATTCATAACGGAAATGGCCAATTGGAACAGCGCACTAATCACTTGGGCTAAGAAGTGTCCCGTCAATGCATCCCTCGTCTCATTATACATTATAAACCTAGAGGATCCTTCCCACTTTCAGCAGATGGATCTTTTCCGAGAAGCGCAACCTCAACCTGAACATCAACAGGGCATGGAAGAGTGGTGGACCGACATGTTGAGTTGGCTCATCCGCCATCGGGACATGGTGCTCCGAAATCTCGGCACTCGCCTTCGGAAGCAGACGAAGGACAACGAAACGAGTGGCCAAATCAAGGTATTTTGGCAAGATATTGAGCAAAAGAAGATTGCCAAGACATTGGCGGCCAAAGACAACCTTGCAAACCTTCAAGTGTTGACCGACATCAAGACAGGAGCACTGGCATTAAAGATGTCCTTACAGGGTGTTGAGGCCCTGCCTCCAAGCCGCAATTTGACCTCACATGCCAATCAGACGGAAGTCGAACTAGGAGGACAGAAAGGTGCGTATAAATACAGTGAATGCTAGATTACTACGGAAAATCTAAGCTCTAACGGTTGATATTTCTAAATCAGTAGCCCAGGCAACCTTATTACATACATCAGGATCTGCCAATAGGGACAATCAACGCCGCGTCGTTGTGTCTCCAGGCCCTCGCCCGTCATTTTCAGCTGTTCACACGCCGCCATTAGGGTCGGGCTCTTCATCACCAACACTGTCGCCTCCGCCCCGTCCAGTCTTTAATAGCAGCGACGATGAATATGAAGAGAATGAGGCTGATGGTGAAGAGGTTTTTGATAGAGATAACGGAGATAAGGATGAAGTATTTGGACGACCTTGTGGAGATATGTCATGGATCAAGGAGCGGCCGGAATTCACGTTCAGTCTCCCACTGTCGAAAGACTGGGGACCTCAGATAACTGAGTCCTACAACAAAATCAAGGAGAAAACATCTTTGGGCTACGAACAAGTAGACGAGATTGCGTAAGGAGCTTGATCCAAGCAAATAAAATTCACGTTTGAGCGGAATCATACAAACTAATCAGTATATAATTTATCAATCTAGGCTACTCTCTGGTGTCTTGCATCTTAACAAAGCGCATGTTGGGTTCCAAGCTAATGAGATTACCGTTATTACAAATGATGTCCTCCATCGGTTCTATAGCAACCAGCAAAAAGAGAAGGATGTAGAGCGCTCAATCGAGGCAGCTGCACTATGGGGCACGTGGGTCCAGGTTTGTAGTTATAGCTGAGGACTTCTTGTTTGCTTATTTGCTTTGTTTCGAGCTGAAAGAGAATACTAACCGACTACGTAGAAATGGGGATCGATGCATCTCTTGAGCTGCCTCTCTAAGGAACTTGGAGACGCCAAGGAGGTCGAGGTGGATGTCGGGCCAGTCGTTGACTTGATAATGGAATCATACCATGCATGCCAAGAAAAAGATATATTGCCTATCTTGTTTGTGGCCCTATATGTGTTTCGAAACTATAACACATGGAGTAAGATTGAAAGTGAAAGTGATGCCATGTTGTCAGTCATCTCGCCAATTTTACGTGAGTTTATGAACGTTACAGGCCATGTCCAATTCAAATGGTAATGTCCCTGGCTGATTGTCGATATATCATATGATATATGAGTTGATCTTCCTTAGTTTAATTGTCGCTATTTCTTTTCAACAGCCTTAACGCTATGTCGACTGCGGGCAAGAGCAGGAAAACTGTCTTGGGTCAGGGTGGACAAGCTAGGCACCCCGACATTGTGGGCCGTACGGAGGAGGGACATGAAGCATACTATGGAGAACTCAAGGGCATGCACCCTTCGACGCAGCTGAAGAATGCCGATACCCTCAGAATTGCAGTCTTCACAAAAGACAGCCTCGACAACCTACTTCCAGAACTAGAAGAGGAACTGCCACTTATAAGCTTTCAGTCTATCGGCAACGACATAGTATTTTTCCTTGGCGCAAGGATTGGCAATACTGTCATCCATGCGAGGATCTCAGACCTCAAAATGCCGATCTGTTTATCTGAGCTTAAGTCGGTTGATCAGCTGTTTTTCTTCCGGCTATTCCAGATTCAATCATTGGTTCGACTTACCAGCAAGCGCTTAAAGCAAAAGCGACAGGAGCACATTGGAGACAGTAGTGCATTTCCGACGTTGGATACGCCTTATCGGAATATGGTGATGAGAATTCGGTCCGGGGAGGGGGTGGTCAGACGCAGGGGCCGGGAATCCGTGGAGGGGGGGGAAGTTAAGCGCAGGAAGGGTATAGTGGAGGCATGAATGAAGTACAGTCCGCCCCGCTTGTCAATGGATTCTCATTTAATTTAATCGAATAAACAAAAATGAACTTTTCTTATATTTCATGAAAAGAGAGGAAAACTACTAGGGATTTGTTGGTCGTAGCGAAGGCGAGGATTGTCTGTTTATTTCTTCTGGAGGCTCCTTTGGAAAATGCCTGTGTCTTCGATACAAATTGCCTTAAAACGCCGCGATGCAAAATGTACCGGCATAGAGAGATGTACAGAAAGCAAAGAGACGCTACAGCTATTTGTTCAGCATATATCCTTTATTGACATTGCAGTAGAAGAGACATTGTTGACGGCCGAATCCGTTACGGCAGTTACATTGTCAACATGCAAGATCAAGAGGGAGAAGGGAATGCGAATGTAGAATTTCAATTATATTGAAGGACTTAAGCTCTACAGTGACGCGATCAGGAATAAAATTTACCAACCATCCTCGCCAAAAAGTCGTAAACTAATATATTTTTAAAATACTCAATTTGAATTGAGCTCTGAGAAATAAGAAATTTACGTACAAATATTTTAAATCAATAGAGCTTATTTAAAAAAATATATGGATTACTATTGATCAATACTATCACTCATTCTTCATCCTCATCCTCATCCTCATCCTCATCCTCATCCTCATCCTCATTCATATTCTCATCTATCAAGGAGTAAAATGTCTTTCCCTCCTGAAACCCATAACTTGCCCGCATATGATGACAGGTGATCTGTATAACGAGCTAGGCCCTATCGATCTAAGGTTTTCAGGAACATCAGCAACTCCACCCCGAAGATCACCTCAAAGATCCCACACAATATCGGTGGATCACTCCTCCTAGACGTAGGACCAAGGGTGTTTCTTCAAAGAAAGAAGCCAGGCAGTCTTCCATTTCCGCCGATTCAAACCCATTCTTGTCGAACGAGCAGAAGGACACTGATGAAATTACTCGCAGTAAAGCGACCATAACACGTAATGAATACGTTATGATAGCGCATATCTTTAAAGCTATAACCGCGGAGGAGACACCACAAGCGGTTCGAGAGTGGTTTATGAAAACTCCCGATAGAGCGGACAATTTATCGGCTCTGACGAGTGTAGGGAGGAACGCTTGTTTGACAGCAATTAAACTTGCTACCACAGGCATCCTCGATATCAAAGATCGTGGAAGAACGGGATGTAAGAGAACTGAGCGTGGAAGAACTGGACGCCCAAAGAAAGAAATGGATCAGAATGTAAGCTCAAAGGTGATGTCTATCATAGTAGAATCAAACAAGGCTGGGACCCCTAATTCGGCGGCAATAGTCGCTAACCAACTTAAAGAAGACTATGGAATCGGCAGATCAGCGAGGTCAATCACTCGCGATCTTCATAAAATGGGCTTGTATTGGGGTAAAGGGGTTAGACAGAACTTCCTGCATGACTCCAAGAAGAATGTCGCATTCCGGGCAACTTACCTTGAGCGGTGCCTCAAGAATTTAAGATTTATTGACAGAAATTGGGTGCCTAAAATGCCAGAGGTCTTCCTTGATGAATCCTATTGCCACATTGACCATGCTGCAGCAAGACGTTGGGTCCAAAGGCGTGGTGGCGTTGTTAACGACGCGGGAAGGAAACCAATGGTGGTTATATTCGCGGCATTCGTTGTGTACTATGATGAAGCCATGAAAAAAGTCGAGGGCAAATTTGTCAGGGACAGCGTGTATGTCTGGCCAGCTAAAGGGCCAAAGCCTCAATCGAAGAAAGGCCAAGAACAGGAGGCTGAGCTGTGGGCCGATGTGCCAGTAGAGATCAGGGACGCAGGAGTTGTAGCCACGGATCACGACTATCATGGGAATTTCAATGCCAATATATTTGATAGTATATTTAAACGACTTTGTGAGAATCTCAACCAGATGGGACTTGGACCTTGCCAAATCCATCATGATGGCGCTTCATATCATTTCCACAAGGAAAATAAAAAGCCGACTAAGAGAGACACTGTGGCGACTATCAAAGCATGGCTTGCGGATAAAAATATTGCTATTCCAACGAGGGAAGATGGAAAAGCATTAAATAAAGACGAGCTTATGGGATTGATTAGCGCAATTCCTGACGAGTCGTATTTTTCTGTCAGCAGGATTGCCCAGGAGAACGGCGGTCATGAAATACTCAAGATCCCACCGTACCATTGCGAGCTACAGCCTATTGAAAAGATCTGGGCTGTCGTGAAAAATATAATCGCTTCAGAAGCAAGGACGACAATGACAGCCTTGTTACTTAAGAAAAGGCTACTCAGCTTGTTTGCCCAGATTCCTTGTAGAGTCTTCTACTCTGTATGGAAAAAATCTGTGAAAATTGGTATGAGGTACTACAATGAGAGAGGTCGTGTACAAGCAGAAACCTTTGATCAAGAAGTTTATCAAGAGGCCACTGATGAACAGGAGACTGTTGAGGACTTGGAAGACACGATTAGAGTGGACAGCTACGAGTGGGACATGGAACTTGATAGAGTAGTGAACCAAGATGAAGCCGATGCCGTTACCCTAGAGTCTGAGATAGAGGATCTTGTCCAAGATGTTGGAACCGTATTAAATTTAGTGGAGGATAGTGAGTCTGAGGAGGAGCGTCTCATTGATAATAGAAAACGCTTTCGAAAAAATTAAAATTTTGAGTTTTGTACGTACTTTTTCGGTGTTTAAAAATGGGAGTATTTTATTCAATTTAAAATCTTGAAAAATAAATTAGTTTACGACTTTTTGGCAAGGAGAATCTCATCAGCAAGAACAACCAAATAGAACAAACATGGAGCAAAACAGGAGACCTCGCATTGTAAGGCGAGCACCACTTTATAAAAGAATAATTAATGGACCCGATGACTGGATGATGAAAGTCGGAAACGACATTCGAGCCTTGGACTGGGACATGCTTCAAGAAGGATTCAGGTGCGAAATAGCCTTGGAGGCAACTTTTTTTTTTTTTTTTTTTTTTTTTCTTTGATTTTATATGAATGTATTTGCGTGAGTCCTCTCACTCATACTGACGTTGGTATCGTATTGATTGCATCAAAAGCTGGCCTTTAGCAATATCGCTGAACATGTTGCTAATCTCGGTTAGGATGGGGTACTGGTTGGATGATCCTCTAGCTAACACGCCTACAGTGTTGAGGGACGATCGCACATACTATCCAAAGTCATTGCGACCAACATTCGCAAATATTGTAAGAAAACACATTATGGGTCATCTTGACATGACACTTGGGTGGACATGGATAATCTAGGTTATCGTTTTCTAATATTTGTTATGATCATCAAATCCATAAAGTTGGCATGGTTACAGTACATTTTAGTGGCTATCAGCTTCATCAATACAATTTGGCTGTTCCAAAGCAAAAAAAATTACAAGATGTTGGAAAGGGATGTGGACGAACGGCCATCGGCTTCAAATGTCAAGATGGTAGAGGTTCAGCAGGATGAGGCACATTGGTCATTCAAATTTCCTGGAAAATATATGTAAGCAGCCCTAGCGGTTTTTTTTATTGAGACATCCAAACCACCAATAAAGACTGACAAGGGGATTCAAATACATGTTTGCTCTTCCCTTGATTTCTAGTTATCCTTTCATTTCACCATTTATGAAAGGATCCAAACCTCAGGATAACAAGCGCCAAGTTTGGGAAATGTCTGTTTGGAATCCCTCCATTTTAAGTCGCAACCTTTTCTGGTAAGAATGATCACATTGATAAGACACTGTACAATTTGATCCGCAGAGTTAAATTAATCTTTTAAATGCTTTTTTTTACTAGTTGGTATTCGCCTGCACAAGTACTTATTCTGATATTCATGGATGGTGAAAACTTCCATATGTTCTTTCCACTTTCGATCATAGTCGCGTTACAAGTGCATTTTCTTGTGTCTGTGTATCAATCATATGTTAAGGTGAGGTCAAGTATGGTTTTCCTTTTTATAAAAAAAAATTTTTTTTGTTAACTTTTAGTGACAAATGCTTTTCTAGGACAAACAAATCCTTTTTGGAGAGGTCCAAAGAGAATACAATGCCAAGTTTGTACACCCAAGGATATTTGTACGCAAATTTGATAAGCAAGTCTCTACTGAAACAGACACCTCAGACTTGATTTATCAAACATTGGACGAAGGCAGTAGTGTTACTGGTGCGGGATCGCCTCACTTTATATTTGGACGCAAACCAAGGAAGTTTAAACATCTGAGTGTCCCAGCATCTCGGGCTCCACTCTCGGTCCCCCCACCAACTAGAGTAACAGATTTTAGAGGATCATCCTCTCGGCGGGCTCCAGTACGAGATGAATCCCAATCATCCAGTTCGGCTATTAGTGAAGATGATGTTGAAGAAAATGAAGAGGATGAGGACGAGGACGAAGGGTTGGATAGGAGTGAAGGTGACGAAGACGAAGAGGACTCCAGTGATAGTGGGTCAAAAGGAGAAGAGGAAGAAGAGGATGGAGTAGATCCAGATGTTGACTATGATGAAGAAGGTGAAGAACCCAGAGTGCCTCATCCTATCAATTCACTGTGATTTTCTAAATAAAGAGAGAATCAACTAGGAACAGCGTATTTGTTGTTTCTTGTTGCTTAGTGCTATGTATCATAGTTGCGCGTTTACACATTTTCAAACAGTAAGAGAAAGATACAATATGCTACGCGTCGTCTAGATAAACACGACTTCCCTAGATCGCGGGCGGCAGACGTCACTCGAAAATAAAAAAAAAATAGGATGCATCACAAGGTCGTTGGTCAGGTCCTCTTTTTTTTTTTTTTTTTTTTTTTTTTTTTTTTAATTACTCGCTTTTTTTTTTTCTTCGCACCATCCTTCACATATTACACCATGTCTGGTACAAACAACCGATTGGCTGTCTTCCCAACACGAATGTAAAAAAAAAGAAAGAAAACTTTCATTCGCATATTCATTCTAAAATAGTAAAACGAAAAATGACACGACTACTGCATCCATTAGAAATATAAATTAATTCTTCTACCTTTTTTTTTTTTTTTTTTTTTTTTTAAAAAAAAAAATCAAATAATATACGATACAGGACACTGAGTGTTATGAAGCAGAAGCTTAAAGGCGCTCAGACAGGGCACAGTTTACTAAAGCGCAAGAGTGAAGCTCTAACAAAACGATTCCGAGAAATTGTCAAGAAAATCGACGACGTATGCTCTATCTCAATAAAGCACGCCTTTTGTTGTTGCTGTTGATGTTATTATGACTATCCCATCCATATCCTTATTAACCATTGTAGGCTCGATGTATGATCCAAGCGTTTTCGAGATTCTGTCCTTAAACTGACATTCTATGTTTTTGGAATGATAATTTTTATTTATTTGTTTTTTCAGGCCAAACGTTTAATGGGCAGGGTCATGCAGGTTGCCTCGTTCTCCTTGGCGGAGGTCACGTACATCACTGGAGATATCGGTTATCAAGTTCAGGAGAGTGTGAAGAATGCTCAGTTTCGTGTCCGTGCAAAGCAGGAGAATGTCTCCGGTGTCATGCTTCCTGCCTTTGAAAGTTATCAGGAGGGAACAAATGGTAATGGGGACAGATTACATATGGACCACCAATGTCTGAAAAAAAAGGAAAGCATACTAATGATAAAGAGATTTTTTTTTTTCCTCCAGCCAATGAACTTACGGGTCTTGGTCGTGGTGGACAGCAGGTTCAGAAATGCAAAGATACATATATCAAGGCTGTCGAAACATTAGTCGAATTGGCATCGCTGCAGGTATTTTTTTTTTTCTTTTTTTTTCTTTTTTTTTCCCGATCCATGGAGCTTCATCTCCCTAAAAAAAAAAGAAACAACCTGACTTTTTTTTTTTTTTTTTTTTTTTTAATTTATTGGCACTTCTGATTGACTATAATAAGACTGCATTTGTTATTTTGGATGAAGTGATCAAGTTGACCAACCGTCGCGTTAATGCAATTGAACACATCATTATTCCCCGCTATGAGAATACGATCAAGTTTATTATCTCGGAACTGGACGAGCAGGACCGTGAGGAATTCTTCAGGTAATATGTGAAACGCAACATTTCTCAGGAGTCAAGTTGAAAACATATTTAAACTTCAATTAACCTGTTTTTTTTTTCTTCTTCCCCCTATAATTGTTCAGACTGAAGAAAGTCCAAGGCAAGAAGAAAGAGGCTGCAGCCCGTGATACCCTGGAAAGAGAAGCTAGACAAGCTGAAGAAGGCAAGGCGCTGATTCTTTATATATATATTTTATTATTTACGCGAGGTTTTAACATGAATATATCTTGTTGACAATGGCTACGATAGGCATGCAGGCTACCAAAGTTGGAAGCAGTACAGTTGCAGATCCATCATTTGCAGACTCAGGCGATTTACTGGGAGACGGGGACGAGGATGTTATTTTCTAGTCCAGTTTATTTATCACATTGGAGTAAATGGCTGCAATACCGTTATAGGTAGTCGAAAGCAGGGAGGTGTGTAATAAAGTACATGGATTTCTATTAAGTGGTTTACATACTACACTATTGAAAAAATGCCTCCATTTTGCTAATGAATGCCATCGCACCTTCAAGAGGCTCACAGCGAGTTCGATGATACTCCTACCTCTCAATAATGCAGTATAACTTCCAGCAAAGATGCGAAACAGTACTCAAGCTGATTCTTTCTATTCCCTGTTTAATGAACGATATCAATCCTCCAAGCAAAGTCTTTTACCAGACTGGATCTTTTCCTTACAATCTTTTTTTGCTTTGCTTTGGCTGGAGACATTTGCATCTTCTTACAATAGAGGGGGTTCAAGTAGGAGCAAGTACAATAAAGGTGGCTAGAACAAGAGGGTTCATGAGGAGCTATCTGGCATAGGTAGCCAATATATCACCGAAATATAGATATCATCTACATTTACACATCTTGACAGCAAGCTTGCTTTTTTTTTTTTTTATTATTATTATTCATGAAGGAGAATATAAACTGAGAAGGAATAAATTAAGAGTAGACTAGAAATAAACAACCAAATGATAGAAAATGAGGCCCCTAAAACTATAGGTATTTATGGTTGTGGTCATACGAGAGCCAGGAGTAAAGGCATGACATAACATGTTTAATCAGCAAGTGATCAGTAAACTTTACTTTCTTTGTCTGTTCAGAAGCCGCTTTATTTATCCCGGCCCCACTCCTACGTTGCTCGAGAGCATAGGATGATAAGAGTTTGTTCGTAGCTGATTCAAGACATTCAATTACTTACTTATGACTCATCAGCTAGCGGATAGTATGGTGACTGATCAATAAAGTCGTTGGGATCAACGTGGCTACAGACAATTGACATGCAGCAGCTAGCAAGAACTATAAAGATATTAAATATTTTGCCTCCCAGTCTAACCCAGTCAACAGCAGGGACCACTTCCCTATCCATAATAGAGGAATGAGGACAGCGTCGCATCCACAAAATGATCACAGTAGACCGGACATGATGAACTCTTATTTTGCAATAACATAGTGCAGAAAAATCGTGAAGGAGTAATGAAGCTATTCTAAAAGATCCAATGACAGCTACCGCGTATTTGAAATGCCGAACGCGGTATGGAGCTCTTGAATATCAACAACGAACAAATGTTTCAAACTGGCATGCGAAAAAACGCAAGATCCAATTTTATGGGACGATAAGTTGTTCATATATCGTTAACAGGCCCTAGGGTGGTACATATACAGCATTCAAGCCGCTGCATTATACTTGGATACCACCGTTTCTCCTTAGGTCGGAAGGAGGGAATAAAAGCGCGACCTGAAATTTCTCAGGATCATAAAAAATAAAGGTGTGTTTATTCTGATCCTGGGAACTTCATTAAATAAAAAGAGGAAAAGCTTAACTATAGTAAAAACCCATATAAATGGCCGCTAATTACAACAACATTGATCTCTACTGAAGCTAGAGCCACTGTCTGATTTATATACTCTACAGCCGCCTCTTCATTATCAAATAGCGATCTGGGTGATACTCATCTTTCTAAGTGTAGGGAGCTTCCCTTGCAGAAATACTGCATGGATTTAAGCCTTCGTTAGGCATGTTAACGTAATTTGAGCTGTATATGATCCGTTTTTGTGTTACACACAAGAATATTGTCGCGTTTCCCCACTCTCTGTTGAGTGTTATCAGAATAAGAAACCGTTCCTCATCCTTTTTGTCACATCTTCTTTTCTTCCTTCACTAATCTCACCTTCATCTCCTTTCCCTCTTCCTTCTCATCTCCTTCTTCCCTTCTCCTCTGCCCATCTGTCTTTTTTACTTTAAGCTTCAGGGCTCATCTTTAACAGTGAGACAGGATGTCGCTGCCGTATCGTCCACAGCAGCATACACGCCCACAGTACCAGGGCTCCCAACAAGCCCCACCTGTCGAGGATGGTCCAATCCCATTCTTCGGTAGTGGTAGCGGAGCTGGAGGGGGTGCACCTCCTGCTCGTAGGCCAGGCGTACCCCCGCCGCAACCAATGCAGCAGCAGCATCCGAGACCACCTCAGTTTCATAGGCATCCTCAACAATATCAACAGCCATATCAGCAACAGCAACAGCAACAACAGCCACAGCCACAGCCACAGCCACAACACCCACACCCACACCCACACCAGCACCAGCACCAGCAGCACCAGCAGCAAATGCCATTTCAGAAAAGCCAACAACAACAGCAACCATTCGCGCCCGCTCAGCAGCAACCAACCGCCTCTGAACTGACTCCAGCTGCTGACTTGTTTGCAAGCCCGCCAACATCCAATCGCCAACTGACACAAGGTCCACCTAAGCCTCAAGGATATGCTGCTCAAACCTTTTTCAACAACCAGCACCAACAACAGCACCAACAGCAGCACCAACAACATCAACAACAACAGCAACATAGAGTGCCGTCTCAACAGTCATTGCAGCAGGGCTATCCATCACAACAGCAACAGTATCAGCAGCCACAACAACAGCAGCAACAGCAGCTATTCCAACGACACCCACATCACCCTGTTGTGGCCGACGTGTTCTCTCAGGGTTATGCCAGCACATCATTCCCTCAAATGGAACACCAGGCTGACCCTTCTGGCAACGTGTCGGATTTGTTTGCGAACGCGAGCCAACAATCCTCGGCACCAATTACTTCACCAAACGTGAATAGGGCCACTCCTACGCCTGTAGCTAATACAACAGGCTCCATTCCATTCCAGCAGGATCAACAGAATGCTCCTATTTCTGGTGGTTCACAGTCCAAGGGGCGTCCACCGCTTCCACCAGCCATGCCGCAAAAGAGACCGTCGCTGACACCTGCAACCCTGCCTCAGCAGACCCCTTCAGCGCCACCATTCCTTAATCAACGGCAGCAGAGTGTTCTTCAGCACCATCAACATTCCCAACAGCAACAGCAGCAAAGCCCTTTGAGGCAAGTACCAATTTCAGTCCTGGGTCATCCTACTCAGCGGTATAGTCCAAACGCCCCTCCTGGCCCTCACAGTACCCAGCAACCCGGTCAAATTGCTCCAGGACAAGTAGAATTTCAGCATACGCCATTTGGAAAGACATCACCTGCAACCCCACGTCATGGACCATTCACAGGGCCACCTCCTGCGTCTCCTCATACAGCTCATATTCCCCCTAAAACACCATTGCTTTCTGCAACTCAAGCGGCAGCTATGATCCCTGGAAACAATCATCAGGGGCAGCAGCAAACGCCTCAGCTCAGTGCATATCAGCAGCCACAGTTCAGTTCAACGCAACTTGCTCTCCAGCCGTGCCCATTCTCAGAGTGCTCTGGCGAGAATAAGCCCCAGGCCAAATTCTGCTCTGAATGCGGACGGCCCATTGCGGCAGCAAGTCGAGCAGCTACCCCATTACTGGCTCACCGTTCCGCGTTCATTTCTGGTCAAAGCTCACCCATGCCTGGTTTGGATCGCATGAATTCTTACCCTTTGGAACAGAACCAAGGTGATCCCTACCAGCCTGTGCAACAGGAGCAAGCGCATATCCAGCATGAGTATGTTCAAGAGGACCAACCATGGACTGGCCAACAGTATAGCGAGGGTGATTACCAAGCCTACCAGCAGCAGCAATATGATCCTTCTACAGGGTATTATCCTGGTCAGGATTACAGCCAGTATCATCAAGTTGTGCCTGAACAGGAGCCACAAGCACAGGAACCTGAACCAGTACGTATCGATGATCCGTTAAATAGGAGTGCGGGTTGTCCAATCATCGCTTTTGGGTTCGGCGGCAAGGTGATGACTTGGTACCCACGCCATGCTAATGAAGGAACCCAGATTCAGCGTGAGGTCAAGCTTCAGCAGCTCGGCGAAATCGTACCAGTCGACCCTACCATCGCCAACTTCCCTGGACCACTATTGAATGACAGCTCAGTTCAGCTGAAGAACAAGCGGAAAGAGGCTCTGAAGTTGATTGAGGACAAGATCAATGAGCTTAACCAGCTCCAAGAAAATACTTTTGATGCTCACCGCGCTTTGATTTGGAAACTTTTCAAAGTTATGTTTGAGCAAGATGGTACTCTTGTTGGAAAGTATGTCTCTTTTGCTTGTTTACATGACTACATCTTGTAACCTTTAAATCCTTTACTTCTTTTTTTTTTTTTTTTTTTAAAAAAAAAAAAAAAAAAAAAAAAAAAAAAAAAGAGAAAGTCTACATACTAACTAAGTGACAATGACATTTGCGATTTATTGTAATGTAGTGCCAAGGTCGATCAAGCTGTTAAGAGCGTCTTGCGTTCGATTCCTTTGGCTAAAATTGTAGCTCCAACATTGCAAAAGAATGACGCAGATGATATCTCAGCCGCGGTCGATACCCTTCAGGAAATTCTTCGTGAAGGGGACCTTGTAGGAGCTGTTCGCCATGCCATCAGCACTAAACTGTGGGGGCACGCGCTGGTCATCAGCAGCCATGGTGATCGAGACTTGTGGAAAGAGGCCGTGAATGGGTTTTTGAAATACGAGCTTTCTACTAGCACAGGACTACATGCCAATGGACGAGAATCTTTGCGTGTTCTCTACAGCCTGTTCTCGCACCAGTCAGACCGTGCCATCACCGAGTTGATTCCTGAAAATCTTCGATCACAGTATTTGACAGAGATTCATGGGCCGTCTACGCCCATTAATGTGCCTAATGAAAGTCTGGCTCAGTGGCGTGACACTTTGATTTTGATATTGTCAAATCGTATCGAAGGCGACCAAGCTACCATCAATGCCTTGGGCAATCTGCTCCGGAAGGAAGGATGGATAGAGGCGGCCCACATCTGTTACTTGCTTTCACCCCAGGTTTCCACTCATTCAGGTCCAGATGCTGCTAACATTAGCATGGTCCTTCTTGGATCGGATCATAGTCCCCATGCTGCGTACCCCTACTACAAAAATTTCGAGTCATTCCAGAAGACGGAAATTTATGAGTTTGGCTGTGCTTTGAAGAGTGCAGGTGCGACTGGGGGATTACCGTTCTTGCAGCCGTATAAGCTGCTCTACATATCCCATCTTTTGGACCGAGGAATGGTACTTGAAGCTGCAAGGTTAGTATTTTATTCATAAAAATTGCGTCTTTGGGTCGATTCCTGATCTCTGACCTGTATATATTTGGATTTGGAATCTAGATATCTTGAGTCCATTGAGACGATTGTAAAGTCACAAACTAAGGGTTCTCCTTACTACAACTCAACATTTTTGGCTCAGCTGAAAGATCTTACAGAGCGTGTCGCAGGAAGCGTGCACATTCCTCATGCTGGGTAAGCCTCCAATGAATGAACCATGGCCATTCAATCCACTACAATCAATGAGTTTGCTCTTTAACACCATGTTACTTCACGTAGATCTTGGATAGCCAAGAAGGTTCCTAAGCCTTCTACAGCTAGTATTTTTGATTCGACAGTTGGAGAGACTGCAGTGCATGCCGCTTCCAGTGATGAACATGTCACAACTGACCCTACCGAGCAGATACCGACACAGCAAACTGACGCTGTACAGATTGAAGACGCTCAAGGCCATCCAGATTACTATGGCAATGATTCTTTCACAGATACTCAGGCCGGATATGGATATGATGCACAAGGTCAAGTTTATAATACTCAAGCATATGATACTTCCGTAACGGAAAAGCATGGGCAGGAACAGCAAGGTCAAGGTGCTGTCAACGTTGGAGATGAGCAGATACAGAACCAGAATTACTATGGCGCAGATGGCAACCAAAGCTACCCTCAATACGACACTTCGACCACTGCTTCTGAACGCCTTGATGATAGTGCATCTGCTGTTGCTGAATCAGTTCTTTCGACGCGAGCTGTTGCAGGGTCTGAAAAGCGCTCACCTATTGATTATAATAACGGAGCCGCAGCTGGTCATGAGCATCAGGACTCTGGCTATAATAATGACCAAACCCAGTATCCCGATACCGCAGGCTATGAGTATGGTCAACAGGAACCTTTGGTTTTTGATGAAGGCAATAATGGATATCAAGATCAACAGCAGTATTCTGAAGCCGCTATCGAATATGAAACATCTGGCCAATATTATGACCAGGCCCAAGGGTATCAGCAGATAGATGAAGCTGGGGATGTGGCTGCAGAGGGTAGTTTAGGAGCCCAATACAACGAATCTGGTCCCCAGCAAACCGATAGTTATGGAAACAATGAAGCGTTATACCAGAAGCAACAACAGTACGAGACTCTTCCAGAAAAGCTCGCGGACATACCGACATTAGAGCAACAAACTGAGTCATACCAACATAATGATGCAAATATCAGTGAAGCCAAACCCGAACATGACAGTCATGCAAACCAGCATAAAGGGGAATCAACCAATGCTGATGTATCTTATGATCAGCATCAACAACAGGATGGCTATGAGCATCAAGGTTATGGTCAAGATGGATACCAGCAAGGGGACTACCAGCAAGGAGATTACCAACCGGAGGATCACCAGCAGGCTGATTATCAGCAGACCGATTATCAACAAGATGATTACCAGCAGGCTGATTACCAACAAGGCGATTACCAACAAGGCGATTACCAACAAGGCGATTACCAGCAGGGCGATTATCAGCAGGGCGATTACCAGCAGGGCGATTATCAACAAGGAGAACAACAACAAGATGGTTACCAACAAAGCGATTACCAGCAAGGGTACCAACAAGGTGATTACCAACATGCTGAATACCAGCAGGGTGATTACCAACAAGGTGACTACCAGCAAGGTGACTACCAGCAAGGTGATTACCAGCAAGGTGACTATCAACAAGGCGATTTCCAACAAAGTGACTACCAACAAGGTGACTACCAACAAGGTGATTACCAGCAGGGAGAATATCAACAGGAAGGTAATCAGCAGAGCGAATATCAGCAAGAGAACTACCACCAAGGTGAATACCAGCAAGATCATCAACATGATAGATACCAATCAGGCGACTATCACCAGCAACAGCATGCTCAACCATCGACAGAGCCCGGAGTCTTGCCTGTATCAAGCGAGGAAGATCAAGGGACTGTTGAGCCTGCAGCACCTGCGGTTGCGGAAGGTGTGCAAGAGCTCCAAGAAGAAGATTACGAAGAAGGACAGTTCATTTCATTTGGTGCTGTACCAACATTCCCAACTTCAGGCACTCAACAGCCTAGCGACCCAACTGTGGCTTCAACTCAACAAGATCATGGTCAACAAGGTGATGATGATATGGAGGATCTTGGCATGGGCAACTCTTCACTCAAAAAGGAGAAAACGGCCACTGCAGCTGGCACCTCAGCTACCGAGGACACTAGTGACTCTGCTGGTGGGCAACAAGCCGATAGCTCCAACAACCAGAATATGCAAGCTTCGGAAGAAGGTAACTCTTGATTTTTGTCACATCTCTGTAGTTTATTTATTGTCAACACCAAAAGTAAATGTATATCTATATGTTTTTTTCTGGTGATATAGCGAGCGGTGCTGGATGGTGGCCAAAAATCAGTCTTTTTAGCGGCGAGAGGCGCGAATCGACCCCAAAGCCAGTGCAAGCTAACCTGGGTGAGGAGTCTTCATTCTATTTCGACAAGGAATTGAAAAAATGGGTCAACAAGAAAGCAGGGCCTGAGAGCCAGAATAGCGCACAGTCATTGGCTCCTCCTCCCAAGGCTCGTCCAGGACCAGTTGCTGCACCTACGTCGCCTGGCGTTGCAGGGGCCGGTGGACCTCCTGCCGGACCCCCCACATCTGGAGGCGGTCCGCCCGTGCCTGGACCTCCACAAGCCAGACCTGGAGCCGGAACTGTACGGAGAGGAGCACGTGCTAAATATGTGGACGTTCTTAATCCATAGAAGAATTATTATTAAAGATTAAATCGGCTGATTTTTAAAAAAAAAAAAAAAAAAAAAAAAAAAAAAGTATCAGAAGATGTTACAGAACCGAGTAACATAGCTGTATTTTTGATAGGAATGTTACATAAATGTTTTATTACATCTCTCCCATCGTTCTTTGTCTGATCTCTGAACGAGCAAAAAAGAAGCTGCTTTTGTAATACCGCCATGCTTTTATTTTATTTTTTGCAATTTTTTTTTTCTTTTTTTACTGAGCCTTGACCTCCAGCTCACTAACACGCAAGAGAGTGTGTAATGGTTTAATATGATAACGTCTCTGGAAGTGCTTTCTCCTCTTTTTCTTGAAAGTTTCAACCATTTTGCCCTTGGGCTGCTCAATGACAGTGGCCTTGATGGAGTAGTATTCAGGAGAGACATAAGGTTGACCCTTGATAGCATAGTCCTTAGAGCCAAGCTCCTTGATCTGGTTCAATTCAATGACATCGCCTAAAGAAACGTCCTTGAGACGGTCCAGAACAATGATATCGTTCTTGGTGATCAAGTAAGGACGGTTCTTAATTTCTGCCACAGCGTAGTAACGGAGTTGGTTGCGGAGCAAGTTGATAGAAGGTTCTGGTCCTGGTCCTGCCCCTGCTCCTGGTCCCGATGATGCTACTCCTGTTACTGGTGTTGTTGATGATGAAGGTGATGCTACTGTGGTGGACGCGGCTATTCAGGAAAAATAAATATAAAGTATAAAAGAAGCAATTAATTATTTTTTAAACTCTTATGTGCACAGTATGCCTTGCCTCGTTTGTGTATTTTTTTTTTTTTTTTTTTTTTTGAAGTACCTTGTGGAGTAGGAGTAAGAACCGAAAAGAAACGAGAGGTTGAGGCAGTAATGGCTAAGATCGAAAGAAGAAGAAGAAAAGGTAAGGATATCAGTATATGAACATCTATTTTTTTTTTTTTTGCTTTCGTCTTATTTTGTTTTACCTAGATTAGTATGTGAGGCAAAGCCGGACACGCGACTAGTGAACGTCCTAAGCATGGCTGTAATGAACTGCCTGTTTTGAGTAAAGTTGACGGTATTTGTTCAAAGACGATGCTGATGTGTTGGTTTTTTTTTTTAGTCCCTAACTTGTTCTTTCAGGCTTGTGCGAATGTGAATGTGAAGGTTGGTGGAAGGACAGGTAGGTTTTTGTTTACGATTCCGCATGGAAATAACGTTTACGTGACTACTAATGTCTTGCATATTAAATCCAATCCTTCTCTAAAAAGAAGGTGTCCACGGACAAAAGATAGAAAAATGTTTTCTCAATGGTCAATGGTCTGAAAAAGTATTTTTTTGTCCACACGACAAAAAACAAAAACAAAGCAGCCTTGTAAATATCCATGCATACGAAAATGAATCAAAACAAAGATTTTTTGTATACAGCACCTATTACAGCATGACTTGAAAAGCATATGGACACTGTCCACTTTGTCCATGGACTCTTGCAATACAGCGAAATAGGCGATACATGTAATATAAATTGTATATTTTATTTTATTTTATTTTATTTTATTTTTTTTAAATCATAGTAAATATTGCAATGCTATGCTTATGTAGGGCTACACAAGTCGCGTTGTTTATCATGCCGTGTTCTGTATTTCGGGTGTATCTGAAAATCTTGAATAACCTGCAATACAATTTTCTTTAATCCCATTCCACAGTGTAAACTTGAAGCAAAGGGAGGAAAAAATAGACTAGATGTTTAAGAAAAGTGGCAACGTTTTTCAGTTGTAACGGCGGTTAGAGTTTCAAGAAAGTGTCTAGAAAATTACTTCGATTACTGCCTTTGATCTTTAATTTTGGTCAGCGCAGAAGATTCCTAGCCTTCCTAGTAGCCTTTTCTTAAGTTTTTCTTCCTTGGTCATGTTCTTATCGTTCTATTCCATAACTTCTTACAGACTTCCGGAATTAGGGAAAAAAGAAAAAAAAGAAAAAAGCCGTAAAAGAGAATAGCGAGACTGGAGCCGCTAGAAGCAATGAAAAAAAAAAAAAAAAAAAAAAAAAAAAAAGATAAGCCTTATCTGGGCAGAGACAGAGACAGAGGCAATAAGAGAGCAGGTGAATAAAAAAAAAAAAAAAAAAAAAAAGAGTGACATATTTTTTGACATGTAAGAGTTAAAAGTGTCGACTGTCAATGAGAAAAACAATGTTATCATCCCACAAGCAAAAGAAAAAACACCAGCCAATCATTATGTCTGCACGCACACGTTCTCCCACATCGATCAACACGTTTGACATTTCATACTCTATATTAACAAATCATAGTGCATATTTGTTTGGCTTGGTCCTTGGTGTCTGTCTCTCAAGTGGAACATGTCATTCATTGGCCTGGACATCTATTGGATACCACTCAAAGCGAAGATCCACAGAAAATGCATTTGTCCGTAGGATATTCATAATGGCTATTAGGATCGTCTTTGCTCTTTGAAATGCTTCTTTGACCATATCTTACTTTCATGTTCATGTCGATGTTGAAAAGTAGACCCTTCCTCCCGTACCTCCCTTCTTCCTCCATCTATTTACTCCATATGCATCAACCATACCTGTGTTTCTCTCCTGGAGGACATTCAATACAAATACCCTTTCACTCCCACCCCTCCTTCGGAACACTTTTGTCCTCATTAAAAAAAAAAAAAAAAAAAAAAAAAAAAAAACCACACTTTTAACCCTGCATAATTTCGATAGAGGCCTGGGGATGAGTAGACCAAGGTTGGTGACATTTTTTTTTCCAAAATAGTCATGGAGGATGTGGGGAAAGGGATGCCTTGTCCAAAAGGGATAGGGGTTGGCAAGATAGGCTTGCATACCGTGTCAAACGATGGGATGGATGTCTCTACTTAAGCAGTGAACCAGACCAGAGCAGGGGCAGAGGAAAGGCAACTTTGTTCATGCACGCAGTTTCTGTAATTAGAATTTAGAAGAAAATAAAGTATAAAAATGAGTTGGATCTGAACACTAGTTAAAAAAATTTTATTGCTTCGAAATATTCATTTCTTCATTCATTTCTTCATTCTCCATTCTCTTTTCTTTTTCTTCTCTGTAATTGTTTCTTTCTTTTTTTTCTTTTTTCTACATAAGCAAGAATACTATCGCCTCTATCGTATTCATCATCCATACTGGACTGGACTGAATTGAATCTGATTTTTTGTCTTTACTTTTTTTATTCGACAGTAACCAGTTGAAATAAGAAAAAACTTAAATTCCTTTTCCTCCCCTTCAGTTCCATTTCTCTCTCTCTCTCTCTCTCTCTCTCTTACTCTTGTGCTGGGTTGGTTATTATCTCCTCTTTTTCTCTCCCCCTCCTTTTTCAGTTCACTTCACATTACCTGCTTATAAATATATTAAAATAACATGGATTGGATTGTACTCACCACAGCTGCGGGTGAGGTAAGTTTTGTTTTGACTTATGAGCTATGTATTGTACTTGTGCATGGACTGGCTGCAAGCAAATGATGTCAATACATCATTTCTCTGCAAGAAAAAAATTGTCTGTGCTTTGTTCATTTAATGACAAACACGTAATATTAATGATAAAAGTGATCTTTACTCTCAACTCTCATTGCGGAAAAATATTAACAATGCCATTTATCATTATTACCATTATTACCATCATTATTATTATTATTATTATTATTATTATTATTATTGTTAAAGGCTGTCAGTCAAGTCCTCATCGTAGTGGCGTGTGGTGTGATCCTTTCGCGGAATGGTTATCTTTCACAGCCAGCTCAAAAGGTATGCAACATTGCATTCAACATTGTTCGCTCTCCGATACTTTGTGATCCCGCTCGCTGTGTTCTATGGCGTACCCCTGCTTTGATCTTATCAGATGGAACTAAAATTTTTTTATTTTTTTTATTTTTTTTATATATATATTTGCAATTTTTATTCATGAATGCTGTACATTTACCAGGCAATATCAAAAGTGAACTTGTATTTCATGACTCCTTGTCTAATGTTCACAAAAATAGCGTCTACTATCAGTTGGACGCAATTTAAAGCATATTGGCCCATTCCTGTTTTCTATTGCCTCTTCTCTTCTATCTCATGGCTCGTCGCTAAAATTGGATCGCGCCTTCTGGGTTTCTCAAAAGATGAGGAGAAATTTGTAATTGCCTCCGTGCTATTCTCTAATACAAATTCACTACCCATGGCCTTGATGCAGTCCTTGGCTTTTAGTGCTGCAGGAGAGCACCTGCTCAGAGATGAGAACGATACCAAAGCAGATGTCGCTGCAAGGTATGTATATCATATTTCTTTTAAATAGGGCGTATTCGAGCTCTTGCGCTCAATTATTTTGTTGTGTACGACTCGCTTAAAGAAAGTGATTTTACTAATTTAACCGATCCATGCCTGCAACTCCAGGGGAATTTCATACATTCTTTTCTATGCCATCTTTGGAAATTTAGTGCGATGGTCCTATGGTTTCTCCTTGTTAGTGCCCAGGGACAAGACAAAGGAAGAAGAAACAGACTATAATGAGCAGTTACCGCCATCTGTTGTAATCAATGTCGATCCGTCGACATCTAGACGCACTGATGCCACAGCCTCAACATTACATCCATCCTATAATGGTGCTGGGCCAGACGATCCTGCAGCCACACCTACACTCCAAACTTTTAAACCTGCTCCCATCAATACATCTTATCTGCATCCCACGTACGCGAACTCGTCTGCGCCTTCGCCTGCTCTCTCGGTCAAAAGCGCTACTAAATCTGTTCTCATGCGTGCAACCTCAACAGTAAATGAAAGGCTTCGCCAGGTCCTTACACCACCATTGACGACTGCTCTGATAGCTCTTTTCATTGGCCTCGTTCCGGCACTTCATCACCTGTTCATGAGTCCACAGTCGGTTGTCTACAGATTTCTGATTCGTCCAATTGAAAGCTGTGGTGACGCGGCTATCCCAATGATCCTGTTATGTCTCGGCGCACAGGTCGTTCACTTTGCATCCTCTTCTTCCTCCCCTTCCCCCTCCCCATCCTCTTCCTCATCCTCATCCAACGACAATATCACCACCAACATCCTCTCTTCTTCTGAAGCTGTTGCTCCCAAACAGTCAAAGTCTCGAGGTAAAGCACCTCAAGGATCTTCCCCACCCCCACAGACTGGTTTAGGTATTTACGCCTCGACCAGCCAGGACGACTCGTCCAGCGACGAAGAGCGCAATCCTGCATTGCTCTCTGTTCATAAAACCTACAACACCACTCCTACTTCCAAGCAAGCCCCTTATGGCAATGGTATTGCCACTGCACAGTCCAACGCCTCTTCTTCAGCCACCCTCCTTCATTTTCATCAGCCCTCTGACCAAGGTCGTCCGAGCTTCCGCTCTACAGCTATTTCAGATGACTCGGATAATGAAGATGCAGATGAAGCATTGCCTCTTCTCAAGTCCTCTCCAACCCAGTCTTCTCCCTCACCTCGTTTTCAAGATACCGTTGCCATCAAGGCATCCGGCGCCTCTAACTACCGCATTCCATGGATCAAGCCCATCCCGTTTGTCCTGTTTGCAAGGATGATAGTGGTCCCAGTACTATGCTTACCGGCCGTAATCTTTCATCCTGACCATCTGTCTCCTATATTAACAATGGACCCAACGTTCTCCTTGGCCTTGGTCTTGTTGGTGGCAGCACCAACAGCGATCAATACCATTCAAATGTGTCAGATCAAGGGCTTTTTTGAGATGGAGATGGCTTCAGTCCTCTTCTGGAGCTACTGCATTTTCGGCATTCCTTGCATCCTTGGTTGGTCACTTGTCGGACTCTGGGTAGCAGAGCGCGAATGAAAAATGTATATAGCAAATAAGCAAACGATAACAAAAAAAAAAAAAATAGTAGTCATTGATAGCGTACAACATCCAATCCTTTTCTGGCCATGTATCCGAAACAATGGCCGAGTGTTTCGAGGGCGAATAAAAAAAAGGAGGCATGGGCACAGACCCCGAAGCACAGCCTCTTACCCTCTTTTTCTCTATTTCTATTTCTTGAAGAGTAAACAGTGTAGACAGGACAGTGTTTGAGAGCGTCTAATAGTAAGTCAAGCTTTGCGGTTTATTGTGGTGTCTCAAAATATATTAAGCTGGAGACTTCCTGTACCAGCCATTCAAGGGAAGGAATCATAATGTGTATCGAAAATAATAACAGTAAAATGATATAATAATAATAGTCGTAATAATAGTCGTAATAATAGTCGTAATAATAGTAATAATTATAATTATTATAATTATAATAAAGATCGAGGGGAAGAGGATGGGTTGGATGGTGATGCAATCAGTTATTCCCAATGCTTTGATCGATTTTTTTTTTGAAAAAGTTTTCGCATTCTTCCTTGGCACTCGAATAGAACTCTGAACATTTGTTTGGACTGGTATTCCAGCAACCAAGCCAATAATCATGTGTGGAACTGGCAGACTGAAGCTGGTAAACACCCCAGCCTGGAATCCTCACTTGTCTGTCTTTGGCACCCACAAGGGCCGAATATCCGTCTTTGTGGAACCCATAGTTTTTGACGCCCACCCAGAAAGTGTCATAGTCTTGCATAATGAGTCCTTCTCTGCCTCGGATGCAAACCCCGACTTTTTGAGTGAACCCATTGCTCCATCCCCTTGCAAACGCAATGTAGTGAGTGGCATTAGCAATGCCCACAATGGTAAATGTCTGAGCGGCGACAAGTACCAAGGTCAGTAGCTTGATCATTTCGTTTTTCTTATTTTCGAATGTCGAAAATGATAGAAAGGGCCTACTAAACGTGCTGAACGAGGAGGTTAAAGAGGGTAGAGGGGATTCAGAGACTATTACAGGAATGAGTGTATATGTTTCCAGAGCTTCGACACTCAGCGCGTTTTATATCTTTTTTTTTTTTTTTTTTTTTTTTTTTTACATCTTTTGTTTGAACTACTTTTCGTTAGCTGTGAGGTTGTGCATAAACAACTGGGGCCATTTGGCTGTTTCTCGGCTCCTTCAAAAGTTCTCCTTCATTGACAGCTGCAAAGGCAATTGTTTCGGCAAGAGAAGAGCACTGTTCTCATTTTATAATCCATGCCCCAAGCCTCATCATTTACATCTTTGCCCCTTTTCAGGCTGTCTTTCAAGGTGAAATTGATCAAAAGAGAGGCTGGTATAGACAGAAATGAGGATATGAGGATTAACATGGCAATTGAAAAAAAAAAAAAAAAAAAAAAAAAAAAAAAAAAAGAGCGATTTTCCGAATGCATTGTAGAATGTCTATTCCATTTATTTTTTATTACTATTTTCTTTGGTCATTTATTTATTTTTTGTTTTGCTGCATTAAACTGTGAGAGGTGATAAAGATATTCGCTTGACAATAACCATCCGCTAACTGCTAGCTGCTACCCTTTTAATCTCTTATTGTTGGATCTTTGCATTGTCTACAATCAAACGCTTGACTCCTGTCATCCAACTTGACACTTCGTCGGTGCGTGTCGAGTGAAGCTCCAAGTGGATCTGATACGCAGAATTGTAGTTCTTGCTCTGTAGAGCCTGTGCCAGCAATAGCATCTGTTCCACTACCGGTCCAGATACCTCTTCATTGTTCAGCATGTCAAACAACACGTTCAGCTTCTTCTCCGCGTCATCCAAAGGTCGCTTTGCACTAGGCTGAATCTCGCAAAACAAAAGAGAAACCGTCAATATAGTTTTTTATAGACAGAAAAAAAAAATATGAACACGATAAAGACACATTTAACATACCGGTGCGTACTGACGTGCAAGGGCAAGCTCGTTGGACAAAACAGTGTAGATGGGTTTTTGTCCTGTAGGAATATGTGTTCTATCTCCTGCGGCTAATTATCCATACCAATTTGTTCAAAAATTGCCAAAAAAGTTAGTCACCATCATTCTTGCTTATCATTTTCATCACTGTCTTCTGTCTATTTCACGTTGTTCCTCAAAACCTACGATGTCTTGACTTGACAGGCTTTGGTGGCGTTGGAGGCGCAGCAGGTGTTACGGGTCGCTGCTGAAGGACCTGGGGCATGCCACTGGTCATCCCTCCCATAGGTCCTTGTTGTGCAGCATATGGATTGGGGTTAGGCAAGGATTGGCCATATCCCTGGTATTGCTGTGGCTGATAGGTCTGCTGATAAGGCTGTTGCTGTTGCTGTTGCTGTTGCGGAGGTTGACCGTAGGCATTACTAGGAGGCGGAACGCTGACTCCGCCCATCAAATTGCTCTGGCCACCGCCGAAATTTTGGTATGGCGAAGGTTGTGCCCGTTGGTTTGCATTGCGTGGGGACATTGCGCCTGCAGCATTCGTGGGTGGAGGCGGCAAATGTGAAGCTGCTGGGATAGGCGAATAGGGCGAGGATGCTGCTGGAGGAGGACGAGTACCGGCCATTGGTGGAGGAGGGATAGTTGATGCTTGAGGAGGTTGGCTATACGCATTTTGCGGAGGAGGAGTGCCTCCTACAAGAGCACTACCAGCCACAGGACTACCAGGGAAAGGCGAATTGAACTGAGCCTTGTTCAAGCCCGCAGCTGCATTTTGACGCTTAGCAGCGTTGGCCAAAGGCAACGCTGGAGGATCATTCCAGTTACCTGTATCCTTACGCTGTGATGGTGGGAGTTCAGCTGAGCGAGCTCTCTCCACTGGTGCAGCCTGCTGGTTGTAAGCTCCGCCATATGGGGGCTGAAGCCCTGCATCATTTTGTCCAGGAAAGCCAGGTTGATTGAATGTTGGTGGCGGTGCAGGCTGTGTGTATCCACCATAAGTAGGAGCTGGAGGAGCGTAGGGGTTGTTCACGGCAGCGGGCTGAGAAGGGCGTTGTTCGTTCTGCTGTGGAGGTGGTGGAACGGTGAACTGGGTTGGTGGCGGGGGGAGAGCGGACTGCTGCTGTTGATAACCTTGTGTATTATAGCCAGCACCATCAAAAGGCGAGGCATTGGGCGCACCATAAGTGTTCTGGTTCTGGATACCACCATAATTGTTGGCTTGTTGATGTTGGTGAGGTTGATATTGGCTAGGTTGGTATGTGTTTTGTTGATGCTGCGGTTGGTATGGGTTCTGGTATGCCTGGTGCTGATGCTGTGGCTGGTGCTGTGGCTGCTGGCTGTATCGTTGACCATATTGCTGCTCCTGGTTGTATTGTTGCTGCTGCTGATATTCGCCTTCAGCCATCACATATACAGGCTCGAAAGGGAACTCAGGAGCAGGGACTTTGCTAACATCTACTCCAGAATGATACAGACGGTCGCGCATCACGGCCAGCGTATCCTTGTTCTGGTAATCCACAGGTGTCAGAGTCAAGTACTCGAGGGCAGTCGCCAAGCGACCTTGTGCAGCCATGACTTCAGCATATTCAGTATATTTGTCATAAAGAGCAGCGAGCTTGTGGCGGCTATCCTGCTCCTCAGGTTGATCTTCGTTAGGATTTCCAGCAATAGCAACATCCACATAGCCAATAGCCTTGCGGAAGACAGTGACCTTTTCAATGAATGCTTGCAGTGAGCGAGCATTCCGTTCATACTCCGATGTCGATGGGTCGTAGGCGTTGAGTGCGATTTCCTCCTCTTGTTCTCTAATCCAGATGGCAACAACACGCTCCAGATTTCCGGCCGCCAAGTAACAAAGAACAGTGTTGCAACGGAGTTGGTCCGCCTGTTCTCCAGCTTGAACTTTGCTAATCCATTGTTCCTCTAGTCTGTTTCCGAGTGATTCGCACAGTTTTCCAAACTCATCTGGGCGGGCAAATGTGCAGAGAATGACAACAATTTCCTGCCAGTCCACCAGATCAGCATTGCGCACTACATCCTCCAAGTCACCTGTGACAACGCTTTGCAAAAGACGGATATATGGGGTCGAGGCAGCACGGCGCTCAAAATAGGCTTTCTGAGTACGTTCTAACAGTTCGGGGCCACCGCAAATGGCCAAGACAAGGGCATCTGAGAGACGACCATCATGAAGACAGACATTGACAGCAGAGTCAAAGTCTCCAGCAATGATACAACGAGTGATCTTTTTATCGATATCTGTGTCAGTGGCAGGATAGATATGGAAGGGATTTGCTGGTTTGATCTTAAACTCATTGCTAGCAGGCACACTAGGATAGTTAACAAAAGCATCTTCACCAAGCTGTTGTTGGTCTGCATTTGCCCCTGAAAACAATGCACTCATTTCAGAGTTAGAGCCACGATGATTTTGAAGACCGCCTTGATCGAGAGCACCATCAGGACGAGGCGATGTAACCGAGGGGTTACCGTTGATGCTCATCTGGCGGGTGAGTGCTGCGACTTGATCCACCATTTCCTGCTTATCAAAACCAAGGTGATGGACTAGCTGCTCACGAGGATTAGGCTCAAATAATGCGCGTAAAATAGTCCAATACTCTGCTGTAGATCCATTAACTTGACTGCGATTTTCACAAAACTTATCTAGAGTCTTTGTTTCCAAAGCGTATTCAAGATCTGCAGCGCGCTGGACAAGCTCAGGTTCTGTCACTACATTAGCCAGAGTAACAGATGAAATAGTTGTTGGCACGCCCACTGGAACAACAGCACCAGGAGGAAGGTTCATGGGAGGTACAGGTTTATTCCTAAAGATGGCAAGCTTCCCTCCAAATCCAAACGAGGCACCAACAGGGCGACGGAGCCATTTAGGGGGCTGTTTTAATGAGATAGTGGCGACATTGGTCTGAGATTGGTACTGCTGAGGAGCGAAAGGATCGTGTGCTTCCTGAGCAGCATGGCCTGCTGACGTCAAATCATTATCATGTGTAGATTGGATAGAATCGACATTGATCTGCAAATAGATGGGTCATTATTTTAATATGGGACAAAAGAGCATTAAATAACACAATCGCATGGTGAATCGCGTTTTTTTTTTTTTTTTTTTTTTTTTTTTACCTTGCCATCAAACGATGCGGATGCTAACAGATCAGGATTGCGTGGGCACCAAGCAATATCGAATGTCCAGCTAGAGCTTGGTGGGAGTTCGCCAATGACCTCTCCAGACTTAGGATTCCAACAAAGCGATCGACAGTCTTTGCCTGCAGATAACAGGAGATCTGAGTCCTGCTGGCACCAGGATAATGACAAAATCCCTTTAGTGTGTCCAGTAAGAGTCTATGTATATAGATTGATTAGTAAAAATAAACCCCTGAGAGTGCTTCAAGTTACCCTTAACTAATATATCAACATACCTTCTCAGGAGCATGTGCATATCGGAGATCCCAAACTAAAATGACAGGGTTGTTATCGTCCTCCGTCGCTGTGATGATTTGAGTAGCCTATTGAACGATATGCAATGTGAGAACGCCCAATGAGTCAGATGGTGGATGTCTTAATAAATGCCAGCATATGCTTGAAAGAGTGATAGGCTTTGATTGCAATACATACAACGTCCGGATTCCATGCAATTGCTGTGATACCGCGGCGGCTGGCGCCCATCTGTCCAAGGTTGCTCATGCTTCCTATGCCTGCAACTGTGGCACCAGGGTAAGAAAGAGTCAACACCTCACGCTTGGACTTGAGATCCCAGACGACTGTATATCCAGTAGTTGAACTGGTGGCCAAGATATGTTGGACATGGTTGTTCCAGGAAACGCAGGTGATATCCTCGAGTTTGGAGGATCTTGTGCCAGGGGTGTATGGCTTTGTTAGATTGCCGAGATCCCAGATGAAAATCTAGTAGAAGAAATTGAGTAGCAATGGTAGAGATTGACATTAGGCAGGATACAAAAAAATTGTCACACACAGATGAGAGATCAGAGGTCAAGGGATCACAAGAAAATGAAAAGCGCATCTTACCTCGCCATTGCTAGAGGCAGACGAGAGAAGGTTCTGTTGGAAAGGATTAAAATGAAGACCACGAACAGGGCCTGAATGGTTGGTTTGTTTTGAGAAGAGAACATCATCACTGCATGATGGACATACAAGGCAGGGTAAAGATGTCAGCAGCAAGCCAAGCTATTTAGTCTTTGGGATATCAATTTTTAACCAGGTTTGATTAAGACAAAAAGTAATGGTACAATACCTTCCGTTGAGAATAGCATTAGCATCCCACAAGTTCAGCTCTCCATTTTCCATTCCTCCAGCAATAATACCATAAGGTCGATCGACTGTTGGATTTGCCCATGCTAACCGATTAAATCTAGCATTGAAATGAACAATCATAAAAATTTCATCAGTTCCGCTGTCCTATATCCTGATTTCCAAGTAGTTCCTCTTTCTTTCCTGATTGCATGACGTTTTTAATATGAAGTAGCGAAGAAAATCTCTCGGTATTTTACCTGGCATTGCTTGAGACAACGCCAGCAGGTTGATTAATCTCAATCGACTCGGGCGACTTGTCTGTTAGGTTCAGATCAAAAATTTCAAGCTGAGATGCGTTCGAGAAGTTGGCATCAAAGGCACCAGCGACTGTTCCTGTAGCGAGAAGAGGCGCGTGTTGACCTGGACTCCAAGCAAAGGTTGAAGTCCTTGAAACAATTTTTTGCCTCATGGTTAGATTCTATTGAATGAGAAAACAAGGGTGATGGTAGAGGATGATGGTGTTGGATGAAAGAATAATATCTCGGTCCGCCGTGTCTCGTCAAAAGCGCTGATGGAATGTCTAATAAAATGACAGGAAGGGATGATAGCGATGAGAATTTAAGAGCTGAGTCAGGGGAGATGAGAGAACGAATCATAGACGCGTGTGTCAACGAGCATGAACGCGTTTTTTCAGTATGTCGATGTAAATTTTTTAAAAAGAAGAAAAATGTCTACTATGCAGTCTGAAAGATGAGCAAATCGCATCCGCATGGAAGGAAGGAATGATGATGCAAAACCACACAATCTTTTTTCTTTCTTTTAAGAGAGAATCAGTTAGGGAAAAAAAATAAAATAATAAAATTGCATGCATGAAGACGAGGATCACCTTACACTAGACAAGATACTAGAAGCGATGGAGAGTAAATGACTTGAACGCGACAAAGAGCAACCTCTTGCGCAAGAGGAAGAGGAGTCAGGGAATAAGATGAGGAATAAAGGTAATATAAAAAAGAGAACTTGAAGGAGGACAAAAAGAGAGTAAAGAATGGATGAGTACTGAGTGGAATGAAAATAGAGATGGACATGAACTTTTTTTGTACGTTCCAATTCTATGCCACGTCACAGAGAAAAAAAAAAAAAAAAAAAAAAAAGAACGGATGCTCAAAAGGCACAGGAAAAACTCCTTATTTTTATTCATCAAGCATCATCATTTGACATCCTTCAACTTGTTCAAGATGCTCGATCAATCTTGTGCACATCCAGAAAAATAATTAGACAATAACAAAAAATTGGCACACGCGTTTCAAGGCATGGCCCGTTCATACTCGTCCTAACTGGCTGTTGGACCGAAACAGTATTTTACTTTATTTCATTTTATATGCAATGCAACAGTGCTTTCTTTTTTCCTCCAGTGCCTGTTTACAATTTTGCAAAGGTTGCCTTCTTCTTCTGCATGTTTGCTGCAGCTGCTTCAGGGAGATCCTGAAAATGTGGAGAAAGAGATAGAGTATTGAAATAGAAACATAAAGTTAGTCCAAATGCCTATTTTGTCAACAATTGACACGTTATACTTTGAAAAGAACACGTACAGGTGTAGTCAACATAACCATGTTCCATGCCGCGGTGTAATCCAGTCCCTCTTGAACAGTATGGTCGCGTGAATAGTTCAATAGATGCCTACAAATGAAATAGCGTTAATATTTATATTCCAAGTGCTGTGAATGATACTATGCAGGTTATCCAGAACCAGGACTTTTTGTTTTGTTTTGTTTTATTTCGACTTACTTTGTACCTATCGCAGCAACAGGCGATTTTTCGGCAATGAACTTGGCAGTAGCTAAAGCTTCTTCCAAAACATTGGCGGGTTCTGGGAACAGCTTAGAGATGAAACCATATTCAAGAGCTTCCTTTGCATCAAAGCTAATGAATGTATACCAGATGACGTTCGATCAATTAAAGACTTGTCTATTATGGAGCCAATTATGATCGATCAATAGAGATGCTCCGACCAATTCAACAAATAACTTACTTGCGTCCAGTCAAGCAGAGCTCACGGACCCAGCTGTTATTGCCGACTACCTTGGGCAGACGCTGGAGAGTTCCAACATCGGCTGCCAGGCCGATATCAACTTCCTATAGTATCAATTAGCAATTGGAACAACAGGTTACATATCGGAGCCCAAGAAAACTTAGTAATAAGTATAATATGTGCATTTCAAATTCACGGAACTTACCTTCACTGAGAAAAATGCATCCTTAGAAGCATAGCGGATATCGCAGGCCGTGGTGATATCAATACCACCACCAATGCAAGGGCCATGAATAGCAGCAACTACAGCCTTATCGCAACGCTCAATTGCACTCAAACTATCTTGAAGTGACTGAATATTCCAGCATTACGAGAAAAAAAAAAAAAAAAAAAAAAAAAAAGAAAGTATAATGATTAATTTCGGATCCAGAAAGTCTCCACATTCTACTACTCTGGGAGAGCAGGCTATATCGGCCTAGTGCTTGGCTATACCTTGACATATGGACGAATTTTGAACGCAGTACGTGAGGGATCGCCTTCGACAGTGGGGAGCTCAAGAGAGAATACTGGTTTAATTTTATCAAAATTAGAAAGAAATATTAGCATATGAGAACACCAACTCCAAATTATTAGACACAGAAGCACAAACAACAGGTGTCATACAGTCGAGTCCACTGGTGAAGCCTCGACCAGACCCAGAAAGGACAATGGCACGGACATCGGGGTCGTCACGGAGAGTATCAAAGACAGAGCGAATATCCGCCCACATGGCTCCATTGATAGCATTTAACTTCTTTGGACGGTTGAGCTCAACATGAGCGACAAAAGGAGATGGGAATGTGACTTTAATAGTCTCGAACGAGTACTCTGGCATAATGGAATGAGAAGAGTTAGAAACAAAGAAATGAACAATGTTGCAAAGGAAAGTGTGTAAAGAACTTTCAATTGACCGAACCGTAAAAAAGATAAAAAAAAGTGATCGGTCCAGCGGATGTGAAAATAGCCGACCATGTGACAGCGGATCGAGTGAACACAGACGCAGATCTTCGCGTGTTGAACTGACTAAAAAAAGGGTTTCATTCTTTGGATTAAAATGTTTAACAGAATGCTTGAAATGAAAATGGAGCTTTACGAATGAATAAATTCAACGCGTTATTCCTCTCTCTCCCTTCTTTTACCTCAATGCATCAGTTGATATCAAGATGACAGTTCCACAGCATGAAAGTTTTGAGACTTCGCCCTGAGAAAGTGGTGGACAGGAACAAACCCTTTTTTTCATGTGACTGTGATCATAAAGAAAGCCAGAGAAGCCAACATGTCCTTACCATACATTCCTCTATCCCTCTACTCACCGAAAAGTAGCAATAATAATGTCATCATCATCACATTCACAGATCTTGCTCACATCCTCTGAAGGCACAGAGTTTTTAATCGACCGCGACATTGCAGATAAGAGCATGCTTTTGAAATGCATGCTCGAGGACATTGGTGAAATTGGGCAAGGTAACAAACAAAGAGAAGACAAAAACAAACGCTGTAACATGCTGACTTTTGATCGTTAAGGACTAGTAAATACTGGATTGACCGATATGTTATTAAAAGAGGAATGGCGTCTTCAACTTTTCTCTTTCTTGATTATATCTGTTCATATTAGCTATACCCTTGCCCAATGTCTCAGGACCGATTCTTACAAAAGTAATCGAGTATTGCACACATCATCGCAATAACCCCAACTTTCAAAGCGCTAATGATGATGCTGCAGCAGATATTGGGGAATGGGATCTTGAATATTGTAAAGTTGACCAAGGGACACTTTATGAACTGATTTTGGTAACAACAACTTTATTATTATTATTATTATTTGCAAACTGATGAAAATGATGAGGAGCATGAAGAGCTATTTTTCTTAAATGGGCTCGTCTTTTCATATTTTGTAGGCTGCCAACTACCTTGATATTAAACCACTCTTGGACTTGACTTGCAAAACTGTCGCTAACATGATCAAAGGTACCCATTGTTTCAATTAGTCTTCATATTGTATGGATATGTTATGCTAACTCATCTCCCGACTAAAAATAAATTAGCAAAAACGCCAGAAGAAATTCGAAAGACCTTCAATATCACGAACGACTTTACGCCAGAAGAAGAGGACCAAGTGCGCCGTGAAAATGGTAAGCAACGCGAATCTTCAATCCTCCCTTTCACTTTCATCTTTCAAGTTCAAATTTAACTAACTAGATTATGTCTACCTAATTCTTAGTGAGTTTTTTGTACCTTAGGATACCTTTACAAGATAAACCTCAAGATTTTTCTTTTTTCTTTTTTTTTCTTACTAACAAGTGCATGTGATGCCTTTTTATTTTCATTTTTTTCTGGATACTTAGAATTGGGTCGATGAAAAGTAGAATTTTATGTCAGGAAAGAAGAAGAACACCGAATAAAACCGAGAATACAAATTTTTGCATGAATATTTTTTTGTTGAAGAGGAAGAAGCCCTATTCACGAAAATACTTGAAGGGACCACATAATCATATTTGCAAGGTATAAAGGAGCATGTCATAGGAGCTTGCGTCTGGCGGACATGATTGAACTGTCCGAGACGTTTTCCATACTCCCAAGACCTTCTCCTAAAGCTTTGGCAAGTGTGGCCTAATTATGACAAAAAAAAAATTCCGGCATACTTTGTGTTAAATTTATCAACCTAGTGCTTCATGGAACAGTGTTCAAAACCAGGAGTGATTGATGACCCCATGACATTGAGTATGCAATGCACTAGGTGACCTCAGGATCCTCCTCAATGTAGGCGACACGATTTTGCCAAATGGCTTGATAAAAAAACATCTCCATACGTTCCAGTGTACTTGCTGTGAAGACCTCTCCATATACATATAACGCCATTTGTCTTTATAAACATCTACATTGCATTTACTCTCTCAATCAAGGAAAGCTTGATTGTATTATTGAAACTCTTATCGGATTTGAATGCACAATTGACGCTCAATTTAGTGGTCTTTCCATCTTCAAACTCGAAATACAAAGCATCTGGCATTTCCACAAAAGAGGTCGAGAAGACAGGGTTATCAATTAGGGGAGTACGATTTAAATTTGCTTTTTCTGCGGGCTGGTCTGTGCGTTCCCATTCTTTGATCCAAGTCGCATAAAATGCTTGAATGATCAATAAAAATAAAACTCAAATCAGCTCGAAGGACCATCCAGTATCAGACTCCCCCACGAAGGAAACCGCTGTGGGGCTCGAGTTTTGCATCTGTAGACGAGCATTCATCTGTAGACGAGTATTCATAAGCTCAACTCGGAGTGTCACAGTGTAGATGGTGCTCAACTGCGGGATCAGATCCTTCGAGTATGTGATGAACTCACCTCTGGCATTCACGAGGGTGACCTCGGTGATCGGGTAGCTGAGAGTACTAGCTGAGTGGTGAGACATATCACTCATATGCATATATAAGCAACAAGACGAAGTCGCTTCATATTCATTGATAATGGGCGGATAATACCTTGCACTTTCGATTCCCATGATAGGATCACCTCCATAGCGGATCTGTATGTGCATGCTCAATAAACGAGAGGTAACTGTAGGAATACAAACTAGGATGCGTCAAGGAATTCAACATGTTCGTGCATGTTTGCAGTGTTGGGATGAACATTTGATGGCAAGCACATAAGCGGACTCTGAGTCCTCAGCTTTTGTTCCCATTCAATGATCATGACCCCAGTCTCAAGCGTCACTTCCAAGCGCCCCAAGCACCCATTGGTGATGAAAGGTACGGCCTTTGGTCGGCCCATGCTCGCACGATGGGCTTCTTTGTTACTAGCATTGGGTAGCATGAGACGGTTTCTGGACTAAATGTAATGTCTGAATAAACTTGCTTGCATTTAATGCTACGATGAAACACTAAAGCGACAGTAGACGTCCTTGCGTTCATTGACCGAGTTACCGAGCAACCTCCTCCTGCCCCATCACATCTGCCTTCACTTACTTCTACCGCACCAAAGAACAAATGTAAAGGCTAGTATGTGCATCGTACACTATATATTTATTTTATTAATGTATTTTCGGAACCTCAAGTACCATTGATGACACACAGAGGAGAGACGTCAACAATTGAGCGAGACATGCAATCTTCTTCTTTCGTGTCGTTTGCCCTTTTTCAATCATATAAACCTGTGTACGCTGGTCGAAGCTGTCTCTGGATATAATTGGAGAACGTGCTTGCGGGAGTCCCAAAGAATGCAGCGGATTTCGCCACCACCATTGCATCTACCATCGGAATCAAAAAATTGGCCATCAATGTCCCATCTTCAGGATTCCGGAACTGGTGCAAGACCTCCAGATCCTCTGAGAAGTCATCTAGTGAAAAGACACAATCGAATGTCCTGAATAGCCTGTTGAAAATTGGGTTTGCTCGTGGCTGGTGAGCATCCGTCGCCAGGTAGATGGGCGTGAACCGACCATTGGAACGACGTAGTTTCCTGACCGAAGGGGAGTTAGAGAGCAAGTTTTTGTCAGAGGGGGTTGCTTCCGATGGAGTAAAAGCACGTTGGTCCTGTTGTTGTTCGTGGTAATGGATCGGATATGGAGGGGGTTGAGCAGGTTGCTGTTGCTGCCACTGCTGCTGTTGCCTGAGCTGATTTTGTAATTTCCGGTGGTGGTTGAGGGCCAAAGCTCGACATTGTTCAATCGTTAATCTGTCTTGCACCTTTGTATCCTCGGTCAAAAACGTGTTACCATAGTCTTGATTATCAAGATCATCGTTGTCCTCGATTCCCATCTGCCACATAAGCTCTTGGCGGATATTTTCAATCGTGTCGCGCGCTGCCAATGAAAAATGACCATCAGACATTCGGACATGAACCCCTACAAAGCCAACTTCCATAGAATCCAAAAAAGATGCTGAGTGAGATGATGAAGAAATTGGTCGCTGTTGCTGTTGCTGCTTCTTTAGGTTTTGCTCCAGCCTTCCGGTTATTCTGTTGACAATTTTTTGACTGGTGGTTTGTAAAATATCTGTTTGGAGAATCAAATGATCCCGAATCATCAACAACCAGGCTTTGCTCTCCAAAGAATCGATACTAATACGCCCTGTACCGAAGATTGAGCCCAGGTGAATCAACCGTTCCGGTCGACCCTTCAGCCACTCGATCGTGAACTCCTGTCTGAACTTGGGTCTCGTTCTAATGGATTCATTTGCCATTGGATTTTCTGTAAACCGATAGTCATAGAGACTTGTATCATCAAATATTAAAATATCTCCTATGGAGCGGAGTAATGGAACTTTTCTCTTTTCGTCCTCTTCTTCTTCCTCTTCCTCTCCTGCATCCCCATCGGTATCCCCCGTAGCTTCGTCGCTATCTGAATCTCCTTCAGAATCCGAGTCTTTATTACTAACATTGCCTCCAGTGCTGCTATCGCTTTCTTTCTCTTGCCCGTTATCCAAAGGTCCTGGAGTCTCCACTTTAATAGATCCTGGGCATGCATTACGTTCAGTAGAGCTGGCTCCATCACACTTGGGCATGTTCGTTACTTCCTCCGTGGGTATTGTGAGATTGAATCGAGCTGCGAGGTAGGTCATTGCCATAGAGTCACGAGTCAAAATACGGACATAACGGCGAAGCGGATTTAGATCAAAGAATAAATCCCAATCTGTCATGGTCCATGACTCGTATTGCAAGCATGCCGCAGGTAGTGGCTCCCACTTTACGCTGTGCCGCTGTAGTTCGGATCGTGGTGCTGTTTCGATTGGCAGCTGTTGTATCGGTATGGGGTCGATGATTACCGATTTCTGTTGCATTTGAGGCCTCGATGCGCTTTTAAGCTGTTGTTGCTGTTCTTCTTGACCAAGAAGTTGCCTTTGCCGCTTATCAAGCTTTGATGTATTATCCTGAAAAGGGTCTCGAACCTGGGCTTGTGGTATCCCTTGATCAGCGTATGATAATGATCGCTCGTCCTTCATCTGGTTTGGATAGCTCCGTTTTATCGCTGGCGCGTAAAGGGATAATGAAGCCGCATTGGGGCCACCCATTGTTCTTCGAGCCAACATTCGATCCCAACCCCTGCCGCGCCTCTGTAGATGAGGTTGTTGTTGGCGTGAGGGAAAATATTTGGACCTCCAATCAAGCTCATCCTCGACCTTATCAGCCGGGTCTTCATCGTCTTCCAGGCCATCACTAGTATCTACCGGAATGCCAACGAAGCTGTCGTAATCATCGTAATCATCAAGGTCATTATCCATTTTATCGGCTCGATATGCCTCCTTCCCGGTTGTCGTCCAGCCTAAATTAGGTTCTTTCTCTTCTGACGTACTATCCTCCTTGTGACTTGAGATACTTTGACCAAAAGTATAATCAATTGAGGCTTTTAGCTGTTCCATGCTGTCCTCTTCAGCATTCTCGCTTTCACTCATTTTTTGCTTGTTCCCTGGCGCTTGGCCATGTTGTAGCCCATTGATAGCATGCTTTCTTTCACCATCCTTTTCTTCATTTTCGGTTATCAGTCTTGCGTTTTCCTGGTCAAATTGGCCTTCATCCAAGAAAGATGGCCTCTTGTCGTTCTCATCTCTATCATTCGCTCCTTCACTATCAACCATTACTGTTGTATCGAATTGAGAAGCTGTATCCTGCATTACATTGTCTTTGACTTCGTTTACCAAGACAACCCCCTTCATATTCGGTGTGTCCTCGCTACTATTGTCCGGATCATTCAATGCTACGGGGCCTTCGCTTCCAGAGCTGGACAGACTACCGTCTTTAGTGCTTGTAACTGGTGAAAGGGAAGGATCGATGGCCGCTACCTGTTCTATCCGAGCGGAAACCTCATTGTACCCCAATTGCTGTGCGTGATGATGATACTGATCAAACAATGGCTTCGTACCTGGGTGGTACTCCTCCTGTTCTAAAGCGTACTGTGGCTGTTGAGGTTGTTTCTGCTCATTTAAAACGGCCTCATCATGTTCTTTTTCTTTTTGACCCTCAATGATCGCACGACAATGCTCTAGCCCAATCTTGGTCTGATAAAGCAACCGTGCATGCAATTGTCGGAATGTCAACCATGGCATTGGAGGGCCTAGGTAAACTTTGGGTAAGATCAGTGTCCTGTTCAAAAGCCTTGCCAATAATAATGCATTTTCGAGTTCTGTCCTTTGGTTATGAAACCCTGAATGCGGCAAGAAGGTAAGATACTTTGTGTTTGGGTCCATGTCTATATCATTGTCCTTTGGCGCCTGAAGCTTTTCTTTCGGCTGTCCCTGCTCTTGCTTGCCAAGGGATGATAGGGCTAGGTCTAAGTACCCAGGTCGATAGGATGTGATAAGATGATCTGGTAAAGGTTTCAACTCAATTCCTTCAACAAGCTTGCGTTGCTCTAGGAGGTATCTGTATCCTGATCCAGCGCTATTGCTACCTGACATCAATCCAGCTGCATTTATTTCAGTATCAACATGGCCAGCATTTACAGAAGGGTCGCTTGATCTAGTGAGTATATCGTCGCTACTTTGAAGACTTGCTGAGTTAGAGCGGATATGTTCAAACTCGGGGCCATCATCTGTCAATGAGATTGGGGATGATAATTTATGATATGCTCGGAAAGCGAGATCTTTGGACAGCGTCGGGAGTGAAGATGGTGAGAAGATAAAAAGTGCAAGAAAGATAAAATTGATAAGCGGCACTAAAAGGACTAAGAATCGTCGTCGGAACGCGATAAGTGACATCTTCAAAATCTCTGTTAATGAAATTGTAAAATTAGTGAATCGTTCTCGAGGAAAAGAAAATGAGAAAATAAATAAGCGTCTGTCAATTAAAGCTTCAATATAGCTGTAAAAATGTAAAAAAAAAAAAGCGTCGGTACAGGATGACCCCATCCATTTCATCATATACTCTACACACACCCGCAGGAAAAGGAATCAACAGGAGTTCGGTCTGGAAGAAGAATGCACTCCGTGCAAAAAAAAAAAGGAGGCGGTCGATTAAAAAGCTGCTTCCTTTCCATTCTGGTCAGACGGAATTTGTATAGTTTATACCAAGAACAGGAGGGAAGCAACGTTATAAAGTGTGCTGTTAATCGCACTCCTTGAAAGGAGAATCAAGGTGGTTACAGGGTCATCATTAAAGTTGAGGCTACGCATGAAGCGTCTCAAATGATCGCTGTACCCATTTTTTGAATTATACAGGCGGGCTGTCCCATACTCGGAATGAGATTTTGGTCTGATTGGGCGTTTTGTTATTGTTGGAGCCTCTTGAAGACGTGATACCCAATTGTATTTTTTCTGTCACTCTGTAAATCGAGTGAAGTTGAGTTAGCTAGTGTTATATAATCCTATAATGGTTTTACTAAAGAATCTCTCATCTTGTTCATGTTAGCTTCATCGCAACAGCCGATTACCAAAAACAATGGAGAATTTGTAAACTGCCAAACTCGCGACTATTAAGAAACCTCCACTAATAGAACTACGGCTGTGTGGAGCCTCCTTTCCTTCTCTTTTTTTTCCGAGTTCATTTGAAAGACCAAATATTTTTGAACACAAAAAAAAGAGATGTTGTTATGGTGTTTTGGCTCAAGCAAAACTTTAACCATGTAACACCTACTGAGGGGCCCAGGACATTGTTTGTTAGTTGTTCAGTGACTCTTCTACGGACATTTGTTTACAGTGGCCCAATGACAGGTTGAGACTGGAAGGCATTTAACTTTTTAGGTTTGTTTATTTTCATAGTCGAACAGAGTGTCAACAAAAGTATATATATATATATATACATGCCATGTACACATGACAGAATGACGGAAGGCAAATACATCCCCCGCGTGGATGTTTATCTGTGTGTGACCAAGATGAAATGTAACCATTAGATGTTCAGGTTGTTTTTACAGGACCAGCTTACCCTTGCCAATTGCTTGAGCAGCGAACTCAACTCGATTTAGGGTAGGCTGGCATCAACTGTTAGATGGATAGCTTTCGTCACTGAAACAGTGGCATGGAACAAATAGCATTGACTAACATGATTCTGTTACATTTGTAACGTAATAAAAAATCCACACAAACATATACATGTATAAATATATATATATATATAATGCAAGCAAAACAAAGAAACAAAATAACAAACATGCAAGCAAGGGATGAGAGATAGTCTAACAAAAAAGAGATGGCCCAGCATGCAGAGGCGCCTGAAAGCCTTTCTTTCACCTGGGCTCTACACTCGGCTAGTGGATAGTAGGAGAGGATTTATTGTTACGGATCCATGAGTGAGGTCGATCAAATGAGTCGGAAGCTAGGCCTGATCTCGTTCTAGCCCAATCTTTTTGTAAAGCATTGGCTTGCCATTTTTAAAATTAATGGTAATCATGAATGCGTTTTGTTTAAAAGGAACAGTTCAGCTGAGCCGCTAAATCAACCAAGATTCTTCTTTTTTGTTTCTAGTCGATCGCTGTACCCTCACGAGCAAGTGCCCGATCGAAAAGCGACAGATCGAACCTTTTTTTTTTTTTTTTGGTTCGTGTGTTCATAGAAAGATAGATCATAATTGCGAAAGCATCAACATGAATAAAGATTAAAAAATTAAACAACGATGTTCTTTTCTTCTTCCTCTTCCCTCTTTTTTTTTGTACTAGTGTCCTCTCATTCAGTTCATTTATCAGCGCTCGTAGTCCAGAGCTAACATCGGCAAGAGAAAGGATCAGATAAGTCATGATTTGTTATTTTATACACTGCCCTTTTTATTAGTTTGGGTTAGTGAGTGAGCGGATACAAAATTAATAAATTGTTTATCAGATAAGGTTCACTGAAAACGGCGTGGGCGCGAAAATTTTTTAAAGTTCATTGCATCTGATAACTCAGACTGAGAAACAAAACATCCATCCAAAGGGTGGAGATGTGTCTATGACATACACAAGTGAACTGCAGTGCGTTATACTCCCTGCTCTACCCGAAGCAAGCCATGCAGGTTCTTGCCGCATTCGGGCTAAGTCTTTTGAGAGTTGAAAAGCTTTTTTTTTTTTATTTTTATTTTTATTTTCAGTTAATGGAAACCTTCTCATCCTTCCATCATCCGTTTTCACTCTCGCTCAAAGTCCCGTCGCAGGGTTTATTCATTTTCTAATATATACATATACATTATAACACTTACTTCTGAAGCGTACATCAAATTCTTTAGCGAGGATACCATGGAAAGAATCAATAATGTTCCTTCTGTTGTAGCTCAGTTTTTTTTTTTTTTTTAAGATCAGTTTCAGCATTCGGTGTCACTTACGTTTTGTCAACATGGATTTATGATATATATATACTTTTCTAATAATTGTATAGGTTGCATCTGATAAAAAAACCGCCAATGGTCTGGACTTTTTTTTTTTTTTTTTTTTTTTTCTTTCTATCAGATAACAAGTCAACTTTAAGCCACTCTTGAAGGGTATACTAAAGCCAGATGCGGAATAGAATCGGGCTTTATTTTCCTATTACTCTCCTCTAACTCAAGAGCCGCCATTAAACTCCCACATTAAGCATTAGCATCTATAAAAGTACCTCTCTCATATGTGATTTTCCTCTTTCTTTCTCCTTCTTTTTTTTCTTTTTCTTTTTCTTTTTTTTTTCTCCTTTGCCTCTTCACTCCACTTCAAAGAGTCCCTTGGTTCCACCTTTCTACTCTCCACATCATCCTCTCTTTCACCGAAACGCTCTTGTTCGTGATCGAGCTATCTTTCTTTAGTCTTCGCAAGAGCACTCACGCACAACCTTACGCTTTTACGTTCATACTATTCATCTCTCCATCATGAACTCTACTAACTCAGAGTTAAAGGGAGAGGAACCTCATTTCCAAAACAACGTGGACCAGCAACCAGACGGACGCGATGCCACTATTTCAAAGATTCTGGATCGCTCCCTCTTCAGCCGCAAAGAATACTTATTTCTTGTTTCTGGGTAAGCCACTCCATTCATATTTTTCATGCCTGTCTCCTGAGCTATTTCAGTGACCTTTTTATACAGAACTTCTATTTGCCTGCTATCATACTCGGAGCCTTGATTTCTAACAGAAAGCTCTGTATCCGAACTTTTTTATTTTTGTTTTTTTTATTTATTATTATTATTATTATTATTATTATTTATTTATTTATTTATTTTGCCTGCAGAGTGTTGATTCAGGCCTTCATTTACTCCTTTGAGGTCAACTTAATGTACAACTGCCAGGGAGCTATTGTTGCCCGTTTTGAGGAGTCGTCGCGTATCAGTATCCTCCCCACGATCCTTCAAATTTTGTCTGCTGCTCTGGTTCCCTTCTATACCAAGGTTTCGGATGTTGTAGGTCGTGCTCAGGCCTTGACTGTTGCCATGATCTTTTATTTGATCGGATACACAATTCAGGGCACTTCTGTAGCATTCCTGCAGTACGCTCTAGGTCAGATCGCGTACGGAATTGGTTCGACCGGTATGCTGACTTTGACACAGGTTTTGATTGCCGATACCACTCTTCTTATGAATCGTGGTATTGTCTTTGCTCTTTGGGACTTGCCCTCTGCCATAAACATCTTCACAACTCAACCATTGACTGACCCTTTGACCGCTCCTGATAAGAACTGGCGTATGGTTTATGTCATCATTGGTGTTCTTTCTGCCATTGGAGCTATTGCCATCTTGACTCCTCTTTGGTATTTGCAAAAGAAAGTTGAGCGCAAAGGCCAAAGCGTTAAGCGCCGCTCGATTCTTTGGTTGTTGCACGAGTACGATGTAATTGGAGCTATCTTGATCACTGCTGGAATGTCTCTGACTCTTTTGCCCATGATTTTGGCCCAATCCTTTGAGGGTAACTGGAAAAACGGCAAGATTCTGGGCATGTTCATAAGTGGTGTTATTTGTTTGGCGCTTTTGGCTTTCTGGGAGATCAAGTATACAAACAGGCCCATTATGCCCATGCGTATCTGGGCTAACCCTACTTGCTTTGGAGGTCTTGTCGTCAACTTCTTTATGACTGTCATGGCCGCGATGAACTGGCAATACTATACCTATTACCTAATGATTTCACGTGATCGTACCTATGGTCAAGCCCTGTTGCTCGAACGTGGTTATCAAGTAGCCTATCTGGTCTTCCAGCTGTTGACCTCCCTTGCCATGAGACGCTTCAACACCATCCGTCCTTTTGTCTGGGTTGGCATTGTTGTACACACGATCGGTATCGGCCTCATGATCCCCGCTCGCCTGCCTACTTCTTCGGATGCCTTTGTCGTCATCTCTCAGACTCTTGTCGGTGCTGCTGGTGGTATGGCCAATATTGCCAGTTCTGTCGCTGTCACAGGTGCGGTTGATAGGAAAGACATTGCTATCCTCATTGGTGTGACTCAAATTTTGGGATCTTTCGGAAGCGCTTTCGGAGGTGCCTTAGCTGGAGGTGTCTGGACCCAGTATTTGCCCGGCAAGTTGCGCCAGTATGTAACTGGCCCTTATGATGAGAGGTTGGCTATGGACTCCCCCATTCTCTACATCCCTACTTTGGATCCTACCACCAAGGGACAGGTTATCCGGGCTTGGGGTGACTCCCAGATGTTAATGTCGATCATCTCTATGAGCTTGGCAGTATTTGCCTGTTTCTCTACGATCTTCATGAAGCATGTCGATCTTCATCAGGACCAGTTTGGCAACAACAACATGGAGAATGAGACCGAGTCCTCTGTTCCTGGTGCTATCGAGGAGAAGCCCCAAAAGTCTGAGCTTTAAAAAAGCCAATGCTTGCATACAAAAAAATACACTGAGATGTGCGTTTAGTTCCTCTCTAGCGCACAATATTCCCCAAACTTCACTTTTTATACATCATTTTCATAATTTTGCTGCTCGTTAGCTCGTTAGTATCATCATAGTATAGCCCTCCGAAGGATGTAATAAGGCAAAATAGCATTAATATATCTTGTTTCTGTAGCATAATTATAATCTGTATCTTGTGATCAATGTCGATAACTTCTTGTCACATTTTGGGATGAACAAAGAAAAAGTAAAAAGCGAATTGAAAGCCGTTGATCGCCTATGAAAGTGAGTATTCAGGCGTTCGCTTTTAGGAAGTAAATGTTGATTGACCTACAATGGTCTTTAGTCATCCAAGTTCTGTCATTTCTTTTATTTGTCTTTGCTTTCAGGGTTCAAAAAATATAAACATGTGCATAACGACTGCATGTTGCGCATCAATCTTTCGCAAAATAGATCTGCCTGAAAACAAAATAATATTTGATCATTGAAGAGAGCAAAACACATGGCATGATTTTTTTTTTTTTTTTTTTTTTTTTTTACATGGCATGATTTCAAGGAATACAAATAGAACCAGATTGCATGGTTGCATGGAATGGTATTTATACTAGTTGTGCTTTTCATCTCTCTGCATCATTTACCATAAGACAGGTAAGAAAGAGGATCAAGTCTAGTATAAAAGCGTCTTTTCTGGAGTATTTGAAAAATGGACATTCACCTTTTATCTTTCTCTCTCTCTCTTTCTTTCTTTCTCTTCCTTTTTTCTTATTCTCGTTCACTACCGCTTCAATTGCTCCTATCTCTCTCTCGTTCTCGTCTCTGTGTCCCTTGTTAGACTCTTTTTTTTTTTTTTTTTTTTTACTCATGGCGGCCTCCTCATTGAGACAGCCTCATGGCAGTGCTCATGTACTCGCATCGACTGAGAAGCAAGCTTCTAGTAACTCAGCAGGACTGTTCACCCAACAACAGCAATATGGCCAGCAACAACGCAGAAAGGGGTTCTTGGGAACATTAGACAGACACCAGATTGGTAACGTATTTGCTTTTGCTTGAAATAGCATTGACAGTTGTAAACAAATGAAACCCTTTTCAGGAAGAGCAGGTTTTATTCATTTATCCGCAACCCCTGGGGTTTTTTTTGCCGCCATTTTGACACTCCTTTATTTATTTTTATTAACCCTATTACTTTTTTGTCCTTTGGACATAAAACAATCTACTAGATGGCCCTCTGTTCTTCATCCTCACCATCATGAGTATCTATGTCTTGTTTCCGACCTCTTTTGCAAAGAAGTTTTTGTTCTTCCAGGAATATGATGCCATAACAGCCACTTACGAAAAATCGTGGAACGATACATATTTTGTAATCTTCTGGGTGGCAGCATTCACATTTTTAAGGGCCTCGGTCATGACTTATATCTTGACGCCCATGGCTCGAAATCTCGGCGCTAACAGTGAGCGATCTGTGGTTCGATTTGCAGAGCAAGGATGGATCTGTATCTATTACTCTTGCAGTTGGGTCCTTGGCATGGTAAGAAACAACAGCCGTAAAACAGAAAAAAAAAAAAAAAAAAAAAAAAGAAGGTTATTTATTAAGCCTAGTTGAAGCTTCAAAAAAAAAAAAATCCAATTTCAAAGGGAGACAGCTAAAACAACGCAATATGTACCTCTTTGTGAGAGCAAAATACAAGACAGCGCAGTTCGTGACACAAAAAGAGACACGCATTTCTCATACCATACACAAACATCCAACATACCTTGAGCGTTCGATCAATATCAAATCATTTTTCATCAGAAGGAGAAAAGATGACAAGCTTTGAATAGATAGATTAATGGGAGGACAGGAAGGAAGAAAAAAAAGAAAGAAAGAAAGGATCTTTTCACTTGAAAGAGCTTCTTTGTTCCTTTGAACCTCTTTAAATTTCAAATTTTGGGTTAATCAATCAGTCCTTATGAAATGAATGCTTATCAGGAATTAACGTCCCCACTTGTTGAACTTGTGTTAGTACTGTATCCAATTGACTCCGACATGGAACAACTGGTTTGTTTGGTTTCATTCAGACCAATTCTTTCACGACTATCCACTCACAGCCTTGCCTGTCATCACAAAGTACTATTATTACCTCCAATTTGCGTTCTGGCTCCAACAAATGTTTGTCCTCTTTATTGAAGCACCTCGTAAAGACTTTTTGGCAACTGTCTGGTTAGTGTGATAAGCAATGATGTCATTGTTGAATTGTCTATTCTTTGTTCTTGGCTACAAGTGTAACTTTCCTAACCTATTGTTCCTGTTATGATTCCTCTTCTCTCATGTCTTAGCCACCATATTGTCACAGTGAGCTTGATTACTTTCTCATTGGCATTGAATGTGACAACGTTTGGTACTGCAGTGTTCGTATCGATGGATCTGGCAGATATTGTGCTATCGTTTGGAAAATGTTTCAAGTACATTGAAATGCCTGACAGTATCTGTGACCCCATCTTTGCGTGTTTCATGATCATTTGGATTTACACCCGCCATTTCTTGTATGGACACATTATCTACGCGTGGATTGTTTATGGTAGCGAGTACTACTCTCAATTGACGCATCGCGTTGTCATTGTCCTGTTGTTTACACTACAATCACTCATGTTCTTTTGGCTTTGGTCCATCTTCAGGATTGTCTACAAGATGTTTGCCACCAAAGGTGGCGTGGTAGACGATCGTAGTGAAGATGAAGAAGAATTGGCTGAGGATAACAGCAAGCGTAGGGATGTCTAAGAAAAATACCTCTTTTTTTTTTCTTTTCCTTATGGGGCTATTAATCTGTTTTATAATCATCTTTATTCAATCTGTAGTAACTAATCTTCAATAAAATAATATCATGTATATCGTATTTCTTTATGTTTTTGTTGAATCTATGAATATGAATTGAATAAAAGTATTTGGATTTGGGAGCCCTCTAGCCCTCTAGCCCTCTAGCCCTCTAGCCTTCTATCATTTATGAAGGTCTTATGAATCTGTATTAGGCTTAGTATCAGGGGCAATTGCAGCGACAGGGGCTCCTTGCTCAAGATTGCTTCTAGCCTCAGCCAAGACCCTGGAGGCTTCATTCCAATAGATCTCCTGATTGTATTCATAGCTTGATGAACCCCCGAAAGCTTGCTCAAGCATATCTTCAGGGATTACATCCAGCAGATTGACATTATCAGAGACCGACGAAGACGAGGACGATGATGAAGTGGGATGAGACACTGATGAGATTTTCTTGAACGGGGATGTTTTAGTGGATGTTGTAGTTGAAGATAGATCTGTTTCAGATGCAGTGGCAGAGGATGGAGTCGAGATCACAGTCGATTTAGGCTTTTGCTTTTTCATATCCACAAAATTAATCTTGGCTTTAGTGACAGGGTCAATGAAGGGTGAGATCAACTTGTAGAATGGGAAGAAGAACCATGGGGCTATAAGAAGCAAACGATTGATTGATTAGCTGTTCGTTCTCTTATTTTTTTTTTTTTTTTTTTTCTTTTTTTTTTTTTCTATTCACATATCTTACCATTGATAATATAGGCCTTGCCTAGACGCTCTGGGTAATGGCTTCCGAGGACATGAATAATCTCACGCGCAATCCCGACGCCGGGATTCTTGGTCATGGATGATCCTGCAAAGTCAATGATGATACAGAGGTTCTGAACACCCTCCGGCATCAAAGCAATCGCTGTCTCGAGATGAAAAACCACATGACGGATCTGTCGAATCGAGGCCGTCGTATTTTCTAACCGTGGCTTCATGTAGAGTAAAGGACGTGATTCCATGTCAAATCCAGAAACATATAACTTGCCAGGTTCAGTCTAGGATTGTTACAGCAACAATAACAAAAAAAAAAAAAAAAAAAAAAAAAAAGATTCGGGGAGGATCAGTCAGCATTATGCGCATAGCATGATATGCAAGCAGAAAGAAAAAAGATTTTGCACGATTCGAGATTCGAGTGGAAGGATTTCACTACTTCTAGTCTTCTTTCCTCCATAAGATCCGATGTTGTCTTGTTGCCCAGTTGAATTGTTGCCCAGTTGAATTGTTGATTATGTACAAAAAAACCTGTGTTCAGTTGTTTACCGTTTCTGTCTGTGCTCATCTTTTCTTTCCACGTTTTTACAACCCAAAACATTGGTTCCGTGAGAAATAATTGCGTAGATTCCTTTGTTCCTTTGTTCCTTTGTTTCATTCGTCTGATTCCAAATGCAATTGCACGTTGACATGTTGACATGGACATTAAGTGATTTTTATTTTTTAATCTTTACCTCAACCCAAAGACTTTCTTTATCAGGTATATCAGGTTTGAAATCCTCACGCCATTGGATCGAATCCTGAATAGCTTGTTTAGTATCATTAATATTCCAACGCCTGGCTTTGAGATACCGTAAAAGACAACGGTCATCGGCCCATCGACGTTGAGCCTCTGTTTTTGCGACCGCAGTATGAATTTGAGTGCGGAGAGTATTAAGAGCTGAGATTTGTTGGTCTGTCAGAGGTGCATCAGGAGCTGGACGCCGACATTCTGCAGAGAGTGTGAATCTTGGATAATATTTTGAAGAAGCCGAAGATGTATCAGGAACAGCCATATTTGTGAGTGTGAGAATCAATCAATAGAAAGAGTAGAGAGAGGGGAAAGTGAAGAAAAAAAGAGAGAGAGAAAGAGAAAGAGTTGCTAATAAAAAAGACTGCGCTCTGGACTACAAATGTAGATCAAAATCAACAGAGAGCGATCGATGATTGTCTATGATGTCTTTGCCACAATCAATTGGCAATTTATATATTGCCCATTTACGTTACAGTTTCGTGGAGCGTAGTCCAGACCATTGAGATGTGAATAAATTATTTTTTTTTTACTCTTTTTTTCCAGTTGGATCCAAGGCTTCACCGAATTCGGGAATTGCATTCTGCCGGCGGAGAAAGATTGAGACAACAAAAATAGACTGGTAACCATTTGTAGCACTGACCATGTAAAAAAATGTAAACATGAATCCTGCATCCAGACTATCGGGTTCGTTTTAGAAAGATAAAACGAACTAAGCGGTGAGAATCACCTGTCCTTAATTGTCGAATCAAAATTTCATTCGGAATCAGACATTCAACTATATACTTGATTTCTTTCTGTATTGATTGCTTATGACAGAAGAGTGGAAAGGACGACATGACGATGCACGAAGTAATTGCTTCGTTTTGTCTTAAGAGCACTGACCAGACTTTGGAGCTAAAGAAAGATGCGACACTCATCATCGGCCGTGGAACATTCAACCTTCCTTCAAATCATATTAGTCGCAAGCAAGGTTACTGAAAGGAAAAAAAAAAAAAAAAAAAAAAAAAATTCAATCATACTCAATGCGCATTTACAACGGCTGCTGAATCTGAAGACTTTTTATTATCGTTATTTTGTTTTATACGCCAATAGTCCAAATCGTATCTTCTGGAAGCGATGTGACCATCACACGACTAGGGACTAACCGCTCTATGTTGGATGGGGAAGTACTTCCGAAGGATACTCCTATCCCTATCTGCAAAAACGGTACTCTCACTTTACTTGAGGTATTGCTTTTGTTCTCTAATCATTTACCTGAGGGCCTATTGTTTTAGTCGATCTTAATCCTTTTTTTTTTTTTTTTTTTTTTTTGACGAAAACTTTAAGCGCGAATACCCTATTTCTATTGAATTACATCTTTCGGCGCCATCCAGCGGCAATAATATTAACGGCCACGCGGAAGACATTGAAAATATTGGTAGTATTGTGAAAATGGAAGAAATTAATATAAAAACAGAAGTAAGTGCATCAGTACCGGAATCGATCATTTCCGGTAAAGGTGTGCAGCGAGTTATCTACAACAGTGACGATAACAAGGATAAGGAATGGGAGGCGGATGACCATAGCATGTCTGAGGGCACATCGAACTCTGAGGCTGAATCTGAGCATCATGGAAACGAGACACTCTTTTCTTCTAGGAGAAAAAGGCACGCTGATATTTCCATCGAATCAAGCATCATCTGTGAAGATCTCTCGGACCTGGATAGCAGTTTTGACGGTGATAGAGGCGATATTTATAACATTAACGAATAAACCAGCAGATGCAGTTGCATAAGAAATAAATCTCTCTCCAGGTGGTTTTATTATTTTGACCCTTCTACAGACACTTTTAGCTTGAAATTTATAAGTCGTTTGACTTAAGAATTTGTTGTAACTTGATCCAATGGATATACTTTCATCCAACAGTGCTGTCTATTTACATGCCTCAACTGAGAATGAAATGGACTTTGTTGAGGCTTGACCTATTATGACGAGCCATGACATTCGTTGAGAAGCGATACTGTTTTTGACAAAAAAACTGCAACCACTTTCTAAGACAATGCAAAAGGTCAGGATTCATGTCTGTTGGTCAAGGTAAAAAAAAAAAGCAGTAGCAGTTTATTTTGGTCACGAGATCAACTTTAAATTTTGCCACTAAATGCAAAAAAAAAAAAATAGACGCTTCTCTTTCAACGTTCATTTGACAGCACATTTTATAATTGTATATTTATACATCCATCTTGTCATTCTTACAAAATGTCGAAAGTAAAGAATGCTAAAAAGGTATACATTGCTTTCCCTTTTCTTTGACCATGTCGCACCAAACAATAGTCCTTCTCATAAGTGGCACTATCGATGAATCGTAATATGATAGAGAGCTAAACGGGCCAAGCAGCGCGCACAGAACGAGCTTTGCGCTGTTGCTAGTGGCAATAGTCAACAGTCTGAAACATCATCTCAAACTGTGGCACCTTCAGCTTCATCACAATCTCCACTTTTAGTCTCGTCACAGAACCCCTCATTCGTCTCAACCCCTCCACCAACAACTGTGCATCTGGATCTTCACGAGGATAAGAAGGGCAAGAAGAAGCAAAACACGCCTCCTACTATAGCTTCCTCAACAAGCGCTAAAGAGACGCCCTCATCTTCGGAAACATGTAGAAAACTCACTTCTGATCCATCGTCATTATCGCAACAAAAGCCATCAATAACGAATCCTACCAATGATTCTAAAGCGTCTTGCAGTTACACATCAACTCTGGATGACAAAGCGCTCGAGTTGTTTGTAGCAAAGGAGGCTGAATCAGAGGTAGAGCGACTGCAGAAATTAGTAGTGAGGTTGCAAAAGGAGATTGAGTATAAAGATGCTATTATCGCAAAACTACGGTCTACAGAGGTAGAAGCTGGAGGAGAGTCAACTACTAGACCAGCCGCAGTAGATGTAGTCGATCATACCACTAGCGGTGACTCAAATGCTCAAATAACCTCAATAAGGCTACAGCAGCAACAAAAGCGCGATATGGCACTGCAGTGCAGCATCTGTGTCGATTACTTTTCATCACCTTTTACGATCGAATGCGGCCATACTTTCTGCTATGCCTGCTTGCACTCATGGATCGAAATCCACAAGTCATGTCCAACATGTCGGACTAAATTATTACGGAGACCAACTTTTTCGCTCAACATTCGTGAGCAAGTCCAGAACTCAATTGCCGGGCTCCTGGAGCCTGAACGTAAAGCTACCATGGCGAGGATAGAGGCAGATGAAAATAGTTTCAAACGTATTCAAAAACAGGGCGATATCTGGGCAGGGCTGTTCAGGCCCCTCAGTCTTGATGGACTTGGTAGCGGTACTGTTATTGATAAAGAGGATGGTGTGAGGTAAGCTTCAAAGGAAAAAAAAAAAAAAAAAAAAAAAAAAAAAAAAAAAAAGGTGATAAGAAATTCGACAGATCCCTTCGTAACGACCGTTACAACAAAAATTTGTTTTATGTTTTTGTAGACGTTGTGCAGTATGTGGATGGGAAGTTAGAAGGGGAGTATGTGTCAACTGTAGTACATTATTTAGTGGCGACGAGGATTCTGATGTAAGTCAAGAAAATACAGATCAAGAATCCGAACCCGACTCGTACGACTCGCATGACTCTTTTATCAACGATTACAGTGAAGGTGAAAACAATATAAGTGAGCCCAATCTGGATGTTGATGATCTCAGTCTATCAGACAGTTGACAACCATAGCGATTTTGATGACGAATATAGCAGAGCGAGGAGTCGCCGTATCAAACGCGGAGTATCACGATCCAAGCGGCCCTCCACACGGATCAGAACAAGAGGGTCACACAACAGAAGACTAAGCAAGGTGTCTCCAACAATCGTTCAGATTTCGGATGATAGCGAATCAGAACAGAGGGATAAAGGTGGTACTGATAAAGAGGAGAGGGGAAAAGATTCTGAAAGGAGCAAGGGTACTGAAGAAGTAAAAGAAGATGAGAGTACTGTAGTTGCCGCAATGTCAGCTAATCGGTCTAAAGGCTTGCTCCAGCGAAAGAGGCGTGCCATATGTATCTCGGACGATGACGACGAACTGAAGGACGCCAAAGGAAACGATAACAAGAGTGGAGCTGGAGAGGGTATTAGCAGTAATGGTGGTAGCACTAGCAGGCTTAAGGGCGTGAAAAGGGGTAAACTCGCAAAACAAGTCGTATTTGATAGTGAGTCTGAAGAATTATTGGTTAAAAATAAGGACAGGAAACAGAAGCAGAACAAAGGAGTCGGCAAGGGAAAGAGCAGGGCTGAAGAGAGCAGTGATGATATGGATGATACTGGTGATAGCGATAATACGGATGGTACTGATGATAGCGATGATGACTTTTTTAAATCGTCATCCTCACTGCGACGGAAGAAAAATCATCGTAGTGCTAATCTGGAAGCATTGTTTACATAGATATCGAGCCTATAAAAGGTTTTAAATTATTGATACTCTTGTATAATATGTCTTTGTTAAGCCTGCCCAGTTTTCGGGTAATTCGAGATTTGATATTCTTCTTACTTTCCACTCTATTTCATTTTATTCTGTCTAAAATGACCATTGCAGAGCAGGCAAAATATCTTAAGGGTCAGTAAGGCCCTGAACACTGCAGCGTGGGTTACTTGAAGTGCATGAAAAACTGTCCCTGTACTGTTGCGTTGAGGAATATTACGTGCGAAAAAAAAAAAAAAAAAAAAAAAAAAAAGCTGACACAATGCAATGAAGACTTTTTTTTTTGCTTCAGCTTCTAAAGGATAAATATTTATGTTTGGTATGACTATGCTCTTGAATGTACTCTTTGGGACAAAAGTAACTCGAGGCTCCCTAATAACATGGAACTTCTTAATCTGTATAGATATTCTCTCCCCTATCCTAGAAATGAGACCTCTTTGTCTTCAATTGTGTTCCAAGTCTACTACTTTCCACTATTAATTTGTTTTTTTTTGCTGCTCATATGCCAATGTCAATTGTGGCCGAAAGTCGGCCAATGCTCCAGGTGAGGGGGGTGAATATTAGTTTACACAGTCCAGTGGTGGCTACCATTGAGTATTGGTTTGAATATTAGGGACTCCACTTCAAAATGGTGCTCGAGTTTCGAAGAGAATGTAGAGCACGAGTGCGACTTTTTAGACAGAATGCTTGGTAGGAACTGAATAAAAGAGGATAAGTACAGCATGGACTATTCACCACCCACCAGAATATACAGGTGTTTAAGTGTAATTTGGTTTACACTTGCTGCAAAAGAATGAAATCTAAACAGCATCGAGATCTTTCTTTTCTTCTTTCTAACACATATATATATATATATATATATATATATATGTTTATTGGAGTATAAAACCGTGCTTTATTACAATAAAAGAATGAATATTTTTATTCATGAAACTATAAATCGATAGAAGCTGTAACTTCGCTGAATTGCTGTAATCGGCTTCAGTATTATTATTTTTTTTTTTTTAAAAAAAAAAAAAAAAAAAAAAAAAAAGATAGGGTCTTTTGTTTTCTTTACTTCCAAACACCGATCCTGAAGAACTCATCACATTCATTAACAGCTTGGTGATAGTAATCGCAGCTATCTCCGGGACTCTCAAAGCAGCCAGCCCAGCGCTCGTACTTTCCATTTCTATCATAGTGCGGGAATTGAAAGCGGCCCCAGTTTGGATTGTGCATATTAACTGATCTAGTGTCGAATGTGACAGTAGCAGAGACGCCATCTTTGTGGTAACCAAAGTTGTTGACCGTGTGAGCAAAGGTGTCATAGTCCTGCATTACGAGTCCATTTCTAGTACGAATGCAAATGCCGGCGTAGCGATAAAGGCTGTATTTGTCACTGAACCCAAATGCAATAACGTGGGTCGCCTGTGCACCGAGAATGCAGGCTTGAACGAGCGCCAAAACAAGGAGCAAGAGTTTAACCATAATGGTAATGGACCGCTCGAGTGACTTTTTAGAAAAAAAATGTATCGGTCAGCGCCTAAGTCACAATGAGCACCCGTTTCTTGGTTGACATTGCTGCAGTTGGAAAATTACTTACAGAGGGAAATTGGGGGATGGGTTTTTATAGGATTGCTTTGTATGAGGAGTGGTTGCTTGAGTGAGCTTTCGTATTCGATCTTTGGGTTTTGTCCATTATTTATACGTCTTTTTTTTTTTTTTTTTTTTTTCGTAGCCTCTATTATCTCTATCTTTCTTTGCGTGCAGCTCTTATCCTTTAATTCTTCTTTCATTGATCAATGTAGGCTCTATGAAAGTAGAGAAAAAAGGGAACAATGACTGTTTCCTACGAGATATCCTTGGGGAAATCAATCTCCATTATTCCGCAAGCATCTCGCTTTCCTCTACATATTTCTCAACCTGGAAGTGCGAGTAAGGGCACGCACATAGCGCGTTTGTGCCCATTGGACCGTCTATCCCTCCGTTTGTACTCGGTTCACCGAAAAGTCTATGTGTCTCTTGGACTTTATGAGGGCTGATTGCTCTGCTTGTTACATTTTTCGTTTCTAAAGCGTTATTTATCGCGCAATGTTGTCGTTCAAGTCTTTTCCATTTACTTTTCATTTTCTTTTTTATGCAAAAGAGTGATCACCACAACAGCCTTTCTTGGTTTTATCAAAGTTTCATCAAAAAAAGAAGAGAAAAAACAAATTGTATTTGTTGTACACGCAGGTCAACAGAGTGTATGAGGCTTTGGGATAGGGAAAAAAAAAAAAAAAAAAAAAAAAGCTGTAATAAATTGGAGACACCAAGCCTGACGCGCGCTTCCTAGCTTTTTTTATTTTTTAGCTTGTCATAATAATTTGAATGAGACCAACACTAGAAGAGCAGTTGCCTCAATTACCTGCTCAGTACTCAGTCCAAACATTATAGTTTTCATCCTTTTCAAAGTACGTGAACCTGTAATTGCCCTAGCCATGGAAAAGGATGTCAAAAGCAAACCAGCGGATTTCTCACGGTTTCGATAGTCAGACTTCCTCCAGGTCTCACCAGATAAATTAATAAATAAACACTGCGAATAGTCGTAAAGTTGTTTTTCCCAGCATGAGAGAAAACACGTTAACGCTGTGGCTGTTGTGACCAATGAGATCAGTTTCTTTATTCTCAGAGCCCAAATTAGCTGTGAACTCGTGTTGTAGGCGAGGATGTAGTACACAGATGTCTCTCCTTCTCCCATTATCCATTTGCCCATCTCCTTTTTTTTTTTATTTTTTTTTATTTATGCTTTATAATAGAATGTGAATCTACATGTACTGTTTGTAAAATAGCAAGGTAATGCCTCACCAAAGGGCGAGGTCACTCTAACGTGTGTTGCTTGTTAGTGGACCCCGTTCAATAATGAAAACTGACTTGCCTCTTTCCTTTACTCATAAAGTTAAAAAACGGGTAGCAGGAGAATCATCGACGAGTGATTATTTAGCGTCTAAGGTTAAAGCTATTCTAACTATCGTTTATTGTCTCCTCCTGCGCCTGAAGGCGCCGACTTCTCCGGAGTCGTGTTCGCTGAGCGATTGACCCTCCTTCTTCCTCATCTATTAACTCGGATGCGATCAATGGATCCCTTACTAGTCCTGAATGAGAACGTAGTAGTGGTGGATACTGAGGTTCTTTTGCTACTGAGGCTCCATCATGATCAGCCAATGTTAACGGATCTTCATTCAGGTTAGAGCCATTCTGACCTTGTGATTCTAGTGATGATAGTCTTGATGAGTCTGGCAAACCAGTTTCATCATGTAACTGGGTAATATCTTGTAGTGTTTCTGTTAGCTCCTGCTGAGGTTGCAACGGTTGTGGTTGTTCCTCATCCTCATCCTGGTGGTTATGAAGCTGTCGTCCCACGAGATACTCCTGATCACGAACATATTGACTCCAGCCTCGCAGGATGACCAGGCTTTCTTTGACTCCAAAGGCTATTAATGCAATAGCCATAGAGACCGGATATGATTGCCTGAACATCCTCAATCGGGCAGCACCTGTCAACCCTATAAAACATAAATGCATTAAATCCAATTGCTGACTATTAATATCTATACCTGATACTAACATCGATAAAACAACATGATTGTTAGCAAACAGTCGCTTACCAAGGCTCTCAGCGGAAATCCATGCCAAAAACAGAGGCCCGCCAACGGCGAGAGCTGATACGGCTAAGACAGGGAAAATCAATCGACGGGTCGCAAGTGCCGCATCCCAATTGCGGATATTAGTTCCCACAAAGACGCGATTGATGTCAGCTGCAAACTGGTTATTGGGTATTACACTTAAGACCCGATGTATAATCTTCATGTAAAGCAATCCAACTGCCCAATTGACAACAAAGATCATGTTTGTCTCATCCTCGACTGCATGGCGCAATGGTAGTACAACAAACAACTCCATTAAAAAACCTAAAATAAACGGCATTATAGCCCCAAATACGATTCCAAAATAGAGTACTTTGGCTGCTGCCTTGCTCAAATCCCATACGACTCTAAGCTGAGCTTTGGGGTCGATTGGCTGTAGTCCCTGGGAGCTGATCGTCTGCACCTTATTCACTGTCCATTCCAGCAAACACCAGAGGCCACGCAAAAAGTAAACTCCCACAAGAATCGAGTAGATATCATGGACGTGTCGCTTAGTCTTCAACGCAAAAATGGCCCTGCCAAGGACCACTACATATTAGGGCACCAAATTGATGGGCAGCAAGTGGTGTCATAATAAAGACATAGCAAGAAATATGAAGAGTAGGTACCGTTAGAATAAAGATATAATAAATAATATGAAGTGAGCGTTCAATTGAGATCATGAATAACATACTCGGAATGACAATGGAGAGAGCCGAAAAGGCGGCCACAGACATCCAGAGGAAGACGATAAACGCGATCAACCTCTGTTTGAAATGGGGCGGGGCATAAACAATAATTGTATTCTCTTTAGGATTAATAAGTCCTTCTCGACGGCGCACCTGCAGTTCCATCAGCGGATCAATCTCTCCTGGAAGGTCTTCATTAGGGTCCAATGCATTTCCGTTCTCATCAACAGGAACTAATACGCGGCGGTTTTTCAGATAGAAAATGCGGTCTGTATTTGGTACACGGAGGAAACCGCCATCCCGTACAAAGATTACAGGAGATTCAAGACCTAACTCTTCGCCGCTGGCAACTATCTCATTGTCTGCACTATCCACGTCAGGAATAGGCGGACGCCAGCACAACAGCCATGCCTTCCAGCTACGGTAAACAATGTGTCCCTCTTCGTCATAGAAGCGTTGGCCATCAGCTGCATACATGAATGAGCTCAACCTCAGCCAGTGCGACAGTTTGCGCCACCAAGCTGCGAAAAGGATTTTTAGACGGTCTGTTGGGTTCAACCAACGGGCGGTCAGAGGAAATACTAGATGGAGAAGTAACATGTCTATTGGAAGATCCGAGATAGGTTCACTTGATGAAAGTAGACTGTTCATGTCAGTTAGCCCACTTTTGAAGCATAGGTGATACATCGAGTCAGTTGTTCAAAAGCATTAACGGATTGACTTACTCAACCGGCCAGCGTAATGGTAAAACCCCTTTCATCAACAAATTCACTGAGTGAATTGTGAATGCCACGCTAAGAAGAATCAATAGGAAATACATGACCGCCCCTGAGCCTATTTTACGTAGCTGGAGTAAAACAGGTCGTTCTAGGATTTCGCGGATTGGATGAAAGCCTTCATCGTTCGGGTCGCGAATGAACCACATGACACCTGGCCGCACCATACGACGGCAGAGCCCAACAAAAAATGAAAAATTGAACATGAATGCAGTTCCCACAAGCCAGTGCATGATAAGCGACCAGTTCGGCGACATGTTGTAGAATGCTATCCGTGTGGCAATGGATGCCCCATTGAATAAAGGGAAGGTCGACAGACCGATTGCAATTCCACAGAAGAGCGGAAAAACTATCATCTCCATTGCAATGAAAAAGGCTATCTGCTCATGCAAGGATCCCAAACCTTCAGTTAGATCAGTTATGATGCTCGTGGCCATATGTATATCTTATTTTAACCTTCATTTGATTGAAATTGTACCTTAAGAATCAAGCCTTGTTGGCGAAGAACGTTCCTTATGGCTCTTGAAATACCATGTCCATCAGCATCTCGTGTGTGCGCGAAGTACCATGATGCAAGAGTAAACAGAGCCACATAGCCAATAACAATCGCAGCAAGTTTGTCACTTGAAGTATTTCCATATGCCAGCTCGTTCCACTTGCGAACAATATGGTGTACCACAGTAGCGTTGGTAGTAATATCACCATTGATGCTATGCTTAGCCGTTCCGTCAAGGGTAAATTCTTCGACATTTTCTGTGGCTGCACCTTTGATGTAAGTGCTATGTAGCGTACCAGATGTACTGAGCTTAATGATAGCATCCCACATCGGTAATAAATAATTTTCATATACCAACGTCAATGGTTCCAATGCTCTACTGCCAAAATATGATCCAGTCCGTGAAATCGTCCGAGGTAGGATTTTTGTGTTGAGTGTCTCAATCACCGTTGAAAAAGTTAAATTTGCATGTGGCAAGAATCGATCAAAAATATAGTCAAGAATCGGGTCGGTAAGCCGACTGAGTAGCACATGGGGCATTCGAAGAAAATTAAAAAGGTTCATGAGCAAGATAGTCTTGCCAATCATAAAAGGAACCCAGACACCGAGTCCAATGCTGGCGCAAATCAAGGCTGACATCAATAATGAGTTCTGAATAAGTGTCCAAAGTGAGCCATGCATCCCAATGATCTCTAGAATACCATCAAGGTCCTCCATATTGATATCATCTGGCTCGTCATCCCGTGCAACTGGGACTGGCACTGGAGCTAAGGCTGGAGCTGGAGCTGGAGCTGGAGCTGGGACTACAGGAGCATTTGGTGCTGGATGGAATAAACGAGGGACTCGTGGTGCATCCACTGCTTGTGCTACGTTCGGTTCTCGCGGTGCTGGATTGCCATGGCGATTCCGTACTCGTATGCCACGCTCGTTGATCCGCTGAACAAGCCCTTGTCCAGCATCCAAAACTTGTTGTTGATTTAAGTTCGATTGCTGTGGTTGATTGAAAATGGCACCTTGTGTCGATTGTCTTATTAGCCAAGGTTGGGAACCGTCAATAGGTTTCAAGTCTGCAATTTTGGAAAGGTCGTTAAAGCGAGCTTCTTTTTCTGAAAAGCTCATTTGGCTTCCGTCTTCGTTCAAATAAATATTTGCATATGTCAATGGGATCTCAGGCTTCCAGTAAAGAGGGGCTCCATCTCTAGAGCAAATAAGCTCGCTATCTCTGTTCCGCACATGAAGTGATGCGCTTGATGAGCTTTCGGCATTGATTTCTGATAAAGAATTTTGCGATGGTGACATCCAATTTGATGTACCAGTTCTTTCAGCAATGTCATTTAATGCTGGTGACGCCGATCCTAAGGGAGAGGACACCCAACGTGTGTCACTGAAGTAAATGATATGCAATTCGAAAGCCAGGAAAATAGGCTAATAATGAGCGCTCTGTAGTAACTTTCTGTATCCTATTCTAATCTAGCAATCTCAAGATAAAATGTAACCAACTTACGGATAAAATGTTTGATTAGAGGGATCGTAGACATATCCGACACGGGGCGCAGCACTGAGTACCCCTTCTGGGATTCGCATATCTTCTGGCGCTCGAAATGTTATCCCTTGATTCACACGATCTTCCAACATTCCCGGTCTACGTCCTCCCCGATCAACAGTAGGTGTAGATGCGTAAATACCTGTTGTTGGGTCTGATGAGAAGGTCCTTTCATTGCTCGGCCGTACCTCTCGTCTTACTGAGGATGATCCCAAGGTCGAAACTAGCTCATCAGGTGGCGGTCTTATGGACGTAGGGACAAGACTTGGTGCTGTTAGCGAATCTGATGAAGAGCTTCCATTTGTGTTTTCTGGCTCCCAAATGAAACGCGGTTGTTGTTCCAGAAAAGTTGAGTTGCCTCCGTCCCATCTAGTATTTTGCAAATATCGAGATTCTGCTAGGTTTCTTTGCTCTGTTGAAGGTGACTGGGATGAATTTGACTGATTTCCTTGGTCATTATCTTCGTCATCATCACTATGGTCAGTTTCTCCTTCAACCACAGCTTCTATATGGTGCTGAGCTGCAATGAAGCGTTCTACTGCATGCTCCACGTTGAATCCATGCGCCTCAGGCTCTACTTCTACAACTGGGGCTGCGAGGTCATCTAGAGCTATTCGTACCCCTTCGTTGCCTTGATTCTGGACGACCCATTCATGGAGCAGGAATAGAGCAACGAAGACTACAACAACAACTGAACTGATAACCTGACCCTCAAAGCAATCTAGGATAAACTTGCTAAATTATGTATCAAGGTATTGCGATTAAATTTAGCAGCAGTAGAAAGAAAAGGAACGCATAAATTATCAGAGAAAATAGCCTCCTTACATGATCCATTGGTGCTCTGATGTAAAGGACTGGGAGAAGAATAAAGATATGCCTTTAAGTGGAGTTGCTGGGGTTGGAGCTGCAGAACTTATATTGTGTTGTGCGGCAAAGAATGAAGTCGAATTCCATATCGGAGGCTCCAGTCCGTTGGCTCTGAATGCAAAGGTTTCTCCAATCCAGAAATAAAGGCGCCATATCCATATCGTAAAGTATGGTAATATGACAAGCCAGATCACAGCTGCAAGGATGCCTCGTAAGATTATACATATCATTTTTATCAGCCTTTCGATTGCCCTGCCAATCAATACGCGCTTCGGTATCGCCACAGGCATTTCAGGAGAATATACTATGTGGTACAGTCATATTTTGGAGTCGAAAGTTAATGGGTGGTAAAAATTTAAAGCCATAGTTATTTCCACAAGGATGAATGTTTGCCACATACTTGGCGTAAATGCAAAGTTGTGTTTACAAAGTTCGCAGTGTCTATCGAAGCATATTTAGTAGATAAATGAGCAATATCAGCAATGTGGGTTTCCGACACGGCTAATGCAATTATACCAAAGGCAGCGAATGGACAAACCTCTTGTTGCTATGCTCTAGCCACTCTAATAGACTTGTTGTTTGTAATGATTAAATAAATAAATTAATAAAAGCGTGTCATTGAGCGTGAGCACAGTTGGGCTTTCGACAGTATATAGAGCATAACTAGCATGCCAGAATATTGATGGTTACCAGTCTTCATGCACATGGCGAATGCTTCCAGAGCATTTACAGGGATGAAATAACGGTTGCTCAGGTGTGCCTTCGGACCGACAAACTCTACAAATTTCTACATAGGCATGATTCAGGTTGTAAGCTCTGGTTAAAATAAGCGCCTATTTCCAAATATGAAAAGGATATGGATAATGATGATACCCAGAAAGATTGTAGATACCTTCTTCCTCTTCCATGGCTATCAAATGTATGTGTCTTTATTTGCCAGATATATTATCACAGGAAAGACTATCAAGGATAATTTTTGCAGAAATAGAATTTTGCAGAAAGAATTGGGCGAATTTGAGGAGGACAAAATGATTTTCTAGACCAAAGGATTGGTTGGATAGATACAATGAGTAAATGATGCAGTTAATGAGAAATAAGTTGCTTCGGCACAGTGCGTTGATGAGACAATGAACGACGAAATAGAAAAATGTGGCTGGAGTGCAACTGGAGATGAAAAAGACTTGGATCAGTCTTCATTTGGCGCAGACAAAGAGACACCCTTCGTCCATGTCCATGGAGCATCAGTCATTGCAACGTGAGCATGAGCTCCAGAGACAGAGTATGACGATAGAGCAATGCCAGGAACGGGAAAGGCTATTGCAGCAGCAGCATACTCAGTTCCTGGAGCGTCAGGCAGCCTTTGCTCAGTTGCAGAACGAGTATCAACAAGAGCCAACGCCTACACGGGAGCACGAACTTCTAATGCTTCAACAGGTGAGTCAGTACGTGCAGGAGATATTTGTACAACAACAGCAGCATCTCCTCGAGCGTCATGAGCAGGACCGGCTTCGACTCCAGGAACGGCAATGGCACCAAGAACAGCTCTTGCTGCACCAAATCCAACAGCAACAACAGCATTATCACCTTCATCAACAGCGGATCAATCAACGCCAGCAACTCTCGCCAGCATCTTCCTCTTCAGGAACGCCGCAAGCGGGACAAGAAATTTATACTCAGCAGCATTCAAACTTCATTCAACAGCCCTCACTATCTGAACAAAGCTCACCTCAGGTACTTCAGGAGCTGCATCATCAACAAAACGGTTTGCACCACCGACAAAATAATCTGCATCATGATGATACAGCTGAGGCTATGGATGTTGATGATGAACAGCAGCTTCTCTCCATCGCATCGGCTATCATAAATCTTCGTCAACAGCCCGCAACAGTCGAAAGTGCTTCGGTCAGTGCATGGGCCTCAGGACCTGCGTACTCGCCTTTTAAGGATGACAATGATCCTGACGCAGTTGTGGTGCTTGATACCAATATTTTAATATCCCACCTCAACTTTCTCAAATCGATAATTGATATATACGGCGGAAAGAAGGAGCCATATATCGTTTTCGTAATACCGTGGATCGTAGTACAGGAGCTGGATGGATTGAAAAAAGACGGTTTTCGTAAATCTGGAGAGGTTAATCTGGCGAGTAAAGCCCTTAGAGCCACCAAATTTCTAGAAGAGGAATTTGAAAAACCGGAAGACTTGAGAATACTGCGTGGTCAAAAAATCAGCGAGCATCATGAAGAACTCGATAAACAAGCGGTATGCACTCGATTATAATTCTCTAAGGAAAGGATAATGGGCAACAGATTATCTTTATTGTATTTACTTATTGATGTTACAACATATTGCAATGATATAGAAAAACGATGATAAAATCCTGGATTGCTGCTGCTACTTCAGGAATTTGTATCCAAATCAGAAAAGCACTAAGATTGCGCTAATATCGAACGATAGGAATCTATGTGTAAAGGCAATGATCCATGAAATCATAACCGTTTCCTATGAAAAAGTCCCTTTTGAACCCGAGACTGTAATCACTGCCATTCTGCAAATCAAGGCTATTGCCATGGAAGAAGATGATCAGATGATGGTTGATCATGACCCTGTGGGAGAGACTAAAGTACTCGATGGAGTCAGAGCCAACTTAAAGCTGTCCTCCAGCCCGTCCTCCCGCCCGCGCAAAGGGTATCGACTGGAGTCCAATGACCGTGAGTTGCGGAGGATCAAGGCTAATAATTTCAGAAATACAGCTATCCCTGATGGTATGGATCCCAAATTATTCGAACTTACTAGCCATATCGTTAAAAACTTGCGGCGATACCTTGAGGTCACAGTGCCTAATCATCTGGAAGCATACTATGGAGAGACATGGAAGGATGTGACCGATTTTAATAAGAGCCTCGTCAAACAGGAAGATGTTGTGTACGATTGTAGGCGTTTGGAGCAACCGATCACACTTCTTCAACGGTATTGGAACAGCGTTTTCTCAGCTCTCTATGGAGCTCCAAGCAAAGCAGAAAAAGCACGCGAGCATCTGAATAATCTACAGTCTTTCATCAAGACCTGGAGTCGTGTCGAAACATTCGGCCTGGGGAAGGTCTACAAGAAAGATTTAAGGGTATTCTTGGAGAGTATTGACGTAGTTTTGACGGGACTAGTCACAGAGCCGGTTCCAAGGAAAGTGTCTCCAGGCACGCCGTCTTTAGTGAAACATCCGATGACTCGCATTTATTACGATGAACCCAATAAGACGCGATTAATAAACGACTGGAAAGGATATTGCAAGCTATTACAAGGCTAGACACCAACGACATGGCTACTCTCTCATGTGTTACTTATTATAACATTTTAATAAAAGGGCAATAGTATATTACAGACGACCTTTTCTTGTGGAGACATGCTTCAAAGTGATCGTTTCGTCTTTTTTTTAGGAAAAGTAGTGGGGTTGACCTTGGAACAATTAATTTTTAGAAAAAAGCTTATTTCGTTACAGGCACAGTACTTTTTTTCATTAGAAGTAGTACGAAGCCCAGTGCAGCGGGACCGATGAATGGGCCGAGCTGCACCCCTTTTGGCCATTTCGTGGTCAGCGGCATACGACGCAACAAACATTGGCTCTCAAAACAAACAAAAATAAAAAGTTACTTACCACCGCACTTCAGCCTCTTCTCTTCCCTCGCTCTTCTGGACGACGGAACATCTGACAGCATCTTCAGAATCCAATCAATTAGCGAAACACTGAAACAAGCGGAGAGACAAAGACAGAAGCATTCTAACAGTGCTCTACGACCCTTTTCTTTTGATGGGCTGAGCATTCCTCAAAAACAACAGCAGCAATATTTTTTTTAGTTCATTAAACCATCAAGTCATCAATGGGGTCATGGAGATGTACCCCCGATGTGAAGATGTGTCTCTCAGACAGGTGAGTAGTTCAGATAATGTGAGATTTTTATCCCTTATACATACTCTGAATCTAAATAAATCGGGTTGTGCCCATGTTTCTGGTTCTGGTCGTGGATTCTTGTCGATTTTGAACATACATATATTTGAGCTTTCTAAATGTTTCTATTATATTCAAACAACTAGTCTTTTGCAATTGGTTCCGACGTGTATTATCATCTTCTCGTCTCTGGCCTTCATATCAGCAGAGTGTGGTCGTCAGGATCGCAGACGACATTTTAACCGTTTCTCGAGCGAGGTTGTTGTCCAAGGCGAGAGTCAGGCCGATTTAGAGATGGAAGCTGCTAACGAAAACAGGCTCATCAAGCCGAAGCGCACTTTTTTCTTATCTCTCCTACGATGCCTGGGAGCGCTCGTCCAGATTGTTCTTTTTGTATATCTTGCAACTGAGAAGTTGAATGATATGAAAAGAAATGGACCAGGATCAGGAATACCACATATGGACACTCCGCGGCTTGCCATACTGGGGACACAGATCAACGAAGAGTGGCCATTGTGGCTTCCAGTCATGCATGGGATTCTCTGGGTAAGAAACTGAATAAATCGTGCTGGCAAATAGGAAATATTCTTGTCAATGCAAGTTTCTGACTATACGCTGAGGTGTTTTCTAGGTATACACCTTAATTCTTTCGATTGTATCGCTTCTTCACCCTCGTCTATCCAACCCTTACAGATTGCCTACACATATGGACCTCATCTATCTTACAACAGCAGGAGGAGGGCTAGCACATTTCATGATTTACAATTTTGGACGACCTATCGGCCTCTGGACATTAGATGATCAGATATCTGGTCTTTCTTCCGTGATTTCTGGACTTTTACTCATCGTCACTTTGGCTACAAAGCCTTTAGTTCCGCCTCAACCAAAGAAAGGACCAGAGAAACGATCACGAGGAGTAAGATTTGCATATGTTTTTGAGCGAGAGCTGTACGGCTGTGCAAGGACATGAGGACGAACTGAAGCTCGTTACTCACACACACAGGAATCTTTAATTCATTGTAGGTAATCAACCCAGAGACTCGCTCATCGCTCTATGCAAGGATCGCATTCACCTGGTTGCACCCGATGGTAATCAAGTCTGTCATGGGGAAGCTGCAGGAATCCGACGTCTGGGCCATTGATAGGGACTTGAGAATCAAGACTAATTTTCAGGAGTATCTCGAATGCAGGTAAATACAAGATTAAGCAGTCACAAGTAGTAGCGCTATAATTTTAGAAGGTCTGAAGATCGCTCATGTCCTCTATATCGCTCTTTTTAATATACAATATAAAGGAAACCAACGGTGTTCTATACAATGCTCCATATATTTCGCCTTGAGCTGATTCAGCAGTACCTTTGGGCACTCGCATGGGCGGGATTGGGTATGGTGCCACCCTTTGTAGTCTTCAAGATTCTTGGGTTTTCAGAAGATGTATCATCGTACAACCGTAACGAAGCCATGTTCTATGTCGCAGCTCTCTTGACCTCCATTATTGCGCGCTCAGCAGGCAAGTCTTTTTTAACTCAGCTACCATACTTTGAAAATTAAGCGACACGAGTTATAACAGTCCTCTGACCTCGAACAATATTTCTTAACAATAAAAACTAGTTTTACACCGGGGTCTTCATATGGGGCAGCGAGTCGCAACGAAGGCGATGGGAATGGCCAGTGGACTGATCTATGAAAAGGTGTCCTTGCGTAAAGATATGGATCCAGCCGACTATGACATTACAGGTACGATTATGAAGTAGACAAACCAGCTCAGTTAATGGCGATTCCAGTATCAGGGAGCTAATAGCGAATTTTCTATGTTAGATCTTCTTGCTGTAGATGTCAAACACATCGGAAATGGCTGGAAACAAGTCTTCTATGTGATGATTTATCCAACGATGTTTGTTTTGGCAACTATACAGCTATATGGTTATATTGGTCACTCTGCCTGGGCTGGAGGGATGGCTGTTGTCGCGTGGTACCCCATTTCGGCCATTGCAAGCTTCCTCTTCTCCGGACGATTCGACGCGGTACCTCCGAAAATGGAACGAAGCAATGCCCTTGTGTCTGATGTAAGTAATGCTTGGATCCGAAGGCAGCGGCTTTTTTTTTTTTTTTTTTTTTTTTTTTTCTTTTTTTTCTTTTTTGCAGAACTGAGGGATTTTGCAGCTTGTTTACTGATGTGCGATATCGTTTTTCATCTAGTTTCTGGCAAATTTGAGAGCAATCAAGTTTTTGTCATGGGAGAAGATCTTACTTTCCAAAATCCAAAAAGCCCGCGAAGAGGAGCGAAAGCTAAAGTCGAAGACAGCTCAACCAGTTCTGGCTCTGATCTCTGTACCTCTGGGCGGAGATCTTGTCCACGCATTCGTCATAACTGTTATTTTGACCGTATTTTCACTTTGGTTTAAACAACTCCTGACGCCAGCCATCTTGTTTTCAATTCTAATTTTGGTTGATATTCAAACACAGGCAATCAATGTAAGTATTTGGACATGGCATTTGAAGCTCGATACTCCAGACATAAATTTAAAGATTTGTCATATTTGCTCTCATGAAATAGTCATTGCCCTCTGCAATTATCATTATTAAGGAGATGCTGGACTCAGTGGTCCGAGTGAATGACTTTTTGAGTGACGAAGAGAATGATCGCGACACCGCCATTATCAGAGACAGGGAGATGGCCCGAAGGGCTAATATTCCCATCATTGGATTTGTGAATGCATCGTTTGTCTGGCCTGTAGCTAAATCAGCTAGACACAATAATGAGCCTCTCTTTGTCGAGGAACCTGAAGATGAAGGAAATGACGAAAGCAATAGACAGGCCCGTGGAGATTCTCAGAGGAAGACTAACCGTGCAAACACTAATTGGATCATTCGCACTCTATCCCTATTCGGATACACCCTTCCTCAACCGCCAGCACCATACCATCAATCGAACCTTTATCAAAAGTATGCCAATATTTTGAGCACTGCGGATGCTTCTGCACGTGATTTTGTGCTCAAAGATCTTACAATCTCATTTCCACCTGGACAGGTATCAATGGTCACTGGGACGAGGAAGTCCGGCAAGTCAGCGCTTTTGCTGGCTTTGATTGGAGAAATGACACGCGTTTCCGGCAAGATTTACTTGCCACGGAAAGATTACTATCATGGAAAGCAGGGGTACGGTAGCGATGTTGCATATGTCGCGCAGGATCCTTGGCTCGAGATTGGTGGGGGTGGAAGCATCACTGGAAGCTGTACTGGTCGTAGTACTATTAGGGACACTATCCTCTTCGGGAAGCCGATGGATGAGGAGCATTATACGCGGGTTCTCAATGCTTGCGTGCTTGAAGATGAGCTGAGGGGTCTTCCTAATGGGGACATGACCATCATCGGCGATAAGGTAAAAAAAATATCCCTGGCTATAATGTGCTGCGATTCCATTTTCATAGTTTGGCAACTGAACATGGCTGCTCTCTCGATTTTATTCTCCTTCTCTTAGAACGTGATCTGGTCTATGTCGTTAAAGCAACGTATCTCCTTGGCGCGTGCGGTTTATTCAGATGTATCTCATGTTCTCATGGATGATTGTTTGAGTTTTGTGGATGTCAAGAGTCGCCATTTTATTTGGAAAAACTGCTTGTAAGTATCCTGAATTACTGTTTCTTTATTTTTATAATCACACAAAAAAGAAGTTGTCATCCTAATGTGACTTTGACCTTATGGCTTAGATTGGGGCCTCTCATGGAAAACAAAACTCGTATAATGGTCACAAACCAGTTCCACATCAAAACATACTTGAATGACGTCGATTACGTCGTTGGGCTAGACCAGGGCATAGTCTTGGGCCATGGAACCGTCAAAGAAGTTCTTAATCAAGGGTGGATTAGGCAGGCACCAGGTTCATCATCGATCCCTACAACGATTGTTCCAGGGGCTAGCGTCCCTGCCAATATGGGGCAACTTCCTTCAACGCAGCGACCATTGTCGGACGCGGGACCCTTCAGCACGCTAACACAAGATCTGCGGTCTTCAAAAAACACGAATTTACCACTTAACAAAATGAGTAGTTTGAGTGATGTTGACGATCTCGATTCTACACTGAGTCGAGAGACTGCTGCCGGATTTAAAGTCGGCTGGGCTACTTTTACCACATATATCTTTTCGCTGGGTTCGATTATTTTCTTGTTGAGTGCTTTTATGGCTTTATTTCTGAGCCAAGCGCTCTTTGTTGTCAGGATCGGATGGCTAGGAGTGTGGGCTGAAAACGAAGCATGGGATGGTGGAGTACTGTTAAAAACCACAATTGATCACAGTCAATACTCCATTGCGTCTCCAGAAGGCGGAAATTCGCCTTCCAAGGTGAATATCTCACATTGCGACTACATTGTGATCTTTGCGGTTATGGCGATCGTTCGCGCACTATTTGTTATTGCAAACGCGTTTTTGTTACGATCAGGAGCCAACACTGGTCTGGATAGAATTTATTCTCGACTTTTGCAGAGTATTGCCGCTGCACGTCTAATCGTTTTCGAGGCCAATATGGAGAAAGCAGCCTTGTCTTCGCCCGGAGATGCAGGTGGTCTGTTCTCAAAAGGGACTATTAACGGCCTCAGAGAATGCTTTCAACGAGATCTAAGCGGATTAGATGTAAAATTGGCCAAAGAATTTTGGCAATTTTCAGCTGATTCTTTGGCGGTTATTTTAATCCTTACGGTTCTTATCTGGATCCAACCATTCATCATTGTCCCTGCTACCATTATCTTGTTTATGCTGGGCTCAGTTGCACTCTTAGGTCTTGGTCTGTCGAAGGAAATGCACAGGATGTCAATTCGAGCAGACCGCATGAATAAAGATCAATTCAAGCATACCTTCAGAGGATTGGCCACTATCCGTGGCTATGGGCTTGAACGGCGTGCAATCAAGGCTGGGATTGCTCAATCTGAGGTTTATTTGAAAACATCGTACTTTGGAGCTTGCGCAGATCGCTGGTTGCATTGGAAGATTGATTTGTTGAGCGCATTCATCCCATTCTCATGCGCCATTATGGTCTTGCAGAGGATCGAAGACTTGAGTCCTGTGCTAGTTGGATTCTCATTGTATCTGTCGTTGCATTTTAATGATAAAGTACTGGATTCATTACTTGGTTATGGAAGAATCAGGAATCGGCTTCAGTGGGCACTTGAGAGAACCAGGCGCTACATCTATGAGCTGGAGAACAAGGATAACAAAGAGCCGCCTAGTGTAATAGTTGGCAAAAGGCCTCCAGCCAATTGGCCACATAGCGGAGCAATCGAATATATCAATTACTCTTGTAATCGTTCCAAGGCTGCAAAGCTTGCTTCAACCGTCGAAGCCATCGGCAAGATGTCCGTAGTGCCTTCTTCCATCCCAGCAGCAGCAGTAATTGCAGAAACATCAACATCAGCATCGGTAAATCAAAGTGAAGCTGTTGAGGTTCGATCGCGAGCCTTCAATGGTGAGCCTCACTCAGCCCAAAGTCAGTCATCGCATGCAAATCAATATATAAATCAATACCCGGGCCAAACACATAATGCGAGCCAAAGGCCATATCAAAGTCCATCTCCTTATTCGAGCCAGAGCCAGTATCCAAATCAGCACCTGGATCAGATCCAGTACCCTAGCAACCAGCCACAACATCCACACCAACACCAACATATTAACCAACCCCAGATATCTACCTCTACACCAAATGACCTCCCATTATCTACACAAAGAGATAGAGGCAATGTTCGCACCAACACCGGCGTCTCTGATGTTAATACTGTCGCCTCTAATACTAGTCACATTAGTGCCGCCAGTATGACTAGTGTAGCTACCAACAACACGGTTGTAGAAAATCAACACACATACCCCCTAGTCTCTGAGAATTCAATCACTACCTTAATTCCATTTACACCATCTGCGACATTTTTGTCTACGGATCCCAATACAGGATCCATTACGGCTCCAATTATACGTAGTAAATCTTCAGCTGTACCCGATACAGGGGCTCCATTAGACCAACTTGAGGCGCTAAATCCAATAGAATCGCACGACGATATGGCCGATAGATACGATGCGCCATTACCGCCGCTTCCACCATCTGCGCTAACAACAGTCGGACCGTCGTCAGAGGCAGCAATAGGAGCGGCGCTGAAGGATGTTGACAATGTGGGATCTTCCCTTCAAGCTGTTGCAAGAACTCGAAACGGATTCGGACCAGTCACTTGCATAATTCAACCAGGCGAGAAGATTGCGGTTTGCGGTCTGTCAAAGAGCGGCAAGAGCACTTTTGTTCAGAGTCTGTTCCGCATCTGGGACACAGCTGAAGAGGATCGCGTTCGCGCTGCGCATGCTGTTAAGATGGCAAATCTTCCCGCTATTACTACCAAAATTACTGCCGCAAGTTCAGCAAATACAACAAATGTAGTTAATCTGTCAACTTCGTCAGCTGCAAAAAGGTCGCCCTTGAAAATTTTCACTCGGAGCAAGGCCAAGGCATTTCAAGAGCCGTACCCGGATTTGGGTATGATCAAGGTAGATGGCTTGGACATTACACAAATGGGTCTCGCCGACTTGAGATCCCGTATTGCATATTTGTCTCAACGCGGAACTGTATTTGCTGGCACCGTACGTTTTAATCTGGATCCATATGGTGAGCATGAGGATGCAGAATTGAACGATATTCTCAAGACATGCTTCCTAAGCGATCGACTCAAATTGGACACAGAACTCGTCACGCCAGCATCAGCAAATATATCCTCCGTTGTTTTTGGATCTACTGAGTTGACTACAGTGAACACCTCGAAATCCTCGTCTAGGATTGCAAAATACAAAAGACAGCTTTTCAAAAAGAATCAGATTAAACCTGGATACGATAGAGGCAAAAACAAAGGCAAGGGAAAGAAACAGAACGTTAGAGATATAGCTTCCGCACCAGCCACTGTTGGAATGACATCAGGTTCCACCATACAGGCTGCTATGACAGGAGGTGATATCTCTGAGGTAAATCAACGCCTCCTAGACGAGGGGCCTGAAGGAACATCCCAAGTCTATGGAAATGACTCAGAGGATGAGGAGGATGATTCCAGAGTAGAGCTAGACACTAATGAACGGCAGCTACTCAGCCTTGCACGTATCCTGGTCCGACGACCCAATGTGGTGATTCTAGACAATGCAGCGTCTAAAGTTACGGACTTGACGGCACAGAGGTTGGATCAGATCATCTTTCAGGAACTCAAACATGCAACAATCCTTTCAATTGGACACCGGTTGGACCAGATTGTGGCTCGGCACAACAGGATTCTAATGTTGGAACATGGCAGAGTTGCAGAGTTTGGTAAGCGAAAGCCGCAGGATTTATCTACTTGTGCCAATGAAGGCGGCTGTATTGTCAAGAAAAGAATTAATTTATACCCGCGTTATATTGCGCAATTTTTCAAAATAGATTCTCCTTTAGTATTGCTTAACAAGCCCAACGGTGCATTTAGAGCCATCTGGTAAGATGCAACTACGTTTCTACGAACTTTTTTTTTTCTTTTCTACTTTGTCAGCATATAATTTAACAAGCTTTGGGGATTGTCCATGCTTTTTCAACGTTATTAGCAACCCTAATGGACCGAACTTTTCATCGCTTGTATCTCTCGCAAAGAAGCTGCAACAACATCACCAATAGTAGATGAAGTATAATGAACAGTGGAATCAATTATCAACACTTTAGTGTCATCGTTCTGGGCGTTGGTTTCTTTTGCTCGGAATTCATGAATATTTATGCTATTGTTTAATATTTGGTTCACACTCTGCATTGAAACCGCGAATATAGCAACGAGGTGGTGCTCCCTGTTTAAGCAAGGATGTCATAGCTTTCACATCATTGAAGGAACGTTTAGAACTAGTCTACCTCCTTAAATAATAATATCAACTCTCCAATGCTCGAGAAATGCAAGGTCCTCCCTAATACTTGGATTGTAAGAGATGTGACCATGCGTATGCTGAACTCATATATAAATACATAGCAACGCGAATCAATTACGCTTTCAAAGTGGAAACGTGAGAGTGATAATGTGATGGTATTGAACTGCTCTTGCACCTGTCTTTCGGTACTGATTATTGCTTGCATACGCGTGATATCGCCTGCTCCCTTGATATTCAAGCCTAGAACCGGGACTCCCTTCTCGTTCTAGACAAGATATTTGATAGCCAAATCCAAGTTTTGGAATTGTAAAATGGATAGTAATTAAAGTACAAACATGTAGCCTACGTTAAAAAACGACTACTGTGAGTAGTGAATAGTATGAAGGATGCTATAGCATTTCATCACCGCTGAAGGGAATGTGGACTATGCAAATGTTATAAACATTGTCCATATGCTACTTTTAATAAAGCTGTATTCAGTTCGTCACAATACTCTATTTCATATGAAGCACAAAGTGTAGACAGCCGTCAGGTACAAATAGTCTATCACATTTAAAAGGATTCAGACACTTCCTGTGAATGAGTCTTCAGGATTTGTAGGTGTTATTTTGACGAATGTGGAAGATTGGTGGCAAATAATTGTAAGCCACATAAGATTGTAACTAACACTTTCTTCGGGCGTTGTATGAGTGAATCATACGTTCATCAGCAATGAAAGTTTTAGGATTGATCAGGTAAACTCATTGACTAATGGTACACTTGAGTAAGCAAGATAACATGATATAGACGTACATTTTCTGTTTCCGTGCTCAAGACTCTGCTCTCTATCTGATAAAATTGATGGTATTTTAGTGGCGGCAAGGATAGCTTCTACAATCTTATGCAATGCGCTGCCAATGGTCATCAAATTATTGCTCTTGGGAACCTTTACCCTACGCCTCAAGACAAAAGAGGTTGGAATAGAGACAATAGTTTCTGCTTTATGATCAATTTTTTAATTCGATGTTAATGACACTTTTTTTCTTTCTTAATGAAATAGATGAGCTTGATTCGTACATGTATCAGACTGTGGGCCACGATGTAATCCATTTGTATAAAGACTGTCTTGACTTACCTCTTTATCGCCAAGAAATCAAAGGCACGCCAATCGAACAAAGATCTGACTACATTGTTACAGCTGAAGACGAAACAGAGGATCTGTTTGAATTGCTAAGTAGAGTCAAAACCGCGCATCCTGGACTCGAGGCTGTAAGTGTCGGAGCCATCTTGTCCAATTATCAGCGGATACGCGTTGAAAATGTGTACGTACGTATAGGTGCTACACCTTTTTACGCAGATCAATGACTTTAATGCCGAGCCTTGTTTTTTTTAATGATTTTGTTTGAATTCATTTCGCAAAAAAGATGTGCACGTCTAGGCCTTGTGACGCTAGCCTATCTATGGCAAAGGGACCAAGAAGAACTTCTGCATGAGATGGTTGAGGCTGGAGTCAATGCTATTTTGATCAAAATTGCAGCTATTGGGCTCAAAAGGCAACATCTTGGTCAATCGATTAAAGATATGCTTCCTTACCTCTGCAGAATGAACCAGGAATACGATTTGCATATTTGCGGTGAAGGTGGAGAATACGAAACTGTTACCTTAGATTGCCCACTATTCAAGCGCCGAATCATTGTGTACGTACAAAAACGGTGACAGTGATGTTCACATCTTCAGTTACATGAACGCTGTAGTAAATTAACATATATATACGTATGTTTTACGTTATTTAGGGATGAGTCTGAGGTCGCCATTCATTCGGACGACCACTTTGCTCAAGTCGCTTATTTGAGATTCAAAAAGTTACATGTGGAGGCCAAATACGAAGATGACATGAATTCTAGTTGGATAGCAGATATGAATTTGAGGCCTTTGTGGAGTGCTGATTCTATTATGAGGCCTATCGAAGATATTGTGTCTTCGAAGTTGCCGCTCAAGGATACATTTACTGAATCGAAGCGAGCAAGCCAGTGCCCTAAAAAAAGCGATGTGCCTCATTCCATAGGCATCAATTGCCGACCCGATTCTACGGTTCATCAAAACAAAATTGTATATGCAATCGGCGGTACAACCGCGTATGATAGTCCTTTATCGAATGATAAAGTGTATTTAAACATTGCGGAAGAGACAGCTGTCTGTCTTCAGAATGTACAAGGTATCAAGAGTAAAAGAAGTGTATGGTTTTCAGAACAGCTATTATCCTTTTTAGACTCTGAACTGATTAGAAAGAACTTGTGAAATGATAGCTAAGCTAGAGCGGATAGGATTGTCATGGGAAGAAGTGGTCTTTATGCAGGTGTTTGTTTCAAACATGGGTGATTTTGGTATTGTAAATAGCGTATACAAGGTCTTTTTCGATATCAATCCCCCTCCACGTGCCTGTGTAGGAGCAAACCTTCCCAGCCCTGTTCGCATTCAGGTCAGTTGTACAGCAATCCATAAGAACGCCACAAGTCCAAAACCGAGACAGACACTGCATGTACAAGGGATTTCTTACTGGGCACCCGCGAACATCGGCCCGTATTCTCAAGTAACAGAGGTATTTTACTGCACTCGGTTTGGTTTATCCTATATTCTGAGACTCTATTTAGTGCCCTAATCAAGAGTATTGATTTTTGTTAATGTTAGCAAGCATACCATGCATTCATCGCTGGACAAATTGGGATGATTCCCAATACTTTGGATCTTCCTGCGCCATCATCTCTAGTTAAAGAAGTAGCTTGGTCTTTGCGAAACCTTTCACAAATAGCAGCCCTACGTCAATTGGACCTTGCTAATCGGACAGCGCTGTGTATAGCATATGTTAGGCATGCTGACAATTTTGTAGCAGTAACAGCAGCTTGGGAGTATATTGCAAACAAAGTATGTCAATGCGACCCAATATCCCTAAATATAGTGCTTATGAACAGTTATTTATAACCATTCACTTGTACAATCATTGACTGATCTTTAGCAGATAAATCCAGCTCCTCTGCTCGTAGTATGCGTACCAACGCTTCCCAAGGATGCCCAGGTTGAATGGCAAGTCGTCCTACATCATGGAAAAGTCTACGCTGAAAAGATCACAAAAGCTGCTACAGGGCCAACAGAAGAAGGTCAAGATGGATATGAAACAGATGACGACGATATGCATCAACTTGAGAAGAGAGCTTTGCAACCAAGAGCATTTTCATTTAATATTACAAATGATACGCATTCTCGATGGCGGACAAGTGTACAATCATGGTTTCTGTCTCCAATATTGATGGCACTTTCTACTATCCAATTCTCTGACACATCTTTGTTAACATCTAAACTGTCGCTGAATGTCACAAGCGAGCTAACTGAACGTGACTCTCTGATTATTGTGGAAATGATGAAAACTATGGTGGGTACGGCTATTAAGGCAATGGACAAGGTCTTGAGAGATCATCCGACCTCAGCAGTTGACGGACCTGGTATTGCAGATGGATGGGGGGATGTAGTAGGAATTACAGTATATTACCTTGACATACTGATACATAAGGCCTGTCAATTTGAAGAGATTGTATGTGAGCTACTGTCACAGTATTTCCCGCTGGTCATGACACAAACAAACGGAAACATTGCTATTACCGTGATACCTGTTCAGGCTATTGCAAATCATGGTGTTATTGCGTTGACACTTCATGCTGTTGGGAGAATGCCAACAATTCCAAGTCTTCTCCAATAATAAAGAAGCATGTATTTGAAGATTTCAAAAATTAGTAATAATGCTATACAACCTTGATTACTCAAGTCGTCAACAGACGATTATTTTCATAACCAACTCAGATAGTGCTTTCATTTTTTTTTTTTTTTTTTTTTTTTTTTTTTTTTTTTGATAACAAGGACCCTCAGAATTCAGATAGTGCTTTCAATGTATAAATGTATGTGAAAAAAAAAAAAAAAAAAAAAAAAAAAAACGTGACCTACTTTAAAAAAAGAAAACCCATGTTATGAAGTCTCCATTTCTCATCCCACATTTTAGATTCACGCCCACCATGAACTCAGTGAAAGTGTAAAGCATCTCTTAAATCGAATTATAAGCATTGCTAATCATAACACATCTACATTCTATTTATTCGCTAACTTATTTATCCTTGTGCGGCCCTAAATAGTCTTGTGGTTGGATCAGCAAACGGAGATCTACGCAACCTTTGTTCAAAGGTTGGGACAATCAACTTAAAGCACGGGCCCTTTGATATCTTGTTTTGCACAGGAAATTTTTTTGCAAAAGAGACGCCTATGGAAACTATCGATGAACTGCTAGAGAATAAGCTCGACTGTAAGTGCTTTTACAGATAAAGACATCTCTCAAAAAAAAAGTACAAAACTGTCTTATTTAACTTATCTTTTTTTTTTTTTTTTTTTTTTTTGTTGTCCATGATCTTGATATCCTTGGCAGTCCCAATCACCACCTATTTTATTCATGGAGATAATGGCGTGCCCGGGATTATTGAGCGTAGGGCAGGCAGAAATCAGGGCGAAGTGTGTAACAACGTTTTTTACCTTGGTAAGAGCATCTATACAAGTCATTGCTCTTACACTTTCTGTTACTCTAAAGATATTTGCAACAACAGCTGTGAATCATCAACTAATCATACATGGGGTCTTTTAATATTCCAACGCAATTAAACCAGGGACGCACGGCCTCATGACAACAGCACAATCTGTTAAGATCGCTTCGTTGAGTGGGACTTATGATACTGCAGTATTTGAAGCCGACACAGAAGATGAAGAGTTCGACAAGTCATTGCTTCGTGGGCACTACACCAAGGCTAATTTTGATCAACTCATTCAATTTTCAAAACCCAGTTCGATTATGGACACATCAAAACGAGGTGTCGACATCTTTTTGTCTTATGAATGGCCAGCAGGGATCGATAAACCTAACGTACCTTTAGTTAACGCTGCTGAAAAATCCAGTGTCTCAGGAACATCTATAGCCCCTACAGGACTAAGTGCGAGTACATTTTCTCATCCTGTTGCACGTGCGGCTGCCGCGTTGCAGCCCCGGTACCATTTTGCAAGTAGCTCAGGACAGTTTTGGGAACGGTCTCCTTACAGGAACACTAATGGAGCAGATCATGCGACTCGATTTATTGCGTTAGGCGATGTAGGCAACAAGAATAAGCAAAGGTGGTTCTATGCATTCAATTTAGTACCTCTAGCAAATGCGAGCGAAGAGGTGCTGAAAAACTCGATTAATAACTTGACTACAGGATCGCCATTAGCGACCACTGCAGAGCTAAAACGTCCACTCGACCAAGTAAGGCAGTCTAAAAAAACCATTGTTCGTGCTTTATTCCTTTTAATATATCGCATTGCTGACATATTTTATTTTATTTTATATTTTTTATTTCACACAGAATGAAACAGCTAGCTTCTTTTGGGATAATAAGCGGGTCAGGAATGAGCCTCCAGCAGGATATGTCTGTAGGCGTTGCAACATTCCCGGTCACTTTATCAAAGATTGCACTGTGGAGCGGCAACCTACGAATGACCAAAGCCGCGACAGCACCCGTATGCCTGAAGGCTATGTCTGTAAGAAATGCAACGAGCCAGGTCACTATCTTAAAGACTGCCCAAGGATCAAAGAGGAGACCTCCTCAGGAGTACGCTCAGTCCCCGACGGGTACGTTTGTAAGATCTGTCAAAAGCCAGGTCATTTCATTCGTGATTGCCCGGAGGCAGCATCCCGTCAATCAAACAATCTAGGAACTGGGAGTGGAGCAAGAGCAGGGACAAGAGAAACAGGCAGCGCATCGGGATCGGAAAAAAATAATAAACGAGGTGCAAAAGAACCATCACAGCCATGTTGGTTCTGTCTATCCAATCCGGATGTTGATAAGAATTTGATCGTCTCGATAGGCACAGAGATGTACATGACTATGGCGAAGGGTCAACTTCCCGATACTTTGACATCATCAGCAACTCTTGTCCCCGGTGGTGGGCATGTACTATTAATTACTATCAATCACTATTCTTCCTTCCGAAATGTCGATCCCAGTGCACGCGCTGATCTAGAATCAGAGCTGAAAAAATATAAGGACGGACTTCAACAACTTTACGAGTCTAAAGGTGCAACGATGGTTACATGGGAGCTGAGCCTAGGTGGTCGAATGCAACATGCTCATATCCAAATCTTGCCAGTACCACAAGGCAAGGATGACAATATCGAACGTCAATTCCGTGAGGATGTGCATGAATTCTTCACAAAGGATACTAAGCAGAACCATAGTCAACATGAACAACAACAGCAGCAGCAGCAGCCAGAACATGTGGCTAAATGGCAAGATCATGTGCCTTTATCTGCTGACCAAAGTTTCTTTAAGGTTGAGCTTCCTAATGGCAAGATGTTGGTCTGTCCTATTCCCGAAAAGCAGCGGGTCGACCAACAGTTTGGTCGTAAAGTAATGGCCAAAGTCCTGAATACCCCTGAGCGCGCTAGCTGGAAGAGTTGTGTCAAGTCTGCAGATGAGGAGCGGAAAGACAGTGTAGCATTTAAACAATCGTTCAAGGATTTTGATTTTACGCTTTAAAAAACAACACATCTAAACGTGAGGCCATGCTAATGTTACAAGTGAGTGTGTAGAATAAACATGCGAATGGTATATATTTTCTGCAAAAAGCAAAAGCATGTCCGTTTTCGTGCCCTATTCTCTCAATAGTTGCTAATAATTTAGATAACTAAGATGAATGCCTCATGGAGCGAAGAAAAAATGTACAATGGAGTGACATAACAATGTGATTTTGAATAAAAAGCCAAAAATAACCCCATAAAAAATAAATTTTGGAGAGATGCATCTTTTTTTTTTTTTTTTTTTTTTTTTTTTCCTTCAGGTTGGGACATAGCCTGCATCCGCCTGCCAGACCAGGTTCTGGATCCAATAAGCCAGAATCTCGATAACTTTAAATCGGCCAGGCCCACCCTCCATAACATTTGCTGCCTCATTTTGCATAGCTTCATACGACAACAGTCGGCCATAGTTGAGTGCTGGATGGTATCCACCATTGTCGACCAAAAATACGGAAGTAATCAGTCCAAGGATGTAACCGACAATGGTGTACAAAGATACGAGAGTAACATTGGTAATCACTCTGTTGGATTCCTTCTTGCTGACAGCTGTCGATGTTGATGCGCCTGTTAGTACTGATCCAGGCAATGTACCAGGTGCAGACGAAACCAGGCGTGATTCTATTGACAAAATATTGTCAAAAACTTTTTAAGTCAGCCCAGTGTCCGGTGATAAACAATTCCCTCCAGTGCCTTTAAAAATAACATATAATTAATAAATAAATAAAGAATACGTACGATGGAGCCTGCGCCTACGGGCTCGCTCACTCTTCTGTAACTTGGCTAATGGCTCATTCTGCCGAATAACCCCGTCTGCTCCAAAGCTTGTGGTGTCCAAGGGTCGTGTAGCCTCTTGGATTTTGAATAGAGTCTCAATTAACTCTTGTTGAGATTCCAGACCTTGATTTAACATGGCCTCTTTAGCCTCTAAAATTTGTACTTCTGGGGGCAAGACACAATCAACATCATCTACCCTATGCTTCCCCACAACTGAATTCGTAGCAACACTACTGAGTTCTTGCTCTGTCCCTTGTTCTTTTGGCTCAGTCTGTCCTCGTGAAGCTGCTGTTATATCAGTCAAATTCTGGGTATCATGCTGATCCGTGACCTCATACTTCAAAGCTGATTGGAGTCCACTCTCTTTGAATCGCTGGTCAATATCACGTAAAGATGTTCGTTTCAACTTTCTATTGAGCGATGAGCTCTCCTGCAGTAATCGAAGCGCTTTTTCTGATGCTATATGATTTGTAGTGGATAAAGAGCATAATCGACATGGAATAGTTAGCTAAATCCCAAAGCTTCACAGTAAATACTCATTTAAAAAAGCAAGGTAAACTGCCAATTAGTGGGTTATGATCGCTGACTTACAGACAGAGTTGAAATGATGCTTGCTACCAACATCTATTTCATCATCAGAATTCTCAATCCCTGGAGCGAACTTGGGGTCCGCAGTGGCTAATTCAGACATCAAGTTCTGTTCAAAGCGATTACCATTATTTTATTTAGTTGTTGTTTTATCATTAAACAATTGACCAAGTAAAATAACTTGAACAAAAATCAGCAGATAGTTTGTTCTCTGCTTACCTTAGTAGAAGCCTCAGGAATCTGACTAAAAGACAAACTGGAAGTGTTGGCTCCTCCTGCCAACGTTTCGACCTCATTCTTCAAGTCACCATTAAGCTCCGTGAGCCGAAGTGTTTCTCTGGTTGCCAGTTCTAATTTTTGCCTAATTTCTTCATTCATAGCAATTTCTTGCGCTAGTCTCTCTCTTAACTCCTCATTTGTTCTTTGTTCGGCATTGTACTAATTTTGGTGTTCAACAGTCAATAACATATGTGATTTTGTTGTGAGTTATTGTTGTTCAATCTTCCATGATATCAGTTTTGCAGTAGCCAACTTAAATACCGCCATGTAAACTATTAGATATGGACCTACCCGGCGCTCAAGTGCTTCTGCAGTAGCAAGACGGGTGATTAGTGGTTTTAAGGCATCCTCTGTTTGCTTCAATGACTCTCGGATGCGGGCATTATCCTCCATAAGCTCATCCTGACGCTTCTTCCAGGCTACAGCATTACTTTTTTGTGTCGAGCTTGATAGCTCGCTCTTTTCAATCTGTTGCGTCAGCTAGATACACATAAACAGTAAAAGAAATACATGATACTTCATCAGTAAAAAAAGATAGCAAATTTACGCGCTTTCATTAAGATGAACAAGTCATCAAACAACATGCACTTCCATATTACTTCCTTCATACCTCTGCAATTTGAGCTGATTTATATTGATCATTCTTCTTAAACTCCTCAATCTCACGCCGCTTTGCGATTACATCACGTCGAAGCTCTTCTATCTCTTGCTGGTTCATACTAGCAGCCATTGCCTGCTCGTTGGCCCGTGACTGGTACTCAAGCTCACGCTCAGTCTCTTTGAGCTTTCTTTGAAGGGCCAAAAATTTCTGTTGGTCTGATTCTATGTTGGCAGGCTAGCAATATTAATTTTAGCATAAAGGAGACGGACAGAAAAGAATGTATATATTTGTTAATCGCTATGCATTGAGTTATTGTCATCAAGGAGTTTTTTTAAAAGAAAAAAAATCGCTAACGAACTTTTTTCATGTGCTGGGCTGACATGCTTACCGAATCGTATTCTGCATCGAGGCCATAGCCCTCATACTCTGTCCTACTCTGCTCTCGGATACTCATATTGTTATAGTTAGCTCGCCATTCCTTCGAATCGCCAATCGTAGGACTGGAAGACGAAGTCGAGGCATCAGAGCGCGATCCTCGTGAGCCAGGCTAATGATAAAAAAGTAATAAAGAGCGAGGTCAGACTACATTATTTGCAAATAAATTAGTTGCTCGCTCTGTCAATCGGAAATACTGATTGAGCATATTAACAAATAGGGAAGTCCATGCTCTGATCTCTTAGTTTGTAAATTTATCCTGCCTTGCTTGAATATTAACGATACAACACACTTTACAACTACACATCCCAATTCCCAGCTGATACACATAGCCTAATCGTAAAAAAAAACTGCGCTGTGACTGAGAGGACTTACACTGGAAGGCGACATACGATGCTCACTTCTATCCGAATCCTCGTCACCTGAGGAAGAGCCACGAGATGACCTTGAAAACCGTGGACGAGACTGTGTTGATTCGCCTAGTGAAATCTTCCGGATAGGCGGCCTATTGCCTCTGGGCCGAATATGGACTGAAGGATGATGACGTGGGTGTAGAGATTGCTGTGTCGATTGTGCCGATACAGATTCCGAGAAAGGAGACATCATTCCGTATCTTTGGTGGGCGCCATCCCGAATTTCGACGCTTTGGCCAATGTTGGTATAATTCTGAGGTATATCCAATCCAGACACAGAAGTGAGTTGGTGAAATTCCTCACCAACGATAGGGATTTCTACGGATGGCACTGTGGTTGGAGGTGGTGCACCCTGAAGAAGACTGAGGAGTTCACTCAAATCCCTTTGGCTGACGATGGTGCCTTCAACACGCACGATATAGTCTCCTAACTCCTCCCAGCTGGACTGACTTAGCAGCGATGCACCCTGCTCCTTCTCAACCCGCCTCAGGACTGTTTCCATCATCTCAGCCATGATACCATATCCATGGGGGTCATATTCAGGCCATATTCTAGCTAAGATGCTTGTTGCGGATTCAACATCCTATTTTTTTTATCGTGTAAATAGTGGTTTTTTTTTTTTTTTTTTTTTTTTGGTAATTAGGCACGAGATACTGTAAACTGCTGAATAAATACCAGACACAGAGGAAGAGAAGATGAGGAACGAGTATGAACTAGATGAGGGTACCTTGACATCTGATGTCTCTGTTGGGATTACAGTTGTTTTTGCTTGAAGCATAGCTTGTGTTGGTGTATGATTGTAGTAGTGACTTTATAGCGAAAAGGTTCTTAGGTGGAAACGTGCAAAGGAACAAAATGATGGCGTTGGAAAATAAACAAAATGAAACAATGAGAATTTGGTATAAAGAGTGATGGATTGAGAGCGAAAGTGAAAAAGATCATTCCTTGTCCAAAGTCAAGGATAATAAAAAAAAACTGTGGCTGGCAGAAACATTGGTCAACGGGGCAGGCGCATGCTTCCTTAGACCATGCAAAAACACTAAAAAAAGGTTCGTGCGGTGATCTTGCCCTATCATTTGATTTGAGGACGAAGTGAAAATCAAATCCAGGCTCAGACTCAAGCTCCAGTGCCCTTTTGTAAATTATATTCAAGAAAAAGCGATGGGGTGTATACACATTTATACATTTTGAAAGGCTTCAAAGATTCATGTGGATTGTATGTATGACAGACAAAGACCCATGCACGAAGTACACAAGGTTCCACACGCACATGGAAATGCAACAAAGAAGATATAAAAAAGCAGGCACAGACAGACATTGCCAATTTGTTATCAGCGGCTCCAGATGTTTGATATGAAAATATTTGTATTCAGAGTTGGTTCCTTTCCGATTCCCCCTCCATCCTCCTAATGAAACGCCTTAATCGTGTTCAGAAAACTAGCATCAACACTGTGATGATGAATGTGATATCGAAAATAGCAATGTCAAGAAAAAAGGTGGGATGACCAACCACTGACTTTTATCCATTTGATATAATTATATATGCAAGTACAATGATAGATCTCATTTCAATTGAATCATAAATCTTGGTATGGAGGATTTATAGGAGAGGAAGAGCCAATAATTGATTATTGACAAAAAACCTCCTCGAATAGGGTCTCTGTTCGAAGGCAACATATTTGCTTGGGTATCTTTGATACAGCAATGAGCGTTGTTCTGAAAAGTTCCGTCCCTTGTCCTGCGTTTCAATCTATTGGGCCATGGTGGGCGGTGCTGCATTACATGATATTAGAGTAGCCATGCACGATTCACTTGGATAATCCAAAAAAAAAAAAAAAAAAAAAAAAATCACTTTTACCAGCCAAACTGGTAAAATTCAGGTGTTATTCTGATTTCATATGGTCTCTTCTGCCATTTTGATGGCTAATCCCAGCTGAAGCATCCCCAGGAGTTGACTTTACACTTCTGAATGCTGAAGAGCTGTTTTACTCTGTCTTGCTAATGAATTGTACAGTGCGTATCCAAACGATCGCCTCTTTCTATCAGTTTACCATGCCTGAATGATAATGGTTCGAATATGCTTCATGGCAGAGGCTGCTGCGCGGATTGGAGTTGAGGCAAGCATTCATATTAGTTGCTAATATTGATGCTGCAACGTGATGGCGAAAAACATATCTGGTAGCCAATTCAGCTAGAATTAGAGAATGTAGCGAATACTCAAAATGAACATCGCTTCAGATACAAGTGACTCAGAAGTTGGAGGAGGTCGATCTCTGAAGAAAGGACTATCATTGTGGGAAGGCTAACCAAACTCTTTAGAAGACCAACTAGAGAAGAGGCCGGATCAGTTGGCCGTGCATCGTCTGGACCCTGACTGTATCCTGCGCCCATTTGGAAGAGAGTGGAAAGTTGAGCGTCGTATTCCGAGTCTCTCTTTCCCCTTCCACATCGCCATTAGCTCCACCCTCAGAGTAAGTTAGATCTTGCCGTGAGCAGCGAAATGAATATTTTTCAGGAGGTGCTTAGAGAACGTTATGGATACCTTCTTTGAGCTGATCACTATATATATATTCCATGTTAATCCACAATGCAGCGGCAACGGTTGTTGCTGCCAGTAATAAAAATATTTTTGGTATTTTTAGCAGCGAATTAGTGGCAAGGGGCAACCACTCTCGCTTTCACAAAGGAAGGGGTCTTTGAGTAGCTTGAGAAGAGACTAATGGCAATGTGGGGCAGGGGCACTTGTCGCTAGAACCGGTCACACACTCACTCTGACGCGTAGGGCCACTGAATACCGCTACCCGCTGTTGACATCATTAGTCCCGTCCTAATCTTAACCAGCCGCATGCCATCATAATTCGAATCCTGGGCCTTGATTGAGAATGGAATTCAATGACACGATCTTCTACATCTTATAAATCAGAACCATAGTCTGATTATAACAAGACAACAGCTAGATTCATATCCTTCTCCAGATACCTTTATAACTCCTATGACCTGCAGCGTGCTCAGTGCGCCTCTAAGAGTGGCCGCACTACCTCCAGAAGTTATAGAATGCACGGTGTAGTCTATACGGTATAGAAATCACTGATGTTTATTCCCCTACGCTTTTGGTAAGACGACGAGCGAGACACTGTCGCCTTGAAAACAATGGGTTCGAACCAGGCTCCATCTATGATTTTTGCGGACACTCATGTTACTAAGCATGCTCGCGGGAAACTGATGCATCTTAAGATTGTGACGAGGTGCTTTCTGTGAATTGTGTAACATACTCATACTGTACATGTACAGACAGGCCTGATAGGGACAACATATTTATCTGGCGGGCCAAAGATAGAGAAATTCTAATCAATAGAGGCCAGATCCAAACCAAAGAGGCGCATTAGAAACTGAAAAGAAGAGATAAAGAACGCCACTTCTTTTCAGTCAAGGAAGAAAAGAGTAAATAAGTGATATAAATGAATAAATCTTCACCGAATAACGGTCAGTTTATGTGTCTATATGATTCTACCGAAGTATATATGATACTTGTCTGAACTAACTGGAGTAAAAAAAAAAAAAAAAAAGAATGATGCAGTTGGTATATGATTGACGGTAGTGTTTTCTTTAGGTACCGTAGTGATCAAGAGATCATGCGGTCCTGTTTGTTTAAAAGTTTATATTTGAGCAAACATACTTGTAAGAAGTAGAAGGATCGCGGCCATGAAAAGTGAGAGGGAGAGATGACAATGGTGTAATCGTCTGTGAGCAAGTGATACCTCGTGCCAGATACACCTGGGATGTGGGAACAAAATGTGTCTCCTTCCATTTTGGGCGATAAAGTTGCTATTACGGTACTGCAACCTTCCCCTGATTGCTTTTTCTTTTCTTTCGTATCTGTCTCTGTCTGTCTGACTGTCTCTCCACATTCTTTTCTTTTTTTTTTTTTCTTTCCTCCTCATTCTTTCTGCTTCTCCTTTTCCCTTCTTTGTGATCTGTTTTCTCGAATTTCATCTCTTGTTCACTTTGCTCATTCAAAAAGGCATTCAAATACACTTTATTTCTTTTTTTTCCTTTTTTTGCTCACTCCTCACTCCATAATCTTTTAGCCCTATTAGTTGCCACATTTACCTACACTGTTCCTACTAATTAACTTACCACTGCTTATCGATCTTATCAAAACCAACATCGCTTGTTCGTATAACCTACCTTGCTTATGCTTGACTGTGACGAAAACATCACCTTGGTACATGCACAGGAAGAACGTAAGAAACCATGGAGAAATGGAACTATACGACCTGTCATTTCTATCACTATTGAAAAATTGACTAAAAGACCCAAGTGTTTAACAGAAGAGCTACTATCACGATAAAATAGCTAAGAGTACCATTCATAATATTTATAAAATTGAACGAGCGTACACCGCTTCTAGACGCCAACTGTCTTCTAGTTACAAATAAAGCGGACAGGAACTGATTAATATGTGCATAATGTTAACGCCTTTTTTTTTCTTTTGTTTTTAACATGTTCTTGCAGCTAGTGGAGGTGACTGGACATCCAATTTTATTGCAGGGACAATAGGAGGTAAATGAGCACAGCAACAGAGCAAACAAGCAAAGACAACGAACTTAATGGCGGTGTATAACTGTGGAGAAAGAAAAGAAGCAAAAAACTTGTACCATGCCTTTTGAAACTAAGCGAAGGAGAACAATTAATTACGACATACTCATCCACTACAACATGTGTCTTAAAAAAAAAAAAAAAAAAAAATCTAAACTTTAGGTATAGCAGGATTGTGTGTTGGCCATCCATGGGGTAAGATTCCATTTCATAATCAATTTTGATTGAGTCTCATCGGAAGCTCCATTTCTGATCATTACTTCGGTTAATAATTAATAGACACCGTAAAAGTTAGGCTACAATCCAAAGAACTAGCTAGTAGATATTCAGGGACATGGAACTGCTTCACTACAATATTGAGACAAGAGAAGGTGAGTATAGGATAACGCTAACAACGTTTCCAACCTTTGCTGTCAGACTATTGTAACTGATCTGCTGACACAGTTGGAATGATTTACTGTCTTTATTCACCGCTTAGGTGAAGGGTCTCTATAAAGGCATGGTAAGACAGTTACTTCGTGTAAATGCAGCTTTTAATTAGGAGTATGATCCAGGCATTGATCTCTTTCTTCTATGTTTTATTCACCTCGCGTACGACGCGTACATATATTATACTTCTTGACTCCGACTGATATTAAAAAATATGGGAGTCTAGGCTTCTCCAATGGTAAGATTGGTCAATTGTCTCTTATTGTACAGACCAACAACGTGACAAGATTCCAATTCAATTTTTACATGTCGAGAAATGTGTCTAAAATACGCTTCATTGGTGTTTTTGATAGGTCGGAGTTGCATTGGTAAATGCACTGCTATTTGGCGTGTACGGCTTCTTCATGGACATCCAGATGGCCAATCCAAATGACGATCCCACGCTGACACAGATTTTCCTGGCTGGCACAGGATCTGGTGTCGTCAATAGGTATTTGTTCTACTTTATGGTGGTCCATAGTTAAGACGTTTATGATGGATGTATAACTGACGCACTGATGTCTACTCAAACGCCACCTTAACAGCTTTATCAGCTGTCCGATGGAACTATCAAAAATTCGCCTGCAAAACCAAGACCAAGTGGCTGGATCTCGTGGTTCTTCAGGAGGCACTTTCTATAAAGGGCCAATGGATTGCTTTAAGCAAACATACCGTCAGGGTGGCCTTCGAGCATGCTATCGTGGGCTATGGTCCACAATCCTACGCGAAACATCATATGGCCCTTACTTTCTGAGCTACGAAATCTTCTGTAGAGCGTTGACACCAGAAGGCCAGCGCACGCAAGATTTATCAAGCGCAAGGCTTGTTGTCGCAGGAGGGTTTGCAGGAATCGCGGGTTGGATGAGCACTTACCCCACAGGTAAAAATCCCAACTCCATTAAAGAATTATCGTGTATTCACTTGCTTAATTTAAACTGGATTTTGACAATTACTGAGGGTCCTTCTATGAATAGATGTGATCAAGACTAGGATCCAATCACAGCACGATTCAATATCTAAATCAAAACAGTTTAGAGGAGTATGGGATTGTACTAAGCAACTATACAAGGAAGAAGGGTTCCGAGTCTTTTTTAGAGGTGTCAACGCTACGGTCATCCGAGCCTTTCCTTGCAATGCAGCTACATTCTTGGTCTACTCGCTTGCTATGCGAAGCTTAATGCCAGCATCCAACGAAGCACTGGCATGAATGAAGTAATAAATTTTGTGTTGTGTGACTGTGTGTAAAAAGAAAAAAAAGAAAAAGTAGTGTAAAGTTGAAATTTAAAAATATTCTTCCCACGTAATTTGCAATTGAATTCTTTCCTCATGGCTTCTCGCGTTCCCATTCGACATGACAGAGCTCTGTTGAACCCCAAATTTGAAGGTTACAAGCTTTCGTTCTTGGACGAGTCGCACCAGCAGTTTGTACAGGTTGATGCATCTGGTCCTGGTGTTGTCGTCCCAAAGGTTCCTCACTCTGCCAAACTATCTTACAGACAGATCCAGGCTAGAATTCGTCACAACCATCTCTATCCAGGGTGGAATTCATTCAAGACCGTCAATGGAGATAGCAGTAATATTCGTAATGGTGTCCTTTTTATCATTGATGACAGTTTCACATTGATCGCTCTACAATTTGACCAGGTAAAGCAAACTTTAGAGTATTATACCCATTGCGCCCATGTTTCTATACTTCTACTGTTGATGCTCCCTGCTTCCCTATTGATCATGAGCCAAAGCCATCAATATTCTAATGGGAAAGAAACTTGGGTGTTTTAGACATCGCGTCGACTTCGAAGTAAACGACTTCTTCAACTCCCACGTCCCGTAGTGCCACTCAACTTTATCCTGGAATTCCCTTCTGTAAAGCCTGTGTCACCTGATTACATCTTTGTCTCGGATGGAGCAGCGACTTTTTACTTGGTCCAGCTTGCCTTCACTGGCATGGAATATGAAGCGACACTAGTAGCCTCGACTAAGTTCCAGTCAGAAGAAAATGCAGATGAGTTGATGCCTTGTCAGTTATTAGAGGCAAAAGCGTTCCCCATCAACGATAGTAACGGAGCAAACATGGGAATAGAGATTAAATTTATTGTATACTATGCTGCGAAAGACATATTTTACTCTTCAGGGCCTTCGCCGCATTATAAAGCAGACAAGAAGACGGTGTTTATTGTCAGTTTGTGCAGTATCGTCGTGGATCGTTCTATCACTTCATCAAGAGATACAGCTATGGATTTAGGCACTGACGGGGGGAATGCAGAGGCACCTATCATCCTTCCTTTCCAACGCATTCATTCGATTAGGGGAACTGAAGTCCCTTTTTATTGCGCACTGGATCCATCCAATGAAGGATATGTTATCGGCAGCAACACAAATTACAAGTCAACAAAAGAACCTCCTGTCGGTCAAACGAATCGCTCTTTGGAACCAGGCTCGGAGGCAATGGAGTTAGACAATACTGATATCGGTGTCGTAACTCGGCCGGAGCCCTCTTACATCTGGACACAAACAGATACAGAGCTCACTCTTTGCTTTAAGCTTCCTAGAGGTACTACCAAACATGCAGTTAATTGCAAGTTTGCTCGCCAAGATCTTCATCTTCAAGTTAATCTCTCACAACCTTCAAACCCAGCCATCAAATTGCCCAACTTGGAGAATATACCATTGTTCGATGAGGTGCTGCCGAATGAATGTTTCTGGACATTAGAATCGGCGTCAGGAGTATTAACGTTGACCCTCGAGAAGAAACATACCAAAACTCGATGGACACAAGTATTTTCAGAAGATGTCGACACGGATCCTGTGGAAGAGAGTCTGGACCCTTCTATGTTTGCGGAGTACAAGAGCGCTTTAGAGAAATACACGACCGAAAACTATGGTGCTGAGCCAGGACGGGAATTGACTGTGTTGCCATCCCTCACCCAGGACCCGCAGGAAGATATCGATGAAGAGGGCGAAGAGATCAAATTTTCTTGGGTTCAAAGTGAGGATGGGGCTGACATTATTCGTGCAACAACCATTGGGACAGGACACGACTGGATTGGACAAGCCTTTTCTAGCTTTGAAAATCATCAAGGACTGGCGGGCTCGCAGGAAATCCCCTTCCGCATGCCTACTGTTTGCCTGAAACATGATGTCGACGGTTTAGTCTACTCTATCCAGCATGTCCCAGGCTCTGCATCCACTCAGTCTACAATTCTGCAATTGGAGAGTATCATGAGATTTCTGCATGTTAGCACTTTTGACGCTTTGGCGTTTGTTCAGGCTTCAAAGCGGGAGAAGCGATTTGTGATGCATGACCCCCACGGTAAATTCGCTGTCATTGTTGAATCAAGTCGCAATGTCTATATATACTCGCACACTGTAGATTCCAAGCTTAAGCAAGAAAAGCAGATTGTTGTCGATGTCTCCAAGGGACAGCAAGTTGATATTATTGGATGTCAGCTCATTTCTGATAATGTATTGGTCATTTTGATGGAAGGCAAGCATGGTGCTCTAGTACTCGACTTGAGCCAATAGGCCTTTCCCGTTCTCACAATAAATAATGTAGTTAATTGCTTAAGCAGAAGCTTTACTAACAAATTGGACTTAGCCAATCGTAAATATTTTTGAGAGTCGCGTGAGGATTGGAAGTTGAAACTAAGACGCGCATGCAGTATGAAATTTTAAATCCTTGTTGAGAGACGTGGATATTTTTTATACAGATAAATTGATTGCGCTCACTTCTGCTTGTCCAGTGCTACAGTGGCATAGAAATGATATTATAAAACGAGATGATAAAACGATATGAAGCGTATATATTTGTTCCATCAACAATAATAACAACAGGCGTGTTCATCTCTCGTTTATTAGTGTTCATTATCAATTATGAGAATGGGACATGACAAATATTTTACACACAATAACCTACTGTTATTAGTGGTAATAGACAACACATGGTGCGCATGTATTGCATCGTACTTTTGTAACCATAAGCGTCGGCTATATGAATGCTGCTTAAATGAAAGGTGTATACCATTGAGATCTGTGGACCATTATGTAAGCATCCAGGTCTTTTCTCTAGTCAAAAGAAATTTCATTAATAAACAAATAAACAAATAATAGGAAACAAGCAAACAAGCAAACAAGCAAAAAAAGCAAGGATGCAGTAAAGGAATAATAAGTTCAGCCTTCCCTTTCCTCTCGCAATATTTATGTATATATATATATATATATTATATAATATATATACTTTGACATAGATGTAAAAAAGAATCGGAGTACCAACCCTTTTGCAACCCACTTTTTTTCCCTTTGCCACTTGACTTCTTTTCTCGTGAGGATGCAGCAAAGTCATTTATTGTTTTATTTTTAAATTTTTACACGTTATTAAGCTTCAGCAAGAGACCACAGCCATTGCCATGTATACATACCAACAAAAAGAACATAAAGAACATTCACATTCCACAGGATGAAATTCGTGCGTGCAATGTCTCTATTAGTGTCGACTTTCCTTGTTACACAAAGGCGGAAGGGCGACATAGCAGCACAGCAGTTATTGCTTCGCCATCTTTCTTCTTTTTTTTTTTTTTTTTTTTTTTTTTTTTTTGGAACTTGGTGCAAAGATTGTAAAATGTATATAAATTAGGACTTGTTTATATCCAAGTAATCATTATCTGCTCTTTCAGCCTCCTCAACGGCATATCATTTCTATTTCAACAACATAACAGAGGGATGTTCGTCAACAATTTTAAAGGAAATATTCCTGCCATCACCAGCATTGTCCCTCAAATCCATCGGAATGTCTTGAACATGGATTGTAGCAATGCTTCAAGTACAATGGCGCCAATTTCAATACAAACCCAGCCATACTTTAACATCACTCCAAAGTCGACATATGAAGATGACTCTAGTATTAATAATGTTCAGGCTCGGACGCAGACAGAGTATGATGGTACAGCCAAAACTAGTGAACAAGCCTTTCGAATTGACTGCAATCGAACTCCCAACTCTTGCCGGTGGAGGTGTGGACGTGCATGTTGTACCAACATGAGCCCACCACAATTGATAGTGCCAAAAAATCTGACTTATTACTGTCAGCGGCATTACCACCCGAAGGGTGGCAGTGGCGGCGCCAGTGGCCGTCCTGGCGAGGATCCCAATAGGTGGCGATGTATTGCACTTACAAGACTGGGTCGACAATGTATGAAGCAAGATTACAGGATCCTCCACCCAACCCATACCGAAGATACTTTTCGCTGTGAGGACCATAAAAATTATCTTCGAGGCCGGACCTTTCGTAGACATAAGAAGGCGCTTTTGGTCTCAGCCCATAAAGCGAGTCTTAATGATATCAGTGTTCTTAAAGAGAGAGCTCCATCGCAAGATCTTTATGTGAACATCCCATTTGGCACACGTTCTAAACAGACCATACAACAATGCCTTGTGTTTACTGGCCAGCAGTTTGATGGTCCGTCCATATGCGCAGTGCTACTGTTTTAATTGTCCTTGGGAAGGGAGAGGAGGGAAAAAAACTATAATATAAAGAAGTAGCTGACCGTTCTCCCTTTCTTTTTCCATACTTTGTAATGGAGCATATAGAGCTTACAGAAGAATACACTCCAGCGACTAAAGATAGCATTCGAAGAGTGATCCAGGACTATTTTGAAGTCCTACAACACCCAGAAGAACACGATCTCCTTAAAACTCAAGCATATATAGGGCGAGAACTGAATGAGAGAGAAAAAGCTGGAATCAGATACAAATACCGTGACCATCTTGCACACGGCTGTCTCTATCTTATGGCTCCATGTAATCGACAGCAGCAACAACAATTAGAGTATCTGAATAAGAAACAAAGACCCTCCTACAGCAAAGGTTGTATTTACATCAAGATTGGGTACAGCTCGAACCTTAGGAAGAGGATCCCTGGGTTTTACGGATGTGCTGATAGTCTTGTCAAGTCCTTTTTTGACACATCTTCTATTTCGCCAGACGGCTTTCGTTCGATGGGGCTTGTCTGTCTTTTGGAAAAGATTATACATGAAATCTTTTTAGAGCAGCAGGAAGATTTGAATTGTCTCTGCGGACGCGTCCATCTGGAATACTTTCGTTTTGAATGGCCAAGCAACGTAGAGACTTCTCTACCTACTTTTGCTGAGGTATTCGATGAGAGTGAAAAGCAAATCCGCACGCAGGTGCTAAAGTGGGTACGGGTGGTCAAGGGCATGGAAATATTGTATAAGCAGCTATGCAGCTTCCATGAAGTACACATGGGGTATAAGTCAGACTACTAAATTGCTACACCTAAAAAAATTACATAAACAAACCGAATGTTTCAGATTCATAAAGTTTGATTTTATCTCATTTTAAAAGGGTATAAAAATATTCTTTTTTTCTATAATGAATAGATGTACAGGCATGGGAGGATTGGGCCATGCAGGCAAAACCCGGAACATGAGAGCTCAGCTGAGGGCAAAGAAAAAAAGTCAATAATAATGTGGGCAGAGGTAACATGTGCAGCCATGGGAAAGATCCGTGCTATTGGGTGAACATGGTGCGCATTTGATCCAGGGGAATGGCGCAGCTATGATCTATCGTGTGCCAAAAATTCATCGCTTTGATCATACCTAGAAAGTGGATGGTGCAACCAATCAATACACATACATGAAAGATTTGGTGCGAGGCCATCTAAAATTATCAAAACATTCAAGTGTTAATCATCTGCTGTCAATGTTGAATATCAAGGCTTTGTATTATTGATACAACGCACTTACGAAATTATCAAACTTTCCAGGAAAGAAACGCTCTGGAGTACGGCTACCATAGATGAGTGCTCCGACCACATATGCTGCGCCCATACAGAAGATGTAGTTGAGCGCGACAGCCTTTTGAGCGAGCACAAACTAAAAGTTAACCACAACAAAAAGATAGAGGTATACTTTGTGTTAAATAAAATGGCGTATTACAAATGAATATAGAGAATATATGAAGGTTGAAGCATTTACCCCATAGAGAATAATGCCATGGATGATGGGGCATAAGCCAGAAAGTCCGACTGCCAAGAATAGAGCTGAACGCACCCATCGATATTGAGGTGTTTGGAACCGCGGTTGCATAACCACGATGATAGTAGCTCCTCCTAAGATCGAAATTATTGAAATGTAAAGAATCTGCAGTGTGCTTTGGCAATAGAAGCCGTAGTATAGAGCTGGGTAGTACGATCCGACAATCAGGAAGATAATCCCCAAGTAATCACAGCGAACCCATTGCGAGAAGACCTAAAAGTACACAGTTGTGCTTATATAGATTGATGAGCAGAGATATCTAGGAACACCGCGAGCATTTACAAAAATGTACATACTTTTTCCGAATGGCAGCAGAATGTATGAAAGCTGGCTGACAGCGAGAGGCAGACGATGGCTCCAGCTAGGAATGCATATTGGACCACGATATCTGTCCATCGGACTGTATCCACTATCTCAAGCACCTTGAAGTAAGCGAGGGGCGCAATAATAACAAACGCCACAGCTCCGAGTAGATGCGACCAGATGTTGACTAAAACGTACCAAGGCAAGGTAGGATTCACAATTAGCAACTTTAAGCTTGCTGATCCATGTGGGTTGCGTGTCATGTAGAGCCAACATAGGATATTCATTTGCAGTTGCTGAACTAGAAGCTAGAATATGCATTTAAGAGGATCGATATTCGAGAGCCGTCCGTTTTGACGAGTGCAATGTCAATCCAATTAAAGAGGTTCGAAAGGGAAGTGAAGAAGATACAGCACAGTGGTTTTTTGAATTGAGTAGAGAATAATTAAATGTTTACCCTTTCTCTACAGATAAAGTCTGTGATAAGGGATGATCAACTCACCAGTTTCGTTGTGTAGATACCAAAGTGAACGAACACACTTTTGATAGCTATATGTAGCTCTTCGGTATCCTGTCAGAATGGCTGGATTGTCCCGCATCCATTGAGGAAGATCAGCCCATGTGCAGATCCTTCCAAGCTCTTTGCTATGGTCCTGGGCTTCCCCGTCAGGTAACGACCCCTTTTCGGAGCAACGGTTGGAGTTCTGCTCGTCTGGTGTCAATACAGCAATCTGGACAGGCCCTGATACAGTCTCCTCTGACCCAAACGCAGAGTCTTTGCTGCTGTCACTCTGGGTGACATCGGTTTTCCTATAATGGTTATCATGATAATCGTGTGGTGGATGGAGGTTTATGGAGTTGTTGGGTGTGATTAGGGTGGTCATCCTTGAGGTGGCAAAAGAACAGGCGAGGGAATGACCTTTGCTGTCTTTCCTGTCGTTTTGACCCCTGAATAGGATTGAAGGTTGTAAAAAAAAAAAAAAAAAAAAAGTCAAGGCTAATACTATTGCAGCAGTAAGCTCTTGGGTATTGTAAGGTTCGTGCACAAGGATGCAGACAGTAGGTAGTCCTCAGGAGGGAATGACGAGCCCTTTACCTTTTACTTCTTCTTCCAGCAACAGAATCAGGTCTGGGAGGGGGACAAAGAAATGTGAGGCATAAATGAGTGAGAAGATAAAAATGATGGGCTCTCACAGCTTCAAACGGTCGGAATCTGGCCGTAAAAAGGAATGAAAGAGAAATGCACCAGATTCTGAAATGGGGCAGGAATGAGTAACAACAAAAGAATAGTAAGAAAAGCAAAAGTAAAGGATGAAGATAAGGGACAGGAAGTATATATATATCCGACAGAGACAGAACAAAGAATACATTTGGACCGGAAGAAAGAAAGCCTAGAAAGGCACAGACATGAAAGATAATCAATTACAGACCAGGCCCAGCTCAATTCAGCTCCGCTTATTTGCGTCCTTGAAGTACATTAATATATAAACATGTAGGATATTCTTTTCACTCAATAAAGTAACCTTTAAGCCATCTCCTGATATACAGATATTATATTATATATATTCTGCGTCTCTTACTTGCACATGTCTGCAATAAAATTGACAATATCCGCACATGAAAATATAAAAGATCCTCCCCAAATTGACAGCAAAGTAACAAAGCAAACTAGACGTCTTTTTTGTTATTACCTCACGGTCGTCTTTGTACCTGGGAATCATGTAGGCGAAAAATAAGAGCACTGTGAAACAACTAATGAATTCATCATTTGAGCAACATATCCCTTGAACCACAAACATTCTTCACAGGAGACAGCAGTGTGCATGGCGAAGAGGAGAATAAAGAAAACAATGAGGGCCTAGAGATATAATGCCATAATTGCCGTATATTCCGTAAGGCAATGACAGCAATGACAAATGGAAAGTACCCCTAAAAAGACAGAAATAGATTGGCAATTATCGGGCTTGATCAATGTACGGAAAAAAAAATATTTGTAAAAAAGTATGGCTTGGGTACAGCCGCTCTAATTCGTGGCGTACATTAAACGCGTTCAAAAACTGACGCAGCCAATCATGTACAGATCCATTTACACTAGAACAAGAAGGATTTTTCTTGGCAAGCAGTGCTTACGCCAAGATCCCTTCAAGTAGACTTACTTGCGTTAGTAGCTAGAGATGAACTAAAGCGATGGCCTTTATTTGGGATAGTAGGCGTTGATTTCATCAGTACAGTCGGCATCGGCTCTCTATTTGTTTGGGCAACTTGTACTGACTATAACCTGAAAAACAAAAGTCCAGAGATACCTCTTGAATACAGATAGATGCGTAGAATAAACCTTGTGTGAGAAAAAATCTATTTACCGTGGATCGATTTGCTTCCCTCAATTGCATAAGTCTACTGTTACTATAACTACTACTGCTATTCTTATTATTTTTGCTATTGTTCACGGATACAGTATAAAAAAAGGTATGGGTGTGAGGAAAATTAAAATAGTAACATTGAGACCATACCGATCTTAACGACTCTCCAGTTTCGCCAGACTAGATCATGCAACTTCAACCACTACAATAACTGCCACCTCGTTTCCAGATATTCTGTTTCATTCTATTGCAATCAAGGTCCTGTAAGGTCCGTGATTCATTTGTTACATTAGCAAAGTTTTTTTTTTTTTCCCTCCACTTTTCAATTCTCTATTCCAAGCAATCTAAAGTTCAACAGCAACAGAAAAAAAAATACTTTCCAACATGATGTTCAACTGGTTCTAGCATATTGAAGCCAGTTCAACATCACGCATCCAGCTCCCCAGGACTGAGCAATACAGATACTTTAGCCCTCGACAGCGGTGAGACTACTCCATCTAGGCTCTCTATCGTGTCACCGGATTCATCGACCTGTCGATACACTCCAAGATTTATCTTGTGGAGGCATGGTATCATGAACGTTCCATCAACCAACCATTTTCATTGGCATGAAAACGTTCTTGGTTGGGATAAATTCTTGCAAAGCTTTCTTAAATATCTGAACCAAGGAAGTTATCCAAGCCAAAGTCAAAACTTCCAGTCATCAGCATCATTTGAGTCCAATATCTCAATCGAAAGTGTGCGCAATACCTCGCCTGCCAAGGCTATCAAGGACTCCAAAAAACCTCTCATCAAGCCGTTCATCAAATTTAGGGAATAGACCTATCTCTGATTAACGTACAAAAAAAAAAATAATAATAATAATAATAATGTTTACCAGCTAATATCAATATTATATATAATATTTATTTCCATGCATCATTAAAAAAAATACGAAATATGCTATTTCTATTTTGCTTTCTTCTCGAGTTCATCCAGATTGGTTCCTGCGGGAAGAGGAATGAAGCGTGAGGTTGTCTTTTTATACAACTTGTAGCTAGGATATTTCTTTGCGGTCAAGAATTCCGTTAACAACGTTGAGCCTTGGAAGAGGCAAGTAAGGGTGAAAGCGCCAACAATAGAAGGATTGACCCATGAAACATAAGTTGGATATCCAGCGGCGACCGAGAATAAGTATATTGACCTTTTTTTTTTTTTTTTTTTTTTTTTTTTTAGTCAAAGACGAATCCCAAAGTTGTGCGAATAGCAACTGTTAGACAAAAAAATAAAAAAAAAAAAAGGAACAATGCAAAAGTATTGTAATTCAACGTACCACCAAATGGTCATTTCACCGAAAAAGTTGGGATGGCGTGAGTATCTGAAGAGACCCTGGGTCAAGAAGCCACGCTTGTAATCGCCTATCAATGCCTCCTTATTGATAATCGCTTTACGCTTCTTTTCCTGAAATGTCCATTGCTGCCTATCTGCAATAGTCTCAAGGGTGAACCCGCTGATGAATAAAAGTGTAGCGACTGCATCGATCCAATTCAAGGGAGTTGTCTCCACAAGCGATGCTCTCCATGCAGTATAGACCGGGACTGTGATGGCGACAAGCAACAAATTCTGAAAGAGACAAATAAAAAAGATATTAAAGAAGAACCATAGAACAGTGGGAATCTTTGAACCAAGGTATGGCCAACGATAGTCTTCACTGTCGAATGTGTATCCGCCTTTCCTGTAAAAGTTGTAGGTCAGTCGTGCACCCCATAGGAATATGAGAGCTGTGGCGATGTAAACACGAGGCAAGTAGTGAAAAGCGTCATCTTTGGGCCAATAAAGCATGTCACGGACTGAGAAATGGATCGCGTAAAGAACGGGCGTGATCGACCAAAGCCTGTCCACCTATTTGCAAAAAAGCTTTTTTTAGAGACAAGAAGAGCGAGAGAGGTGTGGATAAATCTCAAAAAGATTAGATTACCCAAGAGTGTGTCCCCGTGGCCATGGACATGAACCAACAAAAGAAAGAAAAGACCAATGAAGTTCGAATGGCAAAGATGAGAGGGTCTGATGCAGCATGAAAGACGACTAGGTCCAAGAAGATGGAAGCATTGTCAGACATGGGCAGAGCTAGATTCTCATAGCCGACAAGGAGCAATTTCCGAAAGGATTCCCAGGCAAAGACGTTAACGAGCGATGCCATTGTGAAAGAATGGAGAAACGAGTTAAATTGGGGAGTTGGGAATATATATATCTAGAGTTGATTGAATTGTTGTCGTTCATTACATCCCAGGCAGGTTAACTATCTATTTTTTTACTCTCACTTCACTTACAAAGGTTGAAAGCATGTGATTTATCATTATAGAACCCCTGGGCCAAGTTTCAAGAACTTTTGGCTTTGAGACATGATTTGACGCGATCTGATTTCATCTCTTCTCTCCCATTTTATCCTCATCGCAGATTGGATTTTTCCCTTTCATCATGTCAGCATATTACGGTGGCTATAGAGGCAAATCGACCGCAGGAAGAGCGCCTAACCCTGCCCACAACCGGCAATCTCCTTCGCTCAAAGGCAGTGATCGTGTTTATTGCTATGGTTGCGAGCAAGAGAAGCCCCGTCTTGCCTTTACAGAGACTCAACTCAAAAAGGCTGGAAACCTTAACCCTGCCAAAAAGCACCATATCATGTGCAAGACCTGTAAGTTTTCTTTTTTGTTATCTTCGAGTTTTGACATCCCGTTAGAAGAATTTGAAAGCTACATATTGTTAACGTGGACACTCTTGTCTCAAATTCTATCATCATTCAGGCACACCTGAGCAGCCAAGCAAATTGAAGTGCAATGTATGCTCCAAATCACTGTCGCTGGAAAAGTTCTCAAAGGTTTGCACTACGTCTTACTATTTTGGAAGTGATGAACCGTTACAATTTTTCTGCACCAAAAAAAAAAAAAAAAAAAAAAAAAAAAGAACCTTATGATTTTTTATTTTATTTATTTATTTGTTAAAAGACCCAAAGGAAACGTCAGGAGAAGGCTACCTGCAAGGATTGTCGCGAAATGATTGACGATGATGACTCTGAAGCGGATTATGATATGGAGGATGATCCAGACTACTTCGAGGGGGACATCAAAGACATTTTGTAGAAGGATGAAAGGGATCCATTCTTTACGACTTTATGTCTATATTATCAGCAGTCTTAGAGTTATGTATTGTCACTATATTCGCGAATGACACATCATTCAAGATAATAAAAAACAAGGGGAGTTGATTCGACAACCTCTCTATTGCTTCCACTTGGATCATATTTCTTGGATGGCCATGGTCTTGGCTCTCTCAATAATAACTTTGGGGCTATGTGGCATACTAATGCTCTTTAGTACTCAGCTTATGATTGTGCTTGAAATCGTACGCCACGGCAAGCGCCTTTGGCCTGCTTTCGCTTATTTCGTATGGGTACAACAAAGGGAAGAAAATGATAAACATTGGCGTCCATTGATGCAGGTTGTATCCTTATTTTATGGACTTTCATGACGATTAAACTTGCTTTCATATTTCATGCCTCTGCAATGACAACCATATCGCCTTTTATACACTGGCTGGCTGTTGATAGGCATCAATTTATTCGAGTAAAGGCGTGATTTGTCGTCCGGAGCAAAGTTGGTTATTAACAGCAAAATTGGCCGCTTTGAGGAAAGACTGCAAATTCTCCCAAAACTGATGTTAGATGCGTTTATGTCATGTGATGGCAAAGCCACTCTGGTATCCTCGTTAGGATTCCCACCTTTCCGGATCACTTTTTTTTTTGTTTGTTCGTTTGTTCGTTCGATTCGCCACAAACCACCACCCGACTCAACAGCCAGCTGCCCCACTTTATACAAAATAATTTCTCGCTATGGCCACAAACAGCATTAAGATCTTTGCCGGCAATTCACATATTGAATTGGCGAAGTTGGTTGCTCGGTAAGACGGATTCTTTGTCCTCCCTTCGTAGGCACTGTATGCCTGTGAAAACTCATACTCAGGAAATACATTCATCCATTCAAAGAATATACATGGATGTGAAATCGAATTATAGATAAACCCAGCAATTGCATTCTCTGGGGTTGAGAAGAATGAACATCAACTAAAAGGCATCTCATGAGGCTATCGAATCTTATCCACACTTTACTCTACAAAAAAAAAGAAAAAAAATAAAATAAAGGCAATTTCTCCGGAGCAATGGTTGTCTCAGTGACTGTAAACACTACTTTTCCGACAGGTGCCGCATGGATAACTTAATTTAATATTTTAGTTCGAATGCATAACTAATAGAATGGTGTTTTTATGAAAATGTGTATGTAGTCGTCTCGGAACCGAACTGTCTAAGGCTGTTGTACTCAAGTACTCCAACCAGGAAACTTCGGTCACTATTGGGGAGTCTGTGCGTGACGAAGATGTGTATATTATCCAGTCAGGATGTGGAGAGATTAACGACAATCTTATGGAACTGCTTATTATGATCAATGCCTGCAAGACAGCATCTGCACGCCGCATCACTGCTATTATTCCTTGTTTCCCTTATGCCCGTCAAGACAAGAAAGACAAGTCTCGTGCCCCCATCACTGCCAAGTTGATTGCTAACATGCTGACTGTTGCTGGTGCCAACCATGTCATCACTATGGATCTTCATGCTTCCCAGATCCAAGGTTTCTTCAATGTTCCTGTCGACAACCTCTATGCTGAACCCAACACGTTGAGATACATTGCCGAGAACATTCCTGACTACAAGAATGGTGTCATTGTCTCGCCTGATGCTGGTGGAGCCAAAAGGTATGGAAACTATAACCTCTTGTCATAAACTTCCTTTTATCCATTATCTATAGTCCCTTATGAGTGTTATGCCTGTTGATTCGCATTTTTATTTTACTTTTTGCTTACTTCTTTTTCTTACTTAATTTGTAGAGCCACCTCAATTGCCGATCGTCTGGACTTGGATTTTGCTTTGATTCACAAGGAGCGCAAAAAGGCTAATGAAGTTTCAAGGATGGTCTTGGTAGGAGACGTCAAGGGAAAGATTGCCATTTTAGTCGACGACATGGCTGATACCTGCGGTACCCTTGGATTGGCCGCCAAAACCCTTGCAGAAAACGGGGCCGTTAAGGTATATGCCATTGTAACACATGGTATTTTATGTGGTAAAGCCATCCAAGTCATCAACGATAGTGTGTTGACAAAGGTTGTTGTAACCAACACTGTTCCTCATGAGGATAAAAAGAAAGTTTGTCCCAAGCTCGATACAATTGATATCTCTGGCACACTTGCTGAGGCTATCCGCCGTACACACAACGGCGAGTCTGTCAGTTATCTTTTCAACCATGCTGTTTAAGCATTTTTCTTCTGCATTCTCCCCACTCTCATTTTCCTTTGTTTTCCAACATTTGAAGCATCTGGACTCTTGACCTTGTCCTTTTTTATTTTTATTTTTACACACTCATATTCCATACAAAAATAAAGATTTCACATAATGATACAAAAAACATTAAAATGTTTCATTTGTTCTCGCGTGTTGGCCACAAATCTTCAAGGGGTGCCATCCCTCCATCGAAACTTTTTCATTTTGTCTGTTTTTCAATTTGCACCTTCTAAACGGTCATTCCTTTTGCTTCATAGCATTCGAAAACTCGATTTGTCAAAGTCTTCTAGAAGAGTCAAATTAGCAAAGCTGGCTTCTCACGCACAATCATCTCATCTTGAGCATCTTTCAGAATCCCACGTCAGCCTCTCCAAATCCATATCAACAGCGACGCCTGAACACCATACTGATCAACAGTACACCGCTAACTTGCCACTGGCTAGGCTACCAGCAGCTGAAGCCGAGCTAACGAGCTCATCGAACCTGCGACAGCGCCGTCTTACAAGTATCCCTGTGAGCGCCCACGATAGTGAAGCCTCCCTTGAGAGTACTTTTCAGGAGACGCCCTGTTCACAGAAGGACGAGAACAAACCACCGATTTCAAACCTTTCGTCGAGCAAAAGCACAAACTCAATAATGTTTCAGAGGCAGGGGAATAGTGGAATCCCTTTTCACAATGATCCTGACGACAAATACAGGAAACCGTTAACCGAAGTACATTCTCGGGTACAGTAATTCAAGTGATTCAGCAATCTTTTCTTGATCTTTGGTCTTGATAAATGTTTATCATATACTGACAATAGTGCTTTCCTATTCCAGTTGAGATTTCGTTTTCGGCTCAAACATTTAGTCGTTATTATTGGTGTCTTCGCTCTAACATACTTGACCCTAAAGTCATCTACATCATTGAGAGGTATCTACAAAAATATAGCATGTCAACAGAGCTATAAGAGGAAGTTATCAATGGGGCACATGTAGAGGAACTAACCTCCCTTTTTTCTGTTTTGCTATCCATTTTCTTTTTGATCGTTGTCGTTGAAAGACCGATTTAATGTCCCCAAACAGCAACCCATATCAACAAGGGCACATTCAACAACGTGGGAAGAACGCAAGGAAAAAGTCAGAGCGGCATTCAAACATGCATGGGATGCTTATCGTCGGGATGCGTGGGGTCAAGACGAGTATCATCCCATTTCTAAACGAGGCACAAACATGATAAGTAAAGGACAAGGTTTTACAATCGTTGATTCTCTAGATACAATATTATTGATGGGTCTAAAAGAAGAATTTCAAGAGGCTAAAGCATGGGTTCGGGATTCTCTTGATTTTAATCAGGATGGAGAGATCAACTTATTTGAAACCACAATTCGCGTGCTTGGTGGACTGTTGGCAGCATATGATCAATCAGACCATGACGAAATCTTTTTGAAAAAGGCTGTGGATCTCGCGGATCGCTTGATGGGTGCATTCAATACAACAAGCGGAATTCCGTATGCGAGTGTCCATTTATCGAGCGGACGGGGCGTTCCAGGGCACGAAGGTGGCATCAGTACAACCTCAGAGGTGTCGACATTGCAATTGGAGTTCAAGTATCTATCGTATCTTACAGGCGATGACAAGTATTGGCGTGTCGCCGAGAATGTGATATTCAAAATGAAGGAGTTGGATAGCTTGGATGGGCTTGTTCCCATTTTCATCAACCCTTACAACGGACAATTCCATGGAGAGGAGATCCGCCTTGGATCGCGTGGTGACAGTTATTATGGTAGAATGAGGATGCACAACTTAGCTTTGTATATCGAAGAAGGACTATTGGGTGAAGACGCAAACTTACTCGAATCCTTTAACCTTTTGTTGCTCAAACACTATTTGTTTAGAGTACCTGATCAAACAATATCTACAAACATCAAAGACACAACATGTTTTCAAGGAAATGTACGATCACGCGATCGCCGGTGTCAAGAAGCATCTCATCGGAAGGACAATACCTAACCATCTGCTCTTTATTGGGGAGATTTTCAAGTATTCGCCCTCTAATCTTAGTCCTAAGATGGATCATCTGGTCTGCTTCCTGGGCGGCACAATGGCCTTAGCCTCAACAGAAGGCAGATCTTTCGATAACAAAACTTTCCCGCGTTCTACACTTTCTCAAACGGGGGAAGAAGATTTCAGAATAGGCGAAGAGCTGACAGAGGCTTGCTATGAAATGTACAACCAGACCGAAACGGGGTTGGCGCCGGAGATTGTTTACTGGGTAAAGAGCGAGGATCAACTTGTAGGTAGGAGCGATGTCGAGCACACACCTGGATCTGACTTCATCATCAACAACGCCGATGGCCACAACTGGCTGCGACCCGAGACTGTTGAAAGTCTTTTTTATATGTGGCGCTTCACAGGAGATGAAAAGTATAGGTAAGAACTGGAATTCCGTATGTATTCCAGTCATCATTGAGAGCTCTGTGCTGACTCTAATTCCCCTTTTATGTCCTGAATGCACAATTGTGTATAGGAAGTGGGGCTGGAAGATATTCGAAGCTATTGAAAAGTATAGTAAGGTTGAATCCGGGGGCTACAGCTCGATTCACGATATTCGCCGCAAAAATAGTATACACTTCTCGGATAAAATGGAGACATTCTTTCTAGCCGAAACACTCAAATATCTTTATTTGCTCTTTGGACCTAATGACGTATTTCCGTTGGACAAATATGTATTCAATACAGAGGCACATCCTTTCCCAATCTTTACACCGCCAAGACATCTTTTAGAGAGATCCGCTCTAAGCACAGTGAACAAGGAAAACGAAGAAGCGTTTGTCAGGGCAGGGGGAGCGATAGGGTCGATGGCAACAGCATTAGTGAATGATGATGAGAAGCGGCCATTGAAGCAGGAGCAAAACTATGATGTGGAAGTTGGCCCATCTGAAGGACAGCTTGCATCAGCAGATAATGTTGATATGGCGCTTGACGAGCTCGCTATTGAAGATGCTTCAAGAGCAGAGGATGTATCAGAAGTTGAAGTTGAATATGAAGAAGCATCCGAGAGTCTTGCAGATGATGGCATAGAAGGCAGAGCAGAAGACGATGACGAGATTGGCATTATATATAATCAATGAGTGTACAGATTTTAGTATTTCAGGACTAGTATGACATACAGTGCTGATACTGGAGTTGAGTCTAAAGCTGGAAAAATTTATATAAAATCTTTCGAAAATACAAATTCCTGTTTTGAAAGATATACTTTCAGTTGCTCGTATCGACTCTAGAAGTTTCAGCACGTTTAGAGTTGAAATCTAGTTTTCTATGGCCCGGATATGCGTATATGGGAACATGCACTTAGAGAGGGATTCCGTAAATGCACGCTACTACAGTTTCACCCTCACTTTTTTCTAAGCATTCCATTGCAATATGAATTTTTAATTCCACGTGATAACAAACTGTCTTTTTTTCCCTTTTCCGTTTCACTGCTTTCTTTGTACGTTCACTCTTTGTTCATGCTTTCGTATGCTTGCAACGACCACGACTTATCCAAGCGTAGAGTAAAGACATCCACTTTCCCACTCTATCAAAAAAGGATTTTGATTTTCCCACTCGTGTACTCTATCTCACGATAACAGGCTTATTTTAATATTCTACCGCATTATTTCTGTCAGAACCCGCAACTTCCCACACTCACATAATGTCCACTAAGCGAAAAGCTCCAGCCATGAAAGAAGATAATGCACCCAAATTCGAGGATACATCTACGGTCAACAATAGCGAGCCTTCTGAGCGCCGACAACGGTCTCGCACATCCTCCACAGTATACTCGCGCAGTTACCATGGTTCTAGTCTGCTGCGTGGTCTAACTGAACTTCAGTTCACACCAGGATCACGTCATGGCCCTGTTAAGTTCAATCATTTGAGCTCTGAGAGCTTTGTGAAACGTTTAGAACAACAGCCTCCACTGAAAGGCCATAGTGGCTGTGTGAATACTCTTGCGTGGGACGAAACTGGAGAATTTCTCCTCACTGGATCTGGTAAAAAAAATTACCATTGAGAATAGTAGCAGGAATATTGAGCCAGAGTTTCGTCATGGACATTTTTCTAGTACTTTCCTTACCACTTATTACGTACACTATTTGCCATACGCCATAGATGACCATTACCTTAATATCTACAGGCCACTCGACCCCATCCCATTGGTACAGAGTATCCCAAGTGGGCATACAGGAAATGTGTTCTCGGCAAAATTCATGGCCCATAGCTCTTCATCCCTGATTGTCTCTTGTTGCTCAAATGGAACCACACGGTTGACAAATGTGCATCGGTTCGTGGAAAAGTCACGTAGAGATGCCTGGGTCCCTTCACCTGGTTTCAATTGTCATGAATCGAGGGCCATGACTTATGAGGTTATGCCCGATATGGTTGATGGACATATCTTTTACGATTGGTACGTTGCTCTACGGGCATGTGCATTATATTTTTTAATATATTGATTTGTGCTTTATATGAGATCTGTGTGTGATGATCATCTTGCTATGATGGCTCTTGAACTAATAATTCTTTTCTTGTCTTGACTTTTTTTATTATTTTCTTCTTTAAATATACCTAGTTCTGAAGACGGAAGAATAAATCGTTATGACACCAGAATTAGAACTAGCTGCGACTGCAATGAAGATGAAGGCTGTGAACGACACACATTTATTGATATCAAACACCACTCGCGTGGGGATTCAACTTCGCGTTTGTCAGGTCGTACTAGCTTTAGCTTCGCCCGGTTTCGTCTGGATTCAACCGAAATGGTCGTCTCTGCGATTACACAGCGACCAGAAAATCCCAATTATATCGCGGCAGCCTGTGGCGATGACACAGTACGGATTTACGATAGTCGAATGATCAGATCTAGAGACAGTCATAGAGAGGCACAGGTCTATAGTTTTTCACCGTATGTTCCCCCAGGATGGAAAATAGGGGAAGATGGAGAGCTTGTGAAGGGTAAGAATCGTCAGCGGAACTTAATTGGAACCAAAATTACCAGCCTCAAATACGATCCATGTAGGACTGGTCAATTATTGGCGAGCTATAGTAGAGGAAACTGTTTTTTGATTGACCCATCAGGCATGACAACAGAGTTAAATATGCAATGGAACCCTACAAAAAAATCATCTCACCATGCCATACCGGATTCCGTTGGTAAAAAATCACCAACAACAGATGTCAAAGGAAAGAGACGACGGAGTCCAAGCGCCGGGGTCGAGCCAGCTGACCAATTGGGTCTTGAATCAGCCGGGGAAGGAAGAAGGACTCTAGGCAGCTGGTCGCCAATGTTGCCCCGAAAATCATCAGTTTCATCAGCGTCATCTGAAGCAGCCATTGGAACTAGCTCAGAGTTAGATGAGCCGATGCATATTACCAAAGATATCCACGATATTAACAAAGCGGCTGATCCTACGCATGGGAAAAGCGCTGGGCAGGTGCGCTTTCAATTTCAGGATCCAGTTACCGAGCTTGATGAAGATGAGAGCATTGATGGAGAACGTAGCCAACAAGAAGAGCAGCTGCACGAGGACACGGATCACATTACTCAATCTAATAATAATGAGAGTGTTTCTGAAGATGGGGTTGATATTGATGTTGACCTTATTCTACAAGGCAATTCAGCTGATGATGATGACGAAGATGACTATCACTACATGGATCAAGACTCTGACGGGCACTCCCACACTGATTCCTTTGGTTTGGAATCTGACGATAGCGACGATGAAGACGAGCTAACTCCTGTTGAGCAAGACGAAAAAGAGTACTGGATTAGGCGTAGCTTCCATGCGGGCAAGTCAGATATTGTTCAAGTGTATTCTGGCCACCGAAATGCTGATACAATGGTATACGATGTACTAGAATAGAAAATAAGGATTATTATTGTTATTTATTTCATATCTTTCTAACCAGGATTTTCCTTTCTTTCTGAACCTAAAGATAAAGGAAGCCAACTTTATTGGTCCGAATAGTGAATTTATCATTTCCGGATCCGACGATGGTCGTATCTTATTCTGGGACAAGCAGACGGGTAAAATTGTCAATGTGCTCAAAGGCGATGATGTACGTTTTTTTTTTTTTTTTTTTTTTTTTTTTTAAAAAAAAAAAAACACACGTCGGTTGCGTGTATTAATTGTTAGATATAGGTCGAAACAACAGTGTAAACTAAATGCTATAACCTTTTCTACCATAATTATTGAACGAACCTCGATAGACTGTTGTCAATTGCCTTCAGCCTCATCCATACTCAAATTTCGTACTTGCAGCATCCGGAATTGATGACACAATAAAGATCTTTATGCCAACGGCCTCAGAACCTGTAGACCTATCTCTGGTCCGTGGCATCAAACGCCCAACCGCATATTCACACGAGATTAGGCCTGCAGCGCCCGTGGAAAAAGCACCAGAATCAGATTCATCGGAAGGAAGGCGTAAAGAAGACTATTTGGATCCTCAACTGGCCTACGTGCAAGAAAGACGCAGCTTTGGACAAGATAATTTGTTGCGACGCCTGGTCATTATCAATGATGAAGACGATGATTATAGCGAAATGGATGATGATGATGACGATATGGCGCCGCGTGAGCTTTTAATGCAAATTATTCGCCAATTCGCACGGAGGCATAGGCAGGGCGTTACGGCTACAAGAGTTGGAAGCAGCAGCAATCCGGACGCTGAGCAGGAAAACGAAGACGAAAACGACTAAAAATCATCACATTGGTAACTCGCCTTCAATTGCGCCAAGTTTAGCATCAAGCACACCATCAAAGTACATATTAATAGCGACACACGCTTAACCAAGACTTTCTGAAGAATAAATAAATAAAAAAAAAGAAGAGGCAATACGAATTCACTGGCAATGGTCACTCAAAAGTATGAATATTATTCGAATCATTTAAGCAATACAAAAAAAAACTGAGGAATAGAAGGTTTCTTAAGCATGTACGGACGTAAGGCCTGAATGACGGAGAAGAGCATCAACTTCTACACTGTCACGTCCTCTAAATTCCCTCCATACATCCTTCGGATCTGTCGCACCACCATAAGCTAGTACAGTGTCCCTGTACTTACGTCCAATGCGTTTCCTTGACTCAATTGATTCAGTTTGCTCCTCCAATGCAGCATATGCATCTGCAGAGTAGAGCTCGCTATACTTGTACGAGTAGTACCCTGCTGCATATCCACCTCCGAAAATATGACTAAATGCACACAGGAAGCGGTCCTCGGGCACAGGAGCGATCAAGCATGTTTTCTTTGCCATACGGCGGTCTACATCAAAAACTGATTCTTCGGTTTTGGATCCCTCCCCTCGAGGCTTATAATTGGTATGAAGCTCCATATCCAACATTGCAAAATGAAGCTGGCGCATCATAGCAAGGCCCGCCAAGCACTCGCGGCTTTTCATTACTGTTTGTTTCATGTCGTGTGGCATAGTCTTTCCTGTCTTGTAATGGCGTGCCATACGGTCCAACCATTGAGGTTCATAAGCAAAATTCTCCATAAATTGGGAAGCAACTTCAACGAAATCCCATTCGATACCCTTGATGCCGGATGCTTGAGGGTAATCAACGGTAGTAAGCATATGTTGAAGACAATGTCCAAACTCATGGAAGAGCGTAGTCACATCCTGGAACTTCATCCTGGAAGGCTCTGAATCAGATGAAGGTGGAGGTTGGTTGCAGATCATGTAGGCGATGGGCACGCGAACATTGCCTGTTTTCGAGTCCTTCATTCGAGTAACGCAGACGTCCATCCACGCCCCCGATTTCTTTTCCTCACTACGGCTATAAAAGTCACCGTAAAAATATGCCAGTACATTTTTGCTAGGCCCATCATCCTGTACCTTGTAAATTTTGACATCCTTATTCCATGTAGTCAAGCCTGCACGTTTTTGCTCGTTGGGGTCGATCTCTGATACGTGAATACCAAAATTATCCTTGACAACCTCAAAGAGCGTACCCATAACATGAGGGAAAACCAAGTATTCTGAGATTTGATCCGCAGAATACTTAAATTTTTCCTTGCGATATTCTTCCCCAATAAACGCCGTGTCCCATGGCTGTAAAGGTATAGGTTGTTGCAAGCGATCTCTGGCAAAACTAGTAAGTTCATTGATCTCTTTTCTAGCAGCGGGCAATGTGGCGTTGTAAAGTCGATCCAGGACTTCTGTAGCAGTCTCAACATTAGAGGCCATCTTCTTAGAGAGAGAAAGAGCACCAAAGGAGGGAAAGCCTAGCATGGTAGCTTCCTCTTTACGTAGGCTCAAAATCTCATTGATTATAGGCTCGTTATCCTGTTCACCTTCGGATGCTCTCTTGATGTTTGCGCGATAGATCTTCCAATAGAAGGGGATGAATAGGTAATAATAATAAAAAAAAAAATTAAAAAAAAAAAATCTGTGTTAAATATCCCTAGTCTAAGGCTTCCTGTTTTGAATATTCATTTTGTAACACTAAAACAAAGTCTTAATAATCTGAAATAAAAATCGTACCGCTTCACGGAGATCACGATTCTTGCAGTTCATCATAAAAGGAACATATGTAGGTGCATCCAATGTAGCTGCCCATGGGCCGGTCTCTAACATTCAAAATGGCGAAACAAAAGCTAGTTAGCGCTTTTTTCACATCCAAAGGGGGATAGTGTTGTCGTTCACATAGTCAAACTACTTACCTGGATTTCCGTCACCATATCCTCTAGATTGCGCATTCTTTGCCATTGCTTTGATCAAACTCTCAGGGCAACCTTCCAGTTCAAATTTGTTAGAGATGATCTTGGCATAAGCCTTGGTCGCATCTTGAACATTATTACTAAATTTGAGACTTAACTGCGCCTTGCGCTTTTGAATCTCATTAAAGCGCTTCTTTTTTTCAGCATTACCCTCGCCCTCCAGTCCAAAGGCCACACCAGATAATTTCATTCCTTGAATAGTCTTATCCACAATCCGTTGTTGCTCCTTATCCAATGCACTCCAAATCCGTTGATTCTCACGCATTTTCACCAATGCATCGTACATCTCTAAAGATTGACCCATTTGGAGGGAAATCTTAATGATCATGGGTTGAATAGCTTCGACAGCCTTGCGGAGCTCGGGTGAATCCTTAACCATGGATAGATGAGTAATGACGCTTGATGCACGCTCCAAGTCATCTTCTAGATCCTGAGCTATTAAACACAATATCATGTAAGAATACTATGTCTCCTTCCTTCTTTTCCTTCTCCCCCTTTTATATAGCTGAAATTGTTTGCGGACATGAATAAAATACCCAGCTGTGTTTGTCGGTTGCTTAAATTACATACTTTTCCCCATGGTTCCTTCCCAAGTGGGAGTAAAGTGGCGGGATCGTTCTTCAAATGCCTTTTCAGTGTATTGGACCAGTGCCTCCATGGCAGGTACAACATGCTCAGGCTTTATGGCTGCAAAGTTTGGAAATTCTAGCCAGTTCAAGATCGGATTGATAGTAAACTCCGGGCTATTTTTGGAAATTCCAGTAGATACTCCAGGAGACGACGAGGAATGGGTATGAGGGACATTAGTGACAGTAGCCAGGGCACGGCAGATAGAAAAAGGGCCTCCAGCTAGTAGGAATTTACTATCACCACGGAGCTTTGCGCCACGCTGCTGTGTGGTTGGTTTCTTCAGAGCTGCGGAGAGTGGTGTAGTTGTGTTTCCGCGAGTAGTGCTGCTTGCACGTCGGATGATTGTGGAGAGTGGGCTGAGTCGTAGCTGTAGTGTATCCGTAGGTCTCACAGCGGCAACAGCGGTTGTCCTATAGGAGACCAAAGGGGTGACAGATATAAATGAACGAAGCATGGTTGATAGTATGGAGTGAAGTGGAAGAATGATGTGTTCTTTTGTGTCCCGAAGGTATAATGTGGCTTGTTTTGACTGATCAGGACTGGCGAAACTTTATCCCGTTGTCGTTTGTCCTGTCATTTGTTACTTGACATCCTAAGGCATCGGTGACACATGGGGCGAACGTCCAAGAACCAGAGGACAGCTCACCTCAAGTACGAATGTTCCAAAAAAATAAAAAAGGAAAAAGAGAGAAAAGGAAAATGCTCAATTCTTTTATAACTAAATCAACTCATTCAATCTCCAACAGCATGCGGTCCATAGGGTCATACTTTCAGTCGACTTCGGGTTCGAGTTCAAGGTACATGGATGGTATTATACTTATATGGCGGACGTCGTGGATTGTCATTGTGTGTGGCTCAACTGCTAATCATGGGTTTATTTCTTGTTGATGTAAAAAGTTCATTTGTCATATCAAATTCAAAGTACAAAAAAAAAGATATATGCCGGAATGAATGCAATTGAGAATGTGCAATGGTGCATATTGAGGCAGTCCAGTAGTTGATGGTATTTTTCCATTATTACAATGCAATAGTACGCGGCTGATCAGCTCATATTTCCAGCGACATCCAGGGTAATGATATCATTGACAGGATGCAGATTGGGATAGAGATCTCAGACTGGCTGTTAATTTACATATAATCGCTCATATCGTCTCATCGCTTAGACCATCTGCCGAACTCGAGTCTTCGATACCAGATAGGGCAGAGAGGCACACTCCTGAAGACAAAGACGTTGAACAATCGGAAGTGGCTGCCGACACCTCACTTGAAGATGACCTCGATCCTTCTATGTCTTTTGAAATGAGTCCACCACATAATCCATTTAGCCCAGGAGACAATGAAGACCTCAATGATACCTATTATGACGCTTCAGATAGCTTAAATCCATCCAGCCCTGGGAAAAGCAGCATCAAATCAGAGGCAGGAGAGGCATCAAAGCATAATGAGCCTATTTCCACTGATCTAGACTCTGTCGACAGCCTGGGTCTTATGACCTTTAATTCTCAAGTATCGGGAGAGTCGCTTAGAAGGTTGGCTCTGTCTCCAAGGAAGGCAAAATGGAAGGGAATGACACCAGGATCAATGCCTTCTAAGCCCTCTTTGACCTTTTCAGAGAAACTGGCTGAAGAGATGGGTACAAGTTTGGAATTAATGGACAGTAACAGTAAACTGAAGCCTCTGGAACTTGAAAACATAAAGAATAGTCCATTTACAAAAGATATTGTAGAGGGGTCAGACTCTGGATCAGAAGCAGATTGGAATGACACCAACATTTTGGTGGCTGCCGAGATTGATGGTTCGTGTGGAAATTTGTGAAACATCATAAAGCGAAGTGGAAAAAATAAGTGCTTCTTTTCATTTTTATCTTATACTTTGACGCCATCATTTGTAGCTATAGCCCCTCAACTCACATCTTCAGGACAAGAAATGGAAACCAACGACAGTAATCCGAATTTGGGACCGCTGGGCTCTGACGATGACATCCCGACCCTTAAGCAATTCTCCAACAAGATCGGTCCAATGGTATGGAGGGTGTACATGGAAACCACTGCTCTCTAATGATTAAGTTAAATACATTAATCAGATCTAGTTTTGTCCCATCAAAATTATTTCTCCTTATTAGGTGTTGGAAGAGTCAGACTCTGAGCTTGATGACGACCTCTTTTCAGGGAATTTAAGTCCAGCCACCCCAACGCCATCCACAGGAACTCCAGCTACAACTGATGCCACTCCTATAGAGGACGAGACGGAGTCAAAGTTAGATATGAAGCTATCCGATATCGATGCTGAGCTTGAGGATATACCGCTCCAACGTGCAACGGGTAGAGTGGTACATGCGCAAACCTCGGCAAAATCAGGTCGCACCTTGAGAAGTTCTGTTGCAAAGCCAGCGCTCATTCCTGCTATATCACCAAAACTAACATCCAAAACACCAAAATCGACCCAAGCTAAGAAACATTTCTTTTCATTGGATGTATTGCTCAAAGAAAAGAAACGCAGGGATGAGATTGGATATGACATCAAAACTGCAAGCGCCAATACGACATTGGATGACAATGTAAGAAACACAAAATATGAACGATTCTAGTATCAAAGACTTGTATGATCAATCCTCTAATGCCTTTTACATTGCATGCTAGTTAATTGAAGAATTCGATGAAGCTGAAGATGAAGAGGTCATTTCCGGACCTACTATGATCCCTAAAGGAGTCTTGTCCGAGGAACAAGAAGGTGCATTGACAGAAATTATAGAAGAAAACTCATCAGAGATTGTTGAAGACTTTATTGAGTTTTTTGTGCATTGGCCGCAGGTATTAGTACTTTTATGTTTGATAGAGAAAAGGAGTGAGCTTTATTGATTCGCTTAAGAGTACCAATGGATTATGCGGGACTAAATGAACCTTATTTTGTGTTTAAACAGGAATTCGTTATTCCATCCTTGGAACTTGAGTTAGAGGGCGCGGATGCTTCGGATCATGTCGTCCAAAAAGTCTTAGAATGCACGAAGACCGAGACAGAAAGGAGACATTTTTTAATGTCTCCATATCTCATGATTATCAGTGCCACGCCATGGACCATGCCTCGATCGCTCTTCAAGTGGCTGCTACTTGTTACTGCAACTGAACAGCACCAACCTGTTACACTCTCAGTCTTTGCATTGTTGCAGCGAATTTTGACGCAGGTTCGTTGTGCTGATTTGCTGCTCTGCATTTAGAGTGATCACTCAAAATTGACCCTTCCCCACTTTTTTTATTATATTTTTTTTTCAGAGGACTTCGGTCCACGGAATAGATCATCAGGATTTGATACGAGTGTTCGGGATGTATGGTGCAAATGACAAATGCCTTACACAAGATTGGAGAGCAACACCAGTCACTAAGGAAACTCGAAATCAGCGCTTGATACGTAAGGCGAAGACGATGAACTGTTATAAAAGAAAAGAACCCACTGTTCATGTTTTTTTTCCTTTCTTTCTTCCTTTTTCTGGGAGCATGAGAGTAAACTTTCGTTTATTAAAAATGTCTTTGTCATGTAGTTCCGGAGACGAAGTCTTTTCCTAGGCAGAACCTTAAATCTATTATCAAACTGGTGAACATAACAGCAACATTGAAGTAAGTGTTGTGTATATCTGCTTTATTTGAAGCTTCGAGACCATTCAGCCCTCATCTCTCGATATTAAATTGATATCGTATATTTTCACTACTTGATAGCCCTCAGTTCTATGACTTTGTGGAAATTCAGAAGATTATGAACCTGCTTCTCAGGATGACTACAGATCCTATCATTGGTGATATCAAGTCTCTTCTGGGATCAACTATGGTTGCTCTTCTTGACATTATCCCGGAGAGTGATTGGGACAGCAAGGTAAATAATTGTTTGCTCCTTGACACTGATCGACCCTTTAACAAATTGTTTGCTCGATGCAATTAATTACGAATTTTTTTTATTTATTTTATTGATTTATTAATTTTTTTTTAAAAAAATAAAAATAAAAAAATAGCGTCAGCAACTCTGTGAGAGTATCATTTTTACTTTGGGAACATCGTTACCGTTCATATTGCTCGTCTTGAACCAACTCCCTTCTCTTTCCCTTCGGATCACATTACTTCGTCGGAGTATAGCCTTAGCATATTTACAGCAACCTCCTATTCCCCCTGGTGGGACGGCGCCTAATCTAGATGAACTGCATCGTGCATTGTTTATAGATAAGGGCTTCCTGGTTGGTCCTGAGACAAACTACAAGGATCTCGGCCGAAGGATTAAGGTGCTTGGTTATTGCTTGGACGATGAACAAATGATTGCAGGGTATGGCCGTAGTGCTTTAGAGCCACTGCTCAAGAAGCTACGTCGCATGCATGGGCGGATTGTGGATGTTCGAGCAGCATTTATGGAACGAACGTTGACTAAGGATATCATTCAGCGATTATATATGCGAATATACTATGCTGGAATCCATCGTCAAATGGTGAAACAGTCTACTATCAATTTTAATTCAATTCAGACAAAGGTTCAGACAAACGGACAAGCCCCACCGACTACTAATATTGCCAATCTACGCTCGATACCAGAACTTGCTGCTCCTGTTACGAATGATTTGGCCGCGGATGTGGAGCAATCTGATAGCAAGGTTGATGATTAATGTAAATAGAGCACCGGTTCTTCTTCTGGCGCCTGTCTTGTACTTTTAAAAAAAAAAAAAAAAAAAAATCAAATAAATAAATACGGCATGTCTTTTTACTTTGGTTTATTTATTTATTTAACGCATAATACACAGGCTATTGAGGCGGATTGATGATAAAATCTACGGCCAGCAACGGTTACATTGTTTTCGTAAGATGGGCGTTAGATCCCAGAGAAGACTTGATCATCACTAGAAGGATCTCTTAGATGCGACGAAGGTGCGCCAGAATTGGAGGCATTCGATGGCCTGGCCCGTGAGCCCGCAGAAGCAACTGCAGCTATTCCTGGTCCAGATCTTCCGATACCTGCGGTTCTTAAGGGCCAAGACGATGCGATACGAGCACCAGAAACAGATGAGGAGGACGTTGAGGATGATGCGGTTGGATCTGAGGAGGAGGGTTGGGAAGGAATATTCGCGGAGAAGGCAGCTCTGTACGGACCTTCTGGGACTTCATAATCACTGTGGCGGTTGCTGGAAGATCTGCTGTGGATTGATCTCAATAGAGGTGTCGATTCTGTTGCTGTACAGATATCGCGTTTGCATATTGGACACTAGATAGAGAGATAAGAAATGTTCGATATAAGCTCTCCCAGGCGCTTCTACGGATAAATTCAATGAAGTGCAACGCAGCATTCAAGTCGATGAGTCTCTTACAAATCTTTTGCGGGTTGTAAGCCAGCTGTCGATACATACGACATGGTACTCATGCTTACAAGGCAAGACGCGCAGCTCGGTCTCATCCTCAAACTCCTCAAGACAGATGACGCATTCCACAGGCTCGTTTTCTTTAAGCTTGCTTGTATAAAAAACCTTGATTGGCAAGTTGGTAACGGCCTCAGATGAGGCCAAGTCCGCAATGTGTTGTTGTCGAATACGGACCCTCCAGAGGAAATAGAGAAAAAGCACAACGAATGCAGGAGAGAGAATAATAAAGATGACCACATCTAGTAATGGCCTTATTATGATAGTAGGGGAAAGGTTAGAGTGGCTCCCTTCTCCCAAGAATGAAAGCAAGAGAACTGCCGGATTAATGTAATGAATGGTCTACAAGAAAGTAATATTTCAGGGGTTTAGGGATACAATACCAGTTTAAGTCATCGGGAGTTAATTTAATCAGGAACTCCTTCCCAAATTGATTCCCAAAATATCGTAGTTCCCGGTAGTGGTGTTGAGCAATAAACACAGACGGAGTAAGAATATCAGACGCGTCTTCTATTCACAACCAATCAATAATAAAAAAAGAAATAGTCAGAAAACACAGTAGTTTGATTAAGCTGTTAAGGCTAGGATGATCGCGTGAGTAAGAGTGATAAGCGAAAATGAGAACCAACATTTTATTTTTCAGAGCATTATGCTTGGACGATGGGGTAAAAGTGTGAAGAAAAGGAAGTGTTGGTGGTGAAAGAAGCTTTTAAGGATAAGGATGGACTAGAAAAGCCCATTTTGTAACACTAAGACTGGTCTTTGTCTCTCCCTCTCAATGTTCCGCTATCCTTCATTTGGAACAAAAAAAAAAAAGATATCTCCCCATGCTGCATCCAACCTCATGCAAGGAGTATTAGCATATGTCAATGGTATAGTGCCCGAGTACGCACACAAAAGGAAAAAAGTTGGTAGTATAAAGAAGTATGCGATATTTTGGTTTTCCTAATACGAAGCACACGGGGTGGCTGACTTTAATCTGTAAACCAACTGAGAAAGGAGGTATCCGTCTCCGTTCACTTACCACGGGCATACATGGTGATGAGTCCACTACGCTGATTGTCACCAACGACCACTGCCTTGGCTCCACTGGCTTGCATGTTGCGTACCTTGTCGACAAAACTACAGTCACCTCCTCGCTCTACTAGTGCTGCCCAGGAGCCGTTAGTTGATGGTGCAATAGGAAGAGGATGACAAGCTGTTGTTCCCTGCGATGGGTCAAGGGTTTCAATGGCGATAAGGTTAAGAACTATACCCTCATCAGGGATCCTAGGACCAAATGCAGCTGTCCTATCCACAAAAGTATCGTTGGTTGCCTAACTCAAGATTAATACAATAAGTTAGGACGGTGGCGAGATACTTATACAATTTAAAAAAAAAAAAAAAAAAAAGCTTCTTTTTACCAGAACGACAATAGTGGCAGTGGTGGAATCGAAGGAAGAGATGAGCCATGAGACAATGCAGACCCAATTAAGAAGCAGAAGAAAGGATGCACCACGAAACATGACAGGTGAAAAGGTGAATGTATGTTGTGTTGAGGAACGCAATGAATGAAAAGTAAAATTTGCTGTCCAGGAACACCTCTTCCAACCCTGGAGTCACGCAGCTGTTATTGTCATTGCTGCTGAAGTTGCTTTTTTGGGCAAAGCAAAGCAAATAAAGTTCGCGTCCCATGCTCAAATACCCTTGAATCAGAGAGGCAAGCACCCCTTAATAAACTCGCTTCACTCTCTATTTTCCAATAAGGCTTGCATAGTGCAACGGATGCCCACCTATCAGAGCTCCACCTGTCGGAAGATGCACTTTGGAATGCACCGTTGCAGTTTGAATCAAAGTGTAGTTTTATTTTCTTATTCATTTCGTTTTTATTTACTGAGTAATTGTTTGCTATGTGACTATATAGCTTATCTGGCTACATCCTAGGCTGCAAGGGCCAGTCTCTTGGTCCCTTGGAAGGTGTTTTTTCTACTTCATCGAAAATACTCCCAAAATGTTGTCCAGAGCCCACTGTGTGGGGGTGGTATGGCATATCGTACTCCATTAGGTCAGGTCCCCATGACCTCATACACGCCCGCACACACGCACATGCATCCAATGCCAGTCATCAAGTGTTGCCATTCTGTCCTCTATAGCTATTGCTACTAACCCTCCACCGAAAAGGGCCTTCAGCTCCCAAGGGGGTAACAAAGCAGATAAAGGTCATTAGAGTATGGGTTGTATTGACTATGGCACGTCTGGTTATTGTCAATAAAGGAGACGCGTTGAAATGGCGGTTAGTTTATTCTCCTTTTGCCTAAATCAGCTATGACCAAAGCCTACCGACTGATAGTTCAACGCCACTGAGATGCTCATGTAATTGACTGAATTGCTCTTCAAGGCTATGAATGAGTGAATATAACTATATAGCCAGTTATGTTTACCGAGCAGCTTGCTATCAATAGCCGACACAGCATTGCCTATTGGGATCATTTTTGATTATTGCTACTAATTTGCTATTTCCATCCGAGTGGCATTTGCGCTCACAATGGTCACGGATATCCATCCACTAGAACTTCAGGCAAAGAACAAGGGTATATATATTGTATTTGAGCTTTTCTCTTACTTTTTATTACTAATCGTTTACTATACTACCGTTTCCAAACCATGGCCTTGTTCAAGAACAGCCAGACTCGTAGCCAAAAATAAATAAAAAAAAATTTAAAATGATTGGCTATTTCTAAGTTGGCTTGGATTTCTTTGGTTATGCTTTTTGACATTTCCTTTGCTGGTGCCTTGGGTGATTGGCCGCAGTAGCCTTGGCTGACTGCCTTTCCGTTGCCTGCTTTTGATTACCTGCCTTTGGTTGGGCCTTCGAGATGCTTAATGATACTATCCAAGTCGTACCCAAGGATGTTAGAGCTCGAAATTGTTCTCCAAATGGTCTTAACTCTGCTATATGCAAGCAGATCACTGTCTGTTGTGGCAACGACGTAGTCTTCTTGGCAGCCTTTTGTGATCTGCAAATCCGCCTCCGTTGAGGACTTGACGACGGTCCAACCTTTCAAGCAGATGAAAGTGTCAAAGGTATCCTTGTTAGCTCTCCTCCAATGGAATGCCATCAAAAGCTTCTTACTGGTGCTCTTGAAGAGAGTCTTTCGAACTGCTTGCTTCTCTTTGACTCTCATTTCGAACTGCCCAATGAACCTAGATGCTTGAGTCAAAGCCTTCAAGTGCAGCGCCTATCTTTTGGCATTCATTACCTCTTTCTCTGTGCAGGGTTCTCCATCGAGATAAAGGACGGAGGTTGCTTTAGAAGAGACCCCTGGAATTTTCTGCCCTAGGATCGTGCGGGCTGCGTAGAGTGGGCGGAAGGCGCAGGTAAAGCGAATGGTAGTGAAGAAAACAGTCTGGGCCTTAACTCTTTGCTTATTTGGAGCAAACAAAAACCAATACTCGAGCGACCAATGAAGTTGGCTCGTATCCATTCTCCTTATAGAAGTGGTCACGGTCCTACAATCGCCATGGCGTAAAATTTGCTAGTTGGATAGAAGCATAGAGAGGTGGGGAGATGGTAAATAGAGAGTAAGTTCCAAAAAAAAAAAAAAAAAAAAAAAAAAGTAGCCAGGTCTTTTAGACAGCAAACTTCAAGAAGGTAGAGTGGCAACTGGTCTCATCTGTTTAGACGAACTTGAGTAGTTTACTTTCATTTCCACAAGTTTCGTCAATCCAACTTCCAAATGATGCATGACTGAAAAGACTTCGCAAGGTAATGTTACATAGCTCAAGGTAGGCGGACGAGACAATATTATATGCTATCATCACCAAACCAGTCAGTTGTGGATCGGCCACGAGATTTAATTTTTCTCTCTCTCCTAGGCTCACACGCGTTTAGATGCAAACTTCCCTCTCTGACTGGATTCGAGCCTAATGCGTTTAGGACAAACGATTTATTTTTCTTCAACACTTCACATTCATCGACTCTTGCCCAAAAATGCGAATATTAGAGCCCTCATGGCTCTAAGTCTGGTATTACTTCTTTGTAGCCAGTTACAGCTGTATCCTTTTGTGTCAATACAACACAAGGCTGAGCTCGTTTAGGGAAAGAAAGCGCGCTCACAGCAGCAGTCGAAAACAATTGTGTTATGTTGTATACATACGGATAAGAAAAAACCAACCAACTCTAATAAGATTTCCGCATGAAGAGCTCTGCAGAGCCTCTTCCTGTTTGCTGTATGTATAATCGCCAGCGATACACCACAACGCCACTAGTTTACTGAAGTCTAAAAAAAAAAAAAGAACCCCTATTGGACGTGAATGATAAGCAGCCTCGCTTTGGATGATTGCTCGCGGGTTTTATATTAATGAAGAGTAACAGTTGTTACATGCTGTTAAAAAGAGCTGTCAACTAACAACGATGGGCTTGCCAAAAATTCATGGGTTGGTATCTTGAGAAAATACAAAGACCGTTTTGTTTCATTTACAACCTGTGAAAGAAGGATGATCAGGAGAGGTTTCTCTTTTTTAAAACCAGTAACCTTGCCTTAACCTTAACACAGTGGCTGTTGTTAGATGTGGCTGGGACTTTATAAGCATATTGATAAGAATATATACTGCTTCGCCAAGGATTTGAAAAGATATATAAATCCATCTTCCTTACCTTGGTTTCTTCTCACACCACTCACATCCTCTCAACGTATTCCTTCGCCATCCACATCCACAACACTCAAATCACACATGGGGTTTTCCACCACTCACTCCAGTATTTTCAACAGGTCCAGCAAAGCGAAACTTAGTCCCATGGTTCTTAACAATGATTGCCAATCCAGATAGATTCATTAAAAGAGGGCAACAAGGTAAAGAAACAACAGATCTAACAAGCCAAGGATAGCAAAATCATATGCATTGATACTATACTACGATGGCGACTATATATTAAACTAGCAACACACTGGAATACTCTCAACGGATGCTGGGGTTATGTGAAAGCCTTTCTTTCTATTTTTTCTTTTTTTGCAGCCACAGTTCTCTGCAAACCCATTCGCTTTTTAACATATAGGATTACTTTCTCTGACTCAATCGATCTTTCTTTTGAGCGCCCACTTGGCTATTTAGATAGCTGTCAATGAGTTTATACGCCCAAGAAATATTCGTCCATTCTGTGAGGGCTTTGTTGGACAAGTTGTTGGTATTGTGCCAAATGTATTTTTATTGCAATGTAATGGCGATGCATAATGTATGTAATATTATTCGTAGCCAATCGAAGAGACATGAACCATCGCATTATTCTCAGTTGATGGATGCGAAGGAATAATCTCCTTGGTTAGAGCACAGCGTCCAATAGCATCTTTCTTCCTCTGGGCTCTAATGAGCGCAACTGGATGAAGCCAATGGTCTCCAGCGGCCATGACTGGAAACATATCAAGAATGATTTAAGGCCAAATGAAAGGGACTCTTCAGGCGGTAATGATCGTCCCAGCATATATTAAATGTTTTTGCCTTTACTTAGACCATGACTAACATCCCATGGTTCACAGGCTGAGGCAGAGACGAAAAATGCTCCTCTAAGCTTCCTTATTACTTACGACGATGCACGTGCAGGGGTCTATTGCAGTGTATCGTACTGATGTACTGAACAAATGACCTTGAAGTTTTTTTCAATAAATTTTTACTTATTACACTGGTCTGTTGTAACAGATAAAGGCATTCACGAGAGGCAATAGCATTGTCGCCAGTGTTGAGGGACAGATGAAGGAAAATCAAGCAAACAGGGGTAAAGAATGGTTTGCTAATAAAATTGGTGTCAACGACCTGTAAAGATATCTAAATGCCTGGTGTACAAAGTTCCTGTTGGAGGTATGGACCGCTCTGATCCACGATATGAACCATCTGGCGTTAACTTTACTTACTGTCCTCCTTTCTGTCTTCAACAAGGCATAGAAGATAACAACTTGATAGCCTGCATGGACTCCACACATAGAGTTGCTATGCCTCTGAGGGAAGGTAAGGGCAAAGGGGATAGCGGTTCTTCAGCCTACCTGTTTGTGATCCTTGTCAAGGACTGAGCTGCTCATATTCTCTGCAGTTCAGAGTCATTGTAAGTTTGGGCATAGTCTAACAACGATGTGAAAATGGTGTTTACCAAACTGAGACCATTGTATTATTTTCAACGGCAGGTTCCCCATAAAGAGATGGTTATCATGGCTCAAAACCGAGTGCGGCTTCAGGATTTCAAAATTCATGGTGGGCTATTCTGTGATATAGAGTGAAGTCATTCAGGAGCTATTCTCCTCCGCATCAATTTACTTCTGCCACTTCCATGTGCAAAAGTTATGAGAAGATTGCATGAGGGGTGGGTTCAAGGCAAGATATATATACCATGTTGATGCTCCATCAAGATACCTTGGCGATAGCACTTTAATGTGACTTCATACTCTTTAGAAGCGATACTGGTTGCATATGAAGGACTTGATAAAAGAATTACGCGTTGTAGGCTCTGACGAAAAAGTTAATGATACTTGGAGAGGTATCGAGGACCAATTTTATGATTCTAGCAATGATAGCATAAAACCCTCCTTCAACTACATGGAAAAGAGCTGTATTTCGTGAGAGAGGTAAGATAAAGCACCAGTAAACGGCGGTATTAAGTTGCTCCTTCGAAGAATTCCCGACATCCTAATAAACTTAATAGGCTACCAGCACATAGGCGCAAACAACCTTCTGGAGTCTTGGCTCAAAGCTTTGAAGACATAAGTCCTGGAAGGGAAGCGCGGTTTACGAATTGATTTCATCATATACAAATCGCAGGGACTCATCAATCAGGACTTCAGGGCTCAGTATTTCAAGCTCAAGAATGGAATACAGCCTGCAACGCTTTCACAGTACGACTGAGAAAGGCTGGCGAGAGCAATGGCAGTGAGTTTCGCGGGCGCAAGGGCCATAGTATGCGAGAGGTTGGTCGAGAGAGAGGCATGTGTTGAAAATCGAGAACGTCGAAAGTTTGATTGTATATGGATAGGTTCTAATCATCCTTCCGTTCGCGGTAGAGCCTTTCGAAGGATTTGGATAGGGTACTCCGTTGCTGTAAACGTAGAGAAGGGCATGCTCATGCCTCGACTATGTCCGCCAGGAGATCCTTTGCAAGTACATGTATTTGGTGTCAAGGGTCTACGACGGCTTCGCGCACTGAACACTAGAACAAGCACTTAGAGTCCGACTTTAGGCCCCTTCTCGAGAGCTTTACCTTGCTAGATTTACCTTGCCAGCTGGATGTGATGGGAGCTAAGGAGAGGGAAGAGGCCACCGCCCAGGCGTTTGAAGAGTGTGAAGAAGAATTTATGGGCCTATGGAAGAAGCTGGGACGTATAGCATATAATAAGCAAAAAAGAAAGTGCACATTGGAGTATATGCAAGACCCAGTAGCAGATCTGAGTAATGTAATCGATACAATAATAGCGAGAGGTGTTCAAGAGTGAGTAAATTGTGCGAAAAGACAGAAAGAGTTGACCTTTTGTTTTTAGGCCAAGATTGTGCTCCCTTTTGGGCGGGTGACGTAATTGGGCTAAAATTGTACTGTTCTCTCCTTCTCCCAAGCCCCAAACAGGGTTGAAGCGCGATCCAGTTGTCCATCATCCATTCACTTGTAATTGTTCACCACACCTCGAGAGCTCAGGAGTGATCCCAACACCATAAATAAGAATTACATAGCGTACAGGTTATCAATAATAAACCCTATTGACACTATACACGATGTCGGATTCAGAACACACCCCAATGCCCGAGGAAGACACTATGCAAGATCTTTTTGGCTCCGATGACGATGATGATGACAATAGTAATGATCACCCGCAAAACAGCCAAAGCCAAAGCTATAGCCAAGAGCGTCAGGCTCAGCATAATGCCAGAGAACATGGATCAGATTCGGAAGCAAGCGAGGGCCGTGGATCGAACAGTAGACGTCGCCATAGACGCAACAATCGCTTTAGCGATGATGAAGACGACGATATAGATGATGCCAGCCAGGATACAGCCAAAAGTCAGCAATACAATGAAGGCGGTAAATCCAGACGCTCTACGGGGAGGATTGAAGATGACGATGAAGATGAAGATGTCGAAGACCGGGAAGGCCATCGATCTGACAGCCGCGTAAGACGCGAAGAGAGTGGGAGTGAAGACGATGTGCAAGAGATGAAGGGTGCAAGCAGGAGGTAATGGAAGACTCAACGACAGTGTCTCCCACATCAGTTCTAAATGCTACGTTCTAAAACGACAGTAACAACTCACAGTATCATTTTGTATTGTAAACCTAATGAAAATAGGTCCGAGTCTGTCGAAAGTTTTATCTCTGACGATGATGCAGACTCGAGGGCGAAAAAAAGAAAAGAAGGCAAACAGAGAAAATACGAACATCGTGATGACAGATTAGATGAAGAGCATGGATATGACAATGAATATGGGAGCTCTCATTCCAAGGACAGGATTGAGAATAGAGTTTCAGTGCAGCTACCAGATATTGGATACCCTTATAGCTCTGATAATAAGGTAATTGAAGTCCCTTTCGTGGATTTTCTATAATCTAACCTTGTATATTTATGTTATTATAAGCCTATGGGTTGAGATATTGGATATTTTATTAAACAAATATATATTGTAGATATTTTTGTCACGGTTGCCAAATTTTCTAAACGTAGATACTAAGCCTTTCGACCCAGACACTTATGACGACGAACAGGAAAAAAATGCTGATGAATTAGAGAACACACAGCGAATCAAACTCAAAGTAGAAAACACAATTCGCTGGCGCTTTAAGGACGGGCAGGATGACCCCAGTATTCCAGCCAAAGAGCGTGAGAAGGAATCTAATGCACGTTTTGTTCGTTGGTCCGATGGATCGATGTCCCTGGTTCTTGGCGATGAGATGTTTCAAGTCACGGCACAATCCCTTCATAATCAGCATCAATTTTTGGTTGTACATCATCCTTCAGAACTCATGCTACAGACCCAACAAGTCTTCACAGATACCTTGACTTTCCAGCCACAGTCCACACAATCCTTGACTCACCGCAAGCTAACTGCTGCAATTGCAGGCAAACATGTCAAGAACGTTAAGACAGTTATGGTAGCAACATTGAGCGATCCCAAAGCCGCAAAGGAAGCGATTGAGCAGCGCGAGTTGGAGCAAGTTCGCAGTCGTCGTAGGGTTGCTGCAGAGAGAAGTAGGTATGTAAAGACAATCGGAATTCCTGTAGGTGGGCTTGAGGAAAGCGACGGTGAACATGACGATGCGGATGACGATGATTTTGAAGCTGAAGAAGAAGCACGACGTGAGAAGATCATGGTAAGCAGCAAGTTGGTACAGATGCACCTGGCCTATGAGTATTTTTTCTTTTCTAAAGAGTAAAAATCCTTTTGATTTCTTTGTTTCACTACAATAGTCAATCAAAAAGGCAGGCTCCGATAATTACAAGTCAAGGAGTCGTTATTCGAGCGGTGATGATGATTCTATGGATGAGGAAGATGATTATGACTCACGTAGACGTAGTAAACGAGACAGGAGCCGAGACCGCAGTCGTGACCGTAGTAGAGATCGCCACCGTCGCCGTAGTCCTAGTAGAAGTAGAAGCAGAAGCAGAAGTCTAAGTCGCAGTCGCAGTCGCAGTCGCAGTCGCAGTCCCGTCCGTCGCCATCGCGACCGTAGCCGTGACCGCGAGCGGGATCGTGGCCGGGATCGTAGCCGCGAACGTAATCGAAGCTACAGCCGTAGCCCTAGTCGCAGCCCAAGTCGGAGTCGGAGCCGCAGTCGTAGCCCCCAGCATAAGCGTCATCATAGTGATGAACGTCATAGACGCGGTCGTAACCGTGACCGTGATACTGATTTGGATGCAGAAGACGAGGACAAGCTTATGGAGCATAGAGAAGCTTCAGAAGAAGATGCTCAGGAGGATGAGGAGGAGCAAGCCATTCATAGACGCCTCAAGAAGAGAAGGGTAGCTCTTGGAAGCGACGAAGAGTAGCTGGTTTTCACAATGAGAGAGGACTTCATACATTCTACAGTGAACAATAAATATGTCGCTTTGTATTTATAAATAACATCTATTTTCTGTATATCTAATATCAGGCAGTGTTAGAACTGCACAGCTCACGACATCCAAAATACTGCTTCTTTTCGCTTTTTGGAAAGTCTCTGGCCATCCACAGCAAGGTCCTCAGGATCTACATGTCCATTTAGTTGAGTCATCTCATGCTGAGGTCGTTTACCCCTCATTGCACGTAACTCCTCTTCGCGAGCCATTTCAGCCAGTATTTCCTGCGAAAGTTTATCCTGGAGCTCTGTCGGATTTGAATTCGGGTATCGATCTTTATCATGGTGTTGTCTCTTTTGTACTTCAACCTCCGTGAGTACTTCTGAGTAGCCTTGGTCATCATAATGGCCAACATCACTTTCCTGGTTATAATCATTTACCCATGATAAGTCATTGTTAAAAGGTGTTTCCTGTCTAGAGGACACTGTAGGAATATGTAGGTCTGAGTATAAATCAGGCAGTGAGGAAGCCAAATCTTGACTTTGCTTCTCCACGCGTTTCCAACGATTTAGTTTTCGATGGAACTGCTCCTGATGTTTGTCATTAGTATCAGTATCCGTCTCCTTAATATCATTAGAGGATGGTGTGGAAATCTAATAAAGAAGGGTATTGTTAATGAAGATTATTTGAGTGATGGTGTTAGGACAAAACATCATATTGGATTACAATTTCATCTTCTATCATTTTCTCTTTGACACTTCTATGCGGTTTCTGATTACCTCGGCAACGTCTGGTGTAATTGAATTAAGATCGATGCTACCATTCATTTGGCGTATCCGACGTGCAGATTCTGCGTCAGATATTAACCATCTTAAAATAATATTATGCCGATATGCATCATCAGCCTTGTTTGGCTTTGATGATGATGACTCCTGAGAATTCTGCTGATGTTGACCTTGTCTCCATTTCTGCTGGTTTGGGGATTCTGATGGGGAAGGTTGATGTTGTTTCGGCTTGAGAGCTGGTCTCAATGGGGCTGGTTTCGATTTTTTGATAGGTGATGCCACCTTCACACTGGCTGGGGACTTTTTGAACACCTTTTTAAAAAATAAAAAAAATAAAAAAAAAAAAAATTAAGACGAGCCTCATTATCAAGTGAAATACTTTCTAAGGATATTCGGGCTTACTGGCGGCTTTGGTACTGAGGACTGGAAATCGTTATTGATATGGTCATAACCGATGTCCTTTTGTGCGCTCAAAACTGACTTTCCTCTATTCAATTTGGCCTCTGTTTCAGGCGAAAAAAGCTCCTGTAGATTATTATACACCCCACGCAGTTCCTCAGTAATCGCTGCAGTACGCTCGGCTACCTCCAACAATGAACTCTCGGCTTCCAATTTTGCCCAAGATCCTGACCGCGCTACAAATTTTGATGCAGCTGGGGGCGTTTGCACAGAAGACAAAGATACGGGCTTATCTTCAGAGCTATGAAGCCGATCTACAAGCGTGCTTTGATCTGAGGATGTTGATATTAATTTTGGCCGTCTGAATGATACCTCTTCATCGCCATAGGCATATTCTTGATCTTCCTGTGCAGATTCCTCAGCCTGTGTATCAATGTATTCAGCACCGGCGTTTGAGGGCCTCTTGCCTTCCAGACAAACTTTGCCATTATCATGTGTAGATCTCAGCTCCGATTCATATCGTTTCTGTGCCCTCAGCATCGTGTCATCGTCATACTTGTTCATGGAGAATCTTTGATCCTGTTCAAGATACTTCTGCCGGCTTCGTAGATGTTGATTCAATGGCGATGATGATATGAATGGCGATAATGGACGATTTAAATTTCCCAATTGTTCTATATCTTCATGCCTTCGCTGTTGCCATTGTTCCGCTAACGCTGATGCAAATCCTTGTCTCGTGAATATGCCTTGTTCCTGCAAAGATTTAGCTGGTGAAGTACTTGGCACACCCCTTGGGGGTGTGCTAAGACGCGTAAATCGAGTAGGCGACTGATCATACTCTGTCTCTGTTGTTCGTAGACGCGGTACAGATGGTGTGTATGATTGAGATACATTATCTGAGGGTATTGGCCGAAGGCCTGACGCACTCGAGGTTAAAGACGAAGATAAAGACTTTTGGTTGAGGAATCTCGCGAGCGTTTCCTGTACATCCTTCGCATCCTTCGCATCCTTCGCATCATGCGTATCGGTGTTAGAGGGTATGGAAGACAAAGGTGTGCGTACATGTATGCTGTTGGTTACTTTCTGTTGTTGCTGTTGTTTACCCAAAGCATATCCTTTTTGCCTATCGATTCCATCAGTCTCTTGCACTTCATTTTGCGCATCGTGAAGTAATTGCTGTCGACGCCTGAACAACACATCAGGGCTAATTTGGGAGACAGTTGATGATTCTAGATCAGAAGCAGCTGCAGAACCCAACGTTGGGAAAGCTTGGCGCAAGTACAGCCGCGATGGTGTACTCTTTCTTCTGGGTGAGCGTGAGCGTTGGGTTTTCTTGAGACTAGGTGAATAAAGCGACATGAGACGATCTTGGCGTGGTAATGATGTCAATGAGCCAGATGAAACTGTGCTTGTTTTCTCATGGATAGTTGTTCACAATATAATTTTAATAATTATAATAATAATAGTTAAATAATAACAATAATAGTTAAATAATAATAATAGTTAAATAATTACGATTACAATCATGACAATCGGTTGGATTTGTTTTACCACCGAAGTTCACCACTAACGAGACGCAAGAAGAGGTAGACAACACTGCCCACGAACCGGAAAGCAGCCAGGAACGCGACTGACCATAATACAAAGGCAAGGTACGCCTTGGATCGTGCATCGTATGATCCAATCCCGCCATAGCTTCCCGAATAAGTGATGATGCTGACCAGTAACCCATTTGAGGTACACCACAGAAGCACCAGCCTTGTCCTGAATGCTTTGTAGTAATCCTCTTGTTTTGCTTTGGGATCGCGCTTTTGAACCCTCTCCTCTGTCTTTTTCTTGAGTGAGTCCAGAGCAATTTGATAAGACTGGTTTAAATCTCGGTCTTCTACAGGAACATTAACAGTGACCTCTTCTTTGTCTGCACCTTCTTTCGAGGTTGACTTGGCAGCGCCAAGGTCCATATTGTCGATATTGTCACCTTTTGTGCCCCAACTCACATCATGTGTATTGCAGAATGCGTACACATTCAAGACGTTCACGTAGCTTAAAACCAAAGCCAGAAAAAAAAAAAAAAAAAAAAAAAAAAAAAGCAATATATATATAAGAAGTCAAAAGAGTCAAAAGAAGGGCACCATGTCCTTGCGTCTCAAAAAATACATCCATTCTGTTAAAAACACGCTTACCTTGGCACCATACAAAGATACTGGATAGAGCTAGTCACCATGTGCCATGGCTCCATGTATAAAACACTGCTGATCAAGTAAAGGCCATAAGTTGAAGCCAGTGATAATATCACGTTTCGGAAGGTTGAATCACCAATCACAGCGGCAAGCGTGGTTTGGCCAGATACCAAGGCTCGTGATATCCCAAGATAGGTCAGCCAGGCGGCACAGAATGTCATGTAAACCATTAAAAAGGCAAAGAAAACTATAGCTGCGGTATACAAGAATTTTGACCTAATTGAACAGAGGCACAAGAAAAAAAAAAAAAAAAAAAAAAAAAAAAAGCATGATGAGTACATGCCAAGAATAATAAGAACGAAAGTATAAGGTTTTTCAGAAGTTGCCGCAAAAGTGATAGGGGCTTTGTTTCTTACCCGGTGGGCCGGTTTCCCATACTAAGTACAAAGACGATAATTACGAGGAATTCATAAAAATACTTGAGGATGATAAAAACGATTCTGAAGATATCGGAGCGGCCGCCGGGGCTGTTCTCTGAAAACATGAGTGAATTTGCGAGGATGTAGAATGTGAGATAGGTATTGGCCTAGAAAAATGTTGACATAGACAATCATCCGAAGTGTCAAGTTTCTTGTTAATTTTTTTTTTTTTTTTTTTTTTTTTTTTTAAGAAAAGAAAAAAAAAAAAAAAAAGGCCTCATTGCTCATATACCCATTATTGCTTACAATTGCAAACCAACTAAAAATAATATTGACAATGTTGTAAAGGAATTGAAGATGGAAAAGCAGTTTTCTATTTACCAAAGAAATAATAATAATAATGATTAATGCCTACTTCACGTAAAAAAGACTATTAACATAATTAAACATTTTTGACATTGCTACCCTGATTACCTCCAGTATGCATGATTGCTCTTATAGATTTTTCCGAAATGGAATACAGAAAAGAGTGCTACGAAGAAGGTACCGTTCAACCATCGACGACGTTGGCTGATGAGCTCAGGGACTGAATCCGGTACATCTGTTTCTGCCCATGCGGCCTTGACGTAGCGCAGGGTCCATGCGTCGTTTCGTTTTGCGACTAATTCAAAACACAAAATGCGGTCTTCAGCCAGATACATGTTGGCATCAAAGATACCAGAGTCAGGAGATGGCTTCTCTCCTTTGAAGTAGCTGATCAACGGTCCCTCGTTGGGAGTCTCCGGTGAGGCCAATAGTGCTTTGTATCGATACGCTGAGAATGCTCCCGGAAGAACGGAGATATATCCAATCACAGATTCTAGAGGCTTGTCCAAGATATTGTTCTAATGTAGGATTTAAAAACAACAACGTCGGTTGGAAAAAACATCACAAGTTGTTAGGTTCCTCCTTTTTTTTTTAAAGCGTATTGTGCTCCAAGGATGTTTACGTTTACCATTTTGTATTCAAAATTCTGAGTGGCGACTAAAGGATTGAGCAAGTTCTTTGCTCTAGCACCCTTGACAGGCTTGATCTCCCCGCATGCGCCCGCGACATTGGAGTTAAGATCAAAGGCTTTCCAAAGTTGATAAATAGAGGTTGGTCCTGGTCGGGTACCCACATCCAGTAAGACACACACGCGAGGATCGATTACTGGACCGAATGCGTTGAAGAACCAGCGATGCGAATTGAGCTTTTTTGCGTTTTTCTCTTTGAGACAAAACATCATCTGCACAGGAACATAATCACTCTGCTTGGACTCGACAGTTTTCATGTGTGGGTCAATCGTTACTTGTGTCGTGTACTGGAAGGTGAAAGGTCATTTCCGTTAAGTCTTATGGGTTTTACATTCGACATTCAAGCCAATAAGAAGAAGAGTCCCCTCCCAACTCACCTCGTAAATATGTGCCTGAACCCCTTTACCATTGACCTCTCGCTTAGCCACACCTTCCTGGTAGACACCCATGGCTGCAAGGTAGTTATAAACCTGAGCATCACATTTCTTGCGCCCATCCGCGACGATACACACAACAACTTTCTGCCACGATCCATCACCCCATGTCCTCGAATTGTTTCTGGAACAGAGATGACGAACATTCTTCATGATCCCATTCATGGTCTCAGCAAATAGCCCGACGCTTTCCTGCAGCAGTAGCAATAACAACAACAGGAAAAGAGTGGGATATATCAGTACTGTATCCTGCCTTTTGACAAACAAATGGTTTCAATAGTGTGATGGAAAAAAAAAAAAAAAAAAAAAAAAAAGGTATAAGAGTGATCATACATTATACATAGTAACACAGATGAATATCTCGGTCTCCCTACTCCACATGGATGGTCTGAGTGTATAGTTCTCAGCTACAAACAAGTCTGGATCGCAAGTCACGGCGGTGTACCGCATAAACTCCCATTCATGACCTTTTTGCAGCGCCTGCTTTTCGAGATAATGTTGAGGCACAGGACACTCGAGGACGAGATTGTCATTGGTCAGTTTGACGACCTTCTTAGTCTTATATCTTCTCTCTTGTCGCTCAGGGATTTGGCCTATTGGAGCAGATACAGGAGGCATCACAGGGGAATCTGGTGGTGGTGGATTAAAATCCTGCAACTGTACTGAATAGTTGGGCTCTTCTGGTGAGGGTATCGGCTCAGACTTAAGTTCAGGTTCAGGTTCAGGTTCAGGTCGGGGTTTCGAGTATGGATAATATGAATATTCGTTCTCAGTATCGAGATCAGGCTCTGTGATAATGGACGCACGAGATCTTCGAGAAGTAATTGAATAAATGGATTGATGCCTGGCGAGATTGGAAGGGTCTCTGATGAAAGTGGAATATGTGGGTATCTCAAATACAGGGGCTGCTGTTGGGTGTGACGAGGAGAAAAGAGGTTGCTCGGCCCCTTTTCGTACAGGTGGTGGTATTTGCGGTTGGTTTGGCATGTTCAATGGCCGTTGTTGCTGTCGTGGATGAAGGGATTGAAGTGGGTGTACAACTGTAGACGTTGTAGAAGTATTTTGTCGGTACTGTTGTGAAGGGAGCGACGAAATGAGTGCCGAACGGTCATTCTCTTTGTTGGTATGTCGTGAGCGATACATGAAGTTTATGAATAATTAAAAATGAGGCATCATGGAGCTATGACAAAGTAATGAGGAATGCAATGAAAAAAAAAAAAAAAAAAAAAAAAAAACTAATGAAGCTAATGCAGACGTTGGAATGAAAGAATGAAAAGATGAAATAATGGCCATAATGGTTCCATGGAATCAAATAAAAAAAGCAAACTTTAATTTCATTAGTTTCGGAGGAATGATTCTACTACAATCTAAAAACGTCATGCAACATTGTATATAAACATGGAGCATTTGGCCCACTGGCTTCCAATTTTTTTTTTTTGTCCAATTAGAAGGTTTGACAAATTACAGGAACAGAGGCTGCTGTTTTGGAGTTGAGCACAGGCATACTGATTGGCTCGATAGACATCAAGTCTTTAATTACAAAATGGGCGTACACCACCACAGCCACGAGATTTTGTATCAACATGATCTCGGTATCTCCAATTGCGCTTTCCTAGCCTTCTGGGTCTCCTACCCTGACAACCCTCTCGACCTATACATGCAAATACACACAAAGTGAAGGTCAGAACTAATTTATGCTTTTGATAAGACCATGACTCCCGAGTTGCAGTGCTGCATAAACTATTTTTCTTGCTCATCGTGGTACAGATTGATCTAAATCTGCCTCCAGGCCTTTGATGTAACATGCTGACTGCTTCTTCTAGAAGTAATACATCCACAGCACTTTTCGATTCTTCATTTACCAACTGGTCTTTCACAGGATCAATGAATGCCTAAACTGATGTTCGAGCGGTCCAGCTGGGGATTCGAGATAGCTAAGCAACGAAATAATGTTTATAAGTATCATATTAGAAAACAGCAATACTATTTTTGAGCAGTTTCTTAAATAAAAAGGCGTACGGAAAAGTCATTGAACTCTCTTCTTTCACACCGTCTCCTGAGCTTTGTGCCCAATGAAGGGCTGGAATGCTTTGCCCCGTGCTACAGTAAATGACCATAAGTTCACTTCGATCACCAGGAGTTCGAAATCCCTGTAGAAATGGAGACAACACTAGTTGAAGTTAGGACTCTGATGATGATTCAAACAGATGGTTGCTGCGATCATCTAGGGTCTGGGATTCATCCACACCAGGCCACAACTTGGGAAATTAGGATAGTTGAGGAATACCTTAAACTCACTTCGGATAACAGCTCACAGTTGTAGCTCGAAGGTTGTATGCGCGTGAAGCTTGGAAAATATTTCTTTGAAAACAAGTCTTCGAGCATTGTTGGACAGGCCTGGAGTTGGTCCGACTTGCACTAGAAAATGTCTTTTGGCAATCTGGGTCCGGCAGACAGCAGTTGAGGATAAGGGCCCGCAATAGAAAGATAAGAGAGTCATGTCCTTAGCATAAACAATATCACCTTTGCGATCCTGTTTTTCTGATATATTCTTATCGATGAACCCGGCAAATGAGGAGAGACCATCGCTGCCAAGGTCCTTGCCCGATGCGTTGAAATGGAATTACCATTGTAAACAAAGCATCTGTAAGGCTGAACACGGCTTGCCACATCCCTGTATGAATACATCAAGAACGAAGCATTAGTTGATAAAAAATATATAGACATTTAAGTCAATGTAATGCAAAGAAGTACGAATGCTGATTCCGAAAACCGGTACAATAACCAGAAGCCTCTTTGTGCCTCCGACATATTTGTTTGAGGAAATGGCAGCAGGTGTTTCACTGGCAAAAAAGCGAGCAGCATTCTTTCTCCAAGTTAAAATCGTGGCAAAAATTAAAAATCTGCGTACTGTACAATGCAAAGATTTCTACCCCTTTATATTTATTTATTTATGAAGACATCTTTCTTCCGTCTTCGTTACTTATAACGATCCTGGCATATTTCATTAGCCACTCCTTACATTTTTTATCACTGCAATCATCACTCCTTTCATTCTTTGTTTAAAAAAAACACTTCCTTTTTTTCTCCTGTGCCACCTACAACTTTGCTTCATCCAACTTTTCAGACCAAGGTAATCAATTAGTTTGTGGTTATTATTGAATTGTATAAAGACGTTGCACTTGCTTGTCTAATAATTCCATAATCAGCCACAACTCATCACCATTAACCATTAAGTATTCTCAGTCATTGCATATCTCTTCCTCTCTCTCTCTCTCTCTGTCTCTCACTTGCATGTGAAATCCCCTTATTATTTTCAAAATGCGGTATCTAGGTAGACACTAGTTGTTCTGCAATACGATCCAGCAGATTCTGGCAAGAAGCTTCTTGAGAGCAAGAAAGAAAATGAGTCGTGCGTCGCAAAACTAGCTGGGCTATTTGTTTCTGTTTCCAGATGTGTGTTGGACAGGTTTTATGCTCGCCAGATTCTGAGGCTAGACCTGAGAGGCTGCGCCTTGTTAAACAAGGAATGCCTCTGTCTGGACCTCTGGTCGGGCTTACATTTCTCTTTCCAAAAACAGAATAACAGACTGGCGTCCACGGGTTTGTTAACACTGCATAACTATATTTCCTTTTATTTGCTCATTGGAAGACTTGGTACGCACCTGCTAATAGATTCCTCGAAGTTAGCTTAGATTGAGCATTCGTTGCTCGCCCCGCTTCTGCTACAAACCTCGTCACAGAATCTGTCCTTACTCAAGGGTTGTCACAATTGAAACAGTCAACGACTGGCCACGATATTAAGACGTCAAAAGAAGCTCGAGCAATTTGAGACGGCTGAGGGTGGGGTGAGCATAAATGATATACAAGCAAGGATCCTCCCAATAGACTTTGGCAACCCAAAGGAAGAAGAATTGAGTCAACAATGGCGACTGTTCGATGCTTGTTGGTTTTCCAAATCTGCTTTGATTTCACCATAATTTAGCGGAATTGATTAGCATCCCCTGAATAGCTGCCGTCCAAAGGGACTAACTTCCAATGGACAGGATTTACTGTGTTGTTCAAAACAATAAAACTTGACTGAAAGTCTGCTAATCCTCAAACTATGAGGCAAATAATGCCTCTGAACGCTTCAATAGGATTATGGCGAGCTTTTGGGGTGCAGAAAAGACAAGATTGTCTCTTTTGAGCAATGAGGGATATAGGATTTGTTCCTTGGAGGCAAACTTTTTTGAAACCACGCTTGTTGCTAGTAAAAACACAAATGGTTCCCGTTTTCCGCATACTTTCAGCGCTTCCACAATCCAAGGGCTGCGATGTAGCCATTAAAAGTTACATGTTTGTCAAAACATTGGCACATCCCTTGCAAAAGTTCAGATGTATGCTAGGAATATTGTTTAAGGGACGTAGAGTAGTCAATGACATGTGGTAGTGTTCAGGTGTTTATACAGTATCATATGGAGTCCGAACAGTCGCCAACTCAAGGGGCTCAAACATTTCTATTACGATCATTCAATCTTGGTTGTCTCCGTTGATGAACACCTAAGATCATTCTATAGGCCGTCAGAGTCTAAAATCGAAAGGTACAGGAAGAAGCAAGGAGAGGAGGCAGAAATTGGACGAGCAATAAGTGGGATGTTGAAGCCCGTGCAAGGGAAATCAAGGTGGATAGGGGGAAAGATGGTGGTTGTCATCGGCGATGGTGACTTCAAGGGGAGAAAAGGTATGGGCGACAAGGCCACAAAGTTTACCTCGAGCCTGAATAATTAGGTAATGTGCTGGCCAGAACATGGTCAACGCAACCCTTCAGTGGGTAAAGAATTTCAATGGGTAAAGAATTTCAATGGCCTGACCGCGCTGGATCGAGAGCGTACGAAAAGCAAGAAGTGCTATGTGGTTCTGAGGTGAGTATCATTTTTTGTCCGATTCAAAGTATAAAATTACGTTTTAAAATATTAATTGGTGGATATCCCAACAACCTTGATCTCAATCACAACGTTGTTACGACTATTTTTAGTGGCGTGACCAAGTAAACCAGACTACGTTCCATTTCTCTTTGTACGACATAAACCTTATATCTTTATTCCATATCATGTGACTTTGCCTTGAACTCTTCTTCTGCCGCTTAATGTGCTCTCATTTTTGCACACACATTTACATTCATCCTATTATCCTTTTTATCCACATTTAATTTTACAAGGACCATTAGCAGTATTTAGGTCTATCGTGCTTATATAGCAATGTCCTCGGCCATCCCAACCAACTGGCGTGGCACATTTTCTAATGTGCCTCCATTAACAAAAACATTAGCAACTGCTATGACAGTTATGGCTGCTCTCGACTTCGCCCTTCGATTTCGTGACCTCGCAATCTCAGGACATATTACAGAGGGGACAGAAGCATCTACCTATGTTGACTCGGAAGCGACTTTTATACCTCTTGTAGCGCTAGTGCCAATATCGTGAGTGAAATCAGTTACGCAATCAGTTATGCATGCATTCTTTACATGAAAGTTTTGATTGTTGACAAGCATTTTGACCTGAAAAAAAAAAAAAAAAAAAAAAAAAAAAAAAATGCCATCAGAGCTCCATATCGGTTTTGGACCTTCGCGACAGCATCATTTTTTGAAAGAAGCATTATTCAGGCAAGTGGAGGATATTTGCTCTATAATGCGAGGCATGTTTCCAATACTATTTAATACTCGCATTAATTCTAATGTACCTTTTTTTTTTTTTTTTTTTTTACAATATTCTAGTATGCAATAAGCGTCGCAATTGTACTTGGAAGTGGCAAATACTTGGAACGAGCATGGGGTTCACGCGAACTGCTAAAGTTTTTGAGCATTACAAGCATTGGCACTATGCTTGGAGTATACTTCACATGTCTATTTGAATTTGTTATCCAGGGCAGCGATGAAATACTGTAGGGAACCTCTTTTCTGGACTATTTGAACAATATTTCTAAAGCATCCAAGACAAAAAGAAAAAGAAAAAGAAAAAGAAAAAGAAAGCCTCTGACATCCACATGACGGGGTAATGGCTGGAATACTGTCTCCAAATAGGTACGACACTCAGGCATATGGATTAACAGGTGTTTTGGCGGGATTCTTAACTGCATTCAAGCAACTTGTTCCAGAACATGCTGTCACTCTTTGGGGTATACTTTCTATTCGTGTGAAGGTATTTTATTATTATTATTATTATTATTATTTTCATTTTCATTAACCAATTTTGGTATGATATTAACATTATCGTGATATATAATGAATTTATCAATTGATATGCTCTTGTATTGATTGGAATTAGACACTACCAATTCTGCTCATACTCTTTATGGTCATGGAAGGGTTTATCTCACGTAGTCATCTGCAGCTATTGATGGCCACCTTTGGCTTGTTTATTGCATGGATATATTGCCGTTTCTTCAGAATACAAGATGGCATTCGTGGTGACAGAAGCGAATCATTTTCTTTTGCATCATTTTTCCCCGAAATAATGCAGTATGTCTCGTTTCATTCTATGAGTGGATCCTATCAACCTGCTCTTCAAATCGTTCAACCATAATATCCTAATGCTTTTTTTTTTTTTTTTTTTTTTTTTTTGTTTGTTTGTTTGTTTGTTTTTTTTTTTTTTTTTTTTTTTTTTTACGTGTTAATCTACAGACCTCCTGTTAAGGTGCTCTCAGACGCGTGCTTTGGAATTCTAGCCAAGCTTCATATTTGTTCATCAAATGGTTACGGAGGAAGTTTCCATTATGACTTGGAGAATCCTCAAATGTCAGGGATGGGACATACATTCACACAACCAGGAAGTCTTCGCGCAGAAGCTGAGCGTCGAAGGTATATTTAAAAAAAAAAAAAAAAAAAGAAAAAAAAAGGTGGATTTACAATAACTTCTTTCTCTAACGCGATCAACTGCTATTTGTATAAAAAAAAATTTTTTTTTATAGAGCATTGGCATTGAAGGCGCTGGATATGAGGCTACATGCGGCGGCAGCTGCAGCGAACAGTCCGCCTTTCTCTGGATCAGCAAGGTCTGGAAGCGCTTCATCTACGGCACCGATATCATTACTTTCTCTATCCGCGGGACCCTTACCTACAGGCGCGGATGATGATGACGATGATGAAGTGCTGTTCAAGTCCACGGTAATAGATATGGACGAGTCCACAACAACATCTCTGCCGCTGTCTGGAACAGGACACTCCAATAATGTTGCGAGCACGAATGAAGTGAGGAATGAGAAGGAGAAGGCTTGAACATTAAGTTTGGGTGCTTTAGATTAGAACTTTTTTTATATATATCACCTTGCGATTATGAACATGAACATTGAATATAATACAGCACATTGCAAACACTAATTGATCGGTCGCTTACTAGCGGGTGAAAGTATAAAGAGATGTGTAATATCATGCTAAAAATGCTGTGTAGTGCAGTATCTATTCTGGCTTTGCCACGTGCGTTAAAATACATTCTTTTGCTGCTGGTTCAAAGGCTCAACAGATGACAAAAATTGTACATGTCTGTATTTTTGTCAGGCAAAGCAACATCTTGACTCCTTGGTTAAGGGTCTAGCTTGCCCTCCTCTCTTCATTGTTTTGCATTGAATTGCATTCATTCCATCCATCCATTGCATCATCTCTTCGTTCCTTTCCTACCTTGACCAACTGCTCTTTCTCTCTTTTTCTTTTTCCTTCAACTTTCTCCTTCCTTCTCTTCTTCTCCTCTCCCTCCGCTTTCTCCCTCTTTATTACCTTCACTATCAATTTGTAAACGTCCTTCACTTCCTTAGTACCCTATCATGTCCAGACGTGCGATTCGAGGTGGTTCCAACTCGACTTCACGCCAAGGAAGTCGCGAGAACTCTGATAATGAAACAGAACTTGAGCCCTATTCTACCCCAATGGCAAAGCGAAAACATCATTACAATCACTCAGACAGCCAATTCTCTATAGAACATAGAAGTAGAAACACTAGTTTAGAGTTACATAGTAGTAATAATAATAGAATACACAGCCATCAGCATCCTATTAGTGAAATAACAATAGAGCAAAATCATTTTCCATCCATCACAACCATAACCACGACAACAGCAACAACAGCAACGATAGCAGTAACAACAACAACAACAACAACGGCAATGTCTGCAACCAAAACCACCGCTCTAAGCAACACAAGATCATTGTCCACAGAGTCTACAGCATCTGATTTAGTGGACCAACTTGCTATCACAGCGTTAACAAGGGCTTCGATTGAACCGCACGGTATTTCTGTTAATCCTGCTGTTTTGACTGAAGATGGTCGAGAATTGCACCAATATCAACATCAACACCAACACCATGAAAAAGCTCCTTATTCAAAATGGAGCACCATTCTTCACCAGATCTCCTTTGTTATCACGGGCATCGTTTCAACGATTGCTGTTCAATGGTTAAACTATCAGGGAGCAGCCTGTATGTTTCCTTTATTTATTTGTCTATTAATTAATTTATTATTATTAATTTAAAAAAGTCGCTTTCAGTGCTGTTTTGGATAATTGAATTCCAAAAAAAAAGGTTTTTCTGATAATTTTTTTTTTTTTTTTTTTTTTTGAATAGCTGGTTCGTCCATGTTGAATGTCTTCTTCAACTATTTTGGTATGATGAGTGTTGGATTGGTCTATTATCTTCAAGCTTGGTATGCAGATAGGAAGCAGCGTAAACTCGCTGGTGGCAACACAAATGTTGAGTATGATGTTTTGACCGCCGATCTACACGAGATGACAGAATCACAAGCTGTATGTTGTTTTCTTTTTCTTTTTCTTTTTTTTTTTTTTTTTTTTTTTTTTTTTTGGACCGAATGCTTCTTTTGATTCCTGTTTTATGTTTTATGTCCCTGGATATTTGGGATCGCCCTTTTTTTTATTTTTTTTTATTTTTATTTTTTTTGCTAACTCTATTTGTTGTTTGTTACATTTTGTCAACTTTCTATTGGTCGTCCAACGCTTTTTTTTTTTTTGCATCAAAGTTTGCCGATCACTCTGGACTGAAGGAGCACATTGAACCCATCAACAAAAAAGCTAACCATTATATCACTGACCATGACCAGAAGATGAATAAGACTGATGGTTTTGAGATATCTAATGAATCAGCAACACTTCAAATCGAATCGCTGAATGACTATAGCGATGAAGAAGATGAGGGTGAGGATGAAGATGAAGATGATGAAAAGCTTGATAGTACGGACGAAGAGAAGCAACGACTTCATGCAACAGGTTCACAAAAGAAACAAAAGAAACAAAAGAAAAAGAAAAATCAATCTTCCCTTTCGGAATTTACTTCCTCCGGTGCTGCTGCTGCTGCTACTGAATCGAAAATCCAGAACAAATCTTGGACTCGACTACATTGGTCCGTGATCCAAGTCGCGGTAATGGATGTGATCGCCCATGGTCTGGTGACAGTTGGCTTTTTCTACGTTGGAAGCGGGGTAAGTTTATTTTCTTTGCCCTTTTTTTTTTTTTTTTTTTTTTTTTTCCTTACAAACGAATGAATATGTAATCATAACCTGTGTATTTTTTATTATTATTATTATTATCTTTTGTTTTTGTGTCTGTCATCAAGATGTACCAAATCATTTATAGTTCCATTGTGATTTGGTGTGCGATCTTGACGCGAATCTTTTTAAGTAGAAAACTTAACAACATCCAATGGTTGGCAATTGTGGGCGTTACTTTTGGACTGGCCATCAGTGCTGTGGGTACTGTTCAAGATGTATCACCTGATGGTCCTGTTCAGAGTTGTAAGTCACCTACCTCTCTTTCTTTTTTTTTTTTTTTTTTTTTTTTTTTTTTTTTGGTTTTATCTGTACATGCTTGCTTGCCTTCACATCCTATTCACGTTTAACTAAAACCATTCCAACTCTTTCCATTTTTTTTTTTTTTTTCCATCCAACAACAGGGTTCGAAAAATCATTTGGTGCATTGATCACACTTGGTGCAACCTTCTTGTCTGCATGTGTCTATGTGCTCTCGGATAAAATTCTCTCAACTTTCAAGCCCAAACCAATTCCAGAGAAAGTCTGCACCTTGGTCGGTAGTTATGCCTCGTTCCTGACATTTATTTATCTGTGCGTCTACACGATCCCTAACTGGCAAACAGAAGTTGTCGACATTGTCGAAACCCGTCATGGATCTTGGATCGGGATCATTATAGTCTATCCAATCGTCGCTCTCTCCTCCATGGTCCACTCACTCAATTACTACGTGCTCATCGCCAGAATCAACAACATTGCTGTTGGAATCATGCAGAGTCTCAGAGCTGTCTTGGTCTTTGTGATGAGCCACTATTTATTTTGTGGAGTCTCAGATACCCAGTGCTTTAACGAGTGGAAGTTCATCTCTGCAATTGTCGTCATTGGATGCGTTACTTTATTTAGCATCAATAGCCCGTCTTCGAATCCATCTGCTTCCGTCGATACCATGGACGAAAAAAGCCTCGCCCCAAAATCAACCGATCAGAATAATACTTCACTACCCCATCTGTCCTCAGCAAAAAGAAGACATGGCACCACGAGATCGTCATCATAATATGCACTACATCCTATTTCACAATAAAGAACAACACAAGAATGAACAAATATTCGCTTTTTTATTTTGTCTTATTGTACGCTTACTATTACAAGTGTTGTTTTGTTATATGGCCTTTTTTTTTTTTTTTTTTTTTTTTTTTTGTTTACACTGACGCATCAGCAGTGATGGTCTGTGAATGCTGTAATGCTAGATTATCAGATTCGCCGCGACGTAATGCCCCTTCACTTTCATGACTCTGGATGCTGCTCCGACTACTGTTGCTTCCGCTACCGCTCGCGATGTTGCTAGAACGGGGCTCGTCATCCATTTCCGAGACAACACCCAGCTCAGATACTCCAGAATGACTTGTTGCATTTCTGGCACCTAATTGCATTGGCGGGATCTGTGGCGGTGTCATTACAAGGGTTTTACCAAACACTTCCGTACCAGTACCCTGCACCCTACTTGGAGATGCTGCTACGGGGCTACCTGTACTACGGAGGCCACCTGCAGAATGTGTAGGGGGGAGAGGCGATAATGCTGAATTAGAGTTGGTCCTGCTGCGGTTGCGGTGTGGAATTGTGATGTTACGGACAAGGTTTTGGAACATGTGGCTCATACTCGTACTCGTAGGACTTGATGGCACATGGTGGATATGATGTTGAGTTGAAGGCGACGGCTGTCTAGGACTACTAGACGCTGGTGTGGATGATGATGAAGTTGCTGCAAAAGGAATCGGGGTCACACCAAAGTTCGAAACGAACATGGGTGGTGATGGGGCCAACAGAAAAGCAGCTGATGGTGATTGTTGGGTGATAGAGTCCATCGATGCTGCCTGAGCTGAGGATGATAATGATCCTGAAACTGCAATGTCCATAGGCGCTACTGTTGCAGAGGCAGAAGCCGAGTCTTGCTGCTGCTGCTGCTGCTGTTGTTGTTGTTGTTGTTGAGGTGATGGAGGAGTAGTAGAGGGCTGTACGACACCAACGTCTTCCGCTATTCCTGGTGTATCTACCTGCATGGTATTGATGTCCTGAGGAGGCTGGAATGTATGTGCTTGGACAGAAGGCGGTGTAGATACGGATGCCTCTTCTGTTGGTGTTGGCTGTGATTCATTAGCCTGCTGTGCTGCCGTCACAGATTCCGCCTCATTAATACGTTCTATAGAATCGTGCGCTTGCACTCCATTCTCAATGTCAGGAGTATCCGTGGCCACTAATATTATAAGAATAAGTCTAGTCAGTTTTATTTTTTTTTTTTTTTTTATTTTTTTTTTTTTTACAGGCAGGCAGCCAGATTCAGAAACAACCATTGCCTTATGATAACAAGTCCTACATCTCTTGCTGCTAGAGACTTACCTAGTGCCGAGGCTTCTTCTTCAATCGGATCATCAATTTCGACCGCATCATCCAGGTCAGCAAAAGTTCGACAGAGTGGACAAAGAAATCCTGGATGGTTGGAGATAAGCATAGGTCGAATGCATTTATAATGGTAGACATGGGAGCAAGGGGCAACAAAGAGTGCTTGGAAAGATGCGATACGGAAGAGGCAAATGCAGCAATCTGTTGAACTCTCGGCTTTAGCTGTTGTTAAGGTTCTAATAGCCTTTAGGGTATTCTCTCTATCGAGTTCAGAGTTTGGAGGCAGAGCATGTTAGATGGCTGACTCATGATGTGTTTAGGAAAAGGCCATGTGCACTCAAAAATAAAAAAGGAGATACGATTGCACCACCCAACCCATGACCCAAGCAAACTTAGAAAATGAGTCTGCCAGTTCATATGCAAGATGAAGTCATTTTCGTTTTGATCGCCCCTTTTCTTTTGCTCTTGGTATTTACCTGAAAGGATTGGCTTGCTGCTGCCATGACCGATTCAGTTCGAGCCTCATCTTGACGCATCGATAGATTTCTAATAAAAAAAAATAATAAAAAAAATCCATAATAAAGAACGTCAACTCATAAATGAGCAATAAAAAAATAAATAAAATAGAGCGACGATGACTGCAAAGCAACTTGAATTTCGCTCATGGATGTAAAGGCAGACGCAAAAAAAAAAAAAAAAAAAAAAAAAAGCAATTATCCAGTCTAGCCACCAACACTATCCTGTAAACACGCGCAACTAGCCCTCGTGCAATGGCCTCGTGTTGACTCCTGCACTCAAATATTTCGTATTCAATGTGCTCATCGATGCTGCACAGTGCGTGGTAATAAATATGCTTTGTCTTGTGACCCTTAAAGTTATTATTTGTACTCCCGTTGAATTTTTCTCCTCAACCATGCAACTATGCAACTCTGAATGGCCTTCCACGCTCGGTATAATATTCCGTATTGGAAAGTAAAAAATAAAAAAAAAAATAATAATAATAATAATAAAAAAGTCCACATTGTCGAGGAATTTCCATATCCTTGCTGAGGAGACACTCGTTGAAGCATTCTTTTTTGAATGCTTGATTATAGCTTTTTTTTAAAAAAAAAAAAAAAAAAAAAAAAAAATTAAAAAAGGCGGGTTTGTGTGACCATACCTTGTGTGCCTCCCTGATAATCCACTCCAAGCTGGATAACATCACCATCCTTGAGCAGTGTAGGCTTTGATTCGACTCCTGGAGGCGATAATCGAGCATGATTGAGGAAAGTACCAGAGGATGATTTGGTATCTCTGATGAAAAACTAATAATTTGAATAAATGTTTGTATTCATTATTAGCCATCGTGTTTATGCTTGAGTTTTACCAATAGTTGAGGATGTCATGCAAGGGAGGGAAAAAAAAAATGCACTATTTTTTTCCAAATTGCCATTCCGTACATTTTAACAAAAAAAAGAAAAAAAAAAAAAGACGCTCTGTTCACTCAGTTCCCAGATACTTCCTTGGGTTCACAAACACAAGAATACAAATCAAATCAAACCAAACCAAACCAGACCAAGTCAAACCAAGGAGGACGAACACAATCAGGTTCCCCTGATTGGCAATACCCTGTAGGCCTTGTGTTTTGGCCCCCTGTGAATTCGGTGAGCTATGACCAAGACGAACCGAGGACAAGACAAGGAGAGAGGGAAGAAATACACAGCTTTACAATGCCAGACGCCCAGAATTTTTTAATGCTCTCATGACCCTTTCTGAACGAGGAAAAGCCAAATTAAGCTTTTTCTGTGTACTCTGCCATCGCATGAACAAAAAGAGGAAAGCCCTATTTCTTCCCCACAATGTATAAACACTTGGAAAAAAAAATAAAAAAAATAAAAAGTAAAAACTCTTCACTCAGTCACTTCTCCCGTCCAGTGATAAAAAAAATAAAAAATAAAAAATAAAATAAAATAAAATAAAATAAAATTGGAGAAAGATGCTGAACAGGGTTGTTATTTCCTATTTGCTTTACTGGCTGTCGGTTTACCCATTCTTACCATCTTTGTTGGTATATGAAAGAGTTCCCTGTTATTGTTTCTTATCCATGACTGTCTGATAAATGCGGTCATGTGCATAATGATTGCAATCAAATCGAGCCCGGACCCATGGTGCACCCAAATTCAATCAAAGCATAAAAAGCATAAAAAAAAAAATAAAAAAAAAGGCACCAACCAAAACCAAAGACTGCCCAACAATGACAAAAGGAAAGAAAACCCCGCCTCCTTTGGTCCACATTGGAAAAAGAAAATAAGAAAATAAAAAAAAAAAAAAAAAAAAAAAAAGTAATAAGCAGGCTCATTATTTTTACAAGTAAGATTAGGTATGATCATCCCCATACTGGATAAGCCTATACTGCACTTGGTCAGAGAGGCAAACCAGGCCTTTTTATGCATTAATATCTTGTTAATTAAACTTGTTGTTCCAATTACCTTTCCATTCTCTGTAAAGATTTCTGCATGGCCACGCGAAACGACTTTGGACTTGAAGGTGACTCTGTTGGGCAAAGATTGTTTGTCGGTGAAGCGGCCGATTTTGAGGACAAAGCCTTCGGGCACATCCTTGTCTACAACATCAAAGTGGAGTGACCGTGGAGCGTCCAAGTGGGGGACAATTCGGATGTGGGGAACAGTTGTTGCTGTGGTTGTTGTGGAGACAGCAGTTCCGGTGGCAGAGGCGGAAGTCGAAGCGATGGCCTGGTGTGCATGGGTACTATTGGTAGGAGAAATGCTCATGCTGTGGGACAATGAGAGTGCAAAGGGAATGAGAAAAGGCAGTTTTGCAAGAGATTATAAAAAAAGGAAAGGGAAAGGGAAAGGGAAAGAGGGAAAGGGAAAGGGAAAGAGGGAAAAAGGAAAAGAAATAAAAGAAAAGGAAAAAAAAAAAAAAAAAAAAAAAAAAAAATGGTTTTCTGTGTTTGTATCAAAATGTTTATTTGATTGGTTGAAGGAATTGGAATATCGTATAGGTTTTTACTTTGCAAAGGTTTTCGAATGGAGATGCACAGGATGAAGAGAATGAGAATATTCAGGATGTATACAGAAATTAAAAGGAAGAGAAAAGAGAGAAAGAAAGAAAAAGTAAAAGTCCAAAGGAAAAAGAAGAAAAGAGAAAGAAAAATAAAAAATAAAAATAAAAATAAAAATAAAAATAAAAATAAAAGTTATATACGTTATATACTTATTTGTTGGGCACAGCATAGAATACATTCATTCAATGCTCTTTTTGCTCTCTCTCGTGCCTTGCTCTCTCTCTCTCTCTGCCCTTGATGATCTCATGTTGTCCAAAGATGAAATAAGAAAAAAGAAAAAGACTTGCTTTGCTTTGCTTTGCCTTGCTTTGCTTTGCCTTGCTTTGCTTTGCCTTGCTTTGCTTTACTTGCTTTGCTTTACTTGCTTGATTGCTTCATGATCCACAATGGATTTACAAGGTCCGAATACACTTTTATAATTCCTCTACATTTAACCCTTTTTCATCTTGCCACCGTCGGCTTCTCCATTTTCAGGGTTTCTGTCTCATCCGAGCTTTGATCATCAATCTGTGCCTTTTGAAAGCATTAAACCTTTTTCTTTTTCATCCATCCATGTTCGGCCCGATACTTTGGCATGTCAACACCAAAAAAAGGGTTATTATTTTTTTTTTTCCTTCGCTTGTTCTTCCATGCAAAACATTTTCTTTCTTTTATGCCTGTCATATCATCCATCCTCTTTATTTTTTTTTATTTTTTTACTTTATTTTTTTCCGGTCTTACTGTCTCGCTCTCGCTCTCGTTCTTGCTCTCCCGCTCACTTTTTTGCTCATCCCCATCCCTCCTTTCTCTCTTATACCAGGTTGGCACTCCTTTTGGGTCAATGGGTTTTAGGAAATTTAAAAAATAAAAAAGGAGAAAGAACCCCTTTTCTTCGGTTGAGCTCAGCATCATCCCTTCTTAATTTTAATTATCACTTCTGTATACAAATATATATATACATATATATCCTATACTTTTAATGTTTATAAACATATAAAAAAAAACATTGGCCCTGATTTCATCATTGTCATGACAACACTCTCATTAGGATAGGAACAAAGAAACAACATTACTGCAACAGCAGCAACAGCAGCAACAGCAAATAAACATATACTAAGGAAAGGAACTCGTTAGGTCGACTCAAACCAAAATTAAATTTCATAAACTTACTAGACTAGACTTTGGTCCAATTACTACATTAAAAAAAAAAAAAAAAAAAAAAAGAATTTATAAATGTACATGTATACCAATTATATAATACACACTCCAATAGATTGAACGTGAGTTCACTGACATCAGACCATCAGACTTTAATTGACTCGGATGCTGGCAACCAACCTTCCTTCTACAGATCGGAGGCAATGTACAACAAGCCCTAATATGCACACAACTGTAATCGTCCTTGATCTCCACCTTTGTGGAATAGAAAATGAAAAGTGCAGATCCACCCAAACCACTTTTCTTAAATACTAATGCAAAAGTGCTTTGTAGCATAGCCGAATCGATGTGGTCCCACAAACATTTGCTTTTGGTTCAACCCACCCACAGTATAATTTTTAATACAATACAATTGTCATCTTAACAGCCTCTCATTGCTCGCGTGATAACTCGTTCCTATCGAGCGACTTTCATCTTCCTCATCATCCTCTCTCACTCTCATCATTCCTTCTCTACTGGCATCAACTTGTTACTCCAGCGGACACTTGTCTCAATAACAGTCAATATACCCCACCTCACTTACTGTCTCGATCACTCTGCCAGATACATATTACTTCTAAATACTCCCCGCCCTTTCAAAACATCCAAATTCAACTCTCTTTGGCTGGAACTTCTTTTTTTTTTAAAAAAAAAAAAAAAAAAAAAAATAACAATGAGTTCCACAAGGGGCGCATACAAGTCCTTGACTCAAGAGCAATCACAGGCACACACCAGCCAATCATTCCCCCTTCACGACCGTCCTCACCTCTCCACAACTCTGGAAATCGATTCCTCTGAGCTTTATAGTCACGATGACGATGAATACAAAGGGTTCCAAGTGACCATTTCAAGACAACATCATCGCGATAATGTTAATGATAACGATAACGATGACGATGACGATGATGATGATGAAGACGTGGATGAAGAACACATGAACGATGTTGCACCACTAGCCAATTCAAAACACTTTGACTTTGAAAAATCAAGGTTGCAACGTCCTTCACGTGCCTCACACCCCTGCAAGATCCTCGCAACGGTTTTCGGAACAGCCATGGTCGTCTCACTTGCATTTGCACTTCTGTCACTCCTTCATCTTGATGACACCACCCTGGACCAAAAGGACAGTACTGATAATAATAATAATACCACAGTACCCGATAATAGGATCCTAAAGCCTCCTCCCGGCATCAGCATCGATGACTTTAGTCTATCTCAATTCCATTTACCGCCTTGGGACTGGGACATCAACACCTTTTTACCAATCAACATTACAAATGGCTTAAAGTTCACTCAGATTCGGTGGAAGGATGGAAAACAATATCTGGCTGTGGACTGTCCCGGTCAGGGTGACTATCGCTACCGTTTTCCATCCTTTATGAAGGACGAGTTTCGGAACCACCCAACGATGAGCCAGGGGATTGATGATCTATTGCCTATCGGGGATGAACCCTATGTATTTGTCCTGTGTCCGCCCGGAGTCAATAACGCCAACGTAGTCTTTCGTGAGTTTGATGCTACGGACACAAACAATAATCCAGACGCCCCACCCCCTATTGCAGGAACCATGGAGACCCCGCAGCCTCTATTGGATGATGTCGTGATGATTTTGGTGGATGCGATCTCGAGAGCAAAGTTCACGATTGAAATGAAGGCCGTGATGGAGACTTTGACACAGATTAATTCTACAGCAACCTCAGAAGATGAAGGGCACCGGATCTTTGACTTTGAACATTACAATGTCCTTGGACAGAACTCACCTCCTAACAAAGCTTTTATTTACTCTGGACAGTCCATCGAAAATATGAGACATGGACCCAAACATTGGCTATGGGATGTCTTTGAGGAACAAGGATTCCGAACAGCACACACAGATGGAGAATGTGGAGGTGAGCAAGGGATTCATGATTACACAAGCGGCGCAATCTCATTCGAATATTCACATCTCAATCGGCGCATTCCTGCCCAATACCAAATGCCCCAGCCTGTGTGGTGTGAAAACCATGATATGCATGTTGTATCTCAAATCTGGGGACAAAGCTGCAAATTACCTGAAACCGTCAATTATGACACAGCTTTGATGGGCGGGATGAGGTGGAATACCCCTTATTGTGCAGGCGAAAAGGCCATTCACGAGCATATTATGGAAAATCTGGAAGGCTGGCTGACGAGTACAAAGGGACAGCGACGATTCGCAACCTACTCCTTCATGGATACTCATTCTCCTGTGAGTATTCATGCTGAATGATATTTTCGACACGGTATAAAGTAAATCTCGAGAAATGACTGATACTAACGCACCGTTTTTTTTTTTTTTTTTGAATCAACTCGTACTTGATAGGATCATCATCACATATCGTTTGATAAACGACTGGCTCTTTTTATTAAAAGCTTACTTGTTGGTCATGATGGACAACCACCACTGTTGACTCCTAAGAGGTAAGGACTAACTAATTTTGTAATCTCTATTAACGATTCAACAAAGTCTTTAACATTTTCTCTTTAAACTCTTTATTTTATTCTGCATTTAGCGCACTCGTCATCATGGCAGACCACGGATTACATTATGGTCGCGAGACTTATACATTTCCGGGATTTATTCATCACAAGATCCCACCATTGTATATAGCACTACCTCGCCAACTACTCTCTAGTCGACCAGACTTTGTTCAGGCCTTGGAGCAGAATCAAAACCGCATATTATCTCACTTGGACCTCCATCAGACCTTCCTTCATTTGGCTTATGGAGACATGCCTATTTCTGCTTCTGATGGAGGCTATACATCATACATGACAAAGCTCATCGCCGATGGCACCTTCCGTCAGCAGTTCCACCCCGGAGCCCCAAATCAGACGTCGTATGCACAAGAATATGGTCGATCCCTCCTCCTTCCTATTGAAGAAGATCGAACTTGCAGTTCTGCGGGTATACCCAATGATTTCTGTGCCTTTCAACCTTTTTTGGAGCTTGACCCTCGTAAGGAGATGGATGCAACATTCTTGCGTGGGAGTTTGCTCTTACTGGCGAAGCGAATGAATGAGCTGATCCAAATCCATCGCGTGGATGATGTGTGCCAGACAACCAGTTTGGTCTTGCAACCCCTCTTGGTTGTCCCTTCAGTAAGTTCTACGTTTGATGATATTGGGACACAGGATTTAGTGATGGAATCGGCCTATGCTTCTGCAATAACAAATCGAGTTTCTCGACAACAGCAGCAACAACCACAGAGCAATTCACGTGTATTTTATTTTATGGTGCGAGATCGACACCGTCCCAACCGAAAGTACTCGATCACCATGCGGGAAGATGAGGTCGTGATGGAGAAAGGAGATAGTATAAGGATCCAACAGATGAGCGCCTACGCAGCTGAATGGCGCCCTTGTGCAAGGCGGATTGTAGCGGGCGGTCGAGCTGTTGGCAAGTGGCAGGATATTATCAAACATTTTTGTGTTTGTTAAGGACATTGAGAAAATAATAAAAATAATATATAATAATATATAATAATAATAATAATAATAATAATAATAATAATAATAATAATATATAGTAATATATAATAATAATAATAATAATAATAATAATAATAATAATAATAATAACCCAATTATATTTTAGTAGTGGACAAAGTCATTCAAAAAAATAAAATAAAATAATCTATGATATGAATATCTATGAAATTCATCAACAAATTATGTGTTGACGGACGAATACGAATACGGGCTCTGCTGATAATGCTGTTGCTGCTGTTGTATTAGATGTGTAGAAGCCTGCGTTTGCGCCTGTGAGGGATAGGATGGCTGCGGGGGCCGATGGGGTGTCAATAGCGTCTGGTAATGTTCTTGTAGTTGTGACGGGATTTGTGCATACGAAGGATATTGCGCATATTGCTGAGTAGCATGCAACGGCGGGTATTGGTGGGGGTGCGGTACCTGCATCATTTGAAACCCACTTTGGATACCCATTGGCAATGCTGATGATACAACGGCTGTGGAAGGCCCTTGTGAGTGTTGCAGCATTTGCTGCTGATGGCCTTGATGAGCAGGAAGGTGAGCAAAGGAAGAAGGAGGCGGGCTATTATGAAGAGTACCAGCATTCGCTTGGGACATGCTTGGACTCACAGCATACATCCAAATCCTAGTCTTATAGATCTTGAAGAGATCACGAACAAGCTCACGAAAGTCAATCCTTCTTTCTGCGATAAAATAGAAGGTAAGTTTGCGACGATCCCTATCAAGATTATTCCATGGTTTTGATGAGTACAACTAAATACTATCTTTTTTTTTTTCTTTTTTTTTTTAAAAAAAAAAATAAAAATAAAAAAAAAAAAGAACTAAAGGTAACATACCATTGATATTCCGCATCAACTACCTCCATTGGAAGTCTTTTTTGTCGAACTTTACTCTGACACACCATCATGGCTTTAATCTCGTCATGGTTCTTGTTCGTCAGTTGGGATATTTCGGATGGCTGAGCAAGTCTGAATATGCGCTTTGGATGGATTTCCTTCAGAGTACGTTGCGCAGTGCTATTGCTACTGCCTCCATTCCCTCCAAGGCCGGAGCCGACGCCATCCTGCTGAGCTTGTATAGCAGCCATTTCCGCCTGCTGTGTCTGCATCGCTTGAATCTGTTGAGGCGTAATCATATCATTTGTGATCTTCCCAAGGTCCTTGCCACGGTCTGCTTCTACGATCACTAAATCGCCCTTCTTTAGAGATACCCCACTGTTCTCAGGAATGTAGAATAGGTCGCTCCTACCAGCTTTAAACTCTACTAGATAAAGTGAACCGCAATGCGATAGCTGACTGAGTGTAAGCCCCTTGCCAAGTTCCTTTGTGCTAAGGCCTTGCGCTTGGCTCTCGTCCTCTTCATGAGGATCTTCATTCAGACTCCAACTATTATTTGGGTCAACAACATCACCTAAATGGAATGCTTCCATAGCCGACGTCAAATCAAACGTAGTAGGAGTCGGTCGGACATAGATACCACCAAAACCTGCAACAGAGTGTCGTCGCTGGGCCTGCTGTGCAAAGCCATTTCCTAGAGGATGACTGATACAGAGGGTAAAGAGAATTAGGGAATAAAAGCCTAAAAGTCGTCAGAGTTCAAAATCTAAATAGAGGGCACATTCTAACGATATATCCCCGGAAATGATGGATTTCAAGTAATGGTGGAGAAATCTTCAGACAACACAACTTCTCTTATCGCACTTATTCGCATACCGATTGTAGCTTCCTATGTTTGAAGAGTTCCCAGCATTCATGCCATCCAAAAAGCTATCATACGTTTGAAAATCAGAAGAGGGTGCAAGTGAAAAGCGTCGGGGTATGGGTTGCCGCTCCATGTGATGCTCTCTCCTGACTGGCGAAGTTAATGGTTGAAAAGGACAAGAAGATTCCCAGATTTGTGTGTTGTAACTTGAGGCTGAGGTCATGGCACGTCGATGGCTCGTCGGGGGAGAACCCGAAACTGTGGAGTTAGGCCAAGCAGACAATCCTCCAGAGAGCTTACGATGCAAGGGCGGTTTATCATCATCTCTCGTCAATCCTGCCGTTGCAAATGATCCATCACTCAGATCAAATGCATTTTGTGTGCTTCGACCAGAAAACATTGGATTTGAAAGTGTAGGGAAAGCATTCGAACCTAGAGTCGCAGATGTGGAAAAACTCCTAGTTCGGCTGATGCGTGGTTCAAGAGGCTCCTCTGTCTCCTCTTCCATGGTGGGCAAGGGTGGTCTGTATCTCAATACATCCTCATCTTCCTGATCCAGTGTAAGGTTATTTGAAGAAAGTCCAAATGTAGTCGAAAAGCTAGTATCAGAAAAAGACAAGCTCCGAGCCGTCCTACCACTATTGGGCCCTATAGCGTCGAGACGACCACTGCTGCTGGCCTTAGTAGATGTCTGGCTGTTTACGTTTTTTATTGGATTCCAGAAATATGGCCTCCGACTCAAAGATGATTCTAACCCGATACTGCCCTGTTTTAGGCCAGTACTAGTCACTGTAGCTTCACGTCCAAGTCCAGTGAGCGATTGACTTAATCCGACGTCATCATTGTCCAAAAGAGAAGTTGCTGCATCGAGATGTACATTAGAAGGCGTTCCGGTGCTAAAGCTTTTGAAGTGCAGAGGCTGCTGTTCGGATTCTTTGGCAGGTGAGTCTTCATCAAAAGGCGATAGTCCATTTCCTGCAATAAACCTATCGATATGACTGGTGCTTGGCGCCATTAATGACGACAACGGTCCTGTATTTTGGTTCTGGTCAGCCAAATTGTGACGAGATGTTAGACTATGCCGTGTTGAGCCGCCTGGAGAGAAGCTTGATAGAGCAGACGAGACTGGGGACGACTCGTTGCCAATACCTGTAGAAACTGATGAAGCAGTCGAGTCTGCAAATTCAGTAATGTCATTATTGACTGTAGAAGTTACAGTAGCTATTGTTCTCGTGCTGTTTCCTTCAACCGTCGTAAGGTCGCTATCTTGCAGACCCCGGTTGCGCTCCCTTTCCTCTGGAGGAGACAGTAATGGTCGTCTGGGTGGACTACCGACGATTTTCCAACTCTCATCTGCAGTCAGAGGCTTTTGGTTTTGGATAGGGCGGGGTGAGACAATAGGTGGAGTCACCATTCCCGACTGCTTGTTATCCATCAGTGTGAGAGTCAAGGACTGCGTAGCAAATATAGAGATTTAACGACGCGTCAAAGAATGGACGCTGTTGCTTGGGTTGGGCCGGCACAACCTTTATTTGGCGCCTACTTTTGACCTTTTATTGGTCTTATTGTTCCTATTATTATTATTCTCGTTGATAAAAATGAGATGGCCTTAAGGTAGAGTAGAGTAATGAACTGAATGACTTGGATAGGAATAGAGAGAGGGGAAGAGAGAATGAGAATGAGAATGAGAAAGAGAAAGAGAAAAAAAAAAAAAAAAAATAGTGAAGTAGGCTGAGACGAAGGAGAGAGGCAAGAAGGAGATGAAAAAAGAGAAATGAAGAGGGATGAGTAACAACCTAGACAAGATGATAGAAAAGAAATAAAAGAGCAAGGACCTTCTGCACTGGGGATTGTGTGGAGCAACAAGTGAGCAAATGAGCGAAATTGAGGGCAAAGTCCAAGATGACTATGTTAGACAAGAACTTTAGATTATATCAAAGGTTTAGAGGATTAAGACAAAAAAAAGGCTTTGACCCCCCCTATCACACTTTGAGAGGAATTACGCTAATGAGTAATAAAATAATGCATCTTCTTTGCTTGGTCCATTTATCGGTGACCAAAGCTCTGTTATAGAATGCTGATTGTAGCCAATTATGACATAAAGCAGCATTAACCTTGTCGCTATTTCACTTTTTTTATCTCATGACTTGGGTAAAAAAAAAGTTATCTATTTTTTTTGGGAGTTCATTATGTAGAACGCTCTATGGCCAGGCTTCCATCGGCATCAAATCTTCATCCATCACTGGTTCATCTAATTGGATTTTCACGCGTGGCGGAAGTGGAGCCAAGCCCGCTTCCCTCGCAAAGCTTCTATGGTACGGCTTGTTGGTATAAAGAATCTCGTATGCATTAGGCGGTGGCCGAGGAGGGGGAATTGGAGGCTGTGAAAGTGAGATTGCATCCATAACTCCAAGATCGTTGCCATTTCTATTGAGGTGGCGAGTCGAAGCTATTTGTGTATCTACTGCCGGAAGTTCATCATTCGGGCGAATATCCATTGTCGCTTCTTCTGTAGCTGCCAATGGGTACGCCGACGAAGGGCGGTGTGGTTCTTGCAGAGCATCAGAGGCAATTCGGGGTCGTGGAATGGTGCCATTAGCTCCAGTTGTTCCCGTAGCGCCATCAAAGCTTGAGCGCCCAACAACATCCAGGGAATCTCTGGGTATCGCCATCGTCTCTGTCCACGACGAGGCCATTTTCGGCATTATTACTTTTCCTGTAGTTGGCGCTGACCCTAGACTATCCAGTCGTTCCCACATGGAGCCTTCGAACTTCATATCAAACAGACCAAGAATAAATCGACGGACAGGAAGCCTGAAATGATAATGGCCAAGTAATTCAATTACTGCCATGTACAAAGGAAGGCTCCCGAAATACGTTGGGTGCTCAGTCTTAATTTTGGCCAGTTTCTTAGAGGCACCACCTGTAAGAATATCGTTCCCAAGTTCACCAGTACATCGCAAAATTTCCTTCTCCACAACATCCCCTTCAATGGCCAGAGGTATCAAAACTTTGGGAACAACTTCCCGGTAATGATCCCAGCGAGGAACCTAAAGCACCAGAATAAGACGACAGTTGAAGCATCAAGATCTACAAATCCATCAAACAAACGGCTCTTTATCCAAATGCAGGAAATGACTAACCTCCAGAAATCGATCCAAATCCTTGGGCAAGCACAAACCTCGTGGCATTCGATCACGATGCATAATGCCTTGCCAGCCGTAATCTTCAAGGATTTCAATACCCTGTGTTGTTTTGCACATCAGACCTAATACATAGAAACATGTCCTGTGAAGAACCAAATATATGCTGTCAGGTCTTCCGCAAATATAGTACGCATGATATCCAATTGATGTATTTGCAGGCCCCATACCCCTTCAAAGATAATACTTTGGAACGCTCTGCCATTCCAACAATGTACTTGATTAGATCTTCTTCTTCTAAAAAAGGCAGGCCCCTGGTTGTTGATCCAATGTTACCCTAAAACCAACAAAATTATTATGGGTCATCACAACTCGCTCAGACTAGCTATTGAAGCACACATCGTAAATCCATCACCAAAACCAATCAACTTTCAGTTCAATATGTACCACAGCCCAAAGAATCGACTTGAGTTCGCTGATGATGGTTGAGTCTTTAAACTCAGCACAGTGCTCTCGGATAAAGCGAGCGTAGACAGCAAAGTGACCTCGCTTCCTCAATAGCTCGCATCCTTCGTCAGTTCTTGTCAACTCGCCATAGAAATGCGGCGTAATAACCTGTTTAGCGTGACTAATACACAATACGAAGAATCTTTAGAATTGACATTGCTCAGTTAGAAGGAAACTATCCACCAAATAAAATACAGCTCACACATACGTAATTTGAAGTTCGGCTTCATTTTCAAATCGACCATCTTCAGAAAAGGGATTAAACCGCTGAATCTCCATCGCTCTAGCAAGTTTGACCTCAGTTTGGATCATATACTGCCTGTTTGCAAACTTTTGTACAGAAATAATAAAATGAAAAATAAAAATAAAATAAAATGAAAAAAATAAAAAATAAAAAATAAAAATAAAAATAAAAAAAAATAAAAATAAAAATAAAAAAAAAAAAAAAGCCATGAAGTTAAAGTATATAAAAATAAAAAATAAAAATGACATGAGCTTTAGAACTAGCTAGCTTACCATAAACCAGTCGTCCATTTGTCCCTCGATATATGACATATCATTCAAGTAACGAAATCCTTTGGATGTGGATAGGAACCTTAGCAATAAAGGGTTACCGGCCTCACCCAGATGGTCAAGGTTTGGTCGAAGTCGAATGAGAAGATCCAGGTTTTTCCGTTGAGCACAGGCTTCGTCCAACACTTTTACTGCCATATAACATACTTCTAAAGAAGGGTCGCAGAGCTGTGCCATCGGATTGAATTAAAGAGTGAAAAAATGTAAAAACCAGTAGTCCACGGACGCACAACAGTTTTATACAATTACAGTTGCAATGCTGTTTGTTACCTGTGTACACAATAGCCGGATTCCCCAGTCAGTGAACTCATTCTTGTCATTTTTAATCACCGTCCCAAGATGCTGGGTTGCATATAACCGGATATGCTTGTACCCTGAGGTCATAATTTTCGATAAAATCACGCGCGGATGCCCATCCCTAATAGCGTACAGAACGGCGCATTAATGGTTACCAAAATTACAATTACATAAGCATTCACGACGCCGATACATTTTGGCAATATTACATGCTATAATCCATTGATGTGATAATTCGCTTAACTATATCATCGCGGCTCCTTAGTTCGCTCAATCGATAGTAAAGATTGAATATTTTAAATTTTTCCAGTAGCCTTGATATTGAAACGAAGGTGTCAGTAATTTTTTTTTTTTTTTTTTTTTTAACAGCTTACAAACAAAGAGAAGAGCTACTGTGTTACCATGATCCACTACGGGATTTACAGAGAGTGCCTAGCATTTCAAAGTACCCTGACGATATTGTTGTTTCCATTTTTTCTCTTGAAAATATGTCCTCTGATCCTGGATGGCCTTGCATCTGCAGCAAGGAAATTTCAAAGACGGTTAGTTTGTCCAAGTTGATGGCTGATATACCGCAATTATTTCAAAACATGATAGAGCAAATCCTATATACCGGATCCAGTTGAGCAAGTCCATCCGCGATCAGTCTCAATATTTTGTTTTGAGCAAGGTATTTTGCTCCCTCGGTACTGTTTGCAAGTGTCTCGAAAAGCGCGCATCCTATTTTGGTGTATTTTTGAAGATCCTGCCACAGATATCATCCCATAATTATTAGTAAAGGGGTAGCTAAGTTCAGAAAAGCTGATAAGAGCAAAGTATAGACAGAAAATACCTCAAAATCAGGCTGACTCTGGTTGGTATGGTCTAGGGGTCTATAGAAAGCAAGCAAACGCTTTATGAACTTTGTGTTACGCGTCGCCTCATCTAATCGTCGAGGATTAAGCATGGGACCCTGAATAACCTCCAATATCAAATCCAACTGCCATTTAGAAGCATCCTTCGTGGCCAACACCTATAGCAAGGAAGAAAAAAAAAAAAAAAAAAAAAAAAAAAAAAAGCTTAGATACAGCCTCTAGAAAATAAAAAAAATAAAAGATATTATATTTCGTGCACCATAATACCTGCGTCTCATTCAGCATCGATCGGAAATTAGCGTCATCTAATTGATATCCTATTCTTAGCTTGATTCTGTCTATATTCTTTCGCCCGCGGCCATCATCCATTCTAGGATTGTAATTATCAAAAGAGTATTAGTTGGAAATCTCGAATGCGATCAAGCGCCTAAATGACTCAATAGCGCTTCTTACTCAAATATACATACTTCTCCGCAGCGATACCTCTCGACGTCCGGCTGAGAGCATCAATGAACCGGAAAGCACTGGCTGCGATATGGCGAAGAACAGGGTCATCAAAGTTTGTCGCGACTTGAAATAACGAAGGCAACGTCTGGATGTGGATACTCTTATCAGGTGGCAGGATCTTGTATGCGAGCTGCATAAGCTCAGGTATCAGCAGAGCAGCTTTCCTTAATATTTTTTTAGCCTCCAAATCTTCACACTTGATATTCCCACTATTCTCTACAATGAGAGCGGTCAACATCTACAGAGGGGCGCAAGTTAAAAAGCTATTTTGAGTATTGCCCTATATTTATCGATTTGTTTTTTACTGCGAAATTCTGCCAAGACAAACCTCAATCAATCCTGCGTCAATGAAGACTGTAAGCACAATACTTTGATGATGATCTACGAGCCCAAGAGGCTGCAGGTTCGACTCCCAGTAGCTATCAAGATCATCTTGTGTAGGTTTAACTGTAAAGAAAACCGTGTCAATATTAAATCTTCAACTCGCTATGTCAAACCAATAATGCTTACCATGCTTCCCATCTAAAAACTCCTTGAGCCAAATTGGAATTCGTATGCGGAATATCTCGTAAAACATATTCAATAGCACTTTCTGTAAGGAATCAAAATAGCATATAGAGATCAGCGTTGAGGAAGACAGCTTGGTTTCAATAAAGTAGCTGTTGCAACTCCTCCTACTCTGTTTTCCTGTATTGGAAGCTTAATAGACTGAACCAATGATCGGATCGCACGCTTATCGTTTGCACAAAGATCAAATAACCCAGCCCAAGACCTAATCATCGACGTGACAATACGCCCCGAGGCTTTCACACGCTCCATATAAGACGGTCCTTGAGAATATATGTCAGTGAAAACCGACATCACCATCTAATGTGGTAAAGAAAATCCCGAGCTGTAAAAACACGCTGTCGTACCCAATAAAATTAGCAGGAACTAGAGCCAGAATCTCATCGTAAACCTACTTCTGAATCAAGACCCTGTCGCAGATAAATTCGAGTGTCAGGACTCTCCAACATATACAAAAATACTTTGAGCAAACCATCGGACAAATCCTGGAGATTTTCTGATAACGCGACCAGGATAGGCCTGAAGCCTCCACAGCGCGCGACAGGTTTTGGATCAGACATAACTATTATCCAGAAAGAACAGCCATCAGTAACAGTATACTGTCTCATTCTCTGCAAATCAAATAGATAATAAAGGAGATAGTTTATATCACATAAAACAATCATACCCATTTCACCAAGGGTTTCCAGACAAGCGTTCCTTAGCTTCTCATCACTCTGCTCCGCTATAGCAATGACTGCCCTCACAATACCATCCGATAGGTGCTGCATGCCTTCCTTGGTCGTCACAAAGCACCTTACGAGCTTGAGTGCCTCTATTCTCTCCGACTCGACACGATGGTCTGCCATGAGTGACCTTAAGTGTATCAAGGTGCGGTGCAAAACATAGTAGGGCAAATGTTCAGTAATATGTGCATTTATTGAGGCCTAATTCGATATGACGGAGAATCATATAATGCATCTCAATACCTGATGATGAAAATATCCAATTTTTGAGTCGTTAAAACCTGCCCGAGTGGCTCTGATCCTGAAAGAAGTCGAAGGCATCTGTATGCATTCATACGTATTTCTCTGACAGTGCTCGCTAAACAAAATCGAAGACTAAGACAAAGTAAGGAGCGATTGCGAAAACCTAACACCATCAAAGCATCGATCAGTCCTAAATTATGGCACTTACCACGATACTAGTTCCTGTATTGGGTATCCTGGATGAACCTGTTGGTTCTGCTTCAATATGTTGGCTAAATTTGAGAGCTGCTCAAGCCGAATGGATGGTGAATCCAGAAGACTTCGAAGCGAGCCCACAATGTCTGATACAGCGGAGTGTATGCTTTGTCGATCTATACAGGAGAAAAGAAATCAAGTCAGAATGACTATTGCTGCAAAGTTACAAGTATGTTAATGACATCGATAATAATGTCGACAGTACCATCTTCATTATCAGCATAGTCACTGGTCGAAAAAGAGTTTGAATGGCTTCTCCCCGTTACTACAGGAATAGTAGTTTGCGAGTCCTTCAAGTCTTGATCTGGAAGATAACCTAGGAAAGAACAGAGAAAATCAGTTTTATGAGATGAGGGCTCTTTATAAAAATCAGATCTTCAATGCTTATTCATCAAAGCCGCACGCGATTACCAAATGACGGGGGGTCAAATGCTCTCTGTTTATAGTAGTCCAATTGTAAGTTGATTTCTGCTATCCTCGCCATCGTTGCCTGCAACTCTTGCTCGACCTGATTCCTTAATTTGTTATTCCCTTGGCTGCCTACACCGTTGCTACGATACACCTGAAAGGTTTTTCAGATTGTGATGGATTAGTGCCGCTAGATTAGTGCTCCCTCTAATTATATTTTAATGCAAGTCTTTTATACTGGATTGTCCTTTAAATATTGTCGAGCTACCTCTAACAAACTTTCAGCCGATTCCTGTAGTCATTTTAATCAAGACATGACAGTCAGTTAACCATCTATAGTGATGCCGAAGACAAAATCACAGTACAACAATATACAATAATATACCTTAGCCTTTGTCTCCACTTGTAGCTGATGGTATAATTCATCCATCTAAAATGAATTCAAAGTTCCCGAGATGTAGATATTGTGAGAAGTGTAATCAGCCAAAGCCAATTGCTATTGCACACTACCCTTACCAAAATGGTTGCATACCTTCGTTTCTAAGTCATCTTCTTCTTCCTACTCGAAGAATAATACAGGGAAAAATGAAAGGTAATTGTGAGTCTATTTGTATGGCTCCTCGAACATAAGTTAGCACTTGCCTCTTTATAGCATTTTTTGTTTAGTACTTGGTCATGATCACGGCTCTCGTCCAATTCTTGGTCAAAGTTATCAGTCGTGTCTAGGTCATCAGAATCCTGCATGTCACCTTCATCTTCCATGCCTTCTAGTCCGCCCTCTATGTCATCACCCTGCGATGTCGTCCAAGATGCAGGCCCTTCCGCCGTTGGAAGTATGGATGGCGAGGTTTCTGACGCCAGCTCCGTAGAGGAGTCCAACATAAACGATGTCCTACGGTCGCTCATCTTAGGATGAACGGACTTTATAATAGCCAAGGTGTTAGAGGCACTAAGAGGCCACAATGACCAAATGCGCTTCCAGAAACAAAGGTGTGAGGCGAGACTTTAGTAGGTACAATAGTATTCAAAAATGCTGTGATACAACGGAATAACGGTTGTTGAGGATGGTGTTTCTAGGATTTCTACGTCTCGAGCAGCTGCAGTTCTTTCAGGTCTTAAACTTGATTGTCAATGAATTGATGCGAATGAACTTTGTGAATAGCACCTATTAGATCACGTGCATGTTGCAGGATGCCTGCTTTATTAATCATCTATGCGACAAACCATTTCTTCCAGATATTTTGTGAATATTTGAACAGATTTTCGTGTTTTCTGACAATTCTTGAAAGCTCATCGGATTGGCCTCCATCTTTTGCATTCCTAATCCGAGGCAACGTGAGGATGACGTGAAGGTAGGCAAAGATGATAGCGTCAAGACTTGAAGGTTCACTCTTTCCAAAAAAGTACTCGCTATCACTACCCAGCTGAACAGATAGTGCTTCAATCGCTGCGGCAGCTTCGTCAAAAATAAGCTCCCTGTCAATTTGTGCGCGTGTAAGAAGCATTGAGTGGGCAACGCCTGACTTTCCAAGGTATGCAAGCAGTGTGGCTAGAATCCAGCTGTAATGTCCAAAGTAATGCTGGCGCGTCGTAGTGCAGAAATGAGAAGACTCAAACCACAAAGTATAGAGCTAAAGAAAGATAAAATAATAATACAAGCGATTGAATATTACATCTTGTTATGCTGTAGAACATAAATATCAATAATTCGACTTACAAGAGCTGGATGTATCTTGGATTCGGCCAGGCTAATGAAAGCAACAGCTTCAGCAGCTTCATGATGACTAAGCTTGTTTGAATTTTCTTGATTCTTGTTCTCTTGAATCCACTTCTCAAACCCCTCAGATGTCACATACAGCCCATTTGGTAGGGCTAAAAAGGGCAGCTTCCCTGTAGGCGACATTGACGGCTCAAATGCTGGCTTGATTTCAAAATCAATTTTGTTAAACTTGAGATAGGTCTATATGATTGTGCTGATAAATTAACCTTGCTGGAACTCTTATCTGTGCAAATTTCTTTAAAGTAGCTGCTCAGTTCCGGAAGATGAGGTTCAACTTACCATCCACTTGAGAGAATCTACATCAAAGCTTCCGATAGTGGACTGCGACAAATCGTCCGATATCCCCTCCTTAACTTTCCAGCCAGAAGCATAGGCATACAGGATGGCTTTCACAGGTCGAGGTCGCGTATGAGGAGCAGGCAATTGTTTCAAAGGGAACATCGCCAGAAATTTGTAGAACGGATGGTCCTTTGGTCCGTCCTGTCCGAAAATTTGAGACATAAAAGTTCGCTTGGCTCCTGTAGTCTCCTCAACAGCAACGCCCTCCATATCCGATATCTCCCGGCTACTCGACTCCTGAGACGCTGCTGTCTCTTCTGTGGCATGCGTTTCCTTTTGGTTCCTAGGCGGCAGTTGCACTTCTACATTACTATCGATAGTCATTACTGAGCGTGTATAATCAGAGTCCGTGGCGGAGGCTGTTTCACTTTCATTAAAGGAGGAAGTGATTGAGTTTGATGAGCTCGACGTGATGGTACGTTTGGTGATCTTGCGAGTGATTTTTTTCCTGCGCAAAATGGTTCCATCAGGCTGAGGCTCCTCAATAATTTCGATTACAGGCTCTCCAGCCTCTGTTGTAATCACTTGCTCTTCTTGATCGGTCATGTATGGGTTTAATTATCCTTTGAATGGCAATGCCCTGAATTAAACAAATCAAATCATATTTGACGCGAGATGCGCCAGGGGTGGTGACTGTCTTTATGGAGTTTATTTACCCTCTGCTGAAATGTTGTGATTTAGAGCCACTTGATCAAGAACGAGGGCTGCAGCCTGCACCAAGAGGACATGTTCCACTGAATGTATCCTTTCTTGTAGTGCCGCTAGATCGTCCTCAGGTTTGATTTCAACCTCTTTGACTAATAAAGGTTCACCACCATCTACCTCTTGAATAACCCGGTGAACCATCACTCCCGTGTGATTAATTTCGCCTTTTTGGAAAGCCTCAAACGCTCGCTCGATCGCCTTAGCGCCGTCAAACTGCCCCGGGAGTGCAGGATGTAAGTTGATAATGGGGGTTGATGGGAACTGATCCAAAAATACAGGTGATAAGATATGCATGAACCCGGCAAGAATGATGAGATCCGGTTTGGCAGCAATAATCAACTGGGCAAGGTCAGTATCATACTCTGCTCGAGTCTTGCCTGCAGTGGTATAAGGTTTCAAAGCCAAGACCTTTGTGGGAATCCCAGCTTTTTCGGCCCTCTCAAGGCCAAATACTCTGGATCGATTAGAGACAACCAAAGGAATCTCTGCATTGAGTTGGCCTGTCTTAGTGGCATCGATCAACGCTTGGAGATTGGATCCTGTTCCAGAGATCAACACGACAATACGCGATGTCATTTTCTAATTATTTTGCATGCAAGTTAAAAAGACAGAGGTTGACGATTGCTATTTTTATTATTATTATTATTATTATTTTTGTGACTTTTCAAGGCAGCTTTTTTTTTTTTGCGGATGTCAAGCACTTACTTATTCCTTTTTGATATTTAATTATAGAGCATCAGCATAACTTTGACAACAACAAATCATGCCGAAAGCAAATCAGCCTCGAATTGAGCCGGAGCTCCACTCACTCTTTCCTTATACCAAGACATTCCATTCTACATCTAATCGAAAAGTGCATTTAGAACTCACTGGTCATGCTCTGCGGAAGATGTTGGTTCGCCGTGACTATAGTAGAGCATTCAAACTCTATAGTATACTAATAACCACTCGTCGCGTTCTATCTGAAGAGCTGGTGTGGAAGGTAGATATCCTCTAGCCTTTGGCAGTTTGCTCCGCTCTAAAGGACCCGTTTGTAAAAACTTATCAAGATCCAAATGATCATTTAATAGATCGGATGCGAAGTACTGAGGAAGGAGCAACAGTACGAACCACGTTGTTTGCGTTTCCTTCAAAAAATATTTACCATGTCCACCGATTGTGTAAGTTCATAGACAATGATTTATTAACCTGGACTTACTTGTGTTGTATGCTAATCTGTCGTTCAATTTTGTTAGCGAGAATCAATCGTTTTAGAGACTGCCCTATATCAATTGCGGTTTGGGATGATCGAGGAGGCACGCAAGACTTTGGAACCGTAAGTAAAAATTGTTAATGCACTACAATACAAAAGCGAAACACTGATTACCTAGCACACATTACCGTGATAGTTAACATCCCGTGGTTGCAGAGCAGTTAGCATGTACCCTTACAACGAAAATCCTCTGCTCGTAGGATACGCGGGAGTAACTGAGTTTGCCCTGTGGGCTAAAGCCATTCAACAGCATAACAGTGAGAGATCTAGCGGACTTTCAGGTGCTATGGAGACCACGGACATAAGCGATTTAGTTCAAGGAATTGATGATTGGCTTGAGCAGGAGGAACACGAAAATGATGGCACTGACCAATGGAGATCAAGCATATATAAACATGAACACTTGGCAGCAAACTTATTAGAGCAGACCCTTCGAATGGATGCTGAAAACGACATTTTCCTTGTATATCTAGTGCGATTACGATGTGGCAATGTTGATAAGGCTGAATTTGACGCGAAAAAAGTCCCGAGAAGACGTAGAATAGCTATCCATGATATGAAGGGGTTTCTAAGGCGTTTTTACAGCAACAATAACAGCAGCCTCATCTGCCTGCAGTAAGTTTATGCCGTTCTATTATATTCTCGAAGCTTAAATTTAATTGCTTACTTGTACAAATATTACATCATCTGAATGTTGGACCGATTAGATTACTTGCGGCTCTTGAAGGTCGAGAAAAGCTTCAGACTCTTGAGCTTATTTTAAATCATGACCCTGCAGCTGACTCCGATCTGTATGTCCGGCCATTATTGAGAATTCTGATTCAACAGATCCCAGCTGACCAACAAAAGATCATTGCAGATATTGAAAGGGGCCGAAAGCCTCGAGGATGTGAACGGAACCTTGAAAAGATGTTTATCCGGATCAAAAGCAAACAAACCGAAGATAAGCCCTCTCGAGCGACCGCTACAAACAACCAATTGAGTCTCCATCAGCCCAAACTTAAGCATCTTAGGCCAGCACTTCAAATTTTACTCACACGAGCAGAGTTTGGAGTTTTGACAGACTGGGAAGAGCAAGAGCTTGTTAGAATATGTAATTTATTTTGCTTTTGCTCAACCTGTGGAGGGTACGGGTACGTTTTGCGCTAAACTCGAATGATCTCAGAAACCAAATGTTAGCACGAGAATAAACTAACTCGCTGCTCTACCTTAGCCAAACAGCGGATATGACAACGGCCCTCAACAAACCAAGGGGAATATCGTCTTTCGATAACTTGCCAGAACAGACACATCCTCTGTGGTACCGCAAGTTGGCATTGATACTCAGTCGCAAAGATACGCCTTAGGATTCTTTTGAACATATAATAAAGCGCGTGATCGTGGGAAACATCACCTTTCTAAAAATACAACGGGGTGACTCGGAAGAATGAGGGGCAGGAACAATGACATATTCTTTTTTGGGATGTATCCGTGTAACAAAAAGTTTATTTTACTATAAAATGTGCCAACAGAATCATTTTGTCCTATACAATTCCCATTCCTTTCTCATCTGCTTCCGACCCCATCAGAAATAAGAATAAACGTCACCATGTCTGACCCTTCCAAGACAAACCTCATCACTCTCACTCGTCATGTCTTTCAAGACCAAGTCGAAAACTATAAGGAAGCTTCTGGCGACCTCACCTTACTCCTCACTGCCATTCAGCTTGGCTGCAAATTTGTTGCCTCGAATGTCCGCAAGGCTAGTTTAATCAGCATGTATGAAGTACTTACCCTTTCACGTTTGTGTTACTGAACTAAACTGTAGTATCTTACCTATTATTGTTTCATTTAATTCACCTGTCAGGACCGGCCTTGCGAATACCTCCAACATTCAGGGCGAGGAGCAAAAGAAGCTTGATGTTATCGCCAACGAAATTTTTGTCAATGCGCTTCGATCATCCAACAAGGTCGCGATTATGGTTTCTGAAGAGGATGAAGAAGCCATTATCGTTGAAGATCAATACCGCGGCAAGTACTGTGTGGTTTTTGATCCTCTGGATGGAAGCTCCAACATCGATTGTGGTGTCTCGATTGGAACCATTTTTGGAATCTATAAAGTCGTAAGTAATAAACAGACCTGAATATTTTTAAGGAATGGATTTCCCCGCATTTTTTTTCGGTATCACATGTTAACAGAGCATACGCTGATCGAATGATCATTCATGTCAAACAATAGAAGGAAGACTCACTTGGCCAGATCTCAGACGTTCTCCGTCCGGGTTCCGAGATGGTCGCTGCTGGATACTGTACCTACGGTTCATGTGCGACATTGGTGTTAACAACTGGCAAGGGTGTCAATGGATATACCCTAGATACTGAAATCGGTGAATTTATTCTCACACACCCGAATGTAAATAATATTGAAATTTGTAAACCTATTTCTAAAGCTCTTTAATCCTGCAGGATCTAACTATTTTACGTTTCTTACTACAGATTCAAATCCCTTCTCGTGGAAAGATCTATGCCGTCAACGAGGGTAATTCCAAGTACTGGGACAACGCCTGTACCAAATACTTTCATTCTCTCAAATTTCCTGAGGATCCAAAAAAAGCACCTTATTCCGCTCGCTATGTGGGATCTATGGTGGCTGATGTTCACCGTACTATGCTTTATGGAGGAATCTTCTGTTATCCTGCCGACAGCAAGTCCAAGAATGGAAAACTCCGCATCTTATATGAATGCTTTCCTATGGCTTTCTTAGTTGAACAGGCTGGTGGCCGCGCATCAACTGGTCGCAAGAGAATGCTTGATGTTCAACCTGAGAGTATTCATTCGCGCTCGCCTATTTTCTTGGGAAGCAAGGAAGATGTTGAGGATATCGAAAGGTTCTATCAGGCAGAGGCTTAAGAAACATAATAAAAATATATATCACGTGCCCTTTAATATAAAATACAGATTGAGGAAGCCACATGCATTGGATACATCACGCCATGTCCTCGAGGAAAAGTACGATGAAGAAATCGCTCTGGGTGCAATATAAGGTATGCATTCTCATACGGGAATGCGACATTCAGCAAGTTATTGGTGAAACGGAGAAGCTTAGTTATAGATTGTAACCTCACTTGTAATTTATAGGCATTGCCACCTCGTACACGCATGTATATTGGTTTCGGTAATTGACAGAGCCTCATGGGACGTTAATCAGAAATATTGTAATCAAAAAGCTTATTTTGCGTGAGACCTTCTCTTTTATTTACATTCCAAAGGGGGAATGGCGTTTGCATTGGCAGGACTCTACGTCAGTGATGCTATGGAAGACAAGTTGGATCCTGCGCGACATTCAAAGACAATTGCACCTCCAGAAGCCGATGTAAAATCACGTTGATTTGAGCTCAGTCTGCTGGGGTCACAAAAACACTGGCAGATACGACATGTCTGAAACTGGTGCCAAATAAAGGCTCGAGGATGATGCAAATATGATTGAATCTAGAAAACCTTATCAAAATGGAGAAATGACACCATCCGGTGGTCCCACCACTTTGAGTAAATGGGAATAGATGGATGTTGCCACCGATATTGACATGAAAATCTATATACGCCATAGTATACTTTATTTTGATGCTTCATGATTATGTTGGCCTAGAGGGATGTCTTTAAACTGCTCGCTCTGTAGAATCTCAATCAGCTTAGATTGATCGACGCGGTGCATCATTGCCACACGCCCGTTCATCTCGACCACAGGCACATCGAACATGTATTTTTGATAATTAACGTTCTCTGGTGTTGCATAGATGTCAATCTCATCTAATTCGAAAGGGACCTATAGCATGCGTGCATCAATAATATGATTGAGTACCGTCATGATATAGATCTACCAAGAGAGCAAAAAGTATAATCCATGAAACTGTATTACCTTAGCTTGTACACGAGTTAGGGCTTCCTTAGCAGTTGTGCATAGGCCACAGTTGGCCTTTGTAAATAAGGTAAGGCGAGGAAGAACGGACATGTTGATCAAATTTATGTTGAATGAATGTACAATGTAAAAAGTTTTTTTTTTCCCTCCTTTTTGTGGTGTCATGTGCTTAAATAGTATCTCCACACCAGAATCAATACCAGTCAACACTTCAATCCTTCCTCCTTTTCCTTAATTAAACCAACGCACATTGCTCCACTTTTCTAAATTAATGTCATCCATTCCTGGCTCGCCTGTTCGAGCCGACCGGAACGCTCGCTCCATGTTGGAGTCTCAAGACGTACTGGATAATGCCAATAGTCAATCATTCAACTCCAACGGAAAGAACGTTGCTGGCAGCCCTGCCAGCAGTATCCTTGATGGCAGTATTAATAGCGCGCTCACTGAGGGTGGCCAGAGTGTCAGCAGTTTAGGAGGACTGAACCATGTCAATGATGGTGTCAGTGGTTCGACAGTTCAACGGAGAATGTCAAGAGCATACGACCCCAACAACGAGCTTCTGAACCAGCAACTAGGCTCAATGGAAGACAACCAAAGGGTCAACACATCTGCGCGTGCCAGAGCATTGTCCTCGGGTTCAATCCAAGTGGACGACACCATACTCGTAGCTGAGAAAGAGTCATGTTGGAAGACATGGCTACGGAAAAAGGTTCCTATGTATGGATGGCTCTACAACCCAGGATACAGCCTCATAAATCTGCCAGATGACCTCATTGCGGGCATCAGTAAGTTGACAATTTGATGCTCCTTTATGCTCGAACTCCCCTCCATGAGAGGATTGTAGTCTAACATGGCAATTCTGGTCACTCTTTTTATTGTTGATCAGCCATATCTACTGTTGTTATCCCTCAGAGTATGGCGTATGCTATGCTCGCACCTCTGCCTCCCGTGTATGGTCTTTATACATCCGTTGTTCCCATTTTGATTTATTGCATCTTTGGTACAAGTCGACACATGCATACGGGTACATTTGCAATTACAACGCTGCTTCTAGGTCAGGCGGTGCGTGGCCTAATGGCGCAGAATACCCTGTCAGGCCCATCTGACCAATTCAATCTCTTCAGCGCATTGTTTAACGACGCTCAGGCCCTCACTATGGCAACATCTGAAGACCCTGAGTATGAGAGACGATTCATTGGTATGCTTCTCATGCTCTCGTTCGTGGTCGGTCTAGTTCAAGTCATTATGTCGTTCCTTCGGGTTGGAGGATGGGCATCTAAACATCTACTACCGGATGCTCTTGTCGGTGGTTTCAACACAGCCGCTGTTTTTCACATTGGAACATCTCAACTGAAACATTTTTTGGGAATCAAGTCTATGCCGTCTTCTCAAGGCGCTTTTGCACTTTTAAAGTCTTGGATTTGGATCGCGACTCATTTTCTTGAGGAAACCAACTGGTACACAGTCTTGCTGGGGTCCATCGCTATCATATTCATGCTTATCATGCGAAAATTAGAGCGAAAAAGAAAAGCCGCTTACGAGATTCAACAGCGAAAGAAGGAAATGATGCTTGTCCAACAGAGACAGGCAATATCTGCAGCAATCGCTAGGGATCGCGAACAGCGACGAGGGCAACAGCCACCAGGAACTGATTCCCATGTTTCTAATAATACACTTCTGGCACTATATTCCGATTCTCCTTCCTCAAGCACGGTAGCATCCAGCACTTCGCTTCGAACGGCTCATGGAAATCTAGAAACTGGATCATTCTCCAATAATACTAGAGAGCATGGTGACGTCGAGCAGGCTCTGGTGGATGAAGGCTTGAACTCAACAACTGCAGAGGATCACCAGATCTATATTCCTATCCCTGACATCCTGTTAGCTGTAATCATCCTGACGATCGTAAATGTTGCCTTCTCTCTTGATACCCCACGGTCAGAAGGCGGCTGGGGCATTGATGTGATTGGACCGATCCCGAAAGGCTTACCAAAGATTATTTTCCCTGCAAGTCTGATCACATCTGGATCGGAGGAATGGATGACACTTGAGTTTGTCAAAACAGTTTTGCTACCAATGGTGCAACCCGGGCTACTGATCGCTGTCATTATCTACGTTATGTCTTTCTCTATTGCCAAGCAATTTGGAAAGCGATACGGATACAAAGTTGATCCAAATCAGGAAATGCTTGCGTTAGGACTCGCGTCGATGGGTGGCTCCATCTTCAGCGGATATGCATGCACAGGCAGCCTAACCAGGACCGCAATTTTGGCCCAGTCTGGTGGCAAGACTCCATTGGCAAGCATGGTTGGTGTCATGACAGTCACTCTGACCCTTGTGTGCCTGACTTGGTGCTTTGAGCGTGTCCCTAATGCTGTATTGGCGGCGATTGTCTTAGTAGCGCTACAGTCTCTGATCATGCAAATTAACGAGCCATTCAAACTTTGGAGATTAGGCCAGCAAAAGGCCTCTTTTATTTGGAGCGTCACTTTTGTGGCAGTACTTATAATCAGCGTTGAGCTAGGAATTGGTATTGGAATCGGGGCTGTCTTGTTATCAACGGCGTATTCCTGGTTCATGGATTATCGTCATGAAGACGAACCATTGCTCAGGAATCGGCGCCATCATCGCCCTTCCGGGCTGGAGCAAGAGCAAAATAACAATATCGATAGACAGAACCATAGAAGCGGTGTTCGGCTTTCTGCTCCTGCGTCTCCTGTCTTGCGAGGAGTGGATTGGAAGACAAAAATGATGAGAACAAAGTGGGGTGGACGCATAGGTTCTTTCTTTGGCCTGGAACGTCCAATTTTTTCCGATTCGACTAATACAGATGACGAGCATCAACCCGAGCATCACTAGATACCAATTGTAATAAAAATATACACTATTAAAAGCTGCAAAGCCCTTAAAAGTTGACATTGTGCTCTTTATCTTCTTTCCTGCTCTGCACATTCTCCTCCAAATAACACCCTTCTAATCTTCCCTTCCTTCCTAATACCCGTTACATACGCCATTGCGGTTATAACAATTAAGAATAGTAACAGCAACATTACAATATGTCGTCAGCAGTTCATCGCCGGATGCTCAAAGAGTACCTCGCCATCCAAAAAAACTCAGCTACGCGGCCTCATCTCGAATTATTAGAACCTATTCAAGAAGACGATCTGTTGCATTGGCAGGCAATTCTCCTAGGTACAGCTGATTCTGCGTACGAAGGCGGTCGTTTCAGACTCGACATTGTTATCCCCAACAACTACCCAATTCATCCACCCGCAATAAGATTTACAACTAAGATTTGTCATCCAAATGTACACTTTAAGGTAAAACTGACAACTGAACAAAGTATTGTAGAAGTAATGGTAACCATCCCTATTTTTGTTGGGGCGACTCTTTCTTATTTATCTATGCGTGCATATGGAGCAATGGACAATTTGCATATTAAACCACCTCCCTCCGATCCATGGAAATGCAATACCCAATCAACATACAAACGATGTTTGCAAGAAGTGGCAGCTTTTTTAGTGATATTTGAAACTTTGGTCTTGGCATGCTTCATAAACACTCTTCCGCGAGGTTGTGTGTCCTGATCCTAAATTTGGTCCCCGCCTTGAGAGAGGCCAGCAATCAAGCAAATAAGCTCCGTCTTTTATTTCGTATTAAACGCTCTGATCCCGTTTGGAATTTTCTAGACTGGAGAGATCTGCTTGGATATCTTGAAATCAGAATGGACTCCATCCTGGACTTTAGAGTCGGTTTGCGTCGCCATCAGCTCACTCCTTACGAATCCCGAACCGAGCAGTCCACTGAATTGTGATGCAGGTTTGTAACTGAATACATTTGTTCCTTATAAATAGTGGCGATTTGATACTTTCCTCTAAATTTTTTTTTTTTTTTGCCATATTTTCATCCATAGCAAATCTATTGCGTTGTGGAGATATGGCTGGATACAACTCTTTGGTCAAGATGTACACAGCATTGTACGCCATGGATGACGAGGAACAATAAGTGAAAAAGAAGTAAAGAAAGCCATTACCATCTTGATATATAACCCACCGCTTGCGCACTTAAAATGCCCCGCATAGAAGCTGCAATCCACATGCTGCAGGAGGACAGGACAGAAATTATCATAAGGCGACCATTGATGAAGCCTGTTTATGCTACAATTGCCGACTCATCGAAAATGTCACTGAAGTATTCCAAACGCAAGGATAACTTTCAATCATAGAAAACTTTTTTTGTCACACTATTAATAACAATGAAGCTGCATCTTTGAATCAAATTTTTTATTTACATGTTAGTCAGTGTGTTTTGTGGAGGGGTCAAACAGCATAATGAAATCTAGAGAATTTTTTCAGTAGTTGTTAGCAGATAGCCATTCAGAAAGACCTTGCTGCTCACGAGCAACCCAGGCAGAATTGATGTCCAAGCCTTCCAACGCTTGATCGAGAGCACGCTGGAAGTCCTTGGTATCTTTATCAGCAAAAAACTCTTTGACCTCTTTGATGAGCGACGCATCTGAGGATTGAGATAAAGGATACTTAACACAAGCACCTAGCATGGACATTGATGACTTGTAACGATTAGCAAGGGTGGTCCAGTTAGCCTTGACCCACTCCCAAGTAGGGCGTCGCGAGGCAGGATTGGCGGAGAGACCAGCAAGGACATAGAAAATATCTTGAGGACGGACGGACTCCGAAATTGCCAAGGCTTGGACCTCAGCAATCAACTCAGGTTGCTGTACAAATCCTAGAGCTAAGAGAGCAATGACTTGCTGATCTTGTTTGGGTGCTGCGTGGAAATACTTGAGAACATGACGGAACTCCTCTTCCCCACCTTGAGAAAGGACAATTTCAAAAGCAGTCTGGCGGATCGAGGGATGCAGGATCGAATCATGAGCCGGGTCCGAAACAAACAACGCAAAGCGACGCTTTGCCTCAGCAACAGTAGCCTCGTGACCAGCGCGACCTGCAGAACGTAAGATAACGTTTCGAAGACGGCTGGTCAGATAATCCTCGCCCTCGGGGAATTCCCATCCAAGCTTGCTGACCATTCGATCAACCAAATTACGCTGGAAGTGCTTAATACCCTGGTTGATACGCTCATCATCAGCAAAAATTGAAGCAATCTCGCCAACACGATTGGCAAGGAGCTCCCATACGACGTAAGCTTCCTCATTCTTGTAGTACTGTACAAGGTCTAGGAAGTTGCTTGTAGCAGTGTGACCAGACTTGGACAAGGAGGCGATATCAGCAACAAGGCCCGCACGATCACTCAATCCGACTAAATCCGATCCCTCCAAGATGGCTTTGCCGATGCGCTTAATGGTACTGGGGGGGTAATTGGTGCGGAAAACACCACTGTAGTGCTTGTTGAATAGGTAGGCGCCTTCAGGGATCTCAAAAGAAAGGGAACGGCTCTTGAGAGTCTGGTTAGGGTCAACAATAGAAGCTGGCTTAGGATGAACACCAAGAGGAACCCACCAGATGGTCTCATCTTCCTCAGCTTTGACGTCATTAGTGGATAAGAAACGGTGTTGCTCAACCGTAACAAGGCCATCGGTTTCTGTGACATTCAAGATTGGAATACCAATCACACGCGTCCAAGTGTTCATAAATTCACGAACATCGATCTTTGATTCCTCGGAAAGAGCATTCCAAAGATCATCGGTTGTTGCATTCTCATACTCATGTTTCTTCAAATAGCGACGAATTCCAGCTAAGAAGACATCGACAGTCAACCAGTTACTCAACATACGAATCACAGATGCTCCCTTAGAATAAGAAATGGCATCAAAGATCTGATGAATTTCATGAGGATCGTTAACTGGGACCTCAATAGGATGAGAGCTGCGAAGCGAATCCAAACCGATACCCCGCTGCATATCATCAACAACGAATGTTGACCAGGTGTCCCACTCAGGGAAAAGGTGGTCAACGGCCAATGTCCCGACCCAGGTAGCAAATCCCTCGTTGAGCCATAGATGATCCCACCATTCCATGGTAACCAAGTTTCCAAACCACTGATGAGCGATTTCGTGAGCGACAGTAACAGCTACTTGCTCCTTGAAACGCAAGTCTGAAGTCTTTTCATCAAAGAGGAGAGCGACAGTACGATAAGTAACAAGACCCCAGTTCTCCATTGCACCGGCATCAAAATCCGGAACGGCGAGATGATCAAGCTTAGGCAACGGATAAGCGGTTCCAAAAATCTCAGAGAAATACTCCAGAACCTTGGGCGTGATTTCGAGAGCAAAACGGCCTTGCTCCTTCAGGCCGGGAAGAGTATAAACACGGCATGTAACAGGCTTTTCAAGCTTGGTAGTAGTTGTCTCAATATACTCGAATTCTCCCACAGCCCAAGCGACAAGCTACAGATATAAAATTGAAAGATGTCATTTTAGGAGGTTAGTTTAGGAACAGCCTTGTAAATATAAACTCACAAAAGTTCTGAATAAGAATCATACGTAGGTCGACATAATGGGCGTCTTTTCAAAGTTAACAGTCTTCTGCTCAGGCTCAACTTGGGTAACTGAAGAGACAGGCATGTTGGAGAGTGCCACCAACTCAGTAGGAACAACCAATGAGATCGTGTATGTGGCTTTGGCAGCGGGTTCGTCCCAACAAGGGAAGGCGCGACGGGCGTCAGTGGCTTCAAACTGAGTAACACCCATGTATTTCGTATTACCCTCAGCATCCTTATAGGAAGAGCGATAAAATCCAGCCATCTTATCGCTCAAAATGCCATCATAGCGGATGCGGAGGATAGCAGCGCCCTTGGAAAGGTCTGTATCAAAGGTGAAAGTAGTGGTGTCATGGTGTTCGTCATGATCGGTAGAGACAGGCTCGTAGCTGTCAATATGTAAGCACAAATACTTGGATTTTAGTAAGGGAATTTAGTCTGTCATCTATTTTCTATGACCAATTGATCTCAATTGCCATTGTATCAGATGTGTATGATACTTACGATTTTCCGTCGACCTCGATGCTAGTAGTTTTGATGGTCAGGTCCTTGGTATTGAGCTTTACGGTCTTAGTAGCCTCATGAATAGTTAAACTAAAGTTATACAATACGATGAATGCGAGGAAGAAACTCAATGTTAACTAATCGTCATCATTTGAGGAAACAATTCTCGCAAATGAAAAGATATTCGCGTTATATTTGCTGATCGTTATATCAAGGAGCCGATGTAGCGCCTCAGGAGAAACACCAACGTGACCAAGAGACTCAAGCTTTAAATATTGTTGTCAAGATTGAGGAAGCACCGTTGCCTTCATCACCCAATGCTCACAAATATCTTCTCTTGCGTGTTCTTTCCATCAAGCAAAATGTTCCCAATAACCAATTCGAAAAATGTGAAGCAATCACCATCAATATCAATGTTGATTTCTTCAATCTATTGCCCGTCCTTCCAGACCCACGACTCAAATTCCGTTGTTTAAACACTTGTCTTTTTCGGAACATGGAAACATATTATCGTGGGACGATGCTAGGAATTCTATCAGGCCTAATTCAAAACAAAAGACCAGGCTGGAACCAACTTACTCAATCTCGACATATCCGGTGAATGTGAATTCGTTGAGGTCGGGCGTGATAGTGAGAGTATAATGCGAAGGGGTGACATTAGTGGGAAGGACCACTCTGTTGGGATTCGAGCCAGCTTTATTGCACATGGTAGAATGAGTTGATGGATCTGTGGGATCTGTTGAATTAAATGTAAATTGGGGTAAAGAGATTGGGGCAGCGAAGGCTTGCTGATGTTGATGAGTCTTGCGATTCTGGCTGTATGGTGAGTACGTAAAGTTCTCAACAATAACGCTCGCGTCTTCTTGATCGCCAGAGAACTGTGAGAAAGAGGAGGAATGAGTGGGTGATGAAGAGGTAACGTTAAAACAAAAGGGTGAGAAAATAAAAATAAGAAACAAAAAGAAAAAAAAAGCGACAGGAGGTGGACCCATGACTATTTATATATACTTTAAGGGCCAAAGAATATGGATAAAGACAAGTGAAGAAAGAACAGAAAGTTGCACCGAAAAGGAAATGAACACGACCTTCGCTTTCAGCCTAGGCTCACTTGCCGCGCGTGTTCCCCTCATCATCGTGTCATTCAAAGCCACTGGTTTTCTTTCATCACAGATGTGCTCTCAATGAATATATTTATGGCTCTCAAAACATGGGCTACTTTCATCCTCAGCCGACCAATTATACCAAAGCACGCCGTGGGAACTTCTTTCTTTCTCAAAATGGTATCAATAATATAATTGATCCCCCAAAAAAAAGACTACTGCTGCATTTGTGAAACATATGGCTGGAACTACAAGTTGGTTATTGCCACGCTGTCAACAAGCTCCCGTTACCTCCTGCTTTCGTGTCCGATACCTCTACTCTTCTACAAAGACATACCCGTCCTTGCTGAAGGCTTGGAGGTAGAATGATCAACGGATGTTCGTGTACAAAATTACAAACGCTGTGACCCGCCATCACACTGCGATAACAGAATGCTTGGCACAGAGTGCATATAACCATAATTCTGCTACTCTAGGCACTCCTTGGAAACATGGAGCTCACTTACACCAACAATGACCTCTCAAAAGCCAAAACGAACAACCTCTACGCGATCATTCGAGGCTTTATCAGCGATTGCCTTCAATGTCCCGCTATCGAGTGTTGTGATCAGATGCGTCGATCGGTTGACGACAGCCCTTTCCTACCTACATCCTCTAGTTTATTCTTCCCTATTTCACCTCTTTGTCCTTTTTGGGATCGCATTTTTGGACGCATCTCATCTTTGGACCTCTTGAGTTGCTCTTGATATTTCTTCCATCTGTACAGCTTCATCAGCTCTAGAGGGTCCTGTTATATTGATGCTGTTTGAATTAGGACCGTAGCCAATGGAGAGGGCCAACTTCCCTGCCGCAGTGCTCGTTTCGATTGGACTAACCTCTATATGGTTCTCCTTGTTGCCTCACGTCTTCGTGCCGTCTCTCATCTTCACTTTGGCGCAGCAGTTATGCTATTTGGCGATAACGGCTGAATGCTTGCTTCAATTGTATATGCCTTTTGGTTTAGCTATAATAGATAATTTCGCATGTGTTGGTCAAAAAATCGACTTTCTTCCTTGATCAATCACGGCTGTTCACAGAGCGCAATATGGTTTTTGTAATATTTATCGTTGAAAGCGTCTGACTGTTGGATTGTGGGTTTGCGGCTCTCTTTGGCATCCAAGCACCTCACACCATTTCACTGTAAAAGATTATCACGCACATATACCACTGTTCAGTATTGAATAGATGATATCACCATCGACGCTTATCTTTCCTTTTCTTTTGACAATTGCAATGAGACTCAGTAGAGTGCACTATTGACTGTTTTGAGTCTTAGCTTTCTTGACGCCTATAGTAGGATTAAATAATTACAGTAGGGCTGAGTTAACCTTCTTAATCAAAGCATATAGAAAGTTGGAAAGTATCCTTATTATTCACTCTGCACATTCACGAGTAGAAGATAGGTATCCATAGCCTTTGGACACTTTTTTCAAAGGAAAGGTTATGGTCTCCATCACCGATCCCTGCCTGTGCTATATAAACCAAATATAGCTACCTAAGGAGATGAAACCAAAGAGCCTAGGACGTCGCTATGAAGCTTCGTTGAAGGGGCCTTTTGCAATATATATGTATAGGACCACCCCTTGTTCGTAGCCATTTCTAAACAAAAATTTAACTCTGGTCCTAGATATGGATTCGGTCAAATTTTGATGATATCGTGTTTGTGTAAACATTCAGACGTGCTTTTTCATGAGTATCCGGAAAGTATACGCCACTTTGCGGTAAGATATATATTACCCATGCCAACAAAGGCGAGTCAAGGCGGACTTTAGCATCTGAAATACTGCTCTGTTTCTGAGCGGTACCGAAGCTAGTGAAAAGGCAATTCACCGTAAGCGCATCAAAGAGGGTTCAGGCGCTTAGGCGTACCGGAAAGTGCCTTAAGGAACTAGAAACATAAGAGAAAATGCAAGGGTCAAGGAATATCTCTACATGAGCAAAATGAAAAACCTTATCGAACCTGGCTACTGGCCGCTGGGTCCGCAGTATACGCTTGCGACATGCCTCCTCTGGTACAGCTGAACGGGCAGAGAATATGGATTTGAAGCAGGCGTGCTAATTACAAAAAACTGTTAAGACCCGAACGTTATTCCCGCCCAGAACTGTGATGCACTTATCTGCCAAACCGTTGAAGGCCCTTGATGGCCTACCTTAGGAAGTGAGGTTTTGAAGTACGGCCTCAACAGCTTACCTAGAGCTTTTGGATCTACAAGGGCTGTAGCCCATAGTGCCTATACCACCTCAAAAAGCAACTGCACTAATAATATCCCCGCCCTAGAAGTGATACGAACTAGGGGATTATAAATAAGCTGTCGATAACTAATGAATGCTGGTTGACACTCTCCCTCTCCTACCTGCTCATTCCCTCAATTATCTATTATAGCTAAACCAAAAGGGTTATATGCACTCTGTGCCAAGCATTCTGTTATCGCAGTGTGATGGCGGGTCACAGCGTTTGTAATTTTGTACACGAACATCCGTTGATCATTCTACCTCCAAGCCTTCAGCAAGGACGGGTATGTCTTTGTAGAAGAGTAGAGGTATCGGACACGAAAGCAGGAGGTAACGGGAGCTTGTTGACAGCGCGGCAATAACCAACCGCTCTGCCTCCAAGCACTCTTTTTAGAAAGTTGGTTTCATGGAGTGCCAAATACGTTTTTCCGGGTTGCTCCTGAGGCGATATCATTATACGAAGAGCCGATGTAGTCTAGCCATGACAATGCTTATTGCATAAATGTTTCTGGGCCGTTAAAAAATAGCAACTCATCTCTATGTGTTGACTTTTGTTTCGCAATCCTGTCGCCATTCAAGGTGCAGATAGCCAAGTGATGGTGAGGCTACCATATTGTGTCCGCAGACCATTTGATAACGGTTTTTCCCAGGTGATAATGTATAATTTGTATACAAAAATGTCGTTTTTCATGGGTCACGGCAAAAAGGTGACATGCAAAAGCGGTCTTCCAAATAAACAATGTTTGACACAAGGAAAAAAAAAAAAAAAAAAAAAAAAAAGCTTCAGTTTAGTATAGAACATTGCACACCTCTGAGTTTGTTTGACGTCCAAGTAGATATTGGAAAGGCTCATCATGAAGAGAAACCGTGTGTATTTGCGGCACTAAACTTAAAAGTGGGGTATTGCCAGCTATAGTATTTTCTTCATCTGGGTCAACTACTATACGCCCAACTGTGCTCTTTGAAAAGAAATTCCAGAACCAAAAACCATTGGTTTTCAAGATCTGATAATTTTAATTGTTTATCATTTCTCAAGAATCTGATAACGAAAACATCCGATCAATTGCGCCAACTAAGCGGATATAAAAACCTATTCACAAGTTCAATTTATCTTAATGCTTTCTATTTCTTATTCTCCTTCCTCCTTTACCAAATCCAATACTCCACGACCACTATGAAGCTTTTCATCACAATTGTATCCTTGGCTATCGCTACCGTAGGAGTGTCTGCTGTTGGTCCTGTGGACCCCGCTAAACTACCCATTGCATGGTGCAACATTTACAAAGAAGATGCCTGCCTTGGTGGTGCCGTGCCGGCTGCATGTGGTGCTAATAGCACCTACTCAAGCTCTTGCAAGTCTACATTTTCGAACGACTTTGTCTGTACTTCGTTCCAGGTTTCTTGCCTCTGCACACCGAAGGAGGGCGGTGAGCAAAAAGATGTCAGCATGGACGCATTCAACAGGACTTTTGAGGGTAAATGACTATTCATATTTTATGACTAAGAATAAATGTTTGGCGTTTTGCTAACTGTAAGTTTTTACAAACCCTTCATAAATCTGTGTATATGGCTGTTACAGGCTCAAGCTACAATATGTGTGGAAATCTCATCCCCCTAACCAACTCTACTGGACCTGGGATCGTTTCGGGTGATTACAAGCCTGATGGAAAGCGACCAAAAGATACCAGCACTACCTCGGGATCTCCACCAGCGTCAACCAACGATGTTAAAAGTGGAGCTTCTGCTATCCAAATGTCCCTTTCAACAGGCACTCTTGCACTTCTCTCTTTGGGATTGGCTATGGTCCCTCTGTAAATTGATACAACTATACAATTAATAAACATGAACTCGAGCGTACGAGATTAATACTAAAATACCTCATTCCACTTTAATTCATAAGAGTCATTATACATGTAAAGGGGCCTATCGCGTTATTGATCGGTAATATGAAAACTTGTTCGTGAAAAACTTTTTACAAGTAGCTTGAAAAGCGCAACTAACAATGAACACAGTAAGAGGACCCTCTCGTTTCATGTGATCCTAGTAATGTAACTGCTCGGTAATCTCACTAATAATATTCATACCACATAAAAAGCGATCTGAACTCTTAGGAGCACTTAATCCGTGAACCATTCATTCCATCGAACTAGTTATGTCTACATCCGACTTTTTTCTTGTGGTTATGACAAATATTGCTTTTAACAGCCGCATTATTTGGAGGGTATTCTCCGCTTCAGTAAGCGACTTAACAGCACTCCTGCCTTTCATACCAGTATCATTTCATGAGCACCATCTTTCCGATTCTGACCTTGAAGTTGTCACTTCTGATGTGCCTTTGAATCAAATGTTAAGTTTCATAGATTTGAACGTTTTGCTTGATGTTCATATAAAGTCCATTGCAAGATTGAACTAATTTGATGGCAACTTAAACAAATCAACTAATACATTCACTATCTTCTGCAAATGAAATGGCCAAGAATGTTTTCTTAACGAGCCACTATCTTCAGGTCTTTTGGAGCTCAAGCAGTTGGTGGTATTATACGAAGAGAGTGCCAATACTTTGGCGTCGAACGAGTGTCATACAATGATTACTACTGATGCTTACTGTTTACGTTCGTTTTATCTTGATTGTAGTTTAGCTCAATAGCCAATAGCGGATTAAGAGAATGCTTCCATAACTGAATTCTTGATGGACTAGACATGAGCCAAATGGACTGATGAAACTGAACCCCAATAGCTACGTAAATGGGCTGAATTGAAATTTTAATTTGAACCATAATATCTGTCGCTTCATATTATGATGGCGGTTATACTTCTCCTGATGGTGATAATGATAATGTATTTTTATACGAGTCCTTGTAGAGAAATGATCTCTAGGAAGTTTAGGAGCTGCAAAAACCCCAGTGCTCAACTTCATTAGCGAGACTCTGAGGGCTGATGATGCTGGGTAACGAGCCAACAGATCGCCTCATGCAACTTTTGTATTTTTTTTCATGAACATTTATTCTTTTGAGGAAGCCCTTGGTCACAAAGAAGAAATAGCTTATTTTTTTATGAGCTATAGCAAGCTCACGAGACTTGAATACAAGCAAACTTCCACCCACAAACAAATTGTGTATGTATAGAAAACTATACATGAATATGTTGGTTCTAATATTTTAATCATGGTCTGTTTGGTACAGCCACTTCTTCTGCAGAAGCTTCAATCACATTGGCATTTATCAATGCAGGGGTATGTGAAAAGAAAAGATGGAAATGTTTTTTTGTACGACTCAAAATATGCTCACAAAGTTGTGAAGCCCCTTGAACGCGCGCCATTCACCGAGACCATATCATATGTATCCTTGATGTTTTAGAGAAAATATGGCTTCATTAGTTCAATGTACATGTACATGTACTTTTTTGATAGTGTCTACCCTCGTTGTTTAGAAGGTCAAGAAAAAGGGGGGAAGACCTTTCGAATATGGTCTAAAAGCAGGGATTTACTTTCTATCAACATTATTTGTGTAAATGTCTGCAGTTTGTACCATAGAACATGCATCTTCTTCGTGAGCCAATTGGAACTGGTCAATAACAAATGTGGAAAGGCGAGATTAGGGAGAGGGGGCCTTGACAAAGTATGCATCATCGTGCAGCTTTTACTGGAATACACGTGGATATTCTGTGTTGTCACTGGGCCACCTTGGTTAACTTTCCTGCATTGTCAATTGTCAAGTCATCACCGCACAGTTAAAGAAAGGAGAAAAAAAAAATTCCTTTTTGCTCTTTTTCATTAACTATTCTCCTTTTGCTCTTTTTCACTAATCATTCTTGTTTTCACTCAACCCCTCATTTACCTCATCCACAAAAAAAAAAGTGTAACTTCGTTCTATTAACCTTTGGATTCGAATAGATAAACCTAGTTGTTACTACCTAACGAACAGAGACAGTAACACGCCACCCACCCATATTAGGTGGAGCAAAAGTAAAGACCATTAGCATTTTTAACCCATGTTTCCATCTGCTATCTTCTTTTGAATGTACTCAACGCCAGCACTCTTAGAAGAATAGCAGTCAAATGCTTACTCTCGATTTGCTCTGTTAAAACTCATCACCCTTCCTTATAATGACTTGATAGCCGCCTCTCTTTTTAATCACTCTTCATTCCTTTTGGTTTCCTTGGCAATACATCAAAACCATCTGTCCCATCTGCAAGGAGTCAATTAAGTTCATCGCCATCATGGGGTCATCATCTGGCAAGTATCCCTCCTAGTGTGTATTAAAAGAGTATTTCATATTATGTACCCATTCGCTAACAATTTACTATTGCTCTCACGATGTTCAATTTGACTGTCGCTATTTCATCCAATAGGGAGTATTGTCACTGGCCTCAATCCTACGGAAGTCAACCCGTCAAATCCATTGGTTCTCTTTGTGATCCAGGTAATGCTCGATACCAATAGTCTGAATTTCTGATTTCATAGGCCGAAGACGTAGTTTCCCTTAATGGTAATAACAAAGCTTTTATGAATCTCACTAGGCGGTCATCATTATCGGGCTATGCTATCTTTTGCATTTTGTATTGAGAAGGCTCAAGCAACCTCGTGTTATTTCTGAAGTCATCGCTGGTATCATCCTTGGACCCTCCGTCATGGACCGTATTCCCGGCTTTACGGAGACTATTTTCAACCCAGCAAGTTTGTCCTACCTGAATCTCGTCTCCAATATCGGCTTAGTGCTATTCCTATTCCTTGTTGGCCTCGAGCTCGATCCAGCACAAGTCGTGAAGCGCGCTAAATTTGCTCTTGGAATATCGTTTGCTGGTATGGCTTTACCGTTTGGTGTAGGCGCAGCTGTCAGTTACGTGCTTTATGAAGAGCTTGGGCCTGATACTACGGTGGGCTTTGGTCAGTTTCTCCTTTTCTGTGGTGTGGCAATGTCCATCACTGCGTTCCCAGTCCTGGCCCGTATCCTCGCTGAGCAGAAGCTGCTGACAACTAAGGTTGGATTCTTAACTATTTGCGCCGGTGCTGTCGGGGATATTGTTGCATGGATTTTGTTGGCCCTCGTAGTCTCAATCATCAACAGTGCCAGTCAAATTACACCTCTTTACGTTGTCCTTCTATCGATTGCATGGATCCTTATTTTGGTCTTTTTGATTCGCCCTGTTATCATCTTCATGATCAGAGTTACAAAGTCACAAGATGAACCAAGTCAGACCATGATGGCGTTCATTCTTGTCGTGGTATTGATCAGCGCTTTCATGACTGATATCATTGGTGTGCACGCTATCTTTGGCTCGTTTGTAGTTGGATTGGTCATTCCCAATGACACAGGTTTTGCAGATGGAGTTACCAAGAGAATCGAGGATCTTGTCTCTGTTATCTTTCTGCCCATTTATTTTGCTCTCTCAGGACTCAAGACACAGATTGGACTATTGGACAATGCTCGAATTTGGGGACTGGTAATATTGACAACCTTTGTTGCCTGCTTTGGAAAGATTGTTGGATGCACAGGTGCAGCCAAACTCCAAGGCATGGAGTTCCGGGAGTCCCTCGCTATTGGAGTCCTTATGAATTGCAAAGGTCTTATCGAACTAATTGTTCTCAACATTGGTTACGATGCTGGAGTCATCAACGCCAAAGTCTTCGTCATCATGGTCATGATGTGTTTGATCACCACCTGCATGACTACTCCTGGTGTCTCGTGGGTTTATCCAGTCCACTATCAGCGCGCAGTAGCCCAGCGCACATTGGCCAAAGAAAAAGCCAGCAAGGATGCTGAGCGCACAGAGTCTTTAGATAAATCCGAGACTGCGAAGACTGGTATTATGTTGTGTCTCGATAAGATTCAGAACCTTCCAGCCATGATGACATTTCTCGACATGTTGCATCATGCTTCACCAAAGCCTTCACATACCACTCATCACTCAAATCTGCCTATTTCAGGCACCAATGGATTTCCTGGCCATCCTGTAGCGTCAAACGCATCAAGTGTAGGTCCGACTCTTCTCGCTCTTCGCCTTCTGCATCTTACTGAGCGTAGCTCGTCGGTTCTGATGGCCGCTACCGAGCGTGCTGAAGTGCTGCGCCGCGACACGCTCATGGTTGTATTCCAAGCATTTGCGAAGCTTAATGGTATTTTGGTCAAGCCACGAATGACTTTATCTACTGATCCTGAGGATTTTGCTCAAAGTATATATGATGAAGCCCTTGAGAGCGATGCTGGAATTATTATCTTCCCCTGGAACTCGACTTCACTCCCTGATCCGCCTGCTAGCACAGTGGATGACAGCCAGAACACAATACTGCCCAAGCCCCTCATTCCTTCTAACACACGAGTAGTCACTCGGCTCATGAATACAACATCAAACACTGGAATAGCCATAGCTATTTTTGTCGAAAGGGAGTTTGGAGGATCTGGAAGCTTTTTGACAATCATGGTGCCGCTTTACGGATCCCAGGACGATGAAGAAGCTCTGAAACTTGCATCAGTTTTGAGTCATAATAAGTCATGTAAAGTCGTCATTGTGCGCATCGAGGCGGTACAAAAGCAAAAGGAAGCTACAGGAGATATTCAAATAGATATCGATGGCCAGTCAATCCATTCTGACCAGGGTGAGGACCAACGAGCAGAGCTACCTGACGACAATAATGTTCTAGCCCAAGAATACTTCGGACATCGCTCTTATATCCATATTGAAAAGCGATTGAGTAAGAGATTTAGTTCTGACAGCCCTGGTGCCGAAATCGAGGTTCGTGAGAACGTCTTTGTCCACCAGGTATCCACGATCCAGGATGCCATTAGCCTTTCAAAGGCTACTCTTGGACCAAGGGATCTGCTAGTCTTGGGTCGAGGATCAATTCACAATGCCGGACACCGCAGTACTACTGCTTCCATATACTCACCAGAAGCATACAATGGGTTCCAACAGACTTCTTCACAAGCCGCTTCAACGCATCCTATTGACAACCTACCTGGCGACAATAGTAACCTTCGACATCGACATCCTCTTCGGACCCAGCCTTCATCCCGAGATATCCATCACTCGACAATGGCAGTGTCCAACATCTTAGGTATTACAGCACAACAGTTCCTGTCGTCAGAGGTTTCATGCTGTCTGTTAGTAGTCCAATCAGGCAAACGACCGAGCCATCCCGTTCTATCGCGTGCCGCCTCGTCTATCTTCCATGCTTCTCACCGCATGCAACACGCCAGAGACGTGAGTACGGGTAGTAGTCGTCCAAAGGGGTTCGATAGAGAACATTCTTTCCATTTGTCACCTGAGCCTGCACCGCAGTAGGAGATCCAGTCGAAGCAGCAAGGATCAAGCATAAACTCTGTTGTTGTGTACCATTTGTATATAAATATATATTATTAAATTTAAATAAATCATTTTATAAGCCACATTGAAGACCTTTATGACATTGACAGTGCGCATTCTCTTCCTTATTCGCCAGCAGGAAAGAGATAGTAACATACCGACATGTACTTCTCATGCATAAGGATGCAGATGGATGCAATCTATAGTCGCCTCATTACCAGCAGATTACAGTATATGCCTCCATGGAATGCATCAGCTGCAGAGTTGGTCAGTCATAAAAGACGATCCTTTATCGATCTCAATTATACGATCCAAGGGAAACTCCACATGCTGCGTGGATCATATCGATCATATACCAAGGATAGGGAAGGAACTTCATCAGATGCATTATCGTCGAATATTGCCAAAAAAGGTACTCGTCATGTTGCGACTGAGTGTTTTTACACTAAAGGAGCATGACGTCGTGCTAATAGTATGTAGCTATATTCCGTTTAGGTACATCCAACGATAAGACGAGCACATCAGAAAAGCTTCGCAGAGTACTAAGAAAAGTCCCATTTCCAGGTAAGTGTGAAGAGCTATATCATTGACTGTTGAATGGAACAGGCCAGCCTGGACAACCCTGCAACAACTGACTCATACTCTCTTACCATCTTTTTCAATGGACCTTATAGTTGCTGTTGTAAGTACTGCTGCGCCAAACGACCCATCAGTTCGCCGTGGGATTACCGTGTCATCTTTTTCGTCCATTTCACTGCAGCCAATTCCCCTGATCGCATTTTGTGTGAAGCTTCCTTCAAGGGCCTCGACAATGTTGCACGAATCAAACCAATTTATAGTTCAATTCCTGGCCTCAGATCAAATAACTCACTCAGTGGCATTTTCATCCTCAGTTCCACCTCCATCTGAGGTCATTACAAACCTTCCTACGTCAAACCTTACTGATGCAGCGTCATCAATTGTTCCCAAACAATCAGAATCTCGGGCGCAGGCCTTCACAAGATCAACTCAAGCAAGGGTGCCGCATGACAAGGATATTGAGGAATTGACTGCGGAGGCAACCATACAAATATTAGCCGACAATGAGATTGGCAATTCTTCTCTGGCTGATGCCTTTACTGGTTCTCAAAACGCTAAAAAGAATGGCACACTTCACGGCATTCCAGCGCCACCACTTGTAACATCACCAAGTACACCGCCAGACCCTGATCCTTTCGAGGTATTGGGTTATAAGATTGACCCAGAATCGAATTTACCGGTGCTGCTGAACACATTAGGGGCGATCCGGTGTAGTACTCATCAGGTGATGGCAGTGGGAGACCATGAGATGTGGATCGGACACGTAGAAAAGGTATTGCATGGCGAGATCCCAGATCAGCAAGAGCCATTGTTATACCATGATCGGTCCTACCGAAGAGTCGGGCGTAGAATCGTATAAGCATTGCATTAAAATATTACGCCTTGGTTAAATAATCATGCAGCGAGTTTTTTGATCTCTTTATGCCCCAGCTATAAGAAAGCAATTTTATGAATAGACATGATCCGCAGGATAAATTAGCAATAGGATATCAGAACAGGATCTTGTATCGCTGTATGAAAACTGCTTTGTATACTGCGTGTGTTGTTGATAATGTCCATTTAGACGAAATATATGACAGCTCTTCCTCCTCAAGAATGCAAGAAGGAAGCATTAGTTATTAATATTCACTATTGGTAATGCGATTAGACTGAGCCGCCCTTTTTTTGTCGTCGCTGCAATGCATGTTGATTATTATGAAAGATCAATAAAACCGCGCCATTGAGAGAAGACATGTATAATGCCAGCAGCGAATCAGGATGAAGACAGTAAACACAATAAAAATGGCAATGGGTGGTTCTCATTTGGACCCATTTTTCCTTTGCAGCGACGGCGACCATATTTTTACAATATATTTGGATGTAGTTATTTGCACGGCCCCGTACACACCTTATTTACACTGTTCCTCCCATGGAAATAAAAAAAAATATATATATATATATAACGGGGTGTTTCTTTATGTTGATACCTTGGTACTGTAAGCAAAGTCACTCATTTCAAGTCCAATTGTCGTCGCTCTATCCGAAGCGCAACTTATTCATATGGGTTTTACTCTTTCTGACAAACACTAATATTTGTAATTACATGGTGAGTGCAACAAGGCAATCAATCTTTTCCAAATTGAAAAAAGATATTTGCACGGGCCCGTACACCTCTTATTTGCACGGGCCCGTACACCTCTTATTTGCATGGGGGCCGTACAAATATTTAAAAAATCTATTTGCACTGCCCCGTACACACCTTATTTACACCGCTCCCCCCGTGCAAATAAAAAAAAATTATTTGCACGGGGGTCTTTTTTTTTATTTGTACGGGGTCTTTATTTCAGCCCTAAACACCATAACCAGGAAGCCTTCCACGACACAGGCTTAGATCTAGAGCCGCTGCCTAAGCATCAAATACTGACCAGAATATTTATCTAATCAAGGTCGTATGTAGCTCAGAGTAGATGTTGGCATTCTTTATGCGACTCTGGGACTAAATACAGAATTACAAATGATCTATCTATAATTGAAATATACTATGCAGCTTTACTTTGCACTTTTGTTGGTTGCATTGTTATAGATTGTGGATGGTTCCCTGATGCTTTCTTTCATTTAACGCGTGCATATATCTTAGGTATTTCCGTACACTATTAAGCACACAACGATGAGTTCAGTTATTAGGAACCTCTAACGTGTAGTTTGTTTCGGTAGATATACAAACAATCATACAATCATACTCATTTCTACGATGTATAGCGTGCCGTGTTACTACCTACTCTCTTTCTTTTCCCTTTCTGTTTATCAAATTCATCAAAATGCAATGGGTAGACCTCAGCTTATTTTGTGGAATATCTATCTTCTTACCCGATATTACTTGTCTTTTGATAGTTGGTGACAGTTCGCACTCAAAGCCGAACGTGCACAATCACCTATATCTCTATATCTTAGTGGCTAAAATACTTTAATAGCATAACCGTGACTAATAGTGATAGAAAAGAGACATAAATATTCTTTTCTGTTATTGAAATATGCCAGGGTCATAATAATTAGCGAGAACGAAAAAAAGATGTCTTTATTATGATCCAGGGATCTTCGTTAAATAAAAAGGGTAAAAACCTTAGCTATAGTAAAAACCCATATAAATGACTGCTAATCGCAACAATCCTTAGTTTTGTCTCATTACATTCCAAGTTTATTATCATAGCCAACTTACCTTGGTTCGTCTTTAGCACGCAGTATTGCATACTCAGCAGCACATGTAGATGCTCACTGCGTCTAAAGGACCAGCTTCATATTGTACAATCACTTGAAATGGTAATGAAGAGAAGCACTGTCTTCAATCTTATTTCTTGCCGTTTTCCCTCAGCCTGTACTGCCCAAAAACTTCAGTGATTATCCACATTGCCTCATTAATAAAAGGGTAAATTTATTGAACTTTAGCTCCATATTACATAATAAGTTATATCAATTAGGTTAAAACATTGCACCAACTAAGAAGGAGGACAAAGAGAGGGTTCTTGTCTGCCCCACGTGAGTGGTAATTTAAATCATCGTATACGCTATATGGGTCTAATGGTAGTATTTTTGTATGTCACAAATGAGCTGTTTGGCAGCTCCCACGGCGCTGCAACTTCCACCAGTAATAATTCCAGACCCCTCTCTACTCTAAACTCACCTCCACTTATTTATATAAAGCCAGAATCATGTAGTCTGTAGGATACACGTTGCTGCTTGTAGATGAAAAAGAGACCCCGTGCAAATAAAAAAAAGACCCCCCGTGCAAATAACTTTTTTTTATTTGTACGGGGGGAGCAGTGTAAATAGAGTGTGTACGGGGCAGTGCAAATAATTTTTTTTATAAGCAAAAATTTATTTGCACGGGGGCCGTACAAATAACTTCATCCTTTCAAATTAGTTTTGCAAAACATTATTTGGCTGCCCAAAAAATAGGCTGCCAAATAATGGCAAAAATTACTATATTTGATATGGGCTGCTAAATAGATTTATCCACCTTCCTACAAGGAGGAAAAAATGTTCGATGGAGCAGCGGAGGATTGAACTCCGGGCCTCTCGCATGCAAAGCGAGCGCTCTACCACTGAGCTACAACCCCGTATGGTTTCATAACCTGCTGAGTGTCCCGGTATATAATTATGATAGTTCAAGCGGCTTCACGTGACATTCTGAATATACTCAACTGCTCCGCTCGGGTCAGGATGGGCAAGCCCTTTGTTCATAGATAGTTGTGACTCAAGCAGAAATGAGTTTTCAGCTGTGGTCCTGGATGCACCCAAAAACAAGGCAGCTGGTGTGTCAGGCATTACGAACGAAATGATCCAACACCAAGGACCGCAGGGGCTCTTTATCCTCTTCCAAATCATAAGTGCCACTATCGTGCAAGAAGACGTCCCCAAGGATTGGAAGACGGGGCTCCTCTATTGCATACCAAAAGCTCCAGAATGGTCAGGAAACATGGCAGAGGTAAGGCCGATAGCTTTGTTGGAGCACGCACGGAAAATAATGTTTGCAGTAATAACAAATAGGTTAAGCGCGATCATGGCCAGGCACGATATTCTACGAGGACCAAACTTCTCTGTTCTTAAAGGTACTACCACTAAGGATCCAATCCATATCCTGCAAGCGGCAATGGAAGACGCAAGAGAGTTCAAGAAAGAACAGTGGATTGTGCTCCAAGACATGAAACGGTGTTTCGACTCTGTCAACTGCGCCCCCGATGGGATGCTTTCTCGCGGACTAAGACGGCTCCAGGTCCCTGAACAGTTCATACGCCTATGTGAAAACATCGCCATTTCCAAAGTGAACAGGGTGATTACTGAATACGGACCAACTGACGAGTATCATCCAGAGTGCGGTTTGGATCAAGGTGGAGTGGAATGTCCGCTTTTATGGAGAGTAGCATATGATGCACTCCTGTGTGAAATTATAGACAGTAGCACTGGATATAGTCTAGAGGGACCAAGAGGGACACCATCAGTTACTGGCCTTGCTTTCGTGGATGATACTACATGGATATCGGACTCCAAAGCACATATGCAGGAGATACTTGACATTGCAACGACATTCTTCATTCTTAACGGGGTGGAAGTGAACGCCAAGGAAACGCAGGTCATCTGTATCAACAGCAAGCAGGATAGGAGGAGCACGCTGAAATTTGGGACACCTACAGAAGAGATCCGACCAGTGGAAAAGAATGAATCGGTACGGATTCTTGGTGTTTGGGTCACAGCAACAGGAAATCCAACAGCAACACAGCAAATAGTGGAGCAGGAAATAGAAACGACCTGTAACATTCTCCGGTCCAAAGCCCTGACAGATCGGCAGACAACGTATATTGTCAATAATGTGCTCATCCCAAAGGTGCTGTATAGGATTTCGGCCCAAATGTTGCCACCAACGTTCCTACAGAAGATGACTGGTAAGTATATGTCACTGTGTAAGCGGAAAGCACGTATGCCATCAACTACGCCAAACAGCACTATGAACCACAATAGATTGTATGCCATCAAAGACTTGGCGAACGCTCAAGCGGAAGAACAAATATCTACCCTGGCGCTTCGACTTAATGACAGCAATGTAATGGGACGGATATGTCGGACACGAGTACTGATGCTGCAGCACAGGAATAAGATGGAAGTCTCGCCAACTTTGGAGCCACATCGTGTCAAAAAGTATCGCCACAACTTTATATCGAATGTTTGTGAAGAAATGAAGAATCGTAACATTACTTTCGACCTATCGATCGCAGCCGAATTTGGTCTCCCACACAACGCTCTCTCGACATGGAAATGGCTAAACGGAGAATTACCACACGTATGGAAGGCGCTCACCAAGCGTATGGTATACTTTGTGGATCAAATACTTACGGATGATAAGGAGGACATGATCTCATGGCACGCATTCAGGACCCGTTACGGAGGGCCTAAAGTTTCGCCATTCTGGTTCAACCAACTTCAAAACTTTTGCTTCGACAACGATTATGTGGGTAGGCATGCAAGAGAATGGAACAGGAGGAAACTGGCACTCTTAGACGTCAGTGATGATGACAGCAACAGCGACAGTAGTTATGTCAGCTCGGTAGACGGGGATACAGAAGACGAAGATCGAGAAGCGATTCGTGCACTCAACCAATTCATAAAAGATGAGGCAGCGAACAGAACTTTGACAGTATCACCGGCTAATCAAGCTGTTGAGCCACCAATTGGAATTAAGTGGATTCTAGATCAACAGAAGGAGCGGAAAAAGAGACGAGGAGCTGTTATGAAAGAGGCGCGCAGAGCAACCAGAGAACATAATCTTAGGCGACAAAGAGCAAAGTTAGATGCCATAGTCAGAAGAGCAGAACGCCACCAGGACCGAGAGCGAAGGCATAGTGAACGCATGCGAGCCCGCGAAGAAGCGAGGAGACGCCGGACCCAGAACACAAGGAGATATGAGGGTCTGAGCGAGCAAGCTCTGCTAAGGAGAGCAAAAGTCGACCTGGATTCCAACGAGACACCGTGCCTAAAAGTGATCCCTGAAGTCAACAGAGGCCTAGCCAGGGACACAAATGGAGTTATCATTAGTGCCAATACCGAGGAGAAAATCCAACGCCAAAGGGAACGGTACAATACCCAGCCGGGTAATGTCATTTATACGGATGGATCTCTCAAAGATATTGGCACTGAAAGAGTAAGTTGGCATTTGGTGTGGTAGTCCAGACACAAGAGGGTGAGTTTTACACTGCGCTATCTGGTAGAGTAGCAGGCAACGCATCCTCGACAAAGGCAGAGCTAGCTGGTTTGTTGGCAGGAATACTTATCAGCCCACGAAACAGACCTATGACAATCCGACTTGATAACAGCGCAGTTGTGACTCAATTCCGAGCATTGGTCCGAGGCAGAGTGGATAGCACGTTGCGACAACGTATTAGATCACCGTATGCAGTATGGTGGGCAGCTATACACAACGCATTTATTCAACAAGGATCGGAAGTCACGGTCGAGTGGGTCAAAGGACATGCCGGCAATAGAGGGAACGAAGAAGCGGACGAAGCAGCAAACATGGACATTATGGCGAGCTATGGGATATCAACATAACGGAGCATAATGACATGTACTGCCATGCAAAGTTCAACGGTGTACCAGCGGAAGATGACTTAAGGCAGATCCTTAAGTTACAGTCAACAACTCGTACACATCACACTTGGATCGCCCAGAACAGGACGCAGGAGCATGTTAAGGATTGGACAAAAATTGATTGGCGAGCTACTATGAACATTGTTCATGATAGCAACCTACCGAAAGGACTCTTCACCAGCCCAGCGGACTGCCAAAAGCGAGCGCACAGAATCAAGAAACTCCATGGAATGTTGCCTACACAGTCATATATGAGACACTGGAGGCCGGACCTTTATGAAGATGGCAACTGCAGAGTGTGTGGGACAGAGGATGAAGACACATCGCACATCTGGAGATGTCCAAGGACGATGGAGACTCAGGCCGAGAAGTGGAAGGAGATAATCCAAAATGTGAATGTGATAGGGGAGAGGACATGGAGGAAAGAGTTGAAAGCAGTGCAGGAGCAAGCACAAAGGGCCAGAGAGAGAGGTGTAGACCCACCAAGGACAAAAGAGCCAACTTTTACTGCGGCAGAGGAGGACTACATTTGGAAAACTCTGGAGATGCATATCGATGGTGTGCGAGAAGTACGACGCCATGGTGATAGGAACGGCGATGATGAGGAAGAGAGAGAGCACACACCAGATTGGTCTGTGCAGGACATTTACCATGGACTTACGCCCAAGTCCATTGCTCAGAGTTGGAAAGTTGGCTTCAAGACAACAACAAGGATAGCTACATATATGGCAGGGCGCTTCGTCAAGGCCATAGAGGAATTCGGTCATACAGAAATCTGGAACAAACGGTGTAAAGTCACCGTTGAATGGGAAAAGGCTCGTGGAATCACTGCTACGAGCAAACGCGCTAGAGGACGCAACTGTGTTGGGGAGCACAGACGTAGTAGCAATGATTTCCTTGTCCCTTCCCTCAGACAAAGACAGAAGCTGAATGTAAAAGAGATCTACAAGATCGCGGATGACCGAGTCCGGGACAGTTACCTTGGGAAAACCAAACTGGACGTGATGGAGCGGCTAGGTGGAATGAAGTTTTTGATGACTATGGATAGCGGATAATTTGTCGCGTTGCGCAACAGGCCACGTCGGAAAGGTGGACTTTGAGTACCAACCACGGCGGTCAGGGTTTATGAAATCATGGATACAGCGGCTCTTGTCGTTTGTGCAGTAATAGCTGTTTATTGACTATAGTTTCTGGAGCATTTTGTTCATAGAGTGTAGAAAATAAATCCCATGACCCTGAGGGTCCTTGTTATCAAAAAAAAAAAAATTCGAGGCAGCCTAGTGTTTTCCGTTAAGGCTAAGATCGTGGGTACACTACCCTAAGTCGCCTGGCTGGCCACACGTCTTAGGTATATATTCCACCCCCCGGCCGAACCAGCGGTACATCTCCCCATCCACCGACTCGACTAAGACAGCGATGATCACAAAGTTTGACGGAATCCAAGTAGAAGTTTCAGACCAACCCCGCAAGATTTGGATCCACATGCCAGTGGATTTGAGGGCGATATAATTGATTTAGAGCGAGATTATGAAATAAATTCCTCGCTTCCGTGGGTTCTTGTTAACACGAAAAAAAAAAAAAAAAAAAAAAAAAAAAAGCAAACCCTTGGGGAACTCTGGAGGTGCAAAGGACTGAGATCTGGAACAGACGCTGTAAAGTCACTGTCGACTGGGAAAGAACTAAAGGCATCACCTCTGTGAGCAAACGCGCCAGGGGACGTACCTGTGTTGGGTAGCACAGATGTAGCAGAGGTGATTTCTTAGGACCTACCCTGAGATAACGACGAACAGCTGACGTGAAAGCGATCAGGGCGGAAGCTGACCAAAGAGTAGCGAGGGAGCTATCGGCGACAATTAGAACTGACAGTAATGGAACGGCTGGGCGCCCTTAGTAATAGGGCAACCCATTTATAGAGTCTACTTCTAATAGCTGTTTATTATCTATAGTGTAGAGTGTAGCAAAAAATTCCCATGACCTTTAGGGCTCTGGTTATCAAAAATAAAGAGAGGCGTATGTAATATTTATTCAATATCAAGATACGTAAGTGACTCGCTTGAGTCGCGTCGACTATCCTCAGGTCCACTTAAATTATTATTTGGCCAGTTATCGTCACCTCTATTGCCTGCTGCCTCAACATTATTAACTTTATGGCTTTTTATACGTGTAGGTGCAGATTGCACTGCGGATTCAGGTAATCGACTGGACACTATTGAATTTGATCGTGACGCCTGGCTACCTTCATCATCACCCGCTTCACTGGCACTGATAGGGATCAGATCCACGGTAGCAGGCTCCATGGACCTGGGCATTATTGCCACCCGTTCATCATAGTTGCCATCTTGCCCACCGTAGCCAAGGGGGCCTGCATATGAATTTGATGATGCTGGTAGCTGTGAAATTGGTTGTAAAGGATATCCAGTGGGCGAATTTTGATGCGACGGAAGATGCCTGGACTGCTGGAGCAGCGGGTGCTGGGGGCCTACCGGAGGCTCTACCTCGAATGGCGACTGAATAATGGAAGCATACGATATTCCGGAGGTTTGTGACATCTGCGACTGATCCCGTTGGTATAGAGTGTCGATGGGTCGAGAGAGAACTGGTGATATTTGCTGTTGCTGCGCTCGCGATGCTGCAACATGCTCTATCATCGGCAACGGTCCAGATACATGCGGTGCAGCGTAGGGCGTCATCTGTTGTGGGTTATATGTCTCATCCGAGATGAAGGGCGATGGGATGGTCGTGTAGCCACCTAATTCTAAGGTTCGGAGACCACTCTCGTCATTCAGCGTTGATTTCTTGACGGTTGTTTTGCTACCCCCTGCAGAACGATGCCTCTGCCTTCTTAAATAGAACAATAGCCCTGCAACAAGTGCTATCAATGCGACCCCTCCTATGACGCCACCAACAATGATGCCTACATTTATGCCATTGGAGCTGGAGGGTGTTGACGGGATTACGGGGGACGGAAAGGGCCTGGTGGGTATTCCTGAAGATCCTGTTACAGTGTACTTAGTGACCCATTCAATACCGTTGAATACCAATGGCTTATTATCCGACACAGCTGTGCTATCCGTGTCTAAAAAACCTATTAATCGCAGAAAAAAAAGGGATTGTTGATTCAAAGTTATCAGAAACTTGATTCTTCCCTAGTTTATACGATGGTGCACCAAGTAGTTTGCAATCAAGTTGACTTGCCTCCCCAAACTACCAAAGTCTTTTCTCTGACAGCGCATGCCATCATAGATCTACTAGAGCGAGAGTTATCGAGCTGCGTCCATGTATTTTCCTCCAAATCCAGTAAGTACAAGTCGTCGAATACTGCAGTGTCGTTTCTGCCTCCAAAGAGGTAGTATTGCTTCCCATCATTACCTATAGTACATCCCAAGGGTTATGAAAAGCAATACGGTTCGCTTATTATGCCTGCAAATCTATTCATCATAACTTCAAGCCGATATCAAACTCCTTACATGGAACAAAACAATAGCCTGTCCGAGGCGTAATCTTGAGGTTTTTAGCTGTGTTTAGTGGTCGCGATATGTGAGAGCTTGTATTATACATATGCACGTCAACATCTGTGTCGTTGAAGATGGGGATCAAAATGCTCTCTTTATAGGCTGACCATGAAGCACTTTGCCCTGTAGGCTCAAATGTATCAAATGTAGGAGATTTAAAATTCGAAAAGGTCCAATTTTTCGTGTCCATGAAGAGAGCCTCTCCCTTTTTGCCCAAAAAGTACACCATCCCATCTTGACGAGATACAATCACTGGGTCGGGTGTGTTGAAAGATGGAGAGAGATTTAGTCGTTCCCAGTGTTTGGAATAGATAGACACATTAATTTGGTTATTTCCGGTTTCAAAGGCTATGAAGCGTCCCAGATTCATTACTCCTGACTGGCCGTAGAAGTTTTCAATTAATTCAAGCCTACTCCAAGCAGGATCCTCGACTGACCAGTCGGAAGTGAGATTAAGACTAAAGGCGCTGGATATTTTGTTTTCAGAACCATAAGAGCCACCCTGGATAAACAGTTGACTGTCGTCACTGGCATAGGCCATTTTTCCCACTGGTTCGGGTATATCTGTGCCCTTTGGGACTGTCGGGTGTTGCGGAAGTGTTGAAGACATGCCTGAAGAAAGAAATGCGGACAGTAAAGAGGAGGTCGTTGCTGACTGGGGCGATGTTTCGGTAGAGTGGAATTAATTATAACGATGGATGTTGGATGAAGTGCCTGTTCAGTAAATATGAAAACTTGTACTAGTGATATGAATGAGATAGATAGGTAATAGACAGGTAGACTTTCAACGAGGATAACACGCGGAGAATATTAGGACTAACTGGTGTATTCACACGCGGTGGGGCTGATAACCACAATAGAAACGTGGTGTGGAGTATGTATAGGGGAGAAGGACAGAGATTAGGGAGATTGAAAAGCGATAGATGAATGGATGTTCAAGCCATGCCAACTTTTTTTCTGAACATGATGAATTTGCATCGCCAATATTTTTTTTTTTTGCCCAAAGTCTTTGGCTCAACCTTGTCCTCGCATAAAATAGCGGAAAGAGGGACAGAATGCTCTAAATATATTTGATTTTGCATCGCCCATGATGTCGCATGCAAGGATTTCTGTCACTCGTGGCCTTTGTGTTTATCCACTTTGACAATAGGAGGACAAAGATTAGGATCTTTTCTTAGTTCCCATATCGGGATCCAGGATATGGAGTAGTTTTAAAATAAAAGGTGTGGTCTGGGAAATGAACCATAACGACCAAGGTGTATGCCCTGTGCGTTCCTAGAAGGTAGAACGAAGGGAGAGAAAGCCTGCAAACACGGGCAACATGTTCATTGTTCAAGATGTCTGTAATTGTGAGGTCGCGACTAGATGAACCGGGCCATACCGGCAAGCACATTAATAAAAACGGCCCGATACTTTTGATTAAGAGTCAAAGACGCATAGTTGTTGTAAATGTGGAGCAACAAGCAAACGCACAAAAGTTTTTTTTTTTTTTTTTTTTTTTTTTAATATTCCGGTAACGGGCATCAGCTTTGCAAAAATACAAGGGTGCAGAGGAATAGAAGCGGAAGCAAGCGGGGGATTGTTAATGGTGTTTCTCTCAAACAATTTGTCTTCAGTCCTGCTAAGCCAGCAGCACATTTATGGCAAGTAAGTCTTTTTTTATTTATTTTTCCTTTACTCACCTGTTTTCCACCCTTCACACCACACAACATAATCATCATGCTTCGCCTGGTCTCATCCAAGACTCCTCTTGCGCAGGTACACCCAACAACAACAGCTTTGACATTTAATTAAATGAGCAATTGGCAATTATTACTGCGCGAAGATCTGATCTGACTCCATTTCCGTCATTCTTATGATATTACTACTGCATAGATTGCTGCTCGCCATGCACCAAAACTTCGTGCCCCTGCATTCACTTCAATGCCCCGCCTCTATTCCACTTCTTCTGGTAAGGAAAAAAAAAAAAAAAAAAAAAAAAATCGGTACATTAGGCAATAGACGATCAACATTCCAGAATGGCATGACAACGGACTTTCTGATTCGTTGGGGAGAAAATGATTGTAGTCACCCGTGAGAATATTCTGAGAGCATGAGGCACTAACTCTTTTTTTTTTGTCTTTTAATTCAAAATACGATCCTCACATCTCTTCAGAGGAATTGGACTTAGTTGTCATAGGAGGTGGCCCCGGTGGTTACGTTGCTGCGATCAAAGCAGCCCAGCTTGGCCTCAAGGTATACATAGCTAAAATAAGCGGAATACTGCTTTCTATTATTATAAATGACAGCATGAACGTCACTAAAACAATGCACTGAAGAGAGACTAATCGATTTTTTTTTAAAAAAACATTCAATAGACAGCATGTGTAGAGAAGCGTGGCGCACTCGGAGGCACCTGCTTAAACGTTGGGTGCATCCCCTCCAAGGCCATGTTGAATAACTCTCATATCTACCATCAGACCCAACATGATCTCAAGTCTCGCGGTATTGATGGTATGTTGCTCTTCCCTCGTCTTTTCTTATACTTATTTCTTTATTTAGTGCTCGTTCCTGCAACAGTTACAATGAACCAGTTTAGCACGGCCCCTGGGGATAGCACTTTTTATATCATCAATGCAAGCATCTAGTAACCTCAAAAGTTATGCCTCATTCTGGCGTGTTTATTCAATACTAACCTTTATATTGAAATTTTAACAGTTGGCAGCGTCTCCTTGAACCTTCCTGTCATGTTGAAGGCCAAGACTACTGCTGTCACCGGTCTGACAAAGGGTATTGAGGGTTTATTCAAGAAGAACAAGGTCGCTTATCACAAAGGAACTGGAAAGTTCTTGAGTGCTAATGAGGTTGAAGTCACTGGTCTTGATGGCAATGTTTCCACTTTGAAGGCCAAGAACATCTTGATTGCTACCGGATCAGTCCCTTCGCCTTTCCCCGGAATTGAAGTTGATGAGAAGCAAATTGTAACATCGACTGGCGCCTTGGATCTTCAGGAAGTGCCCAAGAAAATGGTCGTCATTGGTGCTGGTGTCATTGGCCTCGAGTTGGGATCTGTTTGGCAGCGTCTTGGCGCTGAGGTTACCGTTGTCGAGTATCTTGATGCTATCGGTGCTGGCATGGATAGCGATATGGCGTACGTTTTATCCTTGCCCTTTATATATACAAGTTGTTATTCTTGATATTACTTAATGCCTTGTGGCCTTATATGTGTTATGGTAGAAGGAGGTGGACTTGGTTAATAACATCCAGTTATGATGGTTATATGTCTTTGGGTATAAATAGTAAAGCCTTCCACCGCACTCTCAGCAAACAAGGATTCAAGTTCAAGATGAGCACCAAGGTTCTTGGCACCGAGAAGCTTAGCGACGGCCGCGTCGGCGTCAAGGTTGAGCCTGCCAAGGGAGGGAATCCTGAGACTGTAAGTCGAATACGGGAAGTGTCTACACTACTGCATGTGTGTATTGTTGAAACATTGCTCAACATCTAATATTCTGTTGTTTATGTTAAATTAGTTGGAGGCCGATGTCGTCTTGGTCTCAATTGGTCGTAAGCCTTATACTGAGGGCCTTGGCCTCGAGAACGTTGGCATTCAAGTTGATGAACGCGGACGCGTCCCCATCGATTCGGAATTCCGCACATCTGTCCCCAACATTCGCTGCATTGGAGATGTCACCTATGGAGCCATGTTAGCCCACAAGGCTGAGGAAGAAGGTATCGCCGCTGTCGAGTACATTAATGGAGGCCATGGTCATGTCAATTACGATGTTATTCCATCAGTCATCTACACTCATCCCGAGGTTGCTTGGTGTGGCAAGACTGAGGATCAGCTCAAGAAGGATGGCGTCGCCTACAACGTTGGAACCTTCCCCTTTGCTGCCAATTCCCGTGCTCGTACCAACGCCGATGCCGAAGGTATGGTCAAGATGATCTCTGACAAGGAGACGGATCGCATCCTCGGCATTCACATCATGGGCCCCAATGCTGGAGAGATGATTGCTGAGGGCGTCTTGGCCATGGAGTATGGTGCCTCCTCTGAAGATGTAGCCCGCACCTGTCACGCTCACCCCACTTTATCTGAGGCTTTCAAGGAAGCAGCCATGGCAGCCTATGCCAAACCTATTCACTTTTAAATTGTTTGATTTCCTTAGCGCTCCCCCGCTGGATCTCTCACTTTTACAGCACAAATTCACAAATATAGAAAATAAATGTCACTGAAAAAAAAAAAAAAAAAAAAAAAAAAAAAAAAAAAAGCTTGTTTCTGGCTCTTTGTGATGCTGCCATCATCTCATGAAATAGTTGGTGCAACCTCTCAATAACCGCATGGACCACTTTGTATCCAAATTTATCATGTGTCAAGCAAATGGTCTTTAAAATGCAGGGTCTGTGTTTTGTATGCTTTAATTTTAGTCGAAAGTTTGTTGTCACAGAATAATTAGTAGCAAGAGGAATGCGAAACAAATACGCCATAGCCACTAAATAATGACATCGACATGATATTTGATTTCACCCTCTGGTATAAGCAAAACAAGAAACAACCAAATATTTTCTAGAACTTGATGGGTTCACTCTTGAAAGACAAAAAGGCATGCATTTAAACATAGTCAATGCTTTCCTTAATTCTTTCTTCGTTTGCCAAATATCTTCAACCCTTTTGTCACTACATCTGCTGTGTCCCCCATCCTTCATCAGTAAAATTGCTTTTTGGTGGATCGATGTATGGACCAATGAATCAAACGAATAAGTCAAATAGACCGTGTTTTCGTGTGTGCAAATAATGATGATAAGATACTATAAATTTTTACTTTATTTTAACGATGACAAACGGTGTAGCGTCATCACTTTGTGTTATTTTGCGAACGGGCGCCATTTGGCATCTATGATATCGCCAATTTTATTTGGTCACGATACCTTATATTTTTAATCTAAAAACGATGATTGAATTGTTCTGGTGGCATCTCACTACGTGACGGACTTGCAACAATACTCGTAACAAGCGAGCTAATTGGCTGCCAATACACTCGAAAGTATTCAAAAAATATAAGGTATCGCGACCAAATGAAACGGGCTATACTCAAAAACCCGCCCAACGAGATTTTCTCCGGGGATTTTTTTTTTTTTTGTCGCCGCTAGATCTTCTAGACCTTGTTTTTTTCCTATTGTTTGCTATTTAACCTTTTGGTCGTGACATTGCGACAATACTACTTACTGTGTATAGACCAATCGTTGGACTCTGCTTAGTTTATATGTCCTAGTTTATTTGAAATGCTACATCTTTATCCATTCTATGACAACGTCTGGATGCAACACACATCATTACGTGATCTGTGTATGGCTAACTAGCTAATTAGTCTGGCCTTTATTACATATTCATCCTGGCTCTCGTTCATCCTCATCCTCCTCTCGTCGTTATCTTTAACCTTCACCATATTCATCTTGCATTCTGCACAAACGATCCATAGTGATGTCAATGTTTTCACTCTTTTGCGATTAGATATAAAAGACTGATGCGAATTTCATTGTCTTATGCTTCTTTTTCTTTCTCTCTAGAATCAAATAATCTTTTTTATCTCTTATCCACCTATTTAAAGGTAACCAATACACACGCAACTGTACTTGTCTTCTTTCCTGATCAAGTAGCTAACGCTTCTACTATTCGATTGTCCCTCCACTCACTCTACACAGTTTCTCTTATCTCATCTTTACGTTATTTATCATATTTATTTCTTACCACTTGCTCTACTTGCGTTATTTCCTCTTTCTTTGGATTATTCCTTATACTGCCACTATTGCTATAATTATCGTTTATAAACTTATAGTCTATCCCTAACCACCTAATTTAATCAGCCATGTCCAACAACAGACCCGCTGAAGGACAATCCTCATACCGCAATGTCCCTATCGCGGATAGCGGTGCCAAAATCCCTCAACATATTAAGGAAGTCGATCGCAACCAAAAGACAAAATTCTTTGAATGCCTCCAAGCACTCGTAAAGGGCCGTCTCCCTACTAACGAGCAGCTCGATCATTTCTTGGCTATGGCTCAGAACTCGCCTTCACTTGAGGCTCGCGCCCATATGCTCTCAGCAGATGGCCGTGCACTCTACAAGGACTTCCAGGAGCTCATGCGCACCACTCGTGGCATCATTTATGAGAAGAACGAGCAAGAGCTTTTCCAGAACTTTATCTACCATTGTACCCAGGCTTCAACTTCGGCTTCCCAAAATGTTCAGGCCCCTTCTCTCGACGTTGGTGTTTCCCAAAAGAAGGCTAAACAAGAAGGCCAAGAGACCTTGGATAATTTGGTTGCTGTTGCCAAACTTCTAACTACAAACGCTGAATTTAGATCCATTTTGAACGAGCTGTTCCAGTTACTCAGGGAGGTTTTTAATGAAGGTGCCGATAAGGTTGCTTCTACAGCTCAAGGGGTAGGCGAGAGGGTCTCCAACAAAACCAACGACCTTACACAGAGCGCGACCTCCACAAGTGCATCGGGCGGTTCTCGGCTTCAAGATAACATTAACCGTGTCACGGATAAGATCCAGAGCGTGGCCCTTGGTGCAAAACAGGATCCTACAGCCGTCGCTCAAGATACACGCCAAGAATTCATGGACCATTCCAATGCCACAATGGATTCAGCTAGGCAGCAAACCCAAGACATGAAACAGCAATTGGCTAGACAGGCCCAGGATTTCAAGGCCCAAGCTCAAACCCGGGCTTCTCAAACCCAGCAGGACGCCATTAACTATGCCAACACCAAGCTGCCTCCAGAGCAACGATCTGCTTTGATCGAACGACTAAAACTAGTCATCAGTCAGATTCAATCTGAGCCTCAGTACCAAACTGCAATTGACTCTATCATGAATTTGGTCGGCATTTGGCGCCATCGTGCCAAGCAGCCTACTGGAAACATCAGCACTGAAGCCAACAAGGTCGTTCACGGTAAGTTTATGGTTGCCCTAGTTGAATTTTTTGTTGCTCAAAGATTTTTTTACCCTTAAATCACTTGGACGCTGTTGATCCTCTAACACCTCGTATCCAACAATCTAGATCCTAATGTTGAGGCAGCTATTGTTGAGTTTAAAGTAATACTCCAACGTTGGGCACAAGGTTATGCTTTGGATCCGATTATTGCCCACATCCAGAACATGTGGAATAAGACACTAGTAGATCCAGAACTGAACCAATATGTCAACAATGTCTCAAATTTCCTGACCAGAGCACTCCGTGAGCCGAACTATGTAACCTCTCAGACGATCAATAATGATGGGTCTATTTTGATCGATGAAGGCCGACAACTCTTAAACGTCAAGTACAAGTCTGACACAGATGTTATCATGCGGGAAGGACAGATTTTTATTGAGAAGCTTAATACGGATCCTCGCTCCCAAGAGGTCTCTGCCAACTTCCAAAAATTCGCTCATGATCTCTTTTATGATAAGTAAGGCTTTTTATCGTGCTTATAGCACGCGTTTTGGGCTATGGTTGGCTCCTAAAATGGTATAGAGTGGTAACATCTGATTTTTTTATTTTTAATTTTTTATCTCTTAGAAACGGAAAATTAGCATTCAAGCCTCACTTGTTTGATGACTTCCGCTATGTTCTCCTACCTTCCATGATGGAGTCCTTCCAGTTCATCCCTGTCCCTCGTATTGAATACTCAGATTTGAAGGTGGATCTTGTATTCGACAATATGATCTTGACGAGTACCGATTTGCTTCCTCGTCTGTTTGAGATGAACATGAATAATACAATCCGTATGGTTCCACGTGGCAACGCTAATCGCTCGCTTGACACTAATAAGCATGACTTTAGCGTGACGATCCAGGGTCTTGAGGCCAATATCCGTGATGTTGATTACTATGTCAAAACCAAGGAGGGATTCCGCTTCCAAGACCGAGGTATCGCTGATGTCTTGATCAACAAAAAAGGCTTGGACATCAAGATCATGGGCCATAAAACGCCAGAGGATCAAGAGACCCCTTCACTTTTCACGATTGAAGACGTCAAAGTCAAAATTCATGCACTGTCGATCAAGATGCGCAGATCGGAGCATTCATTCATGTATGCACTAGCTCAACCCTTTATCAAAACCGTTGTCAAGAACGCTATTGCCCATGCTCTCGAGACGCAAATCAAAGAGACTTTATCATCTGGTGATAAGGCTCTGGCGACCACCATCCGTGACACTCGTATCAGAACTGGCAAAAACACATTTAGTGCTTTAATTGACTCCGCTACGTCCTTCGTCTCCAACAAAGTCAGTCCAGATGAGAAGACCAAGGCCATGAATGAGCGCAAGAGGAACCGTGGACACTATAACCGTACATCACGTGTAATCTTTGACCAGAACGGTCTCTGTGTCTTGGATCCTGTTAAGCACATGGAGCTCAAGGTTGGTCAGCCACTTAGGGAGGATCCTAATGCTATGGCTGCCATGAACGTCAACGCACCTTGGGCCAGCACTGCTTTCGATCTGAACGATGTGAGATTAAAAGAGCAGGACAGACTCCCTGGCATGCGCCGTACTCACGGCACACTTGCTATGTAAAGACAGGACTAAAGACTCCTCGGGTCTGAATTGTAATTTTCATAAAATATTTTCACATGCAGATTCGCTTTAGCTCATTCACAACATTAATGTCGACAAGAAGTTAAAATAAATATTAAGAACAGCATATTTGATTTGGTTTTTTTTTTTTTTTTTTTTTTGCGGAGCCCTCTATAACATAATTCACAGGATTAGATTTTGATAGACTAAATATTACCCCAAGTCAACCTTTGAACGTGATCTGTCTTGCGATTCGTTGGCTTGATAAAACCCATAAACTGCAGTTCGGCCACCCCACTAATAAACCGTGCTTGAACCTCCTTCTGGTCCAGGTTTTGCTCCTTTAAAGATTTGCTCTTGGCAGCCATAGACACCTTCCCTCGCTTCTTGGATCGTTTATGAGCCAATGTATTACTTTCATCCCCATTACTCATTGACCTATCCTGTTGGTTGTCAGATTGAGTACCCCGTTCAAGAATCATGCCAAAGGCCGTAAACCAATCATACATGTTGATCATACGCCCACACTCGACATACAACTTGTAAAGGATGCAAGTGTCATGCTGTGTAGATAAAACCATTTCTGCCGGTGAAATGAATGCAGCAGTGTTCGAAGGTACTTGGCAGCACTTGCAGTTAAGGTACAACTCGGGTTGCCCAAGCGCTGTCTGGATCGAAACTCGTGGTTGTGGCAAAAATGCCTACAGAAATCAGAGGCAATATTGGTAAGTATTTCGACTCTTGAATGATTTAGTAATAAGGAATGTTGGATAAGACATGCCTTTTGCTGGATCTTGATTTGCGAATAATAAAAAACTTCATGAAGAGGCATGATGCTATGATGGCTTAAATATGTTCTTGAGTGTAGCAACAGATTGGAACAATTAGTGTCTCATTACAGCCGTCTAATGACTCCATAATACTACTTCCTCCTATCACCCTTACTTGAAAAGCCTTTCAAATAGATCAACGACTTCAGTGACAAGCACTGTGTACGTGCCTAAGGCACCTTTAGGGATTCTAACTGTTTCTCTTGTCTTTTTGGCGATTCGCGTCTGTCGGCCTTCTGCTACGTTTGCCTTTACGCTGACCAATTTTCGTTTCTTGATAAATATTGGTGCGCCTGCGGTTTCTTGTCTATTGAGTACCCTTTTACTGGTCCCTCCGTTAGCTAACGCCCATCGATCTGAATCTTTCATTTGGGTTGCTTCCTCATTTTGTTCGGTATCGTCCCCCTCCTTCATCTCTTGGTCACCATCCTCGACGTCGCTGCTACTGGTCACAGAATCATCGCTGATATCACCCAGAAGCTCCACCATACGATCCCTTATGTTCTGAAGAATCAATAATTCCTTATCCATGATATTTCCCTCCTCTACCGATGCCTTGGGGCGACAGCGAGACGACTTTTTAAAGAACTGTAAACAATCCTCGATAAAAATCATCATCTCATTGGAGTTCATTTTCCTATTAGTTTTCTCAAAAAAAAAAAAAAAAAAAAAAAAATTGAACATTAACTTTCAAGCTCGAAACTCGGTGCTTTCAAAACAGCACTGAGTTCACTTGAGTCCATAAATGTACCTAACAAGGTTCAGAAGGAAAGAAATACTAGTAGAGTCTGTCAGAGTGCCCTCAAGCGCCATGAAATAGAGCGCACGCTTCGATTTTTTGAGAATAGCAATCGTGAATCGTGCCTGAAGAAACCATAGGAATTCAAATACTAACGCAAAGTTCCTATGATACTCCTGGAGATCTCTAACCATATCAGGGATCTGAAGCTTCAAAAACTCATTATCTAGCAATAGCATTTCTCCCTCTTGAGGATCCACTTCTACTTTTGATTCGACATAGCTATCAATATATCACAACAGGATATCAGTAATGAAATGAATACTGAGGCATCTCTGAGTGGCAAGAATAACATAGCCATCCATAACGAGAGCCATATGTACCGTTGAAACGAAGGAAGCATCCGAATATGGTCATAATGCCCTACTTCCAGCAGTTCCAGTGCCCTACTCTGAGACGAAAGCGCACGATCGCAAAGTATACTTAATGGATTGGCATAGAAATGATGCATGACAATGTACTATACCCGAAGAGATATGATGAGCGTCAATTACTTTTATTGATCTGTTGAACAAATACTGTCCTTTAAAACAACGAGTTTCAGCTTTTGTGTTTCTCTCTCACCTTTAAATTGGCAACGAATCCGCTCACTGAGAAATTGTAATGCATGAATTGGTCAATAAGCTGTTTCATTGGCAAAGGTCCGATCATAACACTCACATTTCCATGCATGAAGAGATCTTCGATGATGGCTGTAAGACACTCTGATGACTGCTGCATCTGAAACTTTCTTGTCTGCATTAAGCTCAGGACAGATTTCGGGAGACCTTGATGTAATGCATCTATCGAAGTAGCTAACCCCATTAAAAAGACAAACGGGATTCGATCCTGATAATTGCTACATATTGTAACCAGATCCTGTAGCGTATCTTGATCAAAGCTCTCAAAGTCTTGAATAATGACCACAAGAGTCGGCTGCCTCTGCTGATTTGCAACTTTCTCCTCTTGGGGGGTACAAAGAGACCGGTACCATTGCTCCAAAACAAACATATCGTGATTTTGTAGTTTTAACCCACTCTGTGACAACATGTCCATTAAATATAGCCATTTTAAAAGTAGAATTGAGAAGTCGAAATCAGTAAATATCGAGTTGGTTCTATTACAGCCTTTGTATTTATTCTATTTTCCTACCTCAAGTGAGTTGATGGCTCCATCCATGTTTAATCCTAAAAACTGTTGAATCATTGACTTCAATGCTGCTTTCAGATTTATGCAGTCTTTAGATTGTAGGATAACGACTTTGTTGTTAACGTTTTTCTGAGTTGTCTCCATTGGTATATCCAAGGACAATTCTGTGTCAATCATTGGAGAGGTTGGTGCGGCTAATATCTGTGCAAGCTGTTGAAATAACAAGTCGTGGTCCGGAATATTGATTCCTGCAAATATTAGTCCTGTCGGAAGTTCCTGGATTGGCATGACAGTTCTAGAAACAGCAAAGTACAGAGTCATGTTAACAATGCATGTGTTTATTTTCGAATTGCAGAGTTGTTGCAATACTATCAATCTATAAGTCGCTAATACCTTGTCATTTTCTGAGTGTAAGCCTTCTCAACAAAGTCATAGATGGCGGACAGCACCATGGTATTCATGCTCAGCATGACATTCTAGCACATCGTAATATTTTATGAGAAATCAGAATCCCTGCTAAAAAAAAAAAAAAAAAAAACACTGGATAATATTACATGAACGTCTTGCCAGTCATACCTCAATGCGTGAAGAGATCAGACTCCATTCCTTATTGAACAGTGCATGGCGGATTTCAGTTGCTTCCCAAGGCTCATTGACATCTGTAAGTTGCTGGAATCCATCGAACTTGAAGTGATCTCCTCCGGTTAACAAACTGCCTAGCATTAAACGAGAATCATCCATTCAGGTCAGCCCCACAATAAAAGGAAATCCAAGAAACTGAAATGTGCCTCCATGAGGAAGAAAGAGGAGGAGAGATAGAGAAATGAAGGGAAAGACTTACCTCTTTTGCCTTTTCTTTTGATTCTGTTTACTACAGCTTCAGCCCTGGGCATGACCAAGAATACAGCCTATACATGACAACCCCCAAGAATGAATTTAGTCAGTATATTCGATTAATGAGACCCATTATGCAGGTTGTCCATCAATATTATACAATGGCAGCTGTAATGATTCCCGCACCTCAGTAAGTGAATCGAATTCATCCATATGTTTTGATGGTCTCTGTTTGTCAACAAGTTTAGTTGTAAGAGACTTCAAATGCCCTAAGTGCAGTACACGTTTGTTGTAAACAGCATCTAAATGTTGGTGGCGTTACTTGTTTTATATAATAATATTATCTTGTGTTCTCTAATATTACAAGTCTCTTTAAGATCCTGTAGTACTCTGGATGCGCCCTATATGGTCGTAAAATTGCATCAAGACTTGGTTTGAAGATGCGCTCCCACTGCTTCATAACATGGGTCAGAAGCCTGCCTTCCAGTTCCGGGTATTGATATACCCATGTGAATAGCATTGGCACTATATGCTGCGCTTGTACCTCTTCACATATCTTTGTGGATGCAATCCCAACAAGCTGATCTATTTTAAAGCGATAAGCAAGTTGAAACACTCGACGCCAATCCACAATTCCTGTAAATCCAGGTCCCTCTATGTGTCTTTGGTACACAAAATTGACCACAAGTTGCATTGCATCCAAATCAATTCCAGCAAGTTTATGTACGATTGGATAGGCTTGGAAGGAAGGAGTTCTTAGTATGAGTTTATAGAATTCCGGCCAGTGCTTCATTATTGATTGATGCGCAGAGACATGTGAAGTAGAGCTAGTATAGCGTAACGCAGACTGGATAGGCGAATGATTTCCTCTCGACGAAGAAGTAGAAGCTGTTTCGTCAATCTTGGAAACAGATGTATAACACATATCCGCAGACATGTTAACATTTCGGAGAAACTTGATTAGCAATGCGCGGCCAAAAGGCTGCTTTCCTGGTTTGGCTCTATCCAAATCAAGAGTGTTTGGTGATACCAAAAGTCTTTGAGGTTCTGATGTCAACGTTATCTCGAAAGTGCGAGACCGTGGTGAGAGGAGGTTCTCCGCATCTAATAGTACTGTAAATGGACAGTTGAAAAGCTATTAATCTCTTATCTAATATGTTCAAGTATTAAGTGTGATTCGCTTCTTTATCCTCTTCAACGCACTGGAGATGCCACGCTTCAATGCGTATTCACTGCTGATTGTGATACTGGCCTGGATTTCCTTCTTGCCATCATGAACCTCCACAAAATGTAAAGCTTTGAAGTTGTTAAGCCGATCCCTCAAGCTCTGGTCAAGCCAATTGTTGATGGTGGATAATCTTAGCGTAAGTTCTAGAACAGATGGTATGAGTCCTATGGCCTCAGATTCGGGTTTACTTTGATAGAAACAGCTGCTTGAGTCTGCGGCTGTACAGATGCTAGATCTCTGAACAGCGGTACCGGTGATGCTGTGATTTTCGAAAGAAAGTCTGCTCGGTGCCGGCGTTCCGAGGTCTCCTTGCTGTTGCATTATACAGCCTGTAGGCAACCGAGTAGGGCCTCCCGGTGCAAAGAATATTTGAAACCCCAGAGGTAGCTCTATCGTGGCCTCATCATGGATAGAATGGTCTCGAAACCAGTTTAAGGAAATGCAGAATGATAGGACAATAGAATCATAGGTATGATAGGACTCCATTTTTTCAATAGAGAAGCTGTGGTAAACGACTCTACAGTGCTACTTAAATAACGCGGGATGATCTACTTTGAAGCAAATATGCTCGCTTGATCAGATCAATAAAGAGAAACGTCATTGGCACTACTCAAAGGTCAGCTGATATCAGCTAGTTTGTTCAGGCACTTGAACACCGCTCACTGTCATTGTATGGATTACATTCCTCAGATCTGCCACTGAGTCTTGCATATCCTTCAATGCACACTTTCTTTTTTGCCTGTTATATGCCGTATGGCCCAACTCAATGTGCGAAGGAGCAGCGGCATATTGAACATCGAAGCCGTTGTAGACCCTTGATACCAAACACACGTGCTTGCCGCTCTACGTCGGCGGCAACGGAGTACTCTTCTCCGGATTCTTTGGACGACTTTAACGCGAGCTGTGAGGGACGAAAGCATGATTAGAACCTATCCATATTGAGATGTTTTTCAAACTTAAAATCAAGGGATCAAAGTTGACTTTTATTATTGTTGCCAGGCGGGAACCCTTTATTAAGCCCGCTATGACCGCCACGCAATGTTCTGGCCTTATGAATAATAATAGAAGTAGATGTTTGTGCGTTGGCAGATTTAATGCTTGGATAATGTCATCCGCATCACAAACTCCAAGCTTCCGCTGATGGTGTGGAAGGAGGCACACTAGGATGCAGACTCGTTCGTACGCAAAAAAAAAAGAGTTTTGGATATCACAACTCCATCATTCTTCTCATTATGGCGTCCTATGCATGGGTCCGCTTCATATGCGCCCAGACAGACATTGAAGACAAAGCGAAGGCCTGTTGCCAGCTGGTCCTTGCCCTGGTCGCTCAAGGTGTAGGCCTCTCGAAGGCCTTTCTAGATGCGTCTCATGACTTGAGGATGAGTCCAAACACTGTTCCGTGGATTTTTCCTGTAGGTGTCCATATTGTTCAAGGTTTCATATTTCTTTGTCTTCTGGCTTGACGTTCCGTTCCTGCTTTTTCTTTCTTAGTACAAGAATTTCCATCAATGTGTATGGTCAGGTTGTTCGTTTTGAAAAGACTCTCCATCTCGAGAACCAGGGACCTGCCTACTTTAATGATTGATTTATTTTTCACCTTTGCATGGACAACTCTACGTGGATGTCGTAATAGAACATACCGAGGAGATCTACATGAGCAAAATGACCAGAGTTTGCCGCCAAGAAAGCGCCCACATCAGTTTCCGAGGGCAAAACCCCGCGACTCGCGACCAGTTTGAAGAAGGACTTCAGCCCCATGGTCAATATCCGAGTGAAAGGGAAAGAAGGAAGCGAAATACAGTGGCGATGAAAAGAAACGAAAGAAGGGAAGAGCAGCAAAAGTATAAACAAGAGAGCTTTTTTGTTTGTTTGTTTTATTGCTTAATGACTGGGCTAAAAGTTCAAAGTGAATAGATAGAAGATGAATTGTTCAGGAAAAGAAGGTTGATGGGAAGATACAGGAACAAGTGGTAGTGATAACAATAATGGAACTTGGGGAGGAGCGAGCGAGCGAGGAAGGAGTAAGATAATGCTTCCACTCTATATCATAGGTTGATGAATTTAAACATTGTAAGTTCATGTAGCATACCGGATAAAAATCAAGCCCTCAACACCATCAAATGATGCCATGGGAGCCACCAAGCAGACGCTAGGATCATGTGTAAGTCTTCAAGAGTTATTTTTATTTGGAGAAATAAAGAAGTCAGATTGGCTCCATAGCAGTTAGTTTAGTTAGTTTTCGGTTATTTATTTTGACCGGCAATACACACGCCGAAAAAAAGTTTTAAGGCAATACAGGATCTTGAACTCATTTATTTATAATGGAAATTTTTGCCCTTTATACGGACGAAGTTATGCCATACACGTATTTCGCACAAAAGATCCGATTTGACCCATGATATTAAAGAAACTTTAAAATATTAGCCAAATCATGACAAATATTTAACTATTAATATTTGATATCGACCACAACATTGTAATATTAGCTGGAGCGGATTGATAATAAAACAATATCTACTGAACGAATGGGATACAGAATTAAGTGAATGTTTTAATTTTTTACTTTTACCTTAATATCTCAACGAGGACTTGCCTCGTCGCAATGGACGGTGGTTGCATGATGCCTTTTGATCTTGGTGGAAGAAATGCTAGGGAGGATATGGTCTATCACTGTTATTGTAATATTGGTAAGGAAAGTATACATATACCTAGTCATTTACTCAGTTATGGAAGTTCAAAACGGACAAATCAAACCATTGCTTTCTATCAGCCTCGATCCGCCTATATAAAAGCTCTTGCTCCATAGATGCTCCAATACATGTATTGTAGAACGAGCTTTCTCCTTGAGCCAGGTATGCAAAGTAAGAAGCGTTAAAACCATATGGCATTTTTGGTTTTGATATTGGATATCGACAGTAGCGGTCCAATTTTATGATCTAAGTGTCAGCTTTTGTAGAAGATATTGTGCTGAGCCATATATTTTCATTGCAGATCATCAACTTCCCATCTGAAGCCCATAATAAGTGAAGGAATATAACTCCTATCAAATTGAATAGTACTATAGTAAACCACAGGTATTTTATTATCGTCGCTTCGCTATTAAACGTTATTGCTTAACATCATAGTATTCGGTAGCTCGAAGTCTGAACTATCACAAGCAGGGCATTGTTAGTTGGTATGCAAAATGAAAAACAAATATTTGTGTACAAAAGTAATATTTCCCTATAGTTTTTAACACCTCTTACTTCGCATACCTGCCTCAGGGAAATACGATACCGGCTAAGACACGTGGCACATCAAAGTCTTCTCCTTGAAGGACACAGATATGGCGATATTTTCGGATTGTTGCCAGGATGGTACTAAAGAACAAGAAGGCAGGCACATTGTTGGTGGATTGATCCTCATCGGGTTGACATAGAATAGCGACTCCAGTAGGAAGGCTGACCAGTCGTTTTCTCCGAAAAATTTCTTCATAACGCCCTGCCACACTTCCAGCTTCTTGGGACAACTGAAGAGCAGATGTTGTTCCGTCTCAGAGAACTTCCCACATATCCGACAAAATAGGGGGAATTTATCAGGTATGTAATTCAGTCTTTAATACCACTACCAGGAAGCCTTCCACGACACAAGCATCAAATACTACCAGAATATTTATCTTATCAAGGTCATACGTAACCCAGAGTAGATGCTGTTATTCTTCATGCGACTCTGGGACTAAATAAAGAAGGAAAAAGACATTTGTACAGCTCCATACACATTAATATATTTTTTTTATTCGCACGAGGAGTTATTATTTCAGCCTTCAAGAAAAAATCCGCCTTTAATTGGTGAGCTTCCTCTCAATAAAAACATCAATAGGCAGGAAACATTAGGATCACATAAATACATTGATGCATCTCTAGCCGTTACTGTGACTGGATTATAGGATTATAGCTGGATGTTATGACCAAAAAGATACATTGGTCTACAGCAGTGAGCCTTTTTTGTTGAATGTTAACAAGTTCAACAGGAGCTCCTGTGCTTCCCATCAACATAGGATTATCCTCAGTGAAGGTTGTCTAGATTGGTCACATACTATGCTTTGTTGCACTCATCACATAACTACAACTATTAGCATTCGCCAGAAAGCGTAAAGCCCACTTGAATAAGTTACTCTTCGGCGCCTGCTAGTAGTTCCAGACAAAGCAAGCCCAATTGGGTTTGGAATGAGTGACCTTACCTATAGCACTAAGGGTACCGACATTTCCATATAAAACACTCCCGTGCAATAAAAAGGAAAAAGATATTTGCACGGGGGCCGTACAAATAACTTCATCCCAATAAAAAATCATTTGCGATGTAAATAAGGTGTGTATGGAGTCGTGCAAATAACTCCATCAAAAGTTGTTTTCATTTCATTTTAGGATTAATCTATTTGGCAGCCTAGTTGCTAAATATTATTTGGCAGCCCATTGCCAAATATAATCAACTTTCAAGACTCTCTTTGGCAGCCCAGTTGCCAAATAACATTCATTATTTACTTGGCAGCCTACCCAGGGCTATTTGGCCTCTAACTATTTATTTATTTATTTATTTATTTTTTTTTTTTTTTCAAGTAGGTCGCTCATACAGTTTTGGAGGTGCCATTTGGAGATCAATGCCTATGAGAGGTTTTCGCTCGGAGCAAACGCGTCTCACCTACTACCTAGACGTCTTCAATAAACCATTCCCTAACCGTGTACATTGAAGGCTGTTTTGTGAAGATGTCATCGCCGCTGCCCTTAGTACCTCCGGCGGCATTAGCTGTGCAAGGCAATGTATCCACAGAACGCTGCTTGTTTTACCACTGATGTTATGACCCTGTTTATCAAAAAAAAAAAAAAAAAAAAGTAATGTATTTGGCAGCCCAGCTGCCACCCAAGAGTGCGAAGTTAAGTGGCAGCCCCCAGAAGTAGGCTGCCAAATAGAGGCAAAAATTACTATATTTGGTATGGGCTGCCAAATAGATTAATCCTTCATTTTATAAAAGGAAATTGGAGAATGAGAGACTTGAACTCCCGACCTTCCGCTTTGGAGACGGACGCGCTGCCAATTGCGCCAATCCTCCATTAAACCGGAGCCTAGAAGGCCTCAACAGGGTATAAAACAAGAGCGAGAGCCGCACGTGATCATCCTGACGATCCCTATCTTTTTTGTGTAAGTGCGTGAAAAAAAAAAACTTTTTGTCAAACGTTCATGGGCGCTTCGTCAAGGCCATAGAAGAATTCGGTCGTACAGAAATCTGGAACAAACGGTGTAAAGTCACCGTTGAATGGGAAAAGACTCGTGGAATCACTGCTACGAGCAAACGCGCTAGAGGAGGCAACTGTGTTGGGGAGCACAGACGTAGTAGCAATGATTTCCTTGTCCCTTCCCTCAGACAAAGACAGAAGCTGAATGTAAAAGAAATCTACAAGATCGCGGATAACCGAGTCCGGGACAGCTACCTTGGGAAAACTAAACTGGACGTGATGGAGTGGCTGGGTGGAATGAAGTTTCTGATGGCTACGGATAGTGCATAATTTGTCGCGTTGCGCAACAGGCCACGTCGGAAAGGTGGACTTTAAGTACCAACCACGGCGGTCAGGGTTTATGAAATCATGGATGCAGCAGCTCTCGCCGGTTGTGCAGTGATAACTGTTTATTGACTATAGTTTCTGGAGCATTTTGTTCATAGAGTGTGAGAAATAAATCCCATGACCCTGGGTCCTTTTTACCAAAAAAAAAAAAAAAAAAAAAAAAATCAAAGGACTCGACATGATTAAGGACTACAGCTAAAGGATGACCTTTGCGCACAACAGACCAAGTAGGGAGTAGAGCCGTGGCACAAGTCTCAGCGGATCAAGGGGCCACTCAATGCTGATATGATTTATGAACAGGATGTTGTATTGTGGCAGTACAACGATGTGGCTATGGTCATTAGATACCGCGTTATTTGCGACCTTAAATGGGCCAACCTATTTATAACGATTCGCACAGCAGTAACTGTTTGTCGTCTATAGTCTTTAGGGCATTTTGTTCGTAAAGTGTAGATAATAAATCCTGTAACTCTGAGGGTCCTTGTTATCGAAAAATGCTCAATCGCGGTTCCTTGTATAGCATTTTCTCATAAACTCAGTAACGCCCTTATCCTTGGTGATCGTCTTCCTTGCTTTCTATTATTCTTAAGGGTTACAGTTTATTTTAAATGTTGTGAATCGTCTAAACTTCTTCGCTTTCGTTGCTATTCACAGCTACTCACAATCCTTATTGGCTTTTGTCCCAAGGATCCTTTCTACCAAATAAAAAGAGTGCTTTGCCTTGCCAGATCCAGGCGGACGATTCACGTTAATTGCTCACTCAGTCCCAAAAGCATCAAAAGGAGTTTACTGTGCCACTGACGGTTTTTACGTTCTTTCAAAAACTTGTGTTGTAAAGTAATCCACTTCGGTGATGGGACATCAATTGCATTTCCTCAGTGTGATAGCTTTGTTGGAAAGAGATATGCTATCTCATGCATTGAATACGTTCTTATTGGGCGTTGATACGATTTTATGGGCTTAAAGAAATTTGTTATTTCCCAATTCAAACGCCTAACCTTCACGAGTCTTTTCTCAATTGCATCTGATCTGGTCTAATTGCATTCTTGCTCATTCATCTTTTCCAAGTCTTCATTAGTCACCTACCACGTTTTTCTCCATGACACTTTAGTCCACTCTTCTTACAGTTTTTTTTTTTTTTTTTTTTTTTTTTTTTTTTGTTGGTGTTGTTGTAATTATTTTCTTATTGAAAATTGTTATCATTAAGCTAGGGTCATTCTTTCTGGATAATGATTATTGTCGACCACAGTTGGTCAATTGAACCGTTGTAACCGGTTATTATCTCTTCGTCTTCGTACCGTTGAAGACCATTGTTACTAGGAGTTTAAAGGTAAAGAAAAAAAGGGCACACGGCAAAGCAAAATCCTTCTACAAAATTCCATTTTTTTCTTTATCCCCGCTTCTCGATCGATCCCTCCACCATCAAGATCCACAAACTACATACTCTACGCACCTATGCGTGTACTCTTCAGTTTGCTCAGTTCGTCGATGTGATGATGTAGATATTAATATCATACTCAACATTCTTAACTCATCAAGCATGTTACTTCCGTCACAGAAAAAAGCGATGATGTGTCATGTAGTGGGTGACACAGTAAAACAACAGTGTTAATCATTGTGACGAGGGATGCGCGTGCATCATGTATTATGAAAACGACGTCTATGAATCTGCGTAGTCATTTCATTAGACAATTCGCGTCGTTTCCGTGTAGTTACTGATATGTTCTTCCTATCCTACACTTTCTCAATTTTCATCTTTCTAAACCCTTTTTCTCTTTCACTTGTATTTTCCACTACCCCGTAGCATTAAAGCTTTCTTTCCAACTCCTCCGAAATTATCGCTCCTAGAAAGACCATACTAAAACCACCCTGCATGACTGACAAGACTACGGACGCGCCCTTCAAAAGCAGCCCCCCTATGAGGACTATTGATTTATGGTCTCAAAGCAATTCTAGTTCAACATCTTCATCCAGACTTCAATCTTATCCTGGAAGCGCCTCTCTCGGAATAAATAGAACGCGACTGAGGGAAGCTTCCAGCCAAAGGCCTCTTGGTCCTTTACCATGCACTTCTGATACAAGAAGTAGACGGCTGGTGCGAAACACCACCGTCATGACTCTACACTCTGACTCTGAGCCAGAGTACGAGGCTACCTCCCCTAGAACGTTCCCATCTGCCAACAGAAGAAGTCGTATGATACGCAGTACAACGGTCATGACCGCCCACTCGGATTCTGAGCAGGATTATGAGAGTACGATATCAGCATTGCTGACTGATACTAAAGAAGAAAGGCCAATGCGCGATACAACTGTCACGGCTTTGCACTCTAATTCTGACAGGGATATGGAGAAGACTCGAGACTTTGTAATGTCCCATTATCCAGCCTTGCCCGTTGTGAATGAAAGGACTTCTATTATTGTTGACAATGTATTGACCAATGTTACCAGTGATGATGTTGACCACATTCACTTCAAATCGGACGTGTGGCACAGCTTTGAAGCTGTCGATAACAGACATCCTACAAAGAGCTGTAACCGGAACAAAGCCTGGTATCATTCTGGATCATCGGATGAAGACCAGGTCAATTCGAATGGTCGTGATCGTAGGAGAATGTACATCCAGTCAGGTCACTCTAATTTCAATAGCCAATATGATGAAGAAGAGTCGGAGGCAGAGAATAGGACAGAAGAAGAAGATTACAGCAATAGGTGCAGTGGCAATTATGATAATGAAGATGGAGGTAGAGATGATTATGGATGTCTCAAAAGTAAAAATGTCCTCGGAAGTTACTTCCTTGCACCTATGGGTTTCGAAGATGACGAGAGTATCGGTAATTCTTCTGGAATAGAGGGTTACTCAGAGGCAGCAGAAAGATTCCAAATGCTTGCTGGAGTCAATGAATTTGACGGTAAGGCCATCATTATATGCCTCATATTTCTTTTTTTTTTTTTTTTTTTTTTTTGCCGTACCTGACGCAATGTCCCTTTTTTATGATTTATAGAATCCGACCAAATCGGCCTTGAAAACCATACTTACCAAGTTATCCCTAAGAATAAAAGGCGGGATCAAGAACGTATGCTGGAGAACAAGAGACGGCAGGGAAAATTGTTACTGGTATCGCTGTTAGATAATTTTTGCCTCTTATATGATCAAAGTCCAGAGAGAAACCGAAAGCTTTTCTATGGTAAAGACTTGAGCATTTGGATTTAGCTCATTTCGCATGTCATTTATGTAAAATTCATTAACATTTGCCTTCGACCATCATTGGCGACGTACTAGTTATTTGCAAGACTCTCAGTAACATGGGTATCATCGATGAAGAGTATCTGGAAGAAATGAGTGCTGTACGGTCGTCCTATCAGCGCGCTTTCCGTTCCTTAGTCCTCTCAGCATTGACATCCATCAAACATGAGCAAACGGTTTTAGAAAGTCGTAGGATTATGGCTCCACCATCAACACCCACAGTGACTGGAAAGGTATCATTGGGCTCTACAGTAAGATTGCACGGCCCGCCCGATCCTTTTTCGTCCAAGGATATCGTTTCCTCAGGATTCTTGCATACGCCCTCTACTACTGATTCTGCATTTGGATCTTCTTTAATGATGCGGACCTTGTCTTTCGGCGATATGTTTGATAATGATCCTACACGCTACAAGCATGACTTTGTAGAATTATGCAAACTTGGTAAAGGGGGGTTTGCGAGCGTATTCAAAGCGAGGAACAAGCTCGATGGAATTGAGTATGCCATCAAAAAAGTCCGTCTTCGTGGCGGAGCCAAGATGAAGTACGAAAAGATTTTCCGCGAAATCAAATTTTTGGCACGCTTAGACCACAAAAATGTTATTCGCTATTATTCATCGTGGCTCGAGCACGCTGATTACCCTGTCTCACGACGTGGGGCACACAATAGTGACAGAGGTTATAGCAATCAGGTAGATACCAATGGAGAGTTAGATGACGACTACGATGATGAATATGAGGAAGACGAGTATACCAATACAATAAGCGTACGTGGGAACCCAATCACACGTGGGCGTCGCAGGAGGGCCAGCGCTGATTATCATAGCTCTTATAAAGGGCGGCGCTCGACAGACCCAGAAGACTTATCTATGAGGATTGTTTTTGGCGAGGAAGAAGCTAACGACACGCAAGACGAGGAAGAAGTTCGATTTGTAGCATCGCAAGATGCAAGTGGTTCAGGTAGCAGCAATGCTGACCGTAGCGATCCCGGTTCGGTATTTGATGGTTTCTTTAACAATCAACATAAAGAGCGAGCCAATCCTACCCTTTCTACTTATACGGCCCGCAGCATTCCAAGCGCAACCGCAGATCGCTCTCAAGATCTGGATGATTCTGAGAGTTCTCTGAAATCAAAAAGGCATCAACCAAGCTCGTACTCTGCACTTTCCTCTTCGATTGAGGAGATCCAGAGGCCCTCGCCTTCATCATACTCTGGACTGGGGTCTCGTTACAACCACCTCTATCCCAAAGACCAAGGGCTTAAAGCGCTAGAAAATTGCAATGAGTTGCGACCATATTCGTTCCCTGACTTGAACAGGCCCAACAAGGGAGGAATTATTGATGGAGGGCGGGAGCAGCTGTGTGGGTTCGATAAACCTGAATGCGGTCTAAGACAGCTTCACAACAATGCCGGGCAACTTGTCATGCGGGATTTAACGTTGTTTATCCAAATGCAGCTGTGCCAAACCACATTGCAGGACTACCTCATCTATAGGAATGAGCGTCCTTCAGCGATACTCAGAAAGGACTTGTCACCTGAGTTAGGGGGGAGGATCAACAAAACAAGCCGTCTCTCAGAGCAAATAACACACAGCGCTCCCGGATCCCCAAAAGAGCAGAACTGTCGCATGGACCTCGTTGATCCCGCTGTAAATCAGCATATTTTTCACGCTATCGTAGAAGGAGTTGCCTACATACACGACCAGGATATGATCCATCGAGATTTAAAGCCTGGGAATATTTTTTTGGGCATGCCTCCTGGGTTTGAGCATCATCGCGCACAGCCGACTCGTCAGGGCTGGTCTGATCAGGGTCCTAGTTCATCCACTGTGCTTCCAACACATCCAGGTTCGATGAATATCAGTATCGATGATCCGGAGCCCAATTCTACTTTGATGTCAAAGGATAAGGGGCAAGCGTCGTTAACGAAGGAGGATATTCAACATGAGCTATTTCTGAACATTGAGTCCATGGTTCCAAAGATTGGCGATTTTGGGCTTGTGACAGATATGGATGGCGGCGTTGCATCGGAAGGAGATATCTCGCACGAGGGAAAAATTGCTGCCGCATCTTCTACCTCAGCTTCTAGTCCAAGCAGGCGTGGAGCAGCACCGCTCCTACGACGACATAGTTCATCAGGTATCGGCATAATCTTAGATTTTGGTAGCGTAAAAAAAAAAAAAAAAATTCCATGTTGACACAGTGTTTTTTTACGGACAATATAGTGACCACAGGCTCACGGTCCTCGCGTACAAGGACGACGGCTGTTGGGACCGTTACCGTAAGTTACTAACCGAAGACGTCTTTATTAGCCAGACATCAAATGTTGGAGTAGGCCTTAATTTTTTTTTTTTTTTTCTTACACATGAAGTACGCGTCTCCTGAGCAACTGGCAAGGCCAAACTTTGGATATGACCAGAAGGCTGATATTTACTCGCTCGGCATTATCTTTTTTGAACTCTATCACCCATTCTCAACGCTCATGGAGCGACACACGGTTTTGCGGAACCTTCGAAATGGCGAGCTCCCACCGGATTTTGTCAGCCGCTGGCCGAAAGAGGCAGCATTTGTGCTCTGGCTCATGGCAGAGGATCCCCGTATGCGTCCAACTGCTCGCGAAATCTTGGAGTTTGATTTAATCAGAAAGTCAAAAGAGTCCCCACTTTTCCCTTCAGGGGTTACGTCCATGGCGTCAAATGAAAGTCAACGGGAAGCAGGAGCAGGAAAGGGTAGAGATATTAATATTATCTGCAGTTATGGTCGAGAAGGCAGCACTTCTGAGGAAGTAGGTTTAAGAATGAGTAATGAGACGCTCGAAAAGTTGCAAGGACTTGAGCTGAGTGCCTCTTCTGAATTAATGGGCCCGGTAGCCTTAGAAGCAACCAACACCGCGAATGCCTGTGCGGAATATACAACCCGGAAAATCTGTGAGGATTGTCAGTCTCGATGTCGATGTTTTGAAAAAGATATCTCAAACCATACAAGTGATTTTACAACTGGCGACAACAATGGCGATTTTATGAATAAAAACAGCATACATCGAGGCTTTAAGTCTAGCAGTACCATCAGCACAACAAACAGGAGCCATCATTCTTCAAAATCTCTGTCTTCCACCAAAGTTAGTAAATCTGAACTAGAGCAGAGGTTGAAGAGCGAGAGTGACAAAGTAAAGAGACTGGAGATGTCACTAGAAGCTATGCGAGCTGAGAACAAAGCTCTGTTGGATAGGATCCAAGCACTGGAGCACGAAAAAGAAATGTCTTATAGAACCCACATAGAAAATAGACCATACTCATAGATTATTTGTTTATTCATAAAGTTTTTTTTCTACCTTAATTTTCCAAGTCCGGGATGCTAACATCGTATATTGTCCATGTCACTAAAGGACGCGATGTATTTTCAAAATGAGAGAGCCTCACCTTTGCCTTTTCTTTTTTTCTTTTTTTATTTATTTTATTTTTTATTTTATTTTATATTCAAGCCAGTGACCCAAGGGTATTGTCTAAGTTAGATAGGAAAAAACATTGTGCTACCTTGAAAACGGATCTACTGGAGCAGGGACAGGATCAGAAGGGGGAGGAATAGGCTCGTCAACATGTGGAGGAGTATCGCGACGCCGTGGTTTGAAGATGAGGATAATAAAAAGACCAGCAATTATAAGCATGAGTAATAGAATGATCTTTCTATTTCTAGCCTTTTTTTGATACTTTTCGCCTTCATCGAGTTCATAGACCGCATCCTGAAGATGGACTGCTGCTTGTTCTACGTTGAAATCGATTCGATCTAACAATGTACCCTGATCTATTACCATGGTCTGTAAGTCCTTAAAGATATCTACCAATTGGAATATTGACCGTGAAATATGGTTGATTTCTTGTTCGCGTTGCGTAATGGCTGCATTTGACTGCTCTACAAACGCGAGTTGCGAGTTTGTAAAGCCCTAATATCGATAAAAAAATAAAAAAAAAAAAATTAGATGCTATCACAAATGTCATTTGTCTTATGTTCTATAGCCACCAATCTATGAATGTCGCCGCTAGACTTACACTTTCCTCTGGACCGTCTGCTATTGAAGGATTGATCGGTTGAACTCCGGAAAAGATATCCTTATTTCTAAGCTCCACTCCACGCATGCCTGATTAAATGAGATAGTGGTTTAGGAAAGAAAGGAGGTAGGAGGTTAATGTCGCGTAGGGGCTTTTTCCTCTTAAGTTTCTAAGAGCGTAATTGACTTACGTTGCATATAGGTGTTTTGTTTCTGTCGAAAGCTGGATGAGATATCTTGGACCTTCTGCGCTAAACTCATCTGCACATTCCTGGACATGATCTGCTCCTGATTTGAGTAAGAGTTCCTGCTTTCAGAGTTAATCTGTTTTATCTTGTGTTGACAGGTGTGGAATTGCTATTAGAAAAAAAAAACATAGCAAAGATATCGAGAGTTTAGGATACATTCAATTTGATTCTATGTTTTGTAGCGTTGGAGTTAAAGTATTGTAACATGCCTCTCTTTTTTATTACCTGTGTGATTTCATCTGTGAGTCGTTCAATATCTCGTTCTTCTTGGATTCGATCATCGAATCCTGGTAGCAGGTGCTTCTTATGCATAGTATCTAGTCTTTGGACTACCATTTTTTTTTTTTTTTTTTTTTTGGCAATAGAAGATGGATAAAAATAATCAGTTCCAATACTGTAGCAGTGGCATTAGTTCTCTCCTGTTCCAGAAATCGTCCATGACTTCAAGCTTCAAGATCCTTACTGTTGGCTTTAATTTTATCCAATTCCTCATCCACTTCATCGACAATATCTGTCCTATGTTGGAAGAGGAAGTAGATTGATGTATAAGTTTTTTTTTTTTTTTTTTTTTTTTTTTAAAAAAAAAAAAATTCTGATTGTCATCGTGTAAGGCGACATTCCCTTTCCAGCAAAGGAGCAGATAGAATTGAAATGTATAAGTACCATTTAGGGGGTAGCATCATCATTTCGATGGTTGTTTCAGCACTGTCCATAAGCCCGACCCGTTCATTGTCGTCTCCAGTTGTGGCAAGTAAGGCGGACTGCTGCTGGAGTTGCTGTTGTTGGTTATATTGTTGGCGCAAAGCGGCAGTATGAGCACCCGAATACGAGTTACGGAACTGTAGAAAGAGCAATGTCCTTGAGCGGGTCGCCATGATGACCTCGTAATAAAAGAAGTAGTTGAGAAGAGAAGGATAACGAGATGGGACAGAAGGAAGAATGGTGGAAAACTGGGTTTGAGGCTGAGCGCCTGGACATTCAGCCCACTTGTCGCAGTCGCAGATCACAATAATAATAATAATAATAATAATAAAAAAAAGTGTTGAAGAGGTCAAAGTCTACTGTAGCAGACCACACTCTTTTTCCTTTTTCACTTTCTCACCTTTTTCTTTTCTTTCATTCACCATTCATTCCTTTCAGGCTGCTCGTGGGTCATTAAGACCATTTACTCATTCCTTCCGGATCAGATCCTATCCTGGTCTGACTGCAACTCACGTCAGCCATACACGCCCACACCCTATTTATGCACTTCTTTTCTCCGTCTCAAACACTCAACTTTTCTCTTCCTCAAGTCAATCCAGCATGAAAGCCCATCTCCAGATCCTTAGTACTGGCACACCGGACTGCCTACCATCGGTCATTCTTCATTTTGATACACAACGTTATCTAATCAATTGCGGTGAAGGTACTCAGCGCTTGTGTTTAGAATCCAGATTTCGTTTCTCTAAAATCAAGACCATATTCTTTACCCGTACCCATTGGGATTGCCTTGGGGGAACACCAGGTACGTAAGCATCTTGATAATGGCCATATCAATAAGAATAGTGGGATTGATCGTTTTATAGAATTAAGAAATATCAACATCCTTTTCATTTTATTTATTTTTTTATGGGTACTGCATTCGGTATTAGGAATGCTCCTGACTCTTGCGGATTTGGGGGTTTCGCGGATGAAACTGCTGGGGGCTGAAAACTTAACGCATGCCATGATCTCCACCCGTCCTTTTGTCTACAGGAACATCATGGCAGTTGATTCAATCGAATTCAACAAGGAGATGAATACGTATATGGATGAAAACCTGCGCGTCACCGCTGTTCAGGTTTTCCCTAGTAATTTCAAGCGCGCTCCACCTTTTGACTGGCCCGTACCATCCAGTACAGCTCAGCCCCAGTCCAGTTTTAGAGAAAAAGAAACACTGGTAACGCCAACTGCAGGAGCAAAGAGGGGATCCATTGAACTTCAGTCATCAAGCGACCTGTCATTAGCAACACCAATAAATGTTGATGAGGCGCAGCAAACCCGACAAAAGATCCTGGACAGTATGTTTACCTTAAGCAAAGAAAGTGAGGTCAATCCTCAAAGGTCTAAAAAGCCAAAGCTTGATCGCGACCGATCTAGTGCTTCATCGAAAGCCACTGCACTGACAGATGTAGACATTATTGAAGCAACCCGTTCTGCCGCTAATGCCGGGACAAGCAAGAATAACAAAAATAGTAGCAGCAGCTGTGGCCCTAAGCCCAGTCACCCTGGGAGGTTTTTGGTACCGCCAAGAACAAGCCCAAATGCTGTGGCCATCAGCTATATTTTCCAGTCACCGGATTATGTCGGCAAGTTCAACAAACAGGCAGCACTTGATCTGGGCGTAAAAGAAGGAAAGGCTTTTAGTATGCTTGTAAAAGGAAACTCGGTACTATCAAAGTCAGGAGAGACAGTTTATCCTCACCAAGTCCTCAACGGCGCCCGCCCAGGGAGAGTCGTTATGATCATCGAGTGCCCAACTGTTGAGTACATTCCGTCGCTGGTGAGTTCCAAGGAATTCAATCGCTTTCAGCATTTAGGATCCGAGGTTGAGGCTGGAACCGAGAAGTTGAGGGCTGAATGCATTGTTCATCTTGGCGGTCATTCCGTTCTGAGTCATTCTGACTACAAGGCATGGATGCATAGTTTCGGACCGGAAACCCAACATATTATTGCTAACCAGGATTATTGTCCCCAAAAGTTGATCTGGAGAAGTCAATCTATCAGCTGTCACAGACTTTCAAAGTTGGATCCAACTATTTTCCCAATCCCTTATCATAATAACACGCCTGAGCATGACTTGGCTGTTGAATTCGAGGGCTCGCCGATCAAAGTACAAGCAGCGGAGAGTATGCTCTCATATAAATTGGAGCCATCAGCTGGATGGGACCGCTCTGAAGTGGTCCCACTTTTGGATCCCTTCAAGGACCACGATGTTGGACGTGATGGAGCCAAGCCTTATCTCAAAGAATACTACGGCCTGGCAGAAAAGGCAAACGAGGAAATCGCTAGAGATATTGAGGCGAACCCGGAAGTGATTCCTGGGAGTGATGTTGTCTTGACCTCGCTTGGGACAGGTTCATCTCATCCGGCCAAGTATAGAAATGGTAATACCGCCACTTTCTACTGGCGACTGGATACATGGGAATGAGGTCTTTGAAGCAAGGATGTTGATGTTTTTCTTATATTAATATATAAATGTATACATATTTCTTAACTTGATTTAGTATCTGCGACACTATTGGACATGCAGGAAAATGGCACTTTCTTGTTGGATGGAGGCGAAGGTACCTATGGCCAGATGTTCCGTCACTTTAACGGATACAAACGATCTGCCGACCAAGCCTACTCCGTAGATAATCAAATCAAAAATCTCAAGGGCATTTTTGTTTCCCATCTGCATGCAGATCACCACCTAGGTGTTGTCACTATTATTGACAAATGGAATCAAGTAATCAGTCTACTATGTGATATGTTGACCCGTAATCAAGATGTTTTACGAATTTGTATTTGTTTTATCTCATTTTACTTATTTTTTTATTTTTTTTATTTACATCGATACTCCGAATTCGATAGCTTCGTGACGCCAATTCAAAGCCAATGTATTTAATTGCGCCTGCAAAGTTCAATACATTCTTGCAAGAACTCTCAGATACTCAGGATTTCGGTTACAAGAATGTAGAGTTCATCGAATGTGAGGATATTGTTTATTGGAGGGATGAATTTGACGAGCGTCGCGCGTCAATGCAACACTCCATCAATGGGTTACTTGAGTCGAGTGGATTCAGTGAAATATCCACAGTTGATGTGATCCATTGTCCATGGGCCTATGGTATCAGTATGTCCCACAAAGATGGCTGGAAAGTTGTGTATTCTGGAGACACCCGGCCCTGTGAGAATCTTGTGGAGGCTGGTCAGGATGCAACAGTACTTTTACATGAGGCGACGTTTGAAGATGATATGGCAGACTTGGCTATCTTAAAGAAGCACTCGACCGCTCGGGAGGCTATTATGGTGGGTGAAGGTATGAATGCAAAGTATACAATGTTAACACACTTCAGTCAACGCTATCCAAAGATCCCACAGTTTGACAGTGAGGATAAAACGACTAGTATTGGTATTTGCTTTGATTTGATGAGTGTTCGACTAGGCCAGATGGAGCGATTGCCTAAATATTTGCCTGCACTTCGGAAGTTGTATTCACCAGAGAGTGACGAGGCATTGGAAGTTGAGTCTGAGGGTCAGGATAGTGAACTTCAGAAACTTCAGTTCACAGGGGAATGAGCAGTCGACCAAATGAATAAGAGAGTCTAATTAAAAAAAAATATAAATCATGCATGTTATGTAATAAGTACATGATGACTGTTTTGTTGCCTCGTGGGGCGTCAGGATGGTGTGTGGTGTGTTCTCCTGAGACATTTTTTTTCTTTTTTACAATTACATTCACTTCATTGTGCACTACGCTTTTGACTCTTATAACTCTTTATTCATTCGCATAAATTAAACAGTCTTTTCCTCATCCATCCTCTGAACAAGCACAGCAGCAAGAGTAGCTACAAAGGACAAACATTAGTCAATATGTCTTTTGCAGATTTGGAAAGAGGCGAAGGTGGTGGCTTCAGACGCACAGGAGCAACTGGCCCTACTCCGCTTGGGAACAATGGCAATGGCGAGAATAACAATAGCAGCAATAATAATAGCAATCGATGGAACCGTCAAGGTAACGCCTCGTTCAACTGTTAGGAAGTAAGAAAAAAAAAAAGGTCATGTTCTGACTGACATTACTTTTTTTTTTTCTTTTTTTTTTAAAAAAAATACATCTTTGTGTTTGTACCAATACAGCTTCTAATCAACAGACATCAGCAGCAGCATTCAGTGCAAGAGTGAGTCAAATTTCACAGCAGGTCTTTCGGATTTCTTCCAATGTGTCAACAATACAGCGTCTTGTAGGATTTCTTGGCACAAATAAGGATACGGAGGATGTGCGCAACAAGCTGTAATTTATTTATTTATTTATTTAACAAGCTTAGGAGGAGTGGCAAATTGTGCCGGATGAATAGTCTATATTAACCGACTTTATTCTTTTCTTATGGATGATAGACATGATGTAACTGAACAGACACGAGTGCTTGTCAAGGATACCAGCCAAGATATCAAAGATCTATCTAAACTCGATAACACACATGGAGTAAGCAACCAAAATAATCAATCCACAGAGCAAGATCAGATTAAAAAAAAAAAAAGATCCAACACGATTCTTAACTCAATCTGTTGATGTCACATGCAATATCTCAATTAGAAAAAACTGGAGCACAACAAATTGTCCAAAGATTTTCAGAAGGTGATTGTTGAGTTCCAGAAGGTGCAGCGTGTGTCAGCAGAAAAACAGCGCGAATTTATGGATCGTGCTCGACAAAGCAATGTTCGTAATGATTATGAGTAAGTATTTTTACCTCTTCCCCATTACATAATTGTTTATATTGTCGAGAAGCTAAAAAAAAGCTTTTAATTATTAATTTTATTTTAATATTTTTTTTTGTAAGGGATGAGGATCGAAGTGAAACTGGTGAACAGCCATTGATTAATGACTCTCAACGGCGGATGCAGCTCATGGTCGTTGATAATGAATTAGAATACAATGAGTCTTTGATTGTTCAGCGTGAAGAAGAGATCCGAGAGATTGAACAAGGAATCACTGAGTTGAACGAGATCTTTAGAGATCTTGGTACCATGGTGAATGAACAAGGCAGCATGCTCGGTAATGGAAACCTCTGTCTCTTTCCTACTCTTTCATTTGGCTGCATTATTGGATCGAGCCAGGCTAACCATACCGTTTACTTTTTCTTTGTAGACTCGATCGAAAACAACGTCACTTCAATCAGTATGAGTACACAATCAGCCTCTGAGGAATTGACAACAGCTGCAATCCACCAGAAAAATGCACGTAAAAAATCATGCTATTTACTCCTTATTGTATCAGGAGTCCTGGCTATTGTATTGATAGCAGTATTAAGCTAGATATATCAATGAATATATAATGCCATGTCATGAAGGAAGATTGAAAGTATGCTTCGCCCATTCAAAAAAAAAAAAAAAAAAAAAAAAATTACGCTTTATATATCTTTGCGTGAACAGTCCCAAAAATCCAGAAATGTCGTGTCTATGGCATTTGAACTTTTCAATTCTTGATCCACGATTGTTTTCTTTTCTTATTCCCATTCTCTCTTCTTTCTCTCTCTCGCAGACGACCTTTCTTTCTTCCTCGCTCATATTTTTGAAAGACAGGAACCTTTTCTGCTTATTGTTATTATTCTACCATTCCTTCTATTTCATTTATTTTGTCATTTCACGATGGCTGCATCCGCGGAGCCTGATCGGTCTACTACTGAGAGTCAACCTTTTAAAGAACAGCAGTGGCAGCATCAAGACCCGAATTGGGCACCCTTACCCCGAGCCCATACTCAGTACGACAGAGCTAACCGATCAGGGGCCAAAAAGGAGAAGGAGGGTGATAAAGACGAAGGAGAAGAAGAAGACGAGTATGAAAAACGAATCAAACGAACAGGTTGTAGTACTGAGAATGAGGCTTTACAGCTTTGTTATGCTGAAAAGCATGATTGGAGGGCCTGCAAGGATGCAATGAATGCTTTCCGAGAATGTTGGAAGCGTAACGGTAACGTGCAAGCTGAAGTTTAGAAAAGCCCTTGCTCAAAAAATAAAAAAAATTTCATGTGGTATCTTTTTAATCAATAGGAATGTTACAATGGTTTATTATCTACTGTCTCTGATCATTGCGGCCTTTTGCCTCCATCATCGAGTGTATCCAACGAAAAATATTCGTTGCGATCTACGACTGTAACGGAGGTCAATATAGCATCGGGGCTATTGATATTTTTATGCTTCGTCGGTTCGACGCCAGGAGAGGCAGCCAAGGTTGTAGAAGATGCATACGATGAACTTGAGTCGCGTCGTGGCTCCTCTTTGTCATCATCATCACCGTCATCGCGATCATCCGTTAATAAGGATGTTGTAGATTCAGGAGCCTGAGATGGTACTGGAGCACGGTAGTACAGATGGAGTGCAAAGCAGCATCCAAAACAACCGACAAAGAACAAAACTGTCAACTGATCATTGAGCAGCAGCCAGGAGACAAGGGCTGCAAAGAACATGGACATAGATGATGCATAAACTTTAGTGATTGAGCCCGAGAACTTGATGATGGCAGAGGTCACAAGACCCAGGGATGCATATGCCATAATGATCATGAAGTGGATAGGTGCTGTGTCTGAAAAGAACGAAGATGACTCTACTGCAGCAGATCCAAGGCTATTCGCAGGTGCTGGTGTGAGCATGTACGTGATCCCATTGAACAAGATGCCAAACATGTAAAGCTTCATATTCTGTAGATGGATCGACTCGTTCGCAAACCGTTCCTTCATCACATACTCTGAAAACACAGATGCGGCGGCAGAGAGTGAACAGAATAAAATCATCAACAAGAATGCCTGGATTGAAATAGAAAGACTGAGACCCTTTTCAAGATCAATCTGGGAAACTGCAGTGGATAGGAAGAGGATCCCAAGGGATATCCACTGTGCAGAAGTCAAAAGTCGATGGAGGAACAAGTATGAGAAGAGGCCTGTGGTAAGGATCTTGAGATTTGACAAGACCACATAAGTAGGCGCTGGCATGAGTGAAAGGAGGACGAATGTGAGATTGTTGTTGAAGAAATAGATAGCGCCTGGGACGGCAAACAGAAGGATAGGAGGAAAACTACAGGATGTAGATGATGTAGACGATGGCATGTGGCCGTCATCTTCACCTTCGTCATTGTCAGAGTTAGTCAAGAGAAGCTTGCTGCTAGACAAGAATCTTTGCTCCTCTTCATCTTGCAATGAAACGGGCTGATGGTCGTGAATGACACTGTCTTGGCAAGCACGGCTGTTCCTGCAGCATGAAGAAGAGGCCCGTTGAGAGCATCTAATGCGCTTGAACAGCCTGTTGAATCCAACAAGTTGTTTCCTTTCAACCGACAGAAGTGTATATGAGACTAAGTTGTCAAGATTCAAAATATTCAAAATGTGAATTAGCTTCCATTGGATACTTTGGTTTAATAATTTTGCTTTTTTAAACGGAAAAGGAAACAATAGGGTGTGTGGCACATGCTTCTAAAAAAAAAGGGTATTCAAACGCTGCGAATCGTGTTGATTACGCCAGTGTCTATGCCTTTTGAACAATACGTCGTCAGTATAACTTGCATCTTCCCCGTCAATAACAAATTAAAAAAAAAACCACTTCACGACTAAAAATATCTCTCCATCCAGACTTTTAGCATTCAGTTTATTGTACGCCATCTTTTTTTTTTTTTTTTTTTTTTTTTTTACGCCGAGAAAAGCCAGTCAACCGGTTTGTTTTGCTTCGTTGAAAACGAAGGATGAGCACTGATGACAAAACCATATTGGATTTTGGAAAGACCACAAGACCACCCTTTCCTATTGTTTCGCACTTTCTATTCCCATACTAATAGGGAATAACAGGAAGAAGGAAAAAGAAGGCTTGTAATAATCCTCAGTGAGCAGAAGTGTAACAACGAGTTTGCTCGTCTGCACTTTTTTTCGGAGTACAAGCATCGCGTCTTGCATAACATCGCGTTTAGAATCAAATCCATGCCCATTGTAATTGGTTGTACAACAATTCACCTCCTTGCCCTCTTTCTTTCTTCTACAAAATAAAAAAAATCTTACTGAAGAGCTTGAGCAACTCTGACAAAAGGAGGAGTTTAGCTGAGCTTGGATGCGGTTCTGGTCGGTTGCCGGCCAATTTGACTAGAATGGATTCAGATGACTGGAAGATGCAGAGCAAGAACCCTAAAAGGAATGTGAACCCCATAGATCGAATCCCTGCCCAGAGATTGTGTAATACTGTAGCCATTCGTGGATAAATGGAGTGTGGGAGGATGGAGGGAGATAGTGAAAAGAGTATGAGAAAGGTCGAAAAAATAAAAAAAATAAAAAAAAGCCGACGAATATGGAGTGAAGATGGTTGATGCGAATAGACTGGTATAAACAAGATAAAAGGATGACGAGAGAGGGAGAGACTAAAGAGGAAATGTTGGCTGGCTGGTCAATTAGTCGACTCGATAGTAATGTGCTTAAGTAGGCTTGTGAGGGCCCTCAAAGAGGCTGCTGAAGGCTGTTGCGCGAGAGCTATGTGTTCATGTGAGGATTTGAGATTCCTTGAAAGAGACCAGGGACCAAATGGTGACGATGGATGCCGATTATACTCGACCTTAGTTAATGGCACAAAAGGAAAGAGAAAAAGAAAAGGGAGAGTGTGTGTATTGGATCCTGGATTCACGCAAAGAGGAATACGATCTATTTCTCAAAGAAACAGAAACGTGCCTGAGTTGAGGTGAAATGTCCTGAAGGAGTGTGTTAAAGGATGATTTTTTTTTCTTTTCTTTTTGTCGCGTGTGCGTGCGTGGACTTGAGACTGGAGATATGACAGGGGTCGTAACAGAAAGGAGTGGGATGAGAAAGGTCAATGAGCGGAATGGAAGATATGACGGAAGATGTAGAGGTGAAGGGGATAGAGAGAAGGAAGGAGGAAGAGAGAGAGAGTAGAGGAAGAAGAGAGTGCCGCAATGGCAAGAGTGTTCTGTTTGAGTTATTCAGAAATGCGATGGAATGCAGTTTTTACTCGGTATCAAGGTAATAGGGTTGTATCTTCCGAAGCCTATTCTATATATTCTATTCTTCCCATTTAATTGGATGAGTGTTTGTTTATTCTCATCTTCTTTTTTCCTGTGGCTCTGTTCTAATGTTTGTGTGCGTACCGAACAGAGCGGGTATTGGAGATATTTGTTATATTTGTTCATGTTTCTAGAGAAACCATGGTTTACAAAATAGAAACGAAGGCTCTTCTTTTTTTTAATTTTTTCTTGCACACGATCGTCTTGCCTGGCTCTGTTCCTGAAACCTTCTCACCAATCATCTAATAACCCCAGGTCAAGATTGATTAATTTCTCTTCCTTATTTTCGTCTCCTGTATCCTCTCTAATCTTTTGGTCTCAGTGGAGGCGTTTTTTTTATTATTTTGAGATGCAATTGCTTTAATTGGAGAGACGAACTGCTACTTTGTCGAGCTGCAGTTGCGGCGGAAAAAAAAAAATCAACCTGAAAAGTGCGGCGCTATTTCCATATTTGTTCATTCTCCTCACACGACTTATTTTTTCTTTTATGCACACGAGTCCCCCCACAAATGCTTGAAATTTTGAAATTTGTCGAGGGCTCAATGCAACAAGTCTACAATTTTACATTTTTAGTCTTCTTTTCAATATATTATATACGCCTGCTGCTAATGAAACAACATCTTTACTTATTTGAACCATGCCTATGAGCAAATCAACAACAGCAATCAAGAAATGTCTTTCTAAAAGATTAAGATTAAAAGCTGTATTCTGTACGTCCCGTGTTAATGGTCTTGTCTCTTTCTCTCTCTCACCTTTTTGTCTCGAAAAATAAAAAAAAAAATAAAATAAAAATCATGAAAAAAAAAAAAAAAAAAAAAAAAAAAACATATCTACCAGGGGAATATCTCTGTAGCTTCTGTCTGTGATTCTCCCTCTATTGCTGCAACAAATTCGCGATCCTCATCTCCTTCTTGTTGTTCCTGCGCCTCTAGCGTAGGATCAGCCTGTAATGGCTGTTGTGTTGCAGGCTGGGGACGAGGCATTAGGGCAGCTACCACTAGCCGTCCATGACTCGCTGCATTGACTAAATCAAACATTGCCCCGTCTTGAACTCGTCTAAAAGAGTTACTGTCAGAGGTCGTCTTAATGCTCAGCAGGTTCATAACAGGTGGAGAATCTGTTACAGTATTCGATTCTTTTACTGCCGCCAAATCCGGAAAAGTAATGGGTGACGACAAGACTCGTGCAATTGCTTCATCTGACAATCGCATGGATCTGGAGGACAGCAGTGAAGGTCGTGTATTAGCAGAAGAGGGTGAGGATGAAACTGATGGTACACCTAAAAATGTATTACTCGTTACAGAAGGCGCTGTCTTGAACGACCCTGACTCAGCTAATGGCATTGCAATTGTAATGGTAAAAAAAATTAATCCACTTCACAAAGTATTTGTAAGCTTTTTTTTTTTTTTTTTAAAAAAAAAAAAAAAAGGCTGGGCTGTCCTTACGTTGTACTATATTACCATTGCTATCAGCATTCGCTTCATGGTTATTCTCCACCACAAACAACTGGCCCAAACGTCCATCCAGTTTGCCACAATGTCGGAGATCAAGCGTCTGCAACTGTCGACAGAACATTGCAAAATATCGAACCTCATCCAGTGTCACCCATTCACAGCCAGCCAGAAGTAGCTTGCTAAGTTTGGGGCAGTACTCGCCTAATGCCTTGGCGCCATCCATTGCGGTCACATTCACATATGTCAATCCAGTGCGCGGACCTGGTTGAAGCGTTGACTGATAATCCCCAGTTTCTAAATATAGCGTGTCTGGCATCAGTGCTGAGCCCAGGCATAAAAATTCCAGGTTGGGGCAATGCCTCGCCATTTGAATAAGCGATGAGGCGGTAATAGTGATAGGTTTCTTATAACGGACTTCAACAGATTCACTCTTCCCTTCAGATTTGGATCCTGAACTAATCGTAGAATTTCCTTGTCCTCCTTCGTTTTGTTGGGTCATCAAAGGAATTTGTACCGTGTTCTGCCGACGTGCCCCTTTTGATACAGAGTTGTTGGCTGAGATATCTGTGAGGAGAGGTGAAAACCCAATGGAGGATGTGTATGGGTTCTGAGCCATCAGTTGCCGATACTGATGTTCCATTGACCAAAGGATCGACCATCGTTGGCTCGTAGCCAAGTTTGTGTGGCGATTTAAAGGCATAAATGCAGGATAGGAAGCATTCGACGACCCAAGGCTATCAGATGAGTGCCGTTGCCTATTAGATAATGCTACACTATAAGCATTTTCTGGATTAGACAGCCAGCGATCACGCGTGCATGTCTGAGCAGATCCCTCTGACAAGCCATCTCCCACAAACAGACTTGTCCCCTGATCCACCCGACTTGTATTGATATCCATCGGATGTGTAGGTTGTAAGGGATCCCCTGTTATTCTTCCTTCCAAACTCTGTTTCTGCTGTGGATGCACAGGGCACCGCTTGATATTATTATTCCTATTTCCGTTGATGTTACTATTGCTACTACCGCCACTACTACTCTCACTGCTACCGAGACTACTATCGCTACAACTGCCACTACTGGAAGCAGTGAAGCCAGGCTGTTCAGGCTTGTTGCAGCTGCATTGAACTTGATCCACTTGAACGATTTTTCTGGATAGATCAATCCCACGCACGAAATCCCCTAGGTTGTAATTGAGGCGACTCTGTGTCTGTTGAGGCTGTCCCCCATTGACCTCAGCCTGTAGCGCTATCAGCTGTAAAGGCGGGTGGGAACTAAATTCCTCCCCTGCAGAAAAGGACCGGATGATGGAGCGTCGACGGCGGGTCGTTCTGGGTCGCTTTGCGTCTTTATTCCTGCAAAGAGTTTGAATAAAGAAAGCCCAGTGAAGAGTGCTGGCGAAGCTCGGGTAGCGATACAACAGATTGGTCGCACAAAGGTTCCAATCAACACTCACAAAAGCTGCGCTCAAAAGCGATGGCTGGTCATCGATGAGTTGTTCTAATACTTGAATCAGAATTTCATTGGGTAGCGTAGGGCATTGCGGTACTTGACTTCTTAATGTCGGGTTCGTTACAATAGGACGATTCACCTTTTTTTCTGCCCTAGCTACCGCAAGTCGCTGTTCGTGAGCTTGGCATTGCTTCGGTCCTAATCTCTGACCCTGTGTCTCTGTTGTCATCAGATCTGACAAGAATTTTAATTTGTTCTCATGATGCATGTCTGGGCTCTGAATGTAACGCTTCTGCGACTCTTCAGCAGAAAACAATTCACGAATCCGGTGGGCGACTGCGTCTTCTTCCACAATTGCTGGATCCAGTCCTGCTGCTACCTCCATGAGATCTTTATCAGACATCGTATTGCAGATCATTGGTGATGATGTTGCATTGTCTATTCATTTTTTATTTCGACAAATAACCATCAGATCAACAATCAACAAACCACAAGACTCTCCATGTAGCGTTTCCTGAAAAACACTTACTATAGCTCTCCATAACTTGAAGTTGCGGTAAGTAAGCAAACTCTTGTTCAGAGCTAATATCACTATTCTGGAGAGATCGTCTTAATTGCTGCTTCAATGGGAAAGGCATTACAGAATGTTTTGTGTCGTAATTTGTCTCAATCCTTTGTACAGTAATGAGTGTAGCAGAGGAGCCAGAGGTTAAGAAAGTAGGGATGGAACGGGCTTTGGTATCAATGGTGGTGGAGATCTCTGTGTCGGCAATAGACTCGGATTTTCGTTTGTTCAAGCGATGTGGTTGTGCCGTTACAGCGGCTGGTATCTTTATTGTTGTTACAACAGTGTGCTTGGTGTTGGGTTCGCAAGTGCTTGCAACATCATCTGGATCTGAGTCTAAGATAAAGGTCATTTGCAGAGGAGGCTGTAGATAAGAAAATAAGGGAGTTACGATGGAGAAAAAGGAATATGATGGAGATAATGGTAAGAGCCGGAGCCCTACCCACGCAAGTCTGAAGTCTCTAGTCCTGTAGTCTATTGCGAGGCGCAGCTGAGAGTAAGACTTCGACAATAAAAAAAAGAAAAGAGGAGAACAATGGAGGGAGATTTAGTTCAAGCGTGTTTTTTATGCTTGAGTAGAATAAAGCAAAACTGGAGGACTAATGTAGGATTGTGGGTTAATGAATTATGAATGAAAAGAATGGGAGAATGGAAATTGTCCGAGACCAAGGCTGTACACTCTGAACTGTCACATGATGCAGAGTTCCCTGGTGGAGCGTATGGTTTGGACACAGATGGCTTGCAATATGCCCTTACATGGCTGCAGGTCCCTTTTTTTGACGGAGCATAGACACCGCACAATTGCACAGATTTTTTTGCCTTTTTAGTTGGTTGTCTTGGTATTCACTTGCCACTGCTGGTTTTTTTTTTCTCATTCCTTTACTCCCACAAACAGGCAGACCACATATTCACCTTCATACACTTCCATACATCACCTATCAAAATAATAGTAGTAATAATAATTAAAAATCAGCACTCGGGCTTTAGTCGTCATGGATGCCTCACTTATCAAGACAATAAATAAATTACAGGACGCCTTCTCTACCGTTGGTGTTCATAACCCTGTTGACCTTCCCCAGATAGTCGTCGTTGGATCACAGTCTTCAGGAAAAAGCTCTGTCCTCGAAAACATTGTCGGACGCGATTTTTTACCTCGTGGTGCAGGGATTGTTACTCGTCGACCATTGGTATGTGAAGCTGTAACTCTCAAGGATAAGAAAAAGCCCCTCTCTCATTGAATTGTCACACACCTGCCTGCATAATAGTAATATAAGAAGAAGAAGAAAAAAAAAAATGCATGCATGCTAACTTGTGGACATTGCCTCAAAACATTCAAATTTAGATCTTGCAACTAATCAATCGTCCTCTCCCCACAACAACCACGACCGAAAATGGTAAAGACGAAGGCAAGTTTACAATTCAGAGCTGAATGGGGAATACGTTTGTGCCTGGCTGCGTTCTTTTTTTTTGTTGTGGGTTCACTTGGAAGATTTTTTCCAATGCGTGTGGCGTGTATAGTTCGACCATCTAGTGATGCAAAGGAATTATCTAGAAGGACTGTGTAATTACTAGATAGGAGGGTGTTTGCCATGTGCGAAGAAAAGGCAGACCATTGCTGGACATCATCATTGCAGGTGACGCGCTGCAGGTGAGGAAAAAGCAATCTTACCATTGATCATCTCTTTTTTAGGCGAAAAAGACGAAAAGAAAGAGCCTGAGGAGTGGGGCGAGTTCCTGCACCAGCCTAATGTGAAGTACACGGACTTCAATCTAATTCGAGACGAAATTGTGCGCGATACTGAGGCAAAGACTGGAAAGAATGCTGGTAACGTATAGCAACTATTGACCAATTCTTATTGATATAAAAACTTGATGAGCCGATTGATTTATCGACTACTTCTTTTTCATTTTTGTCGGTTTACATATAGGTATTTCACCACTTCCTATCAACCTCCGTATTTACTCACCAAATGTTTTGACCCTCACCCTCGTTGACTTGCCTGGATTGACCAAGGTACCATAAGCAGATGACTAATAAAATTAACATCGCTTGCATTTTGATATGAGAATTGGCACTAAATTTAATTTTTATACAGCTTGCGGTTGGCGATCAGCCCAAAGATATTGAAAAGCAGATTCGAGATATGATCGTCAAATATATCACAAAGCCAAATGCTATTATTTTGGCTGTAACGGCTGCCAACACGGACCTTGCCAATTCGGATGGTCTCAAGTTGGCTAGAGAAGTTGATCCTGAAGGAGCCAGGACCATCGGAGTCTTGACCAAAATCGACTTGATGTAAGTTACGCTCTAACTAGCAGTGTTTATGTTGGGTGAATGGGCAGAGATATTGTCCGAAGTGCCCATAGTACCGAAAATAGGACGTGGTTAACGATAGCTTGTATCTATAGGGATGCTGGTACTGATGTAGTCGATATCTTAGCCGGTCGTGTCATCCCTCTTCGACTTGGTAAGTTTTCAAGCATCTACTCTTTTCAGCGTTCGCTGTGAACTTTTTAGATTAATTTTTTTTTTTCTATACTTAACTTGTAGGCTATGTCCCTGTTGTAAACCGCGGACAACGCGACATTGACACCAAAAAATCGATTACTCGATCGTTGGAAGCGGAGCGCGCCTTCTTTGAGGGACATGCTGCATATAAGAGTAAAGCTCAATACTGTGGCACTCCTTACTTGGCTAAAAAACTGAATATGGTAAAAAGCAGCATCGCATGGATAGCTATCAGGACATTGTTTTGAATGATTCAGCATCCAGCTCTTAACACGGCGGTGGATTGGTTTTGTTATTAGATCTTGATGCACCATATCCGCAACACGCTTCCAGAAATTAAGGCTAAGATTCAAGCCGCTCTGGTCAAGTATCAAGCAGAACTCGCAAGCTTAGGGGATATGTTGGGCGAGGGCACTGCAGGGCAGGCCAGTATTGTTCTGAATATCATCACAGATTTCTGTAATGAGTTCCGGACAATCATAGACGGAAATTCTACCGACCTTACGTCGGTCGAGTTATCCGGGGGTGCTCGCATCAGCTTTGTGTTCCACGAACTTTTTGCCAATGGAGTCAAATCACTGGACCCTTTTGACCAAGTCAAGGATGTCGATATTCGCACTATTCTCTACAATTCTTCTGTAAGTCGATAAATATACTCTAGCCACCGGTTCATTATAAAGTCTTATCTCTAATTCTTGCATCGTAAACCTCAATCCAGGGCTCCTCGCCTGCTTTGTTCGTAGGCACGACAGCCTTCGAGGTCATCATCAAACAGCAGATCAAGCGCCTGGAAGATCCTAGTTTGCGTTGCGTTAATATTGTTTTTGACGAACTTGTTCGCATTCTTACACAACTTTTGTCCAAACAGGTTTGTTCTAAATTTCCTTTGAAAGAGTCCAAATGTCATTTTAGTATTGCATGTGCTAACAAAAAGTTTTTGGGTTACCCATTCCAGCTCTTCAGGCGGTTTCCTGAACTTAAAGATCGCTTCTATCAAGTTGTCATCAATTTCTTGCGCCGACAACTTAATCCAACCAACAAGCTTGTCACGGATCTTGTCAAGTAAACAAAAGAAAAAAAAATATGAAATCATTCGCGCTGCCTTTCTAGATGTTCTAAATTAATCCTATCTTTGGTTTTCCGGGTTACTTTAGCATGGAGGGATGCTATATCAATACTGGCCACCCCGACTTTTTAAATGGACACAAGGCGATGGCTGTGATTAACGAGAGAGTAAATCCACCCAGAAATCCTCCAAATGCAGATACCAAAGGGCGCAACTCTGCTGCATCGAGTTTACCTCCAAGTCTCGAGCCCGAGCCCAGCAATAATGGATTCTTTGGCAGCTTTTTCTCTGGCAAAAAGAAGAGAGCTGGTGTTATGGAACCAGTAAGAACGTCCCCATGTCCTTTTTTATTTACTTTATTAATAACTTTTGCAAGTTTGATATTCAACTCATTGCTTGGTCCTGGCCTATCTATTTGTATTTTGTAATAGCCACCAGCTATCCTCAAGGCATCAGGGAATTTGTCAGAGCGAGAACAAATTGAAACCGAAGTGATCAGTATGTTGTTTGTGATGATCACTTGACAGCTAGAAAAGGATAAGCGAACTGCTGAATAGAGAAATGACCGAGGCGATATTGATTTTGTTTGTCTCAATCTGTTTAGAATTGCTTATTTCGTCTTACTTCAACATTGTAAAGCGCACCATCGTTGATACAGTGCCCAAGGCAATTATGTTGAACCTGGTGAATACAGCCAAAGATGAACTGCAACGTGAGTTATTGCAAGAGCTGTACAAGACAGAGGTCCTAGACGAGCTGCTTAAGGAGAGTGAATTTACCCAGAACCGACGCAGGGAATGCAAGAAGATGATTGAGGCGTTGCAAAAGGCGGATGTGATCGTTGGATCTGTAGGAGCAGCATGATAGAGAAAAATAGCGCACATTGTCCATCTGAAACTTTGCAGACATCCAAATAAATACCAGAATTTTTATTTTTATTCTTTCTCTTTGTCTATTCTTATACTTGCTCACTCACACTTACTTACTTGCTTAATTTATCCACATACGAATCTTTACACTATGGCTACAGCGCTAGACATGCAAGTCCTTTCAAAAGACGATAAAGGTACAGTGTCATTGATCAATGATACGAACGATAACGACAGGGATAAAAAACAAAAAAAAAAAACAAAAAAAAAAAAAGAATCGCATTGAAAACATTCATATTGACGTTTGTATTCCTTCATTCTTTCTCCGTGACGATGGGAAATGGGATGAATGCTGAATGGGGGGTTTTTTTTATTTTTTTATTTTTTTTTTATTTGGGTCACTAGATGCTACTATGCACTTTCACTTTATGAAACTGGCTATCGAGCAGGCCAAGATGTCAATACCTGTCCAGTCTGGATTTTGTGTAGGAGCTGTGCTTGTCCAAGAGACCTACCCTGACCCCAACTCGGACTTCCCACAGGAGGACCGATTTCGCGTTGTGGCCACAGGATTTTCAAGAGAGCTGGAAGGCAATACGCATGCAGAGGAATGCTGTCTTTTGAAACTGGAGGCTTTGGAGGCTGCAGAACAAGAGAAAGAGAGAGAATTGGAATCAGATGTTGGAGTAGGGGCATCACCAGCGTCATCACCAATACCACCATCAGGATCCAAATTCGCGTCGTCATCATCGCCCCCACTACCATCACTATCACCAGAGATGGACAAGCAATATAAGTTACGTCATCCACATCCTCAACTCAAGAAAGAATGGATCATGTATACCACAATGGAGCCGTGCGGCGCACGATTATCTGGCAACAAGCCATGCTCCGAACGATTAATTGAAGCAGGGATCCGTCGAGTCTATGTCGGAGTTCGTGAACCACGTTCTTTTGTGAAAGATCCTTGTGGTGTAGAAAAGATGATAGAAAATGGAATCACTGTGGTACATATTCCTGGACTGGAGGAGCATTGTTTGGCACCCAATCGACATATTTTGACGCTTTAAAAAAAAAAAAAAAAAAAAAAAAAACATACACACACATCACATCTCAAACTTGAGTTTTTCGATAGGAACTCAAGTACAATAAAAGAAAGAAAACACACTGAATCCGTTATTCCGGTCATGTTATTGCGTGTGATATCACAGGGTGAAGTGGATAGAAAAGAGATAAATTTGGCTGTTGCTCGCAGTTACCATTGTTGTTATTACCGTAAAAGTTTTGAACCTAGAGGAATAAAATGTGAAATTGCGGATGTTGCCACTGCTGCTACTGTTGTTAATGCTGTTGATCTGCAGGCTTATCCCATTAATCGTAAGTGTATATCTTCAACCGTAAAAAGGGCAAATTTGTCGGCGTGTGTATTGCCAGTTGAAATAAAAGACCGAAACTAAGTGTGTTGTGCATACAAATATTAACGGTGATAAAGCAACGAAATGGGAGAAAACTATTATGATGACAGTACTGAATGATTTTTTCGAGTGACACCTTCGCGTCTCAATGCGATCGTTTTTAATATGTCGTTGTCAGTTGAGCTCTGTCAACTTGGGTTAACCACAATCCAAAGAGCCAAAGAGGAAACTGATATGGTCTGTGTAACAAATATCGAGAACTTGTATTTTTCTGTCGATCTTTGCTGTTATCTTGGACAAAACCACAATCCGAACAAAAAAAAAACTGAATAAAGACGAGCTGCCTTGGTAAAAAATTTGATGCTTCGCCTCGTTGAAAGAAAAAGCACTGATTACATGGACAAATGACTCGGTGCGTAAGAACTGGTTTTGAAACAGAAGGTGATTAAAGCCTTGTCAACAGCAAATTGTTTATCAGGAAATGGGTTCAGATGTCGCTTTCTTGCTTCAGCAGCTCCAGTACATTTGCATTAAAGCAAAGGCATTCGTTGGCTCTTAGGCTCCGGTACCAATGAAGGAGATAGGAGGGATGTTAATACTTGTTTATATTGCTTGGAGTGAAAGCTATTTAATCTCCTCCCCTTCTTGGCCCATTTCGCTCATTGTTATGCGCTTGCAAATACAAGTTGAGGATCTCTTTCTCTTTGCCATCATTACCAATGGCATAAGAAAATAATTGCTCCAGAAACCGACCTAGGATTTTCTGGCAAGTTCGTTAGGCGTTCGCAACGAGAAGGGCAGCTTCCTCAGGGCATCTTTTCACCTCAAATGCTAACTTAACATCTTCCAAGGCTTCCTTAACGTTCGCAGCGACGGTCTCAACATTGAGGGCTACAATAGGGTGCTCCCGCCGCATTGTACGGGTTAGATCTCCTCTACCCATCTCGTCTGTGCCCTTGTTCCTCTGTCTCTCCTCTTCTTCTTCGCCTTCTTCCCAGGTTGGAACGCTAGTTCCTCTGATGGAGCCTTGTATCCCTTCTATGCGTACTGCTCCATGGCATCAGGAGCTAGATGTTCGGTTTTACGAATACGATACTTAATGACATGTCGAGGTCGGTATCTGCGAGAACTTTGTTGGGACTCCTCTTCAGTGTCCCACGGGATAGGATGGTCAACAGCCTTATATCTATTGAAAGGCTTGCGTTACTGAGTCATGCCTCGTGTCAGCTTGCTATGTGTTGTAGACGGGTGAAGGTTAACGGTTGATCAAGCCAAAACTCCCCCCTCCCCCTAGGCTCGGTGCCATCCTGTCTGCAAAGCGGCAAGCCACCAATCACCGTTCCATAAATGGAAGGCGGGCTCTCTACTTTGCAGACAGGCTGGTCTCATATCGAAATTTTTTGAGGGAGCGCTCAAAAAGGAAAGGTTATATTTTCTCAATTAGAATAGCAAACCAATTCAATCCGCGCGCTTGAACATGAAGCTTTGTTCTTGAAGTTCTTCGATTGAATTGAGTTTACTATTTTAAAAATATAACCTTTCCTTTTTGAGCGCTCCCTCAAAAAATTTCGATACAGTGGAATCTCGATAATTGTACACTTTTGTACAATTTTCGAATTTGCTATATTTCTCGGTTATTGATTGGCTAAGAAGCCCACAATTCATGAAAAACTATTCTAAAAATCCTCTGCTGATTCCTCTACTCCAGTTGAGTGTGGGTTTTTTTGAATACTTTTTTTTAAAAGAGTAAGGCTCTTAGCCAACCAATGGCCTAGAAATATATCAAATTTGAAATTTGTACAAAAGTGTACAATTATCGAGATTCCACTGTATGAGACCAGCCTGTCTGCAAAGTAGAGAGCCCGCCTTCCATTTATGGAACGGTGATTGGTGGCTTGCCGCTTTGCAGACAGGATGGCACCGAGCCTAACGAAATATGCTCAAAAAATAATTTATTGTCATGTGATATGTAAGTTCAAAAGCAAACATTTATTTCCTCTAGTCTCAGATCTAAGGGGGTTGATGCGACTTCCGCATAGGAGCAGAGGAAATTGTTCGCAAACTAGGACAAAATCAGTCTAGGAGGTCACAACAAAAATTGGTGTTCAAAAGCAATAGATCAGCTGACCTCTTGCAGAATGTCGTCATCAATTTTTTTTGATCGCGCGCACTGCATTTAAGTAAACTCTGCGCTTTATTCGTTTTTCTTTTTTATTCTTTTAGACAAAAAAAAACAATAAGAAATAGAAAGTAAAGGCATATTTCCTTTCTTTCTTCTTTAATCACATTCATCTAGACCATTCATTTCTTTTTCTTTTCATATTAGCATGTCTGACAATCACGAGAACGTTACTGTGGTAATTCATTTGTTCTCTCTCTCCTCATTCTTGTTTTTTTTTTTTTTATTATAAATCTACCATTTTATGCTCTTCTTTCAGATGCATATACTCTGCCGAAATGCCTGCTTTTGCGCCGAATGTTTATGTTTGGAGTTATCAATCCTAAACTTTGCACATTACGCAATCGACTCGCTACGCCACCATGGGCACGGTCATGCAGCAGCCAGGCAGGGGAGGACACGTGGGGTGGATTAAATGGATGCAAAAAAAAAAAAACTTTTTGACCTGTTGCACTTCGAGTGATTGAGTAATGTGTCAGTTGGACAGGACAAACTCAAAAATAACGAGAAATACAGCGACATCATGAGCTCTTCAATTATGGATATGAAAAGAGTCTCCATCTCGTTGTAAGAGTAGACCTTTGCAACTATGCGACGCGGAGATTTTTTATTTTTTTTATTCTTATATTTTTCTTTCCCAATATGCAGTGTCATACTGCCATGGTCTTTTCGGAATACAATTTCTTTTTTATTACTTTTATCTTATAAACACTCATGAAAACCTTTTCATCATTTAGGAGGAGGAGGCCGAAGTTCATTTCGAGCCTGTTGTTAAGCTTGAAGCTGTTCAGGTTAAAACTCACGAAGAGGATGAGGATGTCCTTTTCAAGATGTAAGTTTGTTCCAAACGGGAAAACAGAGAAACGAAACTACAAACCCAGCGATTGCTACCTGGAAAGGGGGTTTTTTTTCTGAAGAAAAAAAATAAAATTTATGTTTATCGAATAGGCGCGCCAAGCTCTTCCGATTCGTCAAGGAGTCTAATGAGTGGAAGGAGCGCGGTACTGGTGATGTTCGTTTCTTGCAACACAAGGAGACCAAGAAGATCCGTCTCTTGATGCGTCGTGATCAGACTTTGAAGATCTGCGCCAACCACTATGGTATGACTTCTCATGATCATTTTATTTTAATTGATGTATTTAAGAAAATGGATAGCAGCACTCAATGTATATTTTCCATATTTGTTATTACTATTATCAAGTTACCTCCGATATGACTTTGACTCCCAATGTCGGATCTGATCGATCCTGGGTTTGGAATGTCACTTCTGACGCATCGGATGATTGCGCTGGTCCCCAGACCTTAGCTATTCGTCTTGCCAATCCTGAGAACGCTGCTCTTTTTAAGGAGGAGTTCGAGAAGGCTCAGAAGAACAATGCTGAGCTGAAGGCCAAGGGCTCTACCGCTGAGGAGGAGGCCACTACTGAAAAGAAGGAGGAGGCCACTACTGACGAAAAGAAGGAAGAAGCTACTACTGAGGAAAAGGAGGAGAAGAAGGAGGACAAGGAGGAGAAAGCATAAATATCTCGTTTTACCAAAGCAGCTAGGCCAACAATAAAGAACACAATGAGCTTTGCTATATTTTCTTAAACTTTGAATGGTGATATCCGTGATTTTTATTATTATTATTATATATTGAGGATGTAAGTAAAAACAAGGGACAAACTGGCGTTCCTATGCTAACGCCTTCCCCCGCGACCACCGCGACCACCTCTTGAAGTACCACGACCACCTCCTCTCGAAGAGCCGCGACCACCTCTTGAAGAGCCGCCTCCGCCACCGCGGCTATTTCGGATAACCTTGGAGCCAGCGTGGCGTCCCGTTTTCTCTCTTCGCTTCTCTTTAGCCAATCTTTCCTTAGCAATTGTTGTGGCACTCTTTAATTCTGAACGAGGCATAGATCCACCACGGCCGCCACGACTACCACCACGACCATTTTTGGAAGATCCAGCTCCAGCCTCTTTTTCCTCAAACTTGGCTCTCTTGAGCTTACGCTCATAATCGTATGCCAAAGGATCTAAGGGTTTGGCCTCATCTTGGCGTGTGTGGCGGAATCTCTTCGCAGCCAATGCAGCCTTTGATGATGGCAACTCCATCTCACCCGTGCGAGGCAGACTGGTCTTAGTCTTTTGCTGCCATTCTGAGAAACGTCCTGACTTGAATGAGGCAGAGATCTTGTTGCCTGATTCTGTGGTGATAAGCTTCTTGTTATCAGCCCCAATACCAAGTCCCTTGACAAACTTCTTCTTCCTAGCATCCCATTTTATCGTGTTCTTAGTTCTGCTCATAGTATCGCGATCATCTCCGTTCAAATTCATAGTGGCATTTGCAGCTTGTTCTAGGAATGAGTTTTTAGTATTGACCATAGAGTAGCCACGCTCAGTGTTATTATCCAGTTGTGTGTGAGACATGTAGTACGCCTCGTCTTTAAAGCTCGTGGGCTTTTCTTTGATAGTGCCATTGATAGTGCGCTTCTTAGATAATCCCAGTGTGCGCTTGAAGGCATCTTCTAATTCAGCCTCTGTAGCCTCTGGTCCAAGAGCGGTCCTGGCCTCTCCGTTACCCTTCTCGCCTTCCTCACTAGGGAAGAGATTCACAGTCAATCCAGCCTTTTTTTGTCGAGCCATAGAGATGACCTTATCAACAACCTCACGACGAGTCTTCATCACAGTCGATGCTTGAGTGGCTCCCTTGATACCACGCTGACCAACCTCGAAAATTGTTTCAGTAGGCCTGAAATTGGATATTGAAGCTATAAGGTCGACACGTTTCTTTTCCTCATCATCTACTAAGTCGGCTATTTCGAATCATGTTAAATAACAAATCAGAAGGGGAAAAAAGATTAGTAACCAACAATTGCAAGTTCAGATAAGTTATTAATTATATAGAAATGTGCTTTAGCTTACCGAACAATGGATTGAGCTCTGCATATTCATCCATTGCCACAATCTCCTTGGCACGCTTATAACTCTCAACTGCTGCCGCAGGTCGCGACTTGCAATATAATTTATAACCATTTACAGAGACACCCCTCAATGCCTGCAAGTTGGTATCATCGAGGACATTGTTCTTGACCCACTCACTGTCAATCTCAAGCAGGCTATTTGGAAGTGCTCCAATGACAATGTCCGAGGTATAATCTGGGCCTTGCTCGCTCGAACAGCCTACTATCATCTTGCGAGCCAAGAACAACTGTAGATCGATAAGATACGGTAGTTCTTCGGGCGTGATAAGTGAATATGCCCAACCTTTTTTTCCAGCTCTGGCCGTACGTCCCACACGATGAATAAAGACCTTGGAATTGTCCACAAAGTCATAGTTGATGACATTTTCGAGAACGGGAATATCAATACCGCGGGCAGCGACATCAGTCACGACCAATAGATTGGTATATCCCTTTCTAAAGCGATCAATTTGAATTTTACGGGCTGCCTGGTCAAGAGATCCATAAATAAACGACACTTGGTAGCCTGCTTGCTTCAAGATATTGGAGATGTATTCGACATGGTGCTTTGTCGACACAAAGACGATGGTTTGGTGCTCTGTTGCTGCGCTCACTTCATCTTTTGAAACCTTGCGCTTCTTAGAGTTTTCTTCAGTTTTTTCAAACTTAACTCCAGTAGTCAATGGTAATTTGATAATATTGCGAAGCACCGTCAGTAGCGCCGCTTCTTTATCTTGCTGTTTGACGCTGAAGAAAGCCATTTCTAGATCCTTGCTGATCTTGGTATCAACATCGAGACGGACCAGCGTAGGCTCCTGAAGACCAGCCTTGGCAAAATCAACCAGGAGTTTGGGTAATGTCGCGGAAAACAAAAGTGTTTGGCGATTGGGCTGCAAGCGGTGCAAAATCTCGTGTAACTGGACTTCAAACCCCATCTCGAAAAGGCTAATTGGGAGCGGAAAAGCCAGAACCAGCAATCATTTGTTAAATAATATAAATGGACATCACCATGATTTGTCTTACAAGTCTCTTAGATCAGAATCTTACCGATCAGCCTCATCAAAGACTATATACTGAACACTCTTCAGATCTAAATCCATCTCGACAATTAAATGGAGAAGACGACCCGGTGTAGCAATGAGACTAGAAGATATAAATAATATATGTCAATTTAGATCTATTCCCATTGTGTCTCCCTTACTCAATAGCATCCATATAGAATATTTCTCATAATTTACATGTCAGGATTAGCAGCCAACATTGCGAATTGGTCCTCCAAACTGTCTCCTCCGACTAAAATACAGCTTCTGAGATCAGTGTGCTTTCCAAGCTCCTTGCAAACCTTTTGAGTCTGCATTGCTAATTCTCGGGAGGGTGACATAATTACAGCACGAGCTCCAACTTTAGCTGAATGCGATTTGAGTTTCTCAAGCATTGGGATTAAAAATGCAGCAGTCTTTCCTGATCCCGTGCGAGCCATGCCAACCACATCGCCTCCCTCCATGATCAAAGGAATGCATTTACGCTGAATTGGAGTAGGTACTTTAAATCCCTTGTGGAGGATGGCCTTATAAATAGGAAAACTTAGACCTAAGAGATTTTATAATATGCATGAAAAGTATAATAGTTAGCAATAGCCAAGTAGACAACCTCCCCAAGATCCATTCGCTTTTGCTGCTCCGGCTATCGTACCCATTGACTGAAACCCTCCAGATTTTTTATGTTTTTTGTTGGCAGCCTATCAATCCGTCACCAAGATTAAGCAATCGTAAAAGCATTAAATAAATAAGAATCTCATTTGCATGTCATCCAACGATGCTAAAAACCTGGACAATAATAAGTACACAAACTGCTTCTTACCATATTGGCATTGGCGATAAATTCCTCCTCTTCTTCTAGATCTACGCCCATCAAATCGTCTAAATCCAGATTAGCCATTGGCTTCTTCCGAGGAACCAAGGAATCTTCCATGTCTACATCTGAATCGCTCATAGCAACCTCTTCGATTTCAGAAGCTTCTTCCTCTTCATCGTCTTTAACAGCTTTCTTGCCCTTGCGGTAGTGAGGCGAACCATTTTTTTTTCCTGCGGAGCTTTTGGTTCCGCCCTTGACAGCAGCTTTCGAGCTAGTCTTAGGGCCAGTCTTAGCACCCACTTTGGAAGTGACGGTCCTCGCTAGCTTGACCATTGGTATATAAATGAGGAAGCGGAAAGGGGAAAGTTGTTGACAAAGAAGGACATTTCTGTGACGCTGGAGCTTGGACTAAAAAAAAAAAAGTGATTTGTGTATTTACGGTGACTGCTTCAAGCACACTCTAAGCCCCCTTTAGAAGCTTCATTACACTTACCCTTCTAACCGCCGAAAGAAGACATTTTTTCTCCATCGCATTCTTCTCACAATTTCTATTCACACAGAAGAGAAAGAAAGGGAAACATGGCGTCTATTGCACGTAATACTCTTTCAAGGTCTTTGCGACCCACAGCAAACGCACGCCTCTCACCCGTGTGGGCCGCACGACGCACTTATGCTACACCTGTCAACGAAGTAGGAAACACTATTGGGACCAACAACTCCTCTAATAGCAGCACCAGCAATGCCGTCAGGAACCTTGCTGCCGAGGCTCTTGCCCAAAAGACAGGACATGGTCCCACGCAACCTACTGTCCCCAAGGGCAAAAACAAGCCTTCTAAGATTGAAAAGACCCCGACGAGTCCTGCTGTTTATGCACTTTATGCACTCTTAGGAATCTCGGCTGTCGGACTTGCTTACAATGTTGGTAACGTATTTTGAAGAATCCTAATCAAATCATTTGATTGATCACTTTTGTTCCAGATCAGTATGCTCTTAATAGCTCTTTTTTTTTTTTTTCTTCTTCCTTCATTACTGATGACATGTATATATCCATTCATATATTTTTAAGGTTGCCCCTATCCGGATGAGGAGGGGGTCAAAGATGCAGAGAAACATCCGGATGAGTCGTTCTTAGCTGGATATGTTCGTCGAGCACAGGAGCGGTACAAGGCTGCTACAGAAAAGATGGCCAATCCGATCTGGGATAAGCTCTTGCCCGATCCTTTACCAGAGCCTTACCAACAGCGTTATACTCTCGTGATTAATCTCGATAATACATTGATTCACTCGACCTGGGACAAGGATCATGGCTGGAGAGTTGCTAAGCGTCCAGGAGCAGAATACTTCCTAGCCTACCTTTTCCAGCATTACGAAATTGTTATCTTTACTACGCAGACAGCTGATGTAAGTTTTGTTCGTTATTTATTTTTAGCAGATCAATGTGCAATATTTATTTGGAAAACTCGTTAGCGGTCTTAGGAATGTTAACGATTATAACTTTTTTTTGGCTGCCCTTCAGACCGCGCTTCGCATTTTGGATAAACTGGATCCTTACCAATATGCAGTCTATCGTCTGTTCAGGGAGAGTACACGCTATATTGATGGCAAATATGTCAAGGACCTATCCCATTTGAACCGTGATTTGTCCAAAGTCATTATTATGGACTCAAATCCCGATGCTTATTCGCTTCAGCCAGAAAACTCAATTGCCATGAAACCATGGACTGGTGATCCAAATGATACTGAGTTGGTTGCCATGATTCCATTCCTTGAGAGTACGTCGTCATCCCAATCAGATTCTTGAAAAAGAGGAGAAAAAAAAAAGTAGTGTTGAAGACATGCAGAAGTAACCATTATATACATATATACTCTTTTGATCTGATTAGCAATTGCGTTGACCGAGGTTGAGGACGTTCGCGGTCCGTTGGCTAAGTTCCGTGGCAAAAACATTCCTGTAGAATTTGCTAAATGGGAAGAGGAATTGAAAGAACAGATGCGCTTGCAGTGGGAAGAAGAGCAAAAGAATAAGAAGGGAAAGGGGCTCGGTATCTTCCGCTTGGGAAGCCAACAACAGGAACAACCGCCTGTGCCATTGTTTGAGCAGCAGCGTCAACAGTTCCAGGAGCACTTTAAGCGTACACATAAGGTTGTTGAGGAGGAAGCAGCTCAGAACTTGAAGAAACAGAAGGAGCTTGAGAGTAAGCTCAAATCAATGAAGATCTCTGTGTGGGACATTATGACCAAAGTAAGAAACAAGAAGGCTCTTGATCTCGTCTATTTTGCTTTTAAGAAAAAGAAACGACTCTTATTTTATTCTATTTTCTGCACTGCGATATGATATAATCCTTAGGGTGGTCCTGATCCTGCAGCTCTGGCTGCTCTAGCTGCTGAGACAGATAACAGCACAGAGACATCGCAGCCCTCATCAGGCAAAGCATAAAGAGGAGGCTATGCAGCCAACAGAGTGGACTTTGTATAATAGCAATTGCACAGAAACGCACTCACACTACCCAACTCTGATTAAGGAGACAGGCAGCATCCTCTGGTATTTATGAATGACCCTCTTTTTTTTAAATAAACAGACTGACAAAGTCATAGACCGTGGAGTAAGGCTCGTTTATAGATGCTTTGAATGACGGGTGATAAACTGATAGACTAATAGATGCGCGCTAAAGATCCCGTTGCAAACCTTGTGTGTGTAAGTGTGCTCGTGCCTGTGTTTGTTTAGAGGTTTGGAAAGGAAGGAAAACGAATAGCAGGAATTAAGCAAAGGGTTGAGATGCCTTTCTTTTTTCTTTTTTGGCTTTCGTCCTGTTTCTTGCTTCTTCTTTCTTCTTGATTATCACGTCAATCATATTATTCATCCATTTTCTCGCCCATTCACATTCCCTTTTGCAGCTACGCCCTGCTGCACCCAGTCCAGACTATTCTATACCGCCTAATAAAGCCTTGCAACTTACAGGAGAGGGAAAAGAAAAAGAAAGACAAACAACAGTAATAGTTATAATAAAAGCGATCCAAGACATGAATCGTGATGAACAATCCACAATTACCTCTCATTCTCCAGCTTTGGAAAGCAACGACAGGAGCGGCTTGAGTAACTTTAATGGTTCTCAACACCCCCTTGCTTCCTCTTCACAATCCTCGGGAACTGATAGCTCAAACGCTGAAGCAGTCAACGGTTGTCATCAATACAATATCAATCAGAGCAGTGACGGAAGTAGCAACGAGACGACAGATCTTCAGTCTCATCAAAAAAAGAGGGAACAAAACCGAAATGCCTTAGGAGTTACCGGAAGTGGAGGAGGAAATGATGATGATGACAGTGATGTAGACCTTAACTTTGAACTTGAACCACGAAATTACCATGACGCCTCCACCAAAGTACCATTGGTCTCGTACAAAGCCAAGTTGAAGACGAAAACCAAAGCTAGGCCAACACAGCCAAAGCGGCATGGAGAGTATGGAAGGATATCGAACGACTCTTTTGTTTCTGGCCACTCACACGAGACAACAGATGATGATGATGATGGAGATCTAGATTTTGATCAGGAAGAAGAAGCTATTGGAATGATGACAGGAAACAGAACTAACCGCAGTGGTATTGGAAATCGACCAGACCATGGACATGACATTGATCCAGAGGCTAAACTTCCAGATCATGGAGGCAATCTCCTGAGCAGTTTTTTAAACATGGCCAACAGCATTATCGGAGCAGGTAAGAAAAAAATTAATGCTTGGGCGTTGGATAATGCATTTTTTAAGGTTTATTTTTTTCCCCAGGAATTGTTCTTTTCATAATTTGATAACTTACCCTTTCTTTGTTCCTTTCGAATCCAACATTTTAGGCATCATTGGTAAACGATCCTGCGAACTTGAGATGTACACAATCAAATATAGGATTTAGCATTCACAGATTTCACTAAGTCAATTTTACAATGGTTATTATCTATCTGTTCTTGTTCTTAGGTCTTCCCTTTGCGTTTCAAGAAGCTGGGTAGGATGACCAAAGTTGCAATTAACGAACTAAAAAGCATAGCAACATCGGAGTTTTAGTTAATGACTATCCTCAACTGAAATTTTTCTTTTCTGGTTGGTAGGCTTGGGATGGGAGTCCTTTTACTATGCCTTATAACATGGATCGTCGGTATGGGTTCGCCTTGCCAGCAACAAATAACGTTGTGACGCTATACGACCTGTTCTACTTCGAACTAATTTTTTTTTGTTATTTGCAGATTGGACCGTTGGCCTGTTAGTTCATAGTGCGAAGCTTTCTGGAAGAAGCACGTACCAGGATCTTCTAATGTTCTGTTTTGGCAAGGCTGGCTTGATCAGCATTTCACTCTTTCAATTTATTTTTGCCTTTGGAGGTGTGTTATAAACACAAAAACTTATTATTGCATCAAAAGTTTTTAAGCAATTCGAACCATGCTTTCCAAAACTGTTCCTGACCAATCTATATATTTATATTCCTATTATTATCCTCGCGCCTAACTTGCATGGCATCCTATCCTCAATCTAAACAGCTATGTGTGCCTACACCGTCATCGTGGGTGATACCCTACCACACGTACTCCAGGCACTAATTCCTGGGATCGAGGATTGGCCTTTGCTGGGTTTTATAGCCAGACGTTCATTTGTCATTACATTTTGCACGGTCATGATTTCATACCCACTCTCGCTCTATCGAGATATTTCCAAGTTAGCCAAAACGAGCGCCGTTGCTATGTTGGCGCTTGTGATCATCATTATTGCAGTCATGATTGAAGGGCCTAGGGCACCTATAGAAATGAAAGGTGACCCAGATGCGGTCTGGTCGTTTGCTAGACCAAAAGTTTTCCAGTCCATTGGCGTCATTAGTTTTGGTATGAATTCCCTGCTCACCAAATTATCAATCGAGTTATTAGATAGCTCTGTTCAACCATCATTATTGTGCGTACCATTAATCTTTTTTTTTTTTTTTTTTTTTTTTTTTCAAAACACCGGTCCCTGAATAGCGTTCGTATGCCATCACAATTCATTCTTAATCTTCTCCTCTCTGCAAAAGCCGACAGTAAGATTTAACACTTGTAGGAAATTTTCCTCGAATGACTAAATCAAGAGTAGATTTGAAGTTGACTTTTTGTTCTCTTGTTCAATATAGATAAACCGTGTAAAGCTAGTTACACATATGAGTATGGTGGTCTCGCTTCTGGCCTGTTTGATCTTGGCACTTTCAGGATATCTCAGTTTCTCCGATATGACGCAAGGTCAGTGATTAAATGCTTTTGTAGTGTAAAAAAAAACTGGATTACGTTAACAGTTAATTAAGCTGAATAACTCAATAATGTAGGAAACATCTTGAACAATTTTGCATCGGACAACTTTATCATTAACATCGCGCGTTTCTGCTTTGGTGTGAACATGTTCACAACCCTTCCACTCGAAGCTTTTGTCTGTCGCGAGGTATGGTTCTATAACATATTAATCGTAATATTATTTGGGCTCATGAATTTAAAATGTCCTAATTGCACTAAAATGTACTAATTTTTTTTTTATACGTAGGTTATTGAGACTTACTACTTCCCAGGGTTACCCTTCTCTATCAAGCGTCATTTTATTATTACAACAGGGCTTGTAGGAGTAGCATTATTCATCGCACTTCTGACATGTAACCTCGGATTTGTACTCGAGGTAACTGGCGGGTTCTCGGCCACGGCTCTAGCATTTATCTTGCCACCAATGTGCTATTTGAAGCTTGTATCAGGGCCTTTATGGTCAACTAAAAAGCTTCCGCACCTGATGTGTGTGGGCTTTGGGATTGCAGTCATGATCCTTAGCACGTTTTTTTCTTTACAACATTTCATGGAACCCAAGGATGCAGGAGCTTCGAGTTGCTCCGTGTAAAATATAGAGAATCACTCCTTTCCTCTTACTCATTTGTATACATAGCTTCATTTAAGCACATCAATATGCCCAACTATCCTCTACAATTTATCAAATACTATTGTTACTATTGTTATCAATATTATTAATATTTTAATCTGCAAAATAACATTAGTCTTTAAGTGCAATCAATATCATATTCCGTGGACTCTCTACAACATCAAATCCTGCTATTAATTGTACGGATCCTTTCTTGACAGCATTCTTGTCATTTCTTTCAACAATATTCTCATACAAATATGTTGCTCTATCAAGCAATATCATCCCTTCAAATAGGGGACCTAGCATTGTTCTGAGAGCCCACAGAATCCCAATCCTGTATAAATCTTGTTCCAAAAACTCTTCGTATGCAGCCTGCGCCTCCTCAGGTTTAATAACATCAGTCGGTAAATGCAAACGATTAATCGCAGTGGAAAGGTAATGAGGAAACCCTTTCAATCGATGTTTCCCCATTCTCCCTAATACAGGCGCAACAGCTGGAGGTCCTGGATACAGCCCTCTTTCTACCATGAGTTTCTTATTTTGAAAAAGACAACAAAGACATAATTAGTAATGCTGAAATTTTTGGTTGACACTGAATACAGTCAGTGAACACATAAAAAAACCTACGTGAAGAAGTGCACGGAAATAATGACCATGAATAGCATCCTCAGTCTCTTTTTGATACTTGAGCCATCGCTCTGGGGACTGGCAAGCAATCATTTTGGCATGCTCACCCAGATGAATCGAATGTCGATTGAATGCTGTGCTCAACGGAAAACCATGAGTTCCTAGTTTAGAAAAAAATAAAAATAAAAGAGAATAAAAAAATCAATCAACCAATTAAACGTGTGTAAATATGCTCAATATTGTATAAATGTCTTGCCGCTTACAAAGCAACAAACAAGAAACAAGATGGTCCTTATACCGTCAGAGATGGCGATATTCCCGTCTTTGTCAAATCGCTCTGTGATCCAATGATAGCAACATCCAACACTGAATAAGCAAGTTGCAGAACTTTCGAGATAAAGCTTAATCATATTGCTAGTCAAATCGCCGCACGCATGGAGCCCACATAGCGTCCAACGACCCTCTTCTTCTTCTTCATCATCGGGTATACAGTCCTGGCGATGCCCTAATTGTAGGTGGGTGTCATTGTTTTCACATGTTTGAGCTGCCACACACTTTGGTTTCTTTGGGAAATGCTCTTTCAGTAATGTAGGCAATGTAGCTGCAGTGATATGATGTGTGATATGTTGCAGTTGAAAGTTACTTCCTGGTGTGGCTGCAAGGTTTGGATCACTTGCAGAATCAAATGCAGTTTTGCTTCCCTCTTCCTGCTTCAGCTGCTCTTTATCTATATGATTTGTTGTGTGCGAGCTTAATGAGGCATCACACGTGGAGATTGATATATTCGGAATGTCTGTTGATCCAGAAGTTGATACAGCAGTCTCGGTAGAGGTGTCTGAACCAGGAATATTTTGTGTTTCCTCTCGTTTTGCTCTTGATCTCCTGGACCGGTTAGTCTTTTTACATGAACCATTACTACTTCCTGTCGCAGGATTTGCAGGGCTGCTGCTAGACCTCGTTCCAGTTTTAAGCTTTTTACATGGTTTTGGTAATGCAGAATCTGATACAGTCGAAGATGAAGCCATAGAGGATGATGCCGGAATCAATAAGGGTGTTTCATCCGCAAGCGTAGCTGCTTTATCAAACACTGGCCCTGAATTAGTTGTCATCGTATCAATAGGTGTAACACCCATTACTGCCAATCCTGATGTTTCTACCACCGGTGATAGAAGTGGTGATGAGCTCTCCGTCAAAGCTGTTGTTGTCGATGTTATTGCTCCGGTTGTAAAGGATGGCATAGATACTTGATTGCTTTGACTTTGTTTCGAAGAGAGAGATGGCACCTTTTCTCTACCCTTTCTGTTACTTCCGCCCAGTTTTTTCAATTTTGACTTGTTGACAAAAAGCTTCTCTGTCCGCTTTTGTGTCGTTTGAGCACCACATGTCTGAATTGTATTTGAGTCTACTCCTAGAACACACAGCTGGTGCTGGAAGGCTAAAACCCTGCTCAGATAACCCTGTCCCGCACCTAGATCAATAACTGATCTGATTGCATGATCCTTTGCATATGAAGCTATCAAGCCACTCAAAATCTCGACCTCATGAAGCTTCTTTGGTGACATTCCTGGAATTAAGTGAATATCAAGCGTGTTTTTGAACTTTGTGACTTTGCTTGACAAGAAAATATGACCAGAACTGATTAGTTAAAGCTACGAATTTTAGATATATCCTCACAAAAAAAAAAAAAAAAAAAAAAAAAACGTTGAACTCACACTCTGGGTCAAGAGTTCGATTGATTGAGAGCCTTTTAACCATGCTGACAAACTCTTTTAGTGACTCTGGCCAATCCTGTGGCTCTTGGTCTACCCTCTTTGAAGATCCAGAGCACAAGTCCGTAGTGGCTTTTGATAAAGACGTTAATACTAGTGAGGGTGATGATGATGATGACTTTGTTGACTTTGGACACGCAGGGGCTGCTTTAAAATCTCTCAGTTTCCCAAGACTGACAAGCTCCATTAGATCCAATGAGCTAAGCCTTCCTTGATCTGATTCGAAGGCATCTCTCCACTCTTGAGGCATCCGAGTCTCCCAAGAGTTGGTTGTGAAATAATCGACAATCATAAGATTCGTAATCGGTTCACAACGGGCCAAAAACGACTGCAGGCTAGCTAAATATTCTTCAAGTGAATCAAACCCTGGTGGCAAGAATGCCTTGAGGCCATCATCCTGCGCTCGTTCTTTATCATGGCAATAACAGGGCTCGGACTGAGACTGACAAGAGTGATTGTCCTTTGAATGTGCTGCATTCCATGGATTAGTTGAGGATGAAAAATCCATAATCTTTGTTCCTCCGTTTCTAGACACCTGTTTCTTTAGTTCTAAGTATTTCGAAATGAGCACAATAAGAAATTAGAATTCAGAACCAAGATATTGCTGTGTGCCAAAGATCAATTTCCAGGAAAACGTTTTACAACGTGGCTTGTGATTCTGGAGAAAAAATGCAATATATAAAAGAAATGCGTGGTCCGGGAATCGAACCCGGGTCTACCGCGTGGCAGGCGGTAATTATACCACTAAACCAACCACGCTATCAGCGATAAGAGAATCATTTTAGTACTATACATTCTAAGTACGTATCGCACGCGTTTAAGCGCTCAGTGATCACGTGATCAGTTCTGGTGAGATGTCATAAAGTCTTTTTTTTTTAATAGCAAGGACCCACGAGGTCATGTATGATTTATTTAGGGCGGCAAGCTACCGGCAGCAGGTGGAATTGGCGATTATGGAGCGCCTGGAAAGCTGTAAATTTTTGATGATTGAGGACAGCGGCTAAAGGATGACCTTCGCGCACAACAGGCCAAGTAGGGAGTAGAGCCGTGCCACAGGTCCTCTGGGACCAAGGAAGTCTACTCAATGCTGACGTGGTTTATGAACAGGATGTAGTACTGTGGCAGTATGACGATGCGGCTTCGGTCGATTATTGGATACCGCTTTATTTGTGACCCCAGTAATGGGGCAACCCATTTATAGAGCTAACATTTAAATAAATCCTACATGACCTCGTGGGCCCTTGTTATCAAAAAAAAAAAAAAAAAAAAAAAAAAAAAGTATGATTTATTTAGACGCTAGCTCTATAAATGGGGCCCAAATAAAGCGTTTTCTAATAATCGGTCTTAACCACATCGTTGAACTGCCACTGTACAACATCCTATTCACAAACCACGTCAGCATGAGTGGTAAGTCTTCATCCCTACGGAACCTGTGACGAGCCCTGCTCCCTACTTAGCCTGTTGTGCGCGAAAGTCATCTTCTAGCCGCAGTCCTCAATCATCAAAAAGCGACACCCTCCCAGCCGTTCCATTACTATCAGTTCTAATTGTTGCCGATAGCTCCCTCGCTACTCTTTGGTCAGCTTCCGTCCTGATCGCTTTCACGTCAGCTGTTCGTCGTGGTCTCAGGGTAGGTCCTAAGAAACCACTTCTGCTACGTCTGTGCTGTCCAACACAGGTGCGCTCCCTGGCGCGTTTGCTCGCAGAGGTGATGCCTTTAGTTCTTTCCCAGTCGACAGTGACTTTACAGCGTCTGTTTCAGATCTCAGTCCTTCCGATTTCCTCGATAGCTTTGATGAATCTGCAAACCACATATTTTGCAATAGATGCGGTTGTCTTGAAAGTATCTTTCCAATTCTTGACCAAGTTTTTCGGCACCAACCCATGGCAAAGGTCTTGGACTGTCCTGATGGCTCTCTCACCGCCGCCATCTTCATCTCCTTCATCGTCGTAACACAATTCAGCCGTCTGTCGAATTGCAGCAGCTCCTCTGTACATGGCTTCCAATGACGCCCATATCACCTCTTCGCTTGCTGGCATGAACGTAGGTACCCTGCCAATCTGCTTCTGCCCTGATGCCAGTGCCCGACGCAACTTGTCTTCCCAAAGTTTCCTCTCCTTCGCTAGAGCCCTTTGTCCGTCGCGATTGATATCCTCAATCGCTCTTGTTCACCCTTCCAACTGCTTGTCATCTGTGATAGGGCACTTCCGAAGGTGCTCTGTGTCCTCTCTTTCTGATTCACACGCTCTGCAGATGTCTGTGTCATAGATATCTGGTCTCCACTGCTTCATGTAAGCAAGCGTTGGGAGCATGCCATGTAGCTTCTTGACCCTGTGAGCTCGTCGTTGGCAGTCAGTTGGACTGGTGAATAGCCCTCTTGGGGTGTTACCGTCGTGGATAATGTGTAGAGTCACCTTCCAATCAATCTCTTTCCAATCTGCGATGTAACGGCTGGTCCTGTTCTGCACACTCCAGGTCGCATTCGTCCTGACAGCAGATTGTAGTTTCAGGAGTCGGCGAAGGTCGTCCTCTATTACGTCTCCATTGAAGAAAGCGTGACATCTGAAGTCATTGTATTCCTGTTCCTTCAATTTCCACAGTTCACTAAAGTGTCCCTCCTTGGCTACCTGATCAGCCTTTTCATTGCCTTTGTTGCCTACATGTCCCTTAATCCAGACTACGTTGACTTTTCGGCCCTGTCGAACGAATGCGTTATAAACTGCTGCCCACCATATAGCATAAGTTGAGTGAAGTCGTTGTCGTTCCGTGCATCCCTCTCTTCCACTCACCAGGGGTTTGAACTGCGTAACTACTGCCATATTGTCTACATAGACTGTTATTGGTACATTCCTTGACTAATAAGTATTGCTGCGAATAGACCTGCCAGTTCTGCCTTGGTGGATGAGGGATAGTCATCAACTTTTTCAGATATTACTGCTGTGTATTCGTCCACGTTCTCCTGCGCAACAACTCCAAAAGCCATCCGCGCTGAGTCCTTTCCTGCATTCTCTAACGATCCATCAGAGAATAAAGAGATTCTCTCCCTTCCTACTAACCTTTCTCTTTGCCTTAGAATGCTTTCCATGACATCTTGTGGTACCACGACTCCTGTGTGATCTGCTAGTCCTGGACTAACGTTGGCTTGAGGTGCTTTATTGTTCACTGTCGGAACAGAATCCAATTCCTCTTGTGCCATCCTACGTAGCCGTCTGTCGAGGGCCTCTCCGTTATGTTGTGTAGCGCGCGCTTCTGCCTCGGACTCACAACAGAAGGCTTTTGTCCTTGTGGTACCACAATGGCTTCAGCCGATTATTGGATACCGCTTTATTTGCGACCCCGGTAATAGGGCAACCCATTTATAGAGCTAACATCTATATAAATCCTACATAACCTCGTGGGTCCTTATTATCAAAGAAAAAAAAAATCTGTGGTCCTCGTTATCAAACTTCGTGAATCCTTGTTATAAAAAAAAGAAGCTCTCTTTTCCTCTTCTAGTGATACAAATTGCATTATATTTATTACAAGGTGAAATGCCAAGAGTTATTTTGCGTTTCTCTTGTTTTGTTTTGTTCTGTTCCGGGTTTACGACTGGTCCTTATGCGATGGATAGGCCAAGAGCACAAAGTCCCATCCAAATACTTTCCGGACTGTAAACAACTCTCGGATCTCTTGGTTGGTTTGAACTCTTGCTGTTGTGGAGGATGAGGAAGTAGATGAGGAAGGTGGGTCTTGTGATGTTGGCGCAGTTTTCTTAGGTATAGTATGGTAATAATAATAGGTAGTAGGTCCCCTCGATGAACCCGAGCCTGACCCTGATCCACCTAAATCGAACCCTGCACTTTCGAATGCTGAAGATACTACAGTCTTGGTATACGACGGTCCTATTACATAGATCCTCAATAACAGCCCCATGATAAAACAGACCGCTGCAGTCCAAAACAGATTCCTAAAACTGTATGCATACAACTGACTTCCTCTAAAACGAGGATGATCCGCGCCATTCGTAGACCCATATCGACGGTCAACAGTCTGGCCTCTACCGCCACCATTACTCATTGAAGAACGATAAAGGTTGTGGCTATGTATAATGTTGGATGAGCGGCTACTGCGACGACGATGACGATTATTCTGAAGAGATCTGGAAGGGAATTCAGGGCCCTCATAATGACGCTGCTGCTGCTGTGCTTCATCACCATTGCGACTGCCACGTCTCCTCCTTCGAACTTCATCGCCTTGATTTTTCGAAAAATATCCTTTAGAAGTTCTTTCCTCGTCGCTGGAGACTACAGTGAAATTATCTTCACTTTCTCTCCTTCTTCTTATCGAGCCGTTTTGCCGTCGTGCTATTCGTTCAGAAGCCTCTTGCCTAGCATAGTCATGGCCATAGTCATCCTTTCTATCCGAATCTGTGTACACATCATCATCCTTGAAAACAATCGATCCATGCAAACTTTCCAAGTCTAAATCATGATGATCTGAAGACTTGTAAGCCCCACCATGCTTTTCATTGTTGTTATTGTTCCTGCCATGATGATTGTTACTATTGCTATTGCTTAAGGTCGCCCCAAGGCTACCTCTATTCATACTCTTTTTGCCTGCACGTATCGTTCTGTCATTATTATCATGGTTCAAGTCTCTGTAATCAATATCAGAATAGCAGCTGCCTCTGGCTGAGGCTTTCAAATCTCGTGATCCCTTTTTCTGAGATCCAGCTCCGAATAGCCCAACGTTCATCAAGATATTAGACAAGCCATACATGGAGCTAGTAGGTTGAGCACTGTCGTTGTTGCGGTTGGCTCTAAAGCTACTAGAGAGGTTTCGGTCCAGTGTCCTACGCGAGCTATGAGATGATGATGACTTGGACTCCTCCTGACCTTCCTGATCCAGACCCTCATACACCTTAACAATCTGCTGGTGCCTATGACTTTTCCGACGTGTAATAGTGGTGCTACGGCGCCTTTGGCGATCTTCGTCAGCCACAATCTCAGCCTTAACAGGGTTTTCTTCGATAAGATAGTTTCCCTCATCATTTCTACCTGAAGAAACTTTCTTCTTATCCGGACCCTTCTCTCTCAATGAAGAACTACTATGTCTTTGATCCTCAATATGTTGTTGTTCTTCATCTTCCACTTCCGTTTCCATCATACCATCCAGGTATCCAAGTTCATGCCTTGGCCAACTCGTAATCACTTCAACTGGCAGTCCATCCACCATGACTTTTCCTAGCCATTCTTTTTCATTGGATGGGGAGGATGATGAATTCATTACGTCGTTTTTGGCGGCCCTTTTTAAAGTTTCATGGTCCAGATCCTTGTGCTCCAAACGATCGATCTTAATGCCAAGTTGGAAAAGACGTGTCTCAACTTCTGCTGATGCTGCGACAGATGTAAAGACAGTTGTAGTTGGGATGGATGGTTGATGATGCCTCGAGTTGTTAGGAACCAAGCCCGTTGTACTAGGCATCACTGTCGCCCGTCCTTGCGGTAACTTCCCAGGATAGAGAGGAGACGGCGGAAGTATATCCATCACAGTATCTGAGTCCTGAGATATATGGTGCTGGCGTCGAGATTGTTTTGGCTCAGTGTTGTGGCGATCCTCAGGTAAGAAATCTGTGGAGTTTGTCCCTGTTACAAAGCTCGTGGTAACTATTGGTTTTGGGGTGGTGGTACCGGGGACAATACGTGGGGCAGCGGCGCCGCTACCAGTTGCCTTGATTGCCTGTGGGCCCATAACAGAGACGGTTTGTTGCGCATTGACGTGCACCATACTACTCTCAGCTTCAGGAACAGTGACAATAATCAAGTGTTTTCTTCGCTTTGAAGTGCCTGAGAGTGAAGAAGAATGTGAAGGCGCTGGTGGAATATCAACAACGTTAACAGTAATAGGCGGTGGCAAAATCCTAATCAGTGACATTGATGATGGAAGTGCTCGAGGGACATTAGCAGAGCTTCCTAACACTGCCGCAATGCCTGTTCCACTACTGGCAGCCTCTGAAGAGGTAGCAGCACGCATTGAGTCATGGCCATCTAAGGAGTGTCGAGCATTGCTGTTATCAAATACAGTGGTGGCAGTACTACTTGTACTAGGGGTAGCAGCTACTGCATGGTCTAATCCGCTAATAGATTTGAGTCCACTGCTACTGTTATTGCTCGTACTAGTGCCTGTAGCACTGTAATGAGCACTCATGTTGGTTGTCAATGTTGTTGAAGATGTTGATCCTATCAGCTTGGTTTTCGACGTTGCGTTTGTCAACATGAGTGGGTGATAAGGCTGATGCTGATGGCTACCTTGCGCAAATCTCTTGTCACGTTGCTGCTTTTGTTGGAGCAGGAACTCGGGGTCGACCTTAATGTTGGTCATGATGTTATAACCCATGGGGTACTGTTTTAAATCCAAGACCAACTCTAGTACAGTTCGCTGCTTCGATTTTAAAGAATTCCACTCATCCTTTCCGTCATCGTTGTTTTTAGATATTTCATTCTTATTCTTTCCCTTGTTCTCGAGTTTGATCCCTTCCTCCTCCTCCTTATTCTCCTCAGCCTCTTGTAACTCCTGATCGCTAAAATCACCATCTGCATGATAGGACAAATTTGAGTATTCTTTTGAGACGCGTGACTTTCCACGCCGCAGCTGCCGATGTTTCTTCTTCGCTTCCCGGAGGCGCCTTTCAGCAGCAAGAGCAAGTCTTGAAGGGTGCAACTGAAATTGATCAAAAAGTAGCAACATCTCACAGTATGAATCTTTCTGATTAAATTCTGAAAAGAGCATCTTGCTGGCAGGTGGGGTCCAAGGTGATACATTGGGTAGTATCCATGGCACCCCATTCTCTCGCTCTTCGTCAATTGATACTGTGTCTATGTACATTGAATAAAAAGTATGGATTATTTACAATGGATAAGACAAGGTGATCCTTTTTTTTTTTTTTTTGTTTTTTTGTTTTTCCTCGCAAAGATTATCTTTACCTGAAATATTTTGGATGACCATCTGTGTTGGAATGCGTACAATAGGTGGTGTTGCTTGTTGCTGTAGATAGCTTTCAACTTGAGTAATCATCTTGGGGAAAGTAGTTTGAAGCAAACCGCTGATCCTTTGTGGAACCGACCCGCCCAAATCTAAAGCTGTCATAAAAGTGACACGAGTGGATGGAATCGGATGATGACTGGAACTATATGGATCAATGCCTTCCAGAATCCAGGCCGAAAGATGTAAATGCGCAAGAGGGCGACTCTGGGTTGCTTTCAGCTTTGATGACGATGCTGTTGCCAGTGGCGAAGATGCTGCTTCAATCAGGGGCTCTGTTTGAGCTGATGGTGAAGGGAATAAATGTTGTGGAGTGGCTACTGCAGCCTCAGGTGGGATGGATGTGGAGACAATAACAATTTGTGGACAGCGTGCACCAGCTTCTGCAGCAGCTGTAGCTGTGACGAAGTAAAGGTCTCGAGCAGGGAGTGGTAATGGGAAATAGCTCTTGAGTACATGATGAAAGATCGCACATCCTGAGCCGAATGACTCTAGCATTTCCCCAGAATCGAACAGGCCGTCCACTATGATTACAGATAGCAATAAATTGCAATACCGAGAGATGAAGGAGTAAAAAGAATAGCAAAAAGAAAAAGAAAAAGAAAAAGAAATGTAGGCGGTATTAATAAATGGCCCTGGCCAATTTCTTGAGCAAGATTGGCTTTAAATAAAATATAATATAATAAAATAAAAAAACTTACGTTTAGACCTTGTTCCAAGAGTGCTGATGACAGTTGCGATTTCCTCCAATGAGAACCCCTCAATGACCTTCTCTCCACGGACTAGCGGAACTTGATCAGAAATTTCGGCCGGCATGAACCGTTTTGTGACCTTCATACCACTCTTTGTATCTGACACAACCGACCATTTGTCCTCAGAATCAGCTTTGATCTTCATCAACAAATCCAGAGCTCCCTGAGCATACTGAAAGGGATTCAAGGATGATTTATGTCCGCGCTGTTTAGTTGCCTCATTTTCATTACCACTGTCGCTGTTGTAGCCAGTGCCGTCGCCATGGCTAGAGGACTTCATGCTTGCTATCTTTAAGGGATCTAATGAAGTCTTCCCGGTTACTTTACTTCCTGGGGAAAGAGACGATGCAGAGGAAGCTTCTCTACTGTTGACCTTCGATCCAACTGCTCCCGGCCTGTCATCATTATCGTCATCTTCATCATCATCCTGCTTCTCCTTTTCCGACAGAGCGCCATCCATCAAAGACATCGTCAACGCTCTATCCTTTTCTCTTTCAGAGGGTGTTGCTGCTGTTGCTGCTTTGCATTGCATTGCTGTTGTCCATGCTTCAAGGTGCTCGAGAGATGGCATCTTGACAGGCACACCGTTTACTACAAGACCACACCCTGCCTTCGCGGGCTTCCGTGCCATCAACAGAACTTTTCCCCCTTCAGGAACTGCTCGCCCGCCTGAGTGCTCCACTCTTAACCGAAGTCCTGGTCCATCATGAGGCACGCAGCTACAAGTGACTTTGAATGGCGGAGGGTCAATCGTAACATCACAATCCCCATTGAATGCCCAGACCCGAGCATCCAAACGGATTTCAGCGAGCAATTTGTCTGCCGGAGCAAGCTTCGGAGAATGGGTCTGTGAATTGTCAGGCGTTCCAACATCTGCAGTGATATCAATAGTGCTCTCTCTGACAGAAGATGCTTGTTGCTGCTGTTGAGCGGCCCCCCTCTGCCCTGAAAAGATTGGGTTGCTGTCTGGGATATACTCGAGGCGGTAGGTTGTCTTAGTATGTGAGTACTCTATACCCAGTGCACGTCCTCTACGAATACTGACCAAAGTTGGAGGACTGCCGTACGTGTTTAAGTACTTAATGATCTCTGCAACACAGAGAGGCATCTCTGTTGTCATTGCGCTAAGGGTCGTCCCAGGAACCATCCAGCCCGTAGGAGCTGCCTGGGCAATATACACAATTCGAGTACTCTGAGGCTTAACTTTCTCCAAATACCAGCCAGATACTACAAGCTCAGATCGAACAAATGGAGATACAGGAGGTGGGATGGAGGGGTATTGGTTTGTATCGTCAACAGAAGTTGCAAAAAAATGAATCGCTTCCTTAGTTATGAAAGTTGTGTTCAGGACCGCCATATCCTTGGGACTATTTTTCATGTAGAGCGATAGTAGCGACGATAGCACGTGTTAATAGTTGTGAAGATGGTCATACAATTTTTATTGCTTGCTTTTTTTCTTTTTTCTCTCTTTTACCTTGTTGGCCAGAATCCTTTCAACCTCACATAATTAAGGGTTGAGCTCGGTGTGACATGTTGAAGCATGTGAGATTCATCAAACATTTTGTCCCCTAATGATAATTGCAGCAATAATAACAGGGGTTATCAACTAACAATTTCAATCACTTTTTACGAAGCCATAGTATAGCTCGATCCCATATTTAGCAGAAACAACAGGCTCATGAAAGAGGAATGGATGGCCATTAAAGGAGAAGAAGAAAAAATAAAGAAAGAAAGAAAGAAAAAAACTTACAAATCTTGCGTGCAGATGGACAGTCCAGGGCCGCTTTGATATCCCAGATCGAGAAATCTTCGAAGATGCCCTCCCCTTTAACAATCCCTGGAGCATGGCCCTGAACATCAAGCTTCGACACTTGGACTCCACGCTGTTTCGTGACATGTTTCCATGATGTCGTTGGCTCATTCAACAATGAGCTAAAGTAACTATAGCTGTTGTTTACCTTGCTAGGATTCGTATTTCCAGAAGTCATGGTGCTGGTACCATTACTCAAGAAACTGCGATTACTTCGAAATAAACTCTGCTTTGTTGCTGACATTGAAGAAGACATCAGCAATAGAGGGAAAGTAGTGCTCTTGTTCCCACCACCGCTGTTACTGCTGTTTTCGTGCACTTCTGCTCCATCGGATTCGGAACGCCAATGACCAGAATTTTCATTAACTTCTTCCACAATTTGTTGACTGAGCTCTAGTTGTTCCTGAAGCGACATACCGCCTCGTTTGCTTCCATTCTGAAGAGACGACCTACGGAATGGACGAATATTTTTTTCATGACCATTAACAGAAACAATGAGTCCATTTGGGTCGGATACATGGGCATGGTCTGAACCCGTCTGTTCAGGTTGTTGCTGCTCCTGCTGTTGCTGAAGTTGCAATAACCGTTCCTGCTCCTGCTGCTGACGTTGAAACAAGAGCTGCTGATGCGTCATCAAATTAGCAGCACCGCCAGCATTCTGCTGTTGTTGAGGAATACGTTCAATCCGTAGTTTGACATTGGTAGCGCCTTGATTGGACTCAATATTTGTATGTTTCATTCGAAGAATATATCGATTTCGGCCCATATATTTGAGGCATTCCACATGTTCCCGTACAAATTCTTCATCTTCAATATCGTTCATAAAGATATGTACCACAATGTCACTTCCTAAACCCCATTTCTCGCCATCTAGTTCTACATCCACGTATCCGACTTGTTGTGAGGATGTAGCATCGTCTGAGAGTTCATTTTCTATCTCATCTAATTCGTCATCATCAGATAATACATGCTCTGGAGGGATAGTCGTCGACGGATCCTCTTTGATGCTAGCGTCGTTATTGTTATCGTTGGCATTCTCCTGAATGATCAACTCTGGCCCTTCCTCCAATGATGAGGAGCCTCCTAATCGAAATTGCTTTAATGCGCTCGATACTGTCTTTCGGTCTATCAACAAGTCGTCTGAATCTGCCGGAATGACATCATATCGGAGCTCATAGATTCCTGTAGCGGGGTCGTACTCGTTTAGATCCAACTGTATCCTAGCACTGTGTCGACTGACATGGGGTGGAACGCCTTGTCGTCTCAATAGCCTATATACATTAGCAATGCAGGACGGAACGTGGGACTGCATAGAAACTGATGAATTGACGGCCCAACCTCTCATGTCGATTTGGTAATAAAAACTGACACGGATAGAATGTCGCGGCATGACAGGTTTACTATGAGTTGCTGCCAAGGAATTGAACGAGGTAAAAGAGATCGTATCTTCAATATCTGCAGGAACAAGCTGAATATGCCACACAACCAATGGAAGATATGCGCGGACATGAGGAGGAGAGGGTCGCATAAAGATAGGGTCATCCTCGGATGGCTTGATTGATGTAGCAATATGTAGCACTGCATTGTGATCCAAAAGCGTTGTCTCGATTAGAAGGGCGTCTCTAGGGCTGAGATTCAATCATTGTGTTAATTCATTTGTAAAAAAAAAAAAAAAAGAGCCCAACCCCACAGAATTATCTCAAAGAATCTTGCTTGGTGGTACAACATGATCCTCCCTTTTCATTTCCCAAAAGATACATATCAAATCGGGCAACGGTAAAAAAAAAAAATTAAAAAGACCGAATGCATGAGATTTTCCTTTTTTTTTTTTTTTTTTTTTTTTTTTTTTTCTTTTTTTCTGCTTTACAGCATTTGAACATCGTCGAATCCACTCAAGAAAGATTGACAAAAACGTTTGTCAGTTATTGACTATTTTAATGTTGGGAAGAAGGCTTTTCAAAGATGTTGCGAAATTTATCCCCTCTGCCTACCTTGCTGGCCATGTGGTTTTGAAGATTGTTTTGGTGATACAAGTTGAGTCGTCCAGGGTCATTAGTACAGTTGAGCTATCCACCATTGGATCCCCTAATTTGTTTATTATTGTTGTTATCATTTTTTTAATGTGATCAGAATAATTGATCATCTGTGAGAAACGTCTGGATTCAGGGCATAATGAACTTCTAAAACAAACACATCGATGCATGATTTTAAAATGTATTAATATAGTCATTCATAAATGGATCCTTACAAATTTTCCTTGCTCCTGGACATTCAAGCACAGCTCTCCAGTCTTCCAGATCCGTCTGTTCGTTCAGACCGGGCAAAGTAATACTAGCTCTGACAATCTCGGCTGATTTACCAGGTACACTTTTCTTAGACACTGATATCGAGGGTAAGAGTGACTCGATCGCAGCAGAGGCTGCCGAAGATGGCATTGGAGGTCCATTTTGCAAATTAGACATGGAATCATCATGGTGATAGTAGTGCTGACTACTCCGATTAGTATTAGGAGATGATGGCGTTGACGATGACGAGAAGGGGCCGCCACCCTTTCCACTAGTGGGGGATCCTAAATGACTGTTTCCTTTTCAGGGTCATTAAATCGCAAATATCCATTTACAAATGGACATATGGACAACACGTAATAAGATGACAATGATACAAGAGTCAAAGAATCAGAGAAAGAAAGGAGAAGAAAGTATATGGGGGAAAAGTCAGATAATGATGCATCAATCTTCAGTTGCTTGCTTCTACAAAGCATCCTCTTTTTTTCTTTTTTTTTTTTTTTTTTTTTTTTTAAGAAAAAAAGTTTCGAGTCGCACATACTCAATGGGCGAACTGAGGCAGAGGAGAGACGTTTCCAACCTGCATTAGACTGGGCCAAGGAACTGAAATAGGTGAGGGCCGAGTTGAGCGTCTCGGTGTACCGCTCGGTTGCGCTGTCCAATCGTATGAACAGAGAATATGAAATAAGAAGCGAAGGGGAGTCATTGAAGCGTTAGAGGCAATGATGACATCAAACATGATACTCTTTTTTCTTTATTGTTGTTATTATTATTCTTATTGTTCTTATTATTCTTATTATTATCGTTATTATTAATTATTATTAGTTATTATTAATATTGATAGATATTATTGTTGTTGCAGACGTGTCGAGACTGAAAAAGTGTCGGGTAAGAAAAAAATTGTAGGCACACCTGTCATGGTTTAGATCCATAAGAATGCGGAAGCAGCAAATTGAACAATGTGTGGGAAGGAGGGGGAGGAGTGCCACACCGAACACAGCTGGTGTTCACTGAGAAAGAAGGAGTATGGCGTAATAATGTAGAAATGTAAAGAATAAGAATGTTGGGAAAGAAGTGAATGATGGAAAGGAATTTGAACAAATGCAAAGACAGTGGTGCGTAAATGCTCTAATATGAAACACGAGAAGCCACACAGCACGGGATCTTTAATGAAAGCTATCAACATGGCTCTTCCAGTGCATTTTCTTTCAAAACAGCTGCTGTCGCTGCATTTGCGCTTTCTGTGGCCAATTGTTCTCTGCCATGATCTTCCTTCTCCATCAAACTAATTGACAAGACCGGCGATTGTTGGCCATTACGTTCATGTTTGCTCTGCAAAGCGTCTGTATCATACATATCGAGTCCCATCTCACGAGCAAACTCATTATGTTCAATATTATCTGAAGCGTCATTGCTAGCATTAGCAACCGGCGCTGACTGCGCTGTATCCGAAGAACCATCGCGATGTGCTTTCACCAACTTGTCTATTGACGCATCGACAACTCCTGATCCTAACATTAGAGAAGCTCGAGAGGAGAAAGTGGCTTCATCTACGCTATCAGCAGCGTGGCAAGGTATAGGTGATGCCTGTATAGATGACTGCTTTGAAACCTGTCTCGATGTCTCCTCTCGTTCCCTTACTGCACTAAGTATCAACCCAACTTCTGATCCAACATCTGAGAAAGTATCCGACATGACAGAGGCGCAGCTATCAGGACTCTTGACGTTTTCGGAATCATCCAGTGCCTTTCCGTTTGCAGATACTGTGTGTTTTTGACTGGACTCTAATTTTGTTTGACCAGTACTGGAAGGTTTGTGCTGATGTATATCCTTTGTCTGATCATTGGTATCTTCCTGGTTTTCAACAGCGTCTTCTTCATCGCCAGAGATTTGAAGGAAGTTCGACATTGTGATTTGATTGTCAAAATTATCAAACTCATGTTCGAATTCTCCATTAGCAGAACCTCGTAAAGCTTCGCCGTCGCCGTTGATCTCCGTCTCTATGTCCCTGTATTCACCCTCATCTCGTTTTTCATCCGGATCCACGCCCCGGAGCCATTCATCTTGAAGAAGTTCTATTGCGGATGGTCGCAGCATGCTGCTCCTTGTAAAACATCTTTTCAAAAAGGCAATTCCTTTGGCACTCATCTGGGACGGATCTGGAAGAGGGGGATGTGAAGTTGCAACATGGTACATGACAGCCCATTCATTATCTAAATGTGCCCAAGGGCGACGACCTGTCGCCATTTCCAGTACACAGCAGCCCATCGACCAAATGTCCATGCTTCCTTTGCGACCCTTTTCCCCATTCTTGATCACCTCGGGCGCCATATACATAGGTGTTCCGTTCAAAGAATTTGCTCCAACGCCTACGTTTATACTATCTGTGGCTAAACGACCTTGTGTCCGTGTCCTTTGATTCTTGGCCAAAATCTTGGCTGCGCCGAAATCCACAAACTTAATATTGTCCAGATGATCAAAAAGAATATCTATCCAAGAAAAAAAAAAAAAAAAAACATATCAATTTGTATTAATGATTGGTCCTAAATTCGAGTTGGCAATGTCCGTTAATGAATTAAAACCAAATTGACCCCATTCATTCAAATCACTTACTATCTGGTTTAACGTCTCGATGGACAACATTCTTCTCGTGAAGATACGCGAGACCTTTCAGCATCTGAAGTGTATAAAACTTGATGACTTTTTCGTCTTCGATTCTGCCATGCTCTAGAAGGTCTGCCAAGCTGCCTCCTTGACAGTATTCCATAAATATGAAAACCTTGTGTCGATGAACCTCGATGTTGTCATATCGTACAATGTTAGGATGGTGTAACATCTTCATCACTCTCATTTCGTCATAAATTGACTTGACTAGGGCCGTGGATGGATTTTGGAAACGGATCTCTTTGACCGCTATCAGCTCTCCAGTATCAGAGTTTGTGCCCAAGTATACAGTGCCAAACGTGCCAGAACCAATATATTTGGCCATCTGCCAGCGGATCGCCACTGAATCCGTCAGCGCTGCCAAGACAACAAGAGAACGATCCTCAGGCTTTTGATCATCAAGAACTTTACCAATTACTTTGATTTCCTGTTCTCGTTCTGTCCGACCCTTTTCGAGGTTAGCTAGTCGCTCTACCTGCAAACGATGATTGCGCATTGCCTCTTCTGACAGAACAGATTCATTGGCTGTGGCCAACTTGAGGATGTCATTGATCTCTTCTACCAATCGTGCCTGATCCTTAGTTTTTTGCTGCTTTTGTCGCCCGTCACGATCATTGCGCGTTGCTTCACTCGAACGAGCTCCATGAATATCAAAGTGAGAAATCAAGAGAGTCATACATCCTGCAATTTTGGATCGCAGCCATGAAAACTCGGAATCACTAAGTGCTAGAATATTGTTTCCCTTTGTCATCTTCATAGCGAAGTTGAGGGCTGCCATTGCCCACCGGAAAGTTTGTCGTTCTGTTTGATCACAATCGTCGCATACAAAGCTGACCCAGTCAATAGAAAGTCGTAGTAGTTTCAAATTGAATTGAGTACGTGGCAATCCCTCCATTGCACTTAGGGAAGTCAATCCATAGTCTGAAGCGAAACGGAAAAATGGCTGAACAAGGTCTTGACAGTTCGCTACTTTCATCGTCACCTTGCGAAGCACTGTTACAGACTGTACGATTGAATCTGCTAACTTGTAAAAAGCCTTCTTGGTCTTGTTTAACTCTTTGTTGAGCGCAGCCACATTGGCTCGACTTTCGGTAATAATTTCGAGTCCATAAGGCTCTGCAATCTTCCCAAACCGTTTTTTGCAAGTATCCAGTAGACTTCCCCGCTCAGAGATCAATCGAACACGTCCAGGTTTCACGTCCAGATCAAATCCAGGTAAACCATCCAAATGTAGAATCGGGCCAGACCACACAAAGCGTTCACGAGGCGTTAATATAAGGATATATCCAGTCCCTGGCTGTTCAAAGCAGGACCGGAGTGTATGTGGGATATAAATCCCATTTTCGGCGACTTTGTGTTCAACAACCATATATATACCCATATTTTCTATGGTGTTGGTATATACCAAGACGTGATTTGTCTCTGCGAGCTTGGTCATCAATGATGCGAAGCTATCAGCCTTCTTTTTGTCTAGCAGGTATTCTGCAGCGTTCTCGAAAGTGTCTGTCAGCAGCCTTTAGCAGTCGAAATAGAAATAAAATAAAAAAATATAAATAAAAAAGTTAGACGAGCATAGCCTTGTAGATGTTCATTATTTCCTTTGAAACAAGGGGACAGGCGGGGATCATTGATCGTTACCTTCCGGATCGGCGGATTCTGTTGGCTCTAAAGCGGACATTCTCTAGAACCTTGCCGTAAAATTTTGTGACCTCACTTGCAGTCTGAGGTAGGTCCGGGTTCTCTTTCATCTGGTCCTGCAGATGCTTGTGGAGAAATGATGTTGATTTGCTCGTCAAGAAGCTATAGCACAGTAGTATATTACGTGAATGAGAGTGGTTAAATAAAAGTATAGAATAAAACAAAAGCTCAGTATCGGAAGGGAGGCAAATCAGGTTTTACCAAAGTTGTTCTGCCGTGTCCAGGCCTATGCCGTCGATAGCTTGACCAAGTACGCTGAGACTGTCCCATTCCAGGTCCAGAACCGAGTCGCTGTATTTTTTGGATTGACCCCAATACTCAACCTTCCATGACAACAGCTTGAAATAAAACTGTAATGAGGACTTTAGGATTTTTTCATACTCTGAATCAGTACAAGGCTCCAAATACCATCCATCTTGGTCGCTGCTCTCTAGCTCCTCGTATTCATATTTGATTCTGCATGCCAAGAACAGGGAAGTCTTGAAGTCTTCAAGCATCTGATCCACATTGAGCAAGGTTGGGACAGTAACACGATCAGCATACTCTAGTCGCAATCGCAAACACTCTTGCATCAGCTTTGTAGGGAACCGAGCCAGTTGCTGCAACTCACTCATAGCTGGTACGAGACCCATGCTAGCAAAGGCAACTGCGTTCTCCATCATGGTCTTCTTGATCTGCTTCATCGCCTTATGCAATGAGCTGAGGGTACTCTTCTCAAAAGTCCTCTCTAGTCCGTTCTCCTTGAGCAATTTATCGACAAAGGAAACTTCATCCTGACCAGCATTTTTGGATCGTGAAACCTCCAAGGTCTCGCTCCCTGTCCAGTTCCTAAGGATCTGTAACTGGATTTTCATCTTTTTCATTATGCTCGCATACGAATTAAGGGCACTGAGACGATGTTGAAACTTTGCAGAGCTATAAAGTGGTTTATCAACCGCGACTTCGGATAATTTTGGGTAAAGACTCTCGACGATATCGACTTTGTGAAGGACGTCTAGTACTTGGTCCAATGGCGACAATTTGCTGTTGGGGTCGACTTTGAAATCCATGACTTCTTGAAGGAAACTATCCACCTGGCCCCTTGCTGTCTCAATAAAGCGCTTTTCATCACTGATGGGTCGTGAATGGATGGTAGCACGGATACCCTGCCATATCTCCTGCTTCATTTCGGGTTGGATTTCAAAGTTGGGTTCTTCAAGACGTCTATTTTCGATGCTAAAGACTTCTCCAGTAAGGACGGACTGAAGCATACTCTGCCAATCTATTCGCTCTCGATTTAGTTCGAGGACGCCCTCATCTGAGTTGGAGGTCGGTTGCATGAAGCGGTCGAGCCGTTCCTGATCCTTATTGCTAGCTCCATCAGAGGATGGCTCGCCTTCGTCCTCGTCACTTTCGCCGCGGGTGTCGTAGTACAGATCGATAGGATCAGCCTCTCCGCCACCTGGAGAATCATTCAAGTCAAGGTCATGAAGGCCAAGCTGAATAGTATCTGAATTGCGTATGATTTGTTCATCTACTCCATCAGGGGTGGTTCTATTGATATCTCCATCATCATAAGGCCCTTCATCGAGATCTAGATTATCATTATCATCATTGTCATTTTCATTGTCATTGTCATTGTCATTGTCATTATCATCGTCCGAATTTCCGTCCGAGTTATCCTGTCCTGGCTCGTCGTCGTCCGGTGCAAAGAAGAAGCGGACGCCTTTTTTACGTTGAAGAACGGGTGAGGGAATTGCAATAGTATGTGATGCGATGGTTTGATGAGCCCTGTAATGAACACCATAGTAATAATAGTAATAATAATAATAATAATAATAATAACAATAATATTAGTATTAATATTAATAATAATATCCTTGGTTAAAGCTGTCTTACAAAGCTAAACTGTTTAAAAAAAAAAAAAAAAAAAGCCAGATATGCAAGGAAGATGCAGTAGTGTGACATCCTACCCAAATGTACTATGGCCGTTAATATGACTTGTACGATGTTCCTCCACACTTGGACGCAAGGGCCAAGTCATGGTGAGTGTGCTACGGTCCGATTTCTTTTGAAATGAAGAAGGACGTGCAACAGCATCTTGATCCTCGCCTTCTTGTACACGGTGAGTGGACATTCTGTCCTGTTTCTTTTTTTTTTTTTATTTTTTTTTATTTTTTTTTTTACTTTTTTCAAGGACTGAATGAAGTGTTGCAAGATTATATTTCAAGAATAAAGAAAGGAAATGACTAAGACACAAAAAAAAAAAAAAAAAAAAAAAAGGGGGGGGGGGGGGGAACGAGTAGGGTGAGGAAAGAAAGATGCAAGATGTGAAGAAGAAAAGGAAGCTAAAGGAATATTCTCAGTGCAGGACGGACATCAGGTCAGGGCGAAGAGAAGAGAGAAAGAAGAGAGAAAAAAAAGGAAGACCAATGATAGCAGCTTTTGTTAATGTGGATAAAAACTCCATTTCCCACAACCACTCGCCGCACTGCGCCCTTCACTCTTTTCTTCGACCGTAATATGGTTATACAACATACTATCCTTCACCTTAAAATGCACCTCTTGCACCTATCCAGCAACACTCCTGAACATTTGTTCCTGACTGACTTTAATTTTTTTTATCGACTTTATTTTATTTTATTTTTTTTTTATCTGGTCAAGTGCATTGCAGGCAACGATAGCGCTTTTTTATTCTTCCTAAATGGGCTTTAAGGTTATCTCCACATGGACCACGCGAAACTACATTACAACTAACTCGAGCACGTGTTCTCACTTCATTAAAAACCCTTCGTTCTTCTTTCCTTTTCCTTTTCCTTTTCCTTTTCCTTTTCCTTTTCTTTTTACACATGAATGTTCGTTATGGCCAACGGTATATTCTCCGCACCTAGGACTTTTATCGATTTGCATTTTAAGCTCTCGTCTTTCACTTTTAATCCCTAAATCCTTCAATGAAGTCAAGAACACCGAGTTTGAAAACAAGGTAATAGTATCGTATCGCCGAGAACGAATGGCAATGCTTTATACGTTATACTTATTTTATTTGATTAACTATGTTTGATTCTTCTCTCCCTTCTTTCCTCTTTCCTATACTGACTCTCTGCAAAATGATTGTATTTACAAGGCATCAAAGTTGATGATATGAAGTGCCTTCTTTCGCTCCCTTTCATCCTCACGCTGAAAAAAAAAAAAAAAAAAAAAAATTGTTCAAAGGTTAGGATCGGAAAGATTAAAGTCAGTTTCATTTATATTACATCGAATTATATTTTTCTTTTTTTCCCTTATCTCTCCTTCTTTTTCCTCTACCTTCTCCATCCAGTTAAGGCCCACAACGACTCCGGCAAGGATGGCAATTGCAGTAACAAGGACAACAAATACCCAAGGAACATAATCTCCTGGACGGATATAGAGCTCTAACGTCCATTCACTCGGTCCGCCTTTGTTCTCGGCCTGCATAGAAACATTTTCGCCCATTCCGTTGCCGCCTTCTAATCCATATCCAGATGAAGGTGTTGATGGACGGGACGCATCCTCTGCCTGATATGGAATGATGATCAACTGTGAATTTGGAATTACTCCCGCATATGTCGTAAAATGCTCGTCCTGATTTCTAGTCACGCCAACAAACAATTCTTCAACATAATTGTTGGTCCTGCCCAAACCAAACAACGAGAATGGAAGTGCCAGATTCATATAAGTTGATGATGGATACTGTGCAACTTGATTCGCTCGCTTGATTCCAGATGTATCCAGTACTGTAAATTTGAATGTTGCACCTGGATAATTGACCCCAAAGGGCTTTGCTCCTTCTTTGGTCGGACGCTTATCGTTGGGCCCGGACCATGTAGGTGACACACCATTAGAAGCTAATGTCTTTAAGAAAAATGCATCATTAAAATAATTGTTATGGATCATCGTAATAGCTCTCCCTGCAACTCCTTGTTGTAGTGGTGAGTTACGGAGTAGCATAATGTCCACGGTGCCCTATCAAGAGTAAATATCAATATTAGTAAAAAGAAATATAAGTCTATTACTTTTTTTTTTTTTTTTTTTTTTTTTTCTCCTTAAAAGTAATAATAATTACTTACATCCTCATCTAGATCCATAAAGGCAGCGGCTCGTACATCTTGGACAAAGTTCAATGCATCTGCACCATCTGTCACCTTAACAAAGCTTCGTCTCTTTGCTGCCACAGCTGAAGGCAAACAGACATCATCGCCTGTAGAACACAAAACCGATTGAAGCAGTGTTGCGCTGGATGGTCGACGGTTATCTCCTGGTGTACCACTCACCACCAACAAATCCGGATATCCGTCCAAGTTGTAGTCCCCAACATGCACTGCCACCGGCAGCCTGCCCTTGAAATCAGGATCAGAAAGCAAAAGCTGCTGGCCATCTGGTAATACGCCATTCAGAGGGAATTGAACCAAGGCCTACCAATAAAAAAAAAAAAAAAAAAAAAAAAAAAAAAGATATCGTTAACAGGATCGTAGCGCAAACAAGTAAGGAGTAAATTTTTTTTTTTATATCCTTCTTGCCCTCTGTTCCATTAGCCTGGATCTATAAACTGGTAAGAAGAAGTTCGCATATTTACCCCGGGACTGGTGTTATGATCAGGATCGACGCTGAACGAGAAGTTCGGATCTGCAACACAGAGATTGGAGACCTGACGACAGTCATTCTGGCCCTTTGATGTGCATAACGGCATTTGTTGATTATAGTAGACATAGATCGAACATTGTCCATGCGTGTCGCAAGCAGGCACTACAAAATCTACTGCACCATCGCCATCAATGTCAGCAAAAGTGACCTGCCCAGCGCCTTCTGGAAGCAATCCACTGACTGCAAACGAGAACCCTAGGTCCTTATTGTTGACATAAACGACATAACTACGTTGATGGCCATCAAAACAAGTCAGGAAAATATCTACAGATAAATACGTTTTTATAAGAGCCAATTCGTCGTTTAACCTAGTTGTTTACCGGCTGGTCATTATCAACTTGTATAAACTTTAAAAAATTAAACTGGATGATCCGCCGTTTACCTGCCAAGCAATCCCCGTTGAGATCAACAAATGCACTTGAATGAGGTTTAGAAAGCGTACACAATGGTCCTGACTCGCCAGTGAAGTTCATAGGCATACTATATCATTATTGCGATATATGTATATAAAAGCATTAGTTCTCCCTCCCAAGGTTCAGCGCAGGATCAAATGCGTGAGGAATGCTGACAATACCAATGTGCCTACATTTCAAAAATCTTGTTTGGAATCTCTGGCGTATAGACATTCTTCCAGACAGACAACGTGCTTACACCTGCCTGGTATCCCTCGAAAGCATATCCCAAGAGATCTGTCAACATATCCCCGTTCAAGTCGAATGTCATGGGCTGTTGAGTTGTTGCGGAAGGAATAATGATGAAGTTTGGGTCTGCTCAGTTTTTTTTTTTTTTTTTTTTTTTTTTTTTTTAAATAAAAAAAATAAGTAAAATAAAATCCGCAAGTTCATAGTGTAAATAAAAAAAACCAAGGAGCCAATGTTAGCACTTATTATTCCGTCTAGGGTCTTTGTTTCATTGTCTATAGCCTATTCTCACAGCCCGCACTTACCAAATCCATCGTCAATATTTCCGAGATAGATACGCATCATTAATTCTCCATCCACGTCAGGCTCTGGATTTTGTTGACCCATAACTAATAGATCCAGTTTGCCATCACGGTTGAAATCTCCAGGTACAATGTTGGTAATGATGAAGCTCTGAGGTGTTTGTGATATGGTTACATTTGCTGAGGGAAGTAAAGTAAATGTCCAAGCGGCTATTCATAGCAGAAAAAAAAACAATAAAAAAAAATAAAATAAAATGATATAGAAAGGTAATAAAAAGTTAGGGCGATATTTTACAATATCCAATACGCAAAAAGACAACAATACTATATCATGATATTAATCATAGAAGTGGATTCCTGCTTCCAGTTTTTTTCTTTTTCCTTTTTTTTCGACAATGTTTTCAATGACTTACCATGATCCCAAAGATATATGCTAATAGAAGTCTGATCGTCGCTCAGTGTGATAATGTCCGTACTAAACCGATAAATGAAGGAATAGTAGCCAAGAAGAATAGTAAGTAAAATAACACCGTCTATATATCACCAATCAAAATGTCTTTTTTTTTTTTTTTTTTTTTTTTTTTTTTCAAGCCAGAAATGTGCCTATGAGTGAGCCAACACACTTACAATTTGTCTCCGTTAAAGTCCCCAAAAGCAGCCACTGTACCTTGAACGTCTTTTAAACCAACGTTGGCATCAACATTATATAGTCCGCTTGTTGGGAACTTCCGTGCTAATATGGTTGGGCTTATGGCGAGCAACGATAGCGATACAGCCCAGATTGGGAATAGCTTCATTTGCTTGCTTCTATTTTTTAAACTGGGTTAATCACCTCCCCTGGGAAATGAGAATTCAGATGTTGTCAAGCTTTTTTTTTTTTTTTTTTTTTTTATTGTTATTGCTGTGTTTAATGTGTTGTTGTTGTTGTTTATTGGGCTTGTTAATGCTGACACTATTTCGTTGTCCAATTGACCGTTGATATTCCCAAAGTCGATGGCGGCTGAGTAAAAGAGGGTTTCAATTTCAAAGAACGACACATGATAGAAGGGCTTTGTCACGTGACAGATACCTACGAACATTTAGACTATCGAGATAGTTTTTGCAACAGCCACGAAGAGCAGAAAAAAGATAAAATCAGTCGAGTTTACAATCATCGACCACTGACTTGGCAGTCTGACTTCCTTAGAGAAGTAGAGGAAATAAAAAACCAAGGCAAGTCATTACAGCTCAGTTGAGCAAAGTTAGCTCTGTTTGGGGTAGAGGTTGTGGGTTTGACAATCGAATGCACATATCTCTTTCCGAGGCTCTTTGTGCGAAAGAAAAAAAAAAAAAAAAAAAAAAAAGAAAAAAAAAAATCAGGCATTATAGACACACAGTAGATGGCTAACAGGACAGGATAGTAAAGCCTTGTTAAATCATTGCTACATTATGCCGCAAAGTGTCGGTCATAGGGAAATACATTGTTTGCTGGCATGAGCGATTTTCCTACATTTCCAAGTGCCTAGAGCGCCAGAATATCGATTCAAGAGGGGAGAGAGCGGCAACGCACGTCGATTGTGCTAGACACTTTTTGCCAAGCATTCTATCAGTCTGACGTGATGGCACCGCAAAACATCTAGTAACGTCGTGTGGGAACATCTGCATGAACTTGTGATATCAAGAAAAAGGGAATTTCGAAAACGAATATTTAACAAACATCATCGCGAGAATATGTCACTAAAAAAAAAAAAAAAAAAAAAAAAAAGATGAATAAGGCCCACTCATGTGCATGTACGCCCCGGCACGGGCCATGCCAAGAAAGAATGCAAGAAAGAAAGCAAGAAAGAAAGCAAGAAAGAAAAAAATGCATATGGTATATGCTATATTACGTTACGTGTGTGGATTTCGTTTTTGTGTGGAAATGAAAAGTGGTCCGTGCAGATCGTGTCCTGGATGACTACAAATACTCTTTTGATTTCGTTTTTTTTTTTTTTTTTTTTTCCTCCTCAACTAGCATCTCTTCATTTCTTCTAAATATTTTTCCAAACACATAACACATATTCACACATTCTTAAGAAAAAAAAAAAAAAAAATGTCCAGCAACCGCAATACGACCGGTTCCCACCAGCAAGGAGGACACAAAGGTGGTGACAACCCAATGACATCGGAAGACGCGTCAAGAATCCAGAGTGCCGCGGATCGAAATCCGAAATCTGCCACTGCCACCACCGGCTTCAAGGAGCGCGCCATGTCGACCGCTGCCAAGAACGAAGAATCGGGCAAGAAGTAAAAAGAGATAGCGATTATTTCCAAGGAAATGGCAGCCATCCAACGGACTGAATGTAGCAGAGGATCAAGCAGGCCTTACAAACAAAAAAAAAAAAAAAAAAAAAAAAAAATGTCAACCTGCGCTGATCTAAGGCCTCTTCGTGTAGTCATCTAACTTTGAAAGTAATAAAAAAAACCCTTTTTTGGCTCAATTAATCTCCACCTTGTTTTTTTTTTTTTTTTTTTTTTTTTTTTTTTAAAAAAAAACCCCCCCGTTTGCTTCGGATAGGCAGACTTCCGAATCTACTGAGAATAAATCCCTCCAAACCAGACTACTGGGGATTCAAGGACGCTTTTTTAAAAAAAGACCAACGGGGGTGAGAGTGAGCATTACAGATTAGCAACAGGGTGAATAGAATGACTAAAAGGATGCACTACAAATGTTCGATGCAGAAGTTCAAAACAGGATACAAAACAGTGAAGAGTCCTCTAGTCTTGAATGCTGGCTAGACTCACAAGCATTTTATGCACAGAGTAGCCTTGGGTGAGCTATGATGGCATGTGGCGATTGGAACTCAAGCTGATGGCCGCATCAGTAAATTTACCCTTAAAACATATCTGGTTCTTCCGTAGATCTTCCGATACTGCTCGGCTTGTCAGATTTCGGATGGCTTCTCAGGTTTGGATGTCCGCCATAGTATATGCTTCATAGATTGAACGACATCAATAATTTTTTTTTATTGCATCAATGTGAACTAAAAGAGGACTATATACAAGATCAGCTTCGCGTAACCAAGCATGAAGAAGATGAAAATAAAACAAAAATGGACCAATGAATGATGAAATAATGAAACAGGGGAAAAAAAAAGAAAGAAAAGGAAAAAGAAAAGGCAGAGAATACATTGCTTGATCCTTATCTTCTTTTAGACAACAATAACAAGCCCAGGGCGTTGTTGGGCCAATGCCCATTCCTTGCCCTTCTTCAGCGCATTCATCTTTCGCGTCAGTTCACTGCTATGACCTGCTTGAAGAGGTACCCACCCATTTGTCTGCTCTACTGTCTCAGTTTGATTGGATGGGGGCGCTGCATCTCCCTGTTTCCCTTGCTCCTGTAATTCACCCGTTCCGATTCCACTGCAACTGCTGACATTAAGCCTCTTCAAGTTCACACAGCCGCTCAACACCTCTCGAACCCCTCGTTCTGTCACACGAACGCATCCTCGGATCTCAAGCTCCTCTAGTGAATGCTTTCCAGGCTCCGAGGCATCGAATCTTGCAAGCTTATACAAGCTTGCATCCGATACTGCAGACCCACAGAATGATAAGTCTAGTCGTTTCAAAAATAAACAGTTTTCGCTCAAGGCTTCAACCGCTACATCAGTTAATGCACAGCAAAATGAAAGTGAGGCAACTTGGAGATGTGGCATGTTTGGCGCTAGTGCCACAATCGCCTCATCAGTCAAAAAAGTGCAGTCTGAAAGGTGAAGTTCGCGCAGATTTGGAAAACAAGGATCCACCAAAGGGTTGTAGCCTTCATGTACACTCCCATTACTGTCCTTTAGCTGATTTTGGAATACCATATTCTTTCTGCTGGGATCCAAAGAGACAAATGCCTCTGAAGAAATGGTGGTACAACGTTGGAGATTCAAATACTCTAGCTGTTTGGATCCATACAGAGACAAGTGAATGAAGCTCTTGTCCGTCAGGTTCTTACAGTAGGACAAGTTCAAACGTGCAAGATATGGGCATCCTTTTGGCCCTGACGACGGTGCTCCAACATCCAATGTTTTGCCATGAGGCGCATTTTGTGATTGTTGAGGGATCGTCGCAGGGTCGACATCCATTGGAGAAGGCGAGCTTGATGTTGCATCAAGCTGCTCGGTTTGCTCATCCAAATCAGATCCTATCTCAATAGAGGGACGACGTTTCAACAACGCCTGAGCCTCATCCATGGATGTATCTGCAGGCGCTGTCGCAGAGTGGAGTGCCGCCGCGTCCTTCAATACGGGATGGTCCTCTGCCTGAGAACCCAAGACATTCTCAACAACATGTTGTTTTTGAAGAGAACTACTTTCAGTCATAGCTTCCTTTGGATATAGGCCATAAATAGTTTCGTCGCCCAGCTTCCTGCAGTTGGAGAAATCGATCGATCGCAGCTGTGGACAATACACGCCTAGAGATCGAAAACCAGCATCCGATACATTCCAACAACTGTGCAAATCAAGGTCCTGTACTGCCGGAATATGAGCTGCAAGCATCGATAACCCCTTGTCTGACACTAAAAAGCAGTCTCGTAAAGAGACCCGTGTGGTCCTTGTCCTATTGCTTTTCAGCACTGTATTGCAAAGATCGGCCAGTACAGAATCCGTGACGAATTTCTTGTACTTGGACAAGTCCAAATCTCTTAATATACCGCTATTCTCCAGGATAAGGCTGTTCCAACCCCTGCATACGCGCCTTGCTTTCAAAAGTTGGTCCAGGGCCAAGTTGTCTAGAATCTGGACTACAATGCATTCGTCCAAATCCTGGAACGTAGCAGGTCCAGTAAGCTTCTTTGGAGCCATTTTCATTTGTACAGAGACATCAGAGGATCCACGACTCTCCTGTGACAACTTATGGGGACTGGTTGGAGTCTGACCACCAGTGGTGTCAGCCATAGCCCGTGACAACCTTGCTATCGCACTTGATGTTGCAGGCGAATGGCTCGTGTCCACTTGTGATTTCGCTCCTGCAGCCTCTGCTAATTTGAGAAGGTCCTGCTGTGTCCATACAGCCACACTTGCACGCCTTCTTTTAGGGTTACTTTCCTTTAAACCTCGGATCGTTGGATTACGGATCGTTGGAGAGTCTAGTACATTCTCGGTCGTTGGTGCTATGCTGACGTCTTGATCAAACACTGGCTCCTCCAAAATAGTTGACGTTCCTTCTGTGGCAGATGGCCCATCAAAATTTTCTATGGCTGGCTCTGCCGGTGACGCTACAAGCGGAGAGGCTGTAATACGATGTCCGAGTGAGAAATCATCTGTAGGAGTCATGGGAAGAACACTAATGGCTGTGATGAAGAATTGCATCTTTCAGTAAATTCAAGTTTCTTAATTGTATTGTTTCGTGATTGGAAAGCAGGGTATAGTTCTTTATGCGGCCTTTTTTTTTTTTTTTTTTTTTTTTTTTAAAAAAAAAAAACATTTATAGCATATCTTACCTGATGGGTGACCAGCCTCGATGGGATGAATTGGTCGAGGAGATATAGAGTGCATACTATCCTGATCAAAGCTTCGGACTGAAGGACTAGTTGCTTCGTCCTCCATTAAACTGGCTGATTGCTCGATGGTGGGCACAGACAAGCTTCGTGGTATGTTGAGTGACTCGTTATCGAAGTCTTGCTCCTCAACTTCCTCGCCATTCATTTCTTGATCGGATAGGTGTTGACGACTGTTTCTGATGATCCAGTTTTTGTATTGGCGATTGCCTTCTGCTGTGATTATCTCTGCTGCGCCTGGTACGGCCTCAAAAACAGCCTCCAAATTGTCTTTTGTCAAGACAAAGACTTCGACATCTGAAACGGCTTTTACGTTAGCGATCCGTGGTACATCCAGCAGTACTGCAATCTCTCCGAAGAATTGTCCATCATGGAATCGAGCCAGAACATGCAAGTTATCATCAGAGAGAATCTCAACCATACCCGATATAATAAAAAACATCTCTCGGCCAATTTCTCCACGTTGGATAATACTCTCACCCAAATTATAAGTTCTTGGCTCGACCTTGAGAGAAATCATATGTATTATCTCTGGAGAACAACTTTGAAAAAGCGGGACCTACAAATATCTCATGCTCGTTAGTCAAGAGAAAATAATAATAATAATAATAATAATAATAATAATAATAATAATAATAATAATAAAAAGGTTTTTTTAAGAAGCATTTTTTTTTTTTTATTTTTTTTTTTTTATACATATAATAATGAACAACTCACCTTGCGGAGAGCTCCATGAACGTCACTCTTTGCAAAGCCATCTGATCTAGAATCGTCTTGACAAAAGTCCGGCCTATTTGTTCCGTTATCTAGAGATCTTCGAACTGAAACAGATTGTCGTCGCTTGAGATACATCTGATATCGCTCTTGGGTCTGGTACCCAATAGCCCTGGCCATTTCTGGTGATTGTTCCATCACCTTGACTAGATCATCGCCTGAGAGGATAGCGATTGTACAGCGGTTTTTTGCAAGGACATCCATGGATCGAGGAACTTTGTAGAGTACACCGACATCCCCGAAAAAGTTATTCTCTTTGATCTCATAATACGTTGCCTCATTATCGTGGGAGGCGACTTTGACAGTTCCTCGGAGGACATAGAACATGGCGCTTGATTGCTCAGACCGCCTGATGATATGGTCCTGAGGATAATAGTGTCGGATATGCATTCTAGAAGCGAGTTGATGGATGCCCTCTGGTGTACAATCTCGGAAGAGCGGATGCTCTAATAGAGACTGATAGAGTTTTGGGGGAAGGGTGGCACCAGGGGATGGTTGAGTAGGGGATGAAGGTGGAGAGGAGAGTCCATTGAGAGTCAAGGCAAGACCATGTCTGGATGGTGGTGGGCAAGACTGACGTCTGAACGAGTCACGTCTTTGATCTTTAACTGGCGACTCGGGTGGCGTCCGAAGTGATGGAGGTAGTGGTATGTGTGAGATTGCTTGAGGAGTGGAGACATCCAATGAAATTTTTGAGGAGAGCACACGGGGAGAGGAGTTGAGTGCAGGATGGAGTCCAGGGCTTAGAGAGTCTTTTGGGGGAGCGGGAGATGTTGGTCTGCTGTTGTCGAAAGAGTTGAGGGAGGGCGACTCTGTGTTGAAGGAGGGGACGTCTAGGTCTCTGTTATGATCGTGGGAAAGATCAGCAGTAGAAGCCTTTGGCAGCGATGGTGAGGACGTTGGGCACAGCATAGGCATATACTAGATATCGGAAAATGTTTGGTCTGATGCGTTTAGTGTTGGTGTTGCAGAAAAGAATGGAAGTTGTAGTAATTAGATCATTCATACGACTGCTGATAACTGTCGATTAAAATGAGGAAGTGTGTAAGATCTATTTGAAAGGATGTTTAACAGAGAAAAGGCAATGGGATGGTAATGAAAGGATGGTAATGAAAGGATGGAAAGAAGAAAGAGAAAGAAAAAAGAAAAAAGAAAAAAGAAAGAAAGAAAGAAAGAACAAAAAATATGACGATTGATGGGATAAAAAAAAAAAAAGAATATTAAGCCTGCTGAAAGTTAATGTCATTGGAGTGACAAAAAGGACAATTTTTTTTTTTTTTTTTATCCAGCCACTCCACTCCACTCCACTCCACTCGCTTACCTACATATACATCAACATCCACACGACACATGGAACACTGCATTCATTACTAAATATTCAAACATGCCTTCTCTTTCTTCCCCTTCCTTTCCTTTCTTTCCCTTCCTTACTCTCTTTTCCCCCTATTGCAATTTACCGTTGTGTTGTTGAGCTCTTTCTTTTCTTTTTCTTTTTCTTTTTTACTTTGGGAGTCATAGATAGAAAAAAAAAAAAAAAAAAAAAAAAAAAAAGGGGGGGTGTGAGAGGGAAAAAGAAAAAAAAAAAAAGAGAGAGAGAGAACTTTGAATAGAAGAAGGGCTATGTCTATGTCTGTGCAGATTGTGGTTATAGCTTTATGCTTTAAAATTTGTAGACATGCTCTCATTTTTTCTGTCCAAGGTTTTGTGCTCACACTGTTAGCTCGTCTTGTTCACGCGATTCTTTTGTGATGAATGCATAAAAGAAAAAAAAAAAAAAAAAAAAAAAAAGATGGAATGTGAAATGACAAGTAATGCAAGAGATGGAGACAAGTACGAAAAGGGAGTAGAAGGGAGTATAAGGGAGAAGGAGAGAGAACATCGTCCATTTTGCTGGATCAGGAAACGATGCTTTTTAATCCAAGACTATGATTGAATTGATTTGGTCGACAGGACTTTTTCTTTATAATTCAACATCCATGACGAACTTGCAAGCAAACTAATTGCCGATAGAGAATGACTAAATAAAATGGGCTATATTTACTTTTACGCTACCCAACTACTCACGTTTATACACACACAGCATTCCTCGATTTTGGTGATTCGGTTTGTTCAACGGTCTGTGTCTCTGGGTCGAGTCTGTGCAAAAAATAAAAAATAAAATGAGCACAGGAAAAAAAAAAAATCATGCAACCTTAAACGCAACTTCCCATCTTCCCCATTCCGCAAAAGGAAATGGCAGAGATGACTTGGCAATATGAAGTAAAAAAAAAAAAAAAAAAACTCTTAGTGCTGCCATTCCGGTAACTAACCCTTGCAAGTCGTTTGTGTCCCACTGGCTTTGCTCATACAACCTATTCTTAATATTAAAAACATCTTTGCAAGCCTCCCCCCCTATTAGTTTCGGCAGCTATTCACGTGACCACGGTATTGAAAATATGGCCAAATGCGGCCTTGATGGTAAAGTGAGTGAGCATAAAAAAAGGACGTTGTAATCTGTGATATGCAGTGGAGAAAAAAAAAAAGCCCAGCGGAGACAAAACAGGATGATTGAGTTTGACGAATATGATTATGAAGTGACTAAAAAATAAAAAAAGTACTTAATGTTGAAGATGATTGGAAGAGTCAAATATCTTGACAATAAACGTCCCTAAGCATCTTTGCCATTCCTCCGTCTGTTTTCAGATCAATAATTCAGGAGTACTTTTTTTTTTTAAAAAAAAAAAAAAAAAAAAAAAAGTTTTGGAATGAGGGATGAAATATCTCAGAGATCAGTCTTTGGTTGCCTAGTCTAGGATCCTTAACGGCCAGTTTTGAAACTATGTGGCGTGTTTCCAAATTTAAATGAAAGAATGAAAAAAGTTGAATTGAGGAGTATGTAGAGTATAGAGCTTTAATATCAAATAAAGTGGGCATTTTGCGGATAGCCTACTTCAGCTTTGTAGTGGTAGCTCTTGGCCAGGAGCAGATGGCATTCGATGCCATACAAAGTAAGCAGCCTTATCAGAATTGAGTAATTGAGCGAAGCTTAATGTTGCGAGCGTGCGGTTTTATTTTTTAAGAGACACGCACAGCCACGGGCACATGCAATCATGGTTAAATCCCTTGCATGCTCACAACCATCTCTATCCTTCATCCTCCGCTTTCTCTTACTGCCTGTTGCATCATTCCACAGTCTCTTTATCACATTCCCCTCCAGAAAGAGCCAAGTCCCTTTGGACTCTGACTTTTTTTTTTTTTTTTTTTTTATAAGTGTGCATTCTGTGGGCTCCTGCAACAGTTGCCAGATCTACCTCGACTTTGACATGATCGGAGCTGGAAAGCATCGTTTATATCTGCCTCGTGTTCTCTTTCGAAAGAGGGATGCCAAGTATAAAATCGTCATATCAGCAGCCTTTCATTTGCACAGTCTATCTCTCCAGGAGCACCCAAGATTGGCAATATGTGCCAACGCCAATAGTTGAGGGGCAGGACTGTGGATCCCATATGCGATGATGAGTGAATTCAATTGATGTTTTTTTTGTCCTCATATCGACCAAACTAACTTTCGCTGTATGCACTTTAAGTTTTTTAAAAGGAAAAGATCCTCTGCCATGTTTGCTTGTAAAAAAAAACCCCCAAGGCCTACATTTCGACTATTGTTAGCTCGGTTGAAATATCGATTTTTTTTTTTTTTTTTTTTTCAAAAATAATAACCAAAGAAGGCAGCTTTTTATATTTTCTGCAAGTCATCTGACCTTTCTTCTCGTTCTTATGAAACACGTGTCAATATTCTTATTCCACCTGATCACAAAGTTTGGCTCCGACAAGGTTGCTGATGCTACAAAAATAAACGACCGCGAGTCGGAGAGTCAAGTGGAGGAGGATTGGGCGAAGCTTGCACGACACGTGAAAATAGTTTGGCATCCCTGAATCAACAACCAACATTTCTCGACAATTCTCATGAAATTAAATTGAATTAAATGAAAATGAAAATGAAATGACATGAAATGAATGCGTTCATAATCTCGTTTTTAAAAAGGTTGAAATCATTGAAGCCATATCTTTTTTTTTTTTTTTTTTTTTTTTCTTTCTCGTCTGAGCTCATATTAAATTTGCATAGGACTCCCAACAATGGAACATGTGGATGATATGACTGCTCGAAAGTTGAAAGCAAATGTTCATACAACGCGTCCTGGGCATACAAATGTGGATGAATATGAGTGTTTGGAAGGGAAGAGACGGTCTGGGCCTTCGGAGGGATGCTTATTTCTTTTTATAAAAGCATATATTAAAGAAGAAGATCGGTTAAAGATTTGTTGTTCTCCAAAAAGAAAAAGAAAAAAAAAAAAAAAAAAAAAAAGAGAAAACAAAGTAAGATCCAAGTAATACTCGGCTAGCTCATGAGGTCATTTCATGAGAAATGCCTTCCAACTCTCCGTAGGATATTCCGCCGAAAAATAATATAATAATCTGTTGTTACACTGCTTCTTTGTGCGTGAGAGAAAGAGTTTTCGCCTTTTTTTGGTTTGGTTTGGTTTGTTTGTTTATCGTTTTCTGAACAGGTTGGAAAAATGGACAACTGGTTTCCATAGAATATAAACATTTACTCTTCATAGACTAAATAACTTTGAAAATGGCGACTCTTACTGTCGAATGTTCAGTAAATAAACTTCTTTTTTTTATTTATTTATTTTTTTTGTGGCACACTTTGTATAAATATACAAATATACGAATATTTATATAAAAAAAAAAAAAAACTAATAAAACGTAGAGTAAAAAAAAAAACCTCCCGGGAAGTATCCGAGCGTGGGAGAGGGTACTCTTAGTTTTTAGTTCCTTGCCTATTTTATCTCTATTGTCATTCCATACTTGTTATGGACAGCATAGTCCATGTTACATTTATGTTTTTATGGATCGATAAGATAGATTCCCCCCCCTTGGAAGCTGGAGGCTGGAAAAGGAGTGACAGGACAGGAATGGACGTGTCTTTTTTTTGTGTATACATTGTGCATATTTGTGTGTTGCGAATAAATTTGCATGTGTGCACATGTAGACTACGAATGTTGGCTCAAACCTGTCAAAAAAAATTTTTTTGTTTTTTTCTAGATAGTCTGTGGATGCCAAAATAATAAAGACAAAGAAATGCACCGGCATGTATCCGAATGCAACTTTGAACTGTTACACTATGTGAATTGTAAATATACATGTAAGATGTATATATAATACACTTATATATATAAATATATATATACCTTAATCAGAAGAAAAGGCGCAACACTTCCCTGTCAACTGTCAGGTGTTTGAGTGTGTTTATGTGGGATAGAAGAGCTGTCTGGCCAGACGCATGGAACTTCAGATTTACGTTAAAATGAACCAATCATTGTTGAAAAGAAATATAGTTAAACTACTCTCAATAACACTGCTCTCTTCCCATGTTTGATCGTCCTCGGTGCTCTATCAGATGAAACTTACCGAAAAACGAGACAAGGCTCAGCAGAGCATGATTGGCCTGAAAGAAACAATGATCAGCCATGAGAGGGAAACGCAATGGTCTCAAGACATGAACGTATCCCGAAGGCCTATCCAGGCCATCGAGATCACTCCATAATGCAAACAATACCAGAGTGTCATTTACAGCGTTAGTGTTCAGAGTAAACAGTGGCGGTGAGTGAGACTAAAGTTGAGAGTTTTCCATGGGCAATGGATATTGAGGCTAATACACATTAGACTGACAAAGACAAGGCTATTCCCCTTTTTTTTGGTCCTTTTTTTACTCCTTCCCCCCGAAAATGCCTGATGATGACAATGTCAAAATGTAGCACTGGAACCAACTCAATAGCCTCCTTCGCCCTCCCATCTCACTTTTTTTTTTTTTTTTTTGTATTACTCGGAATTATACACTCATGATATTATATGTACTAAAGTTTATTTGCAAGCCAACAGAGTTTTATTCACCTTGTCATAGATATGGTTGTTGCTATTTGGAGGAACCGCCAAAAAGAAAGGAAGGATTTTCGACCTTTTTTTTTTTTTTTTTTTTTTGTTTACACTCACAGTCGGATAACGTTGGGATTCAAAACGGCTAATTTGTCATTGGGCTTTTTTTCTTTTTGTTTTGTTTTCAAGGCAACAGGCAACAAAGTTGTATATATAAAGAAAAAGAAAAAACAATAGACATGGACTGCACAGTACGTTCTGAAAGAGAACAGATGGCACAGGTCTTGATATTCAACAAAGAGGTGTAACCATGAGGCCGTGTTGCACATTTAGCTCTGTGTTCTGTGTATAGACCACAGAACACATTGCTGTCATCTGTGGCAAAGACTTTTGGAACAAATGAACAAAGAAAAAGACCGCGAAGGAGGTGATTTACTTATTGCTCTTGTTATCAAGGAATAAAAATGTAGTATACAACACATAAAGTAAGACTAACATGTATATCTTTATATATATATTATACGTATACATGTAGATACATAGATATCCATGTAAGTATATATGTGTACGCATAACGCCTTCATATGTATGCAGTAAAGAAGAAGAAGAAGAAGAAGAAGAAGAAGAAAAAAAAAGTGGGTTACAGCATTGTTTCTTTTGGATAGAGTTTTTTCTTTCTTGATGATGGCGAATGAGGAAATGCCTCTGCATCGCCCTATCAAATTATTGCGTTTCGACCTCTTGTCCTCCGAAACAATGGCACGCGCTGCTGCACCCAGATCGACCTATCGCCGTGCTTTTTTATTTTTTATTTTTTAATTTTTATTTAATTTTTATTTTAGTTTTTTTTTTATGCTTCATCCACACTAAGTTTAAATATTAGATAGGCAGTAGTAAATATCCCTGAAAGATCACAGTTGTTTAAATCACACTCTCTTTAGCACCTAAAAAAGTGGCCCAAAAGACTCTAAACTTTTTCGCCGTTGTGCCGCTGCGATGTCGTGATGTCTGCGTGGCACAGAAGCCTTCTCTCTCTCCCTTTGCTCTTTTTGTTTTCTCTTTGTTACATGATTACACATTACATTCATTACAAAGTATTATATTATCTATACTATATAGATGTCATATACACAATGTTGCATTATTACTACACTCTACATTACACAGAAGATAGACTGCTCAAGACAATCTAATATGAACAAGACCCCACGGAAAGTTACCAAAGAAAAAAGAGAATGATGGGAAGGAACCTTCAACCGGTTCATTTGTACATCTTTCCAATCTCGGTAAGTTCACAAAGGCGCTCCTGAGCATTCTTTTTTTCCCAATCCCCTTTCATCTTTCATTCCTGTACTCTCCCTGCATCCTCCATACTAACAATGAACTTGCCTTTGTTATATCCTGCTTATATCAAACCCTCAGTTGCCGTTAGGCGTCCATATTAATCAATACAATCAATCCCATCAATCCTTTCAATGCTCACAGACAATCAGTAAGTAATAATTTGTCCTTTTTTTTTTTTTTTTTTTTTTTTTTTTGCATGAAAAAGCATATAAAGGTCTCTTCATCTTCCTTTTCTTTTTTTTTTCTTTTTCTTTTTTTTTTTTTTCTCTTCTTTTAATCCTTGCGATCACCTCTTTATACCTCCTCCTGATCCCGCCTTCACCTCCTTCTTCGCTTGTAGATACTACCTCCTCTTCCTCCTCGTATTTCCACCGAAGCATCCTGTACATATAGTCTCGCTTTCCTCAATCCTTCTTTATCCACTCATTGCCAACAATGACTGGACACGATATCTTACCCCCAAATACCACTTTCCGTGATCTTGGTGATGGTACCCGCCATTTGCGCAGAGACGGCGAATCAGTTTTCGTTTGGCAACTCCGTCGCCTCACCAACACACGTACGTTTGCCTCACTTGACCAAGAATCTGAGCAATCAACTATGAAGCGTGTCTTGACTGCCAAAGATTTGGCAGCAATGGGTGTCGGTGCCATTATTGGTACTGGTATCTTCGTCCTCACCGGTGTGGTCGCTCACGAGAAGGCTGGACCTGCTGTGTGCATCTCATTCATCATCGCTGCTATCGTCGCTGGTCTTGCTGCTCTGTCATATGCTGAAATGGCCTGTCTTGTGCCCATTGCCGGAAGTGCTTACACTTATACCTATGCAACCTGTGGAGAATTAATGGCTTGGATTATTGGTTGGGATCTGTAAGTTAAAAGTTGACAATCCCTTAGCCTCTTGTATTGTGGTAACATATGCTAATATAATAACGCATTCATTTATTTTTTCATTATTCTAAAAGTATTCTTGAATACTTGGTCGGCGCTGCTACTGTCTCTGTCGGATTTGCTGGTTATCTTGATGCATTCTTCAAAGATGCTTTTGGGTGGCATGCCAAGAAAGAATTGATGAACGCGCCATTTTCTTACAAGCACGACGTGTTCGCAACCACCGGCAACTGGTTCTCACTCCCTTCATTTATTATTGTTGTCTTGTTGACCCTCTTGCTCTGCAGAGGTGTAAAGTCATCCGCCCGTGTCAACAATGTTTTGGTCATTGTCAAGCTCGTTGTTATTTTGGTCTTCATCTTTGGTGCCTGCCGTTTCGTTAATGGTGACAACTACAAACCTTTCATCCCAACTAACACTGGAAGGTTTGGAGAGTTTGGTGGTTCTGGTGTCCTCAGAGGTGCTACAGTTGTATTCTTCGCATTCATTGGATTCGACGCTATCAGCACTGCTGCCCAGGAGGCTCGTAACCCTCAGCGGTAAGTTTCGCGCACAGATCTGCTCACTCTTTTATCCGTGTGAACAAAGTTATTATCGAGACTTACTGCATAAACTAATCAAAAAATCAAAAACTTCAAAAAAAAAATAGTGATCTTCCCATCGGTATTGGTTTATCGTTGATTTTATGTACCGTGCTCTACATCGCCACCAGCGTTGTTATGTTGGGTGTTGTCAACTATCAGGATATTGTGAACGAAAACAAGAAGAGTGATGCTCCCTTCCAGATCGTTGCTAATGCCACCAATCAAAAGTGGTTGTCCATCTTCTGTGAAGTCGGTATCTTGGCTGGTTTGATTTCTGTTATGATGGTCCTCTTGATTGGACAGCCCCGTATCTTCTTCTCCATGGCTGTAGACGGCCTCTTCCCCCAGGTTGCCTCGAAGCTTCACCCAAAGTACAAGACTCCTGTCATCACCACTGCCATTGCTGGAACTATCTGCGCTACTGCTGGCGGTATGTTCCCTATCGACTTGCTTGCTGATTTGACCTCAGTCGGAACTCTCTTTGCCTTCTTCCTCGTCCATTGCTCAGTTTTGATCTTGAGATGGAAGGAACCCAACCGTCACCGCCGCTTCAAGGTCCCATTGGGTCCAGTCCTCCCAGTCCTGGGTGCTCTCAGCTGTGTCGGTCTCATCGCTGTTGACTCTGTCTCGGCCATTATCCGTCTTGTTATCTGGTTGGCCATTGGTTTGATCTTCTATGCCGCCTACGGTGCCAGATATTCTAGATTGAATAACCCTGAGAGATATGCCGCCACCGAGTCCATGGTTGTCGTTGATGACACCCACCATACCAACAATGACAAGAGCGAGGTTCCAATGCACCATAACAACGAGATCAAGGTTTAAAAAAAAAAAAAAAGATCTTTAAATCTGCAATATTTAGCATTTAGTACATTATTACTTAATTAAAAAAAAAAAAAAAAAAAAAAAAAGTATTTCTTCTACAGCGAACCCCTTTTGTGCATAAAGAGATAAAAGTGCTGTTGAATAAGAAAGTGTACATATTTTTCTTTGTCTGTGCACTCTGAAGAGCAGGCTTGAAATGGTAAGGCTCCATATTCTGGTATAGCGCACAGTCGTTGATATTAATCATTCCCTGAAAAAGACGCTCTTTGATCTTTAATGCGGATGTGAGATCTGTCAATTCAATTTGACGTGATGTTTGGTTAATGTAGAAATGCAAGTTGCTGCTCAGCAGTGCTTTACTCGGATAAGTTTAATTCCCTTGCATCGCTTTTTAGAATCCTACTTTTCCTAGATGCTGACTGCTGACAACCTGAGCCCGTCATGTAACTCGGGCTCTCTCTCTCTAATTTTTTAATCACGCGTTTGATCAATTTCTTATAGTCTCCACTCTTAAACGAAAAGGAAGAAAGAGATAGCGCAGGTTAGATGGAGGAAACTTTCTTTTAAAAGAACAGCCTATTTTGATAAAAAAAAAAAAAACCCCCATGCATGAGTAACGGACAAGAATGTGGAGTCTGTCTATTAGACTGATAGATCCAGCATTTTCTTCATGACATTGCATAATTATCCAATGACTATTATGTGGCTTATACTTTTTTTTTTTTTTTTTTTTTTTTTTTTCTTCTGCAGGACCAAGGAGAAAAGCACAACAGGCTGAAAGAAACTTCATCCCTCATTAATCTTTTCATTACCATCTCTTTCTTTCTCACTCTCTCTTCTCCCTTTACTCTTCTCTTTTTATTTCTTTTATTTTGTTCGATTTGTTTCTCTTACGGACCATCTCCTTGGAAAATTTTTGACTCCTCAAGCACTGACGTACACTTGCTCACATAACACACGGTAATGGTTTGACTTTATATTTTATTTGGCAAGTTACATCCATTGTCCTATGAAACATCATGGATTAGCTTCAACAACAACAGCAAAAAATAAAAAAAAATAAAAAAAAAAATAAAAAGACATCTGCGGGTCATGGGAAGGCACATGTAGCATTAAACGTCTTCAGCATCCGTCCATATCAGTCGGTCTCACACAGCCACATTCAATCTTTCAAAGGAAGGCAGTATTTTTACACCGGGACATTGGTTGCCCGAAACTGTTTTCTGACTTGAGACAGGTCATCAGCAATAGCGAATAGCTCGGAATTTATTTTGAGACGAATTCAATAGGCTCATGATTTCCAAGTTTTCTTGAGAGGAATTTATCGAGGGATACTCAGCTGATGCCATTGTTGTTATTATTACTCTTCTTTCTATTATCCATCGTATTCTAATCAGCAATACCTCCCGTCTTCATTTTTGTTACTATGATTACTACATTTGTTAATATGGGATTCTCAACTTGCAATTTTACTGGATATCTTCCTGAACTTCTTAGTCTCTCTCAAGGAAAAGTAAGTTTACTTTAAACGACACTGCTACCAAAATGAGGAATAAGAGTGATCTATTGGAATACATCCTTTCCCTACTGCATACATGTAATGCCGACTGCGCTTTTTTGTCTCTAATGATGTTCATTCTTCCCTCTTGTATTCTTTAGTGGATGATTACACCAGCGGATCTGACTCTGATTATACAAAGTACTGGATTGACTGGTTCTTAGGGACTAAGGGAAATGAATACTTTTGTGAGGTTGACGAGGAATATATTCTGGATCGTTTCAACTTGACAGGACTGAACACCGAGGTCCAGTATTACTCTCAGGCACTAGATTTGATCACCGATAATCTTGGTATGCTTCATTGCTGGTTTTTTTTTTATATATATTTATTTTTTTTTATACAGTTTAGTTTATTGGGTTTTACCATTCATCACCATCACAGTAGCGAATCAACTGACATTATTTTATTTTATTTTTACACACTATTTTATTTGGTCTGTGACAATTCCAACGGGTTATCGGTGTCTATTCAGACGAAAACCTGAATGAAGAGATTCGGGACATTGTTGAGAAATCTGCTCGTCACTTGTATGGCTTGATCCATGCTCGATTCATCATCACCACTCATGGACTTACAAAGATGGTAAAGCGCATTTATCTCCAAACAGAACAAGTTAAAAAGCATTCCAGGCATGAAACTGATATTGCAACGAATGATCCATATGATTCTCTTTTTGCTAACATTATTTATCAACAATTTTTTTTTTTTTTCTTCACATTTGTACACATTCCTTCCACCTATTGTTGAATGGGGCATTGACCAGCTGGAAAAATTCAAAAAGTGTGACTTTGGACGCTGTCCTCGAGTTCTTTGTCATAATCATCCACTTTTGCCTGTTGCTCTTTCCGATATCCCATACACAAAATCAGTCAAGTTGTTCTGCTGCCGTTGCGAGGACATTTACAACCCTAAATCGACTCGTCATGCATCAATTGATGGTGCCTATTTCGGCTGCAGCTTCCCCCATATGCTTTTCCAAGTCTACCCTCAGTTAGTCCCCCCTAAGAGCACTGACCGCTATGTGCCTCGTATCTTTGGATTCAAGCTGCATGATGTTGCGAAGCAGCACAGATATCAGGACATGATTCGGGAGGAAAGTCATGCAAGGATTATGGCTGGAATCGAGGGTCTGCCCACCACAGCTGTTGTTGTGCAGAGTTCGACCTCGGCTAGGGATGTCCAACAACAAAACCACAAAAACAACAAGAGCATTGAGAGCGCCACTCCTACCATGACAGAATCCGGCGCTATGGCAGATGTGAATTAAAAAGTGGCCTAAAGATGTCGTGTTGCGCGGACTAGAAACGGTATTAAGAATCAACTCTTTATTTCCTTTTTCCTTTATTCTTTTTACATTTCTTTCTTTCTTTTTTTTTTTTTTACGTTATTTTCCCTTCACTGCATTGGACGTGTATAGTAGACATTTTATTGGCCAGAGACACCAGCCCCAGGAGATCAATGAGATGATGAAGTAGTAAAGGAAAGAAAAAAGGCTTTCCCCTCCCTTCCCCCCCCCCCCCCCCAGCATTTAGTAGCTAGTTAGAAGATCGACTCTTACAAAATAAAGCAGAGATGGTTTTTTTTTTTTTTTTTTTTTTTTTTGGTGGTGGTTTTTATGTTTTTTTATATGCTGCTTTTAATCAGGCATCTGCATCTGCATCTGCATCTGTACTTGTATGTAACATTAAGGGGTCATGGAAGAGTCGACTTTTCTACTTGAGCCAACCGTTTTTTTTTTGCGCCTTCAAAACTTTTTGTTTCCTAACATCGCCTTTTTCTACTTTTTTTTATTTTTTTTTATTTTTTTATTACTTTATTAAACTCATTCGAGTCTCATTCGTTCATTACCAACAGTCTTGCGCCTTTTCTCTTCCTATTTTTTTTTTCCCTACATTTTATATGTCGTACACTCGTTCAGATTCAGCCATCGTGCCAAGTAATGCTGCGGGAGTACTTTCTTTTTTAACTACAGAAGCTAGGGGCGCAAAAAAAAAAAAAGTGACTCGTTTTTCGTCAAGTAAAAATTAATCGATTCCTTTTTTCGATATTTAAATTATACATGTATATTTTTTTTATATAAACATATAAATGTTTTAGACGCGCTACACGACGATGATCCGACTTGGGGCATGGGCTTTGTAAAGTTTATCTGTACAAATTTGGATATACATAAACGCTTTGAAGGATGTCTATAAGCTAATCTTGATTTACTTTTTTTTTTTTTTTTTTTTTTTTTTTTAATACCTATAATATATTTGTACAAATATGTATTAGTCAGTAATAGTGACCATTTGTTCATTACTAGGACTCGTTTTTTGTTTCCGACGAGCATCAACATTACTTCCTCGTAATCTCAATATCCAACTACAGCTTTTTGGCGGAGATAACAGTGATAGGAATGGACTGGGTATAGGACGTCGAGGGCCCATTGCGTTGTCGGATGATGATCTTGAAGGCGCGACAGGACTTGAATGGGAAGATCTGGAAGCCCAGTTTCATGGGGAAGGTTATGAGGACGGATTAGATGGAGGAGATGGAGATGGAGATGAAGATGGGAATGAATATCATGAAGAGGAGATGGAGAATATGACAGCTGGTTCTAGGTTGTTGAAGCCCATATCAAGGCAGAATCGATATCTGGATGAGGATGAGGATGACGAAGAGGAAGAGGAGGGACAAGAAATGATGGGTGGAGTCAATGCTCGGTATCGTGACGATGATGAAGAAGATAACAGTGATGGTGACGAACAGAGCAGGAGAAGGTCAACGTAAAGAGTGAGGAAGATAAAAATAATAAAGCCAAATTAGAAATGGATCAAAGGTGACATGGTCAAGGAAAAAGTAAAGCATACAATAACAAAGAAAAAAAAAAAAAAAAAAAATGACTGATCCAAGAAGACATGAGATTGGAGGATTGCTTTTCTACCATGATTTTAATTTGCTTTAATTCAAGTAAAAAAAAAAAAAAAAAAAAAAAAAAGCAGTAGAGAGAGTTCATAACGCACTTTGCTCTTTACTTTGCGGACAGAGATGATTCATTGGGCTGAGTTCAGTATACATCACTGAATGCCGTGAGCCGAGGAAGAAGAGGGAAGAGATAAAGAGAGGATAAATGCGCAGATGCATCCATGAAGGGAGAAGAGAGCATTTATCAATATTGCAATCTCTTGTTATCCAACTTTGTATTACTGCTGTGTCTGTGTCAGGTCTTTTTCTTTGAACGTGGCATGCATTTCCTTACTCAATGCGATGCAGACCGGAGAAGCGCAACTTTTCTTGCTCCGCTTTTTTTTTTTTTTTTTTTTTTTTTTTTGTGCGTGTAACTTTGATTAATTGAAGAAGAAGAAGAAAAAAGAGTCCTTTTGAACGGAGCATCATCGACAAAATCTTCTCTTTCTTTCTCCCTTTTTTTTTTTTTTTTTCCCTTTCATTCTTCTCCTTCTTTAAAAACCAACATGTCTGCTTCAAAACCATTTCCTCCCCTCAAGAACGACTTGATCCTCAGGGCTGCACGTGGAGAGAAGACCGAGCGTGCTCCTGTCTGGGTTATGCGACAGGCGGGCCGATATTTGCCTGGTAACAGAAAAAAAAAAAAAAAAAAAAAAAAATGAACACCTCCAGTGTTACATTCACACATACTTTCGTGCCAATGCCATCGTCTTTTTCTTCCTCCTCCATCCCAACCTTTTCTTCATTCATTCTGTCTAATCTGTTTATTCATTCTAGAAAGAAGAAGAAGAAGAAGAAGAAGAAGGAAAAAAAAAAAAAAAAAAAAAAAAAAAAAGACGATCTAATTCCCTTCATTCCGATTTTCTTTTTTGTTCCAATTGTCCTAACGCCTTGACATTGGTAAAACACAAGATCAATGTGCTTTGATTTGATTGTTTATTTACTTGATTGTTTGTTTTTTTATTTGTTTAACCAGAATTCCGTGCTGAACGCGTCGAGCATGATTTCTTCAAGATCTGCCGTACACCCGAGTTGGCAACCAAAGTAACATTGCAGCCCATTGATCGCTACGACGGTCTTTTGGACGCCTCGATCATCTTTTCAGACATTTTGGTGGTGCCCCAGGCATTGGGAATGACTGTGGAGATGGTTCCTGGGAAGGGACCTCATTTCCCTGAACCATTGGTCCTTCCAGAAGATATCAGCAAGTTGAATCAGAATGTGGATGTTCATAAAGAGCTTCAGTATGTGTTTGATGCCATTACAATGACACGACATGCTCTGGACGGGCGTGTTCCTTTGATTGGCTTTGTGGGTGCCCCATGGACATTGATGGTAAAGCTTTGGCTTTTATTATTATTATTATTATTATTATTATTACTACTACTATTTATCTACTTATCTATTTATCTACTTATCTATTTATCTATTTATTTTATGAATTTATGAATGCTAACGTTTCTGTGTATTATCTGATAAAATAATAGGCTTATATGGTTGAGGGTGGCGGAAGCAAGACTCTTTCAAAGGCCAAAGAATGGATCTTCAAGCACCCCAAGACTTCACACGATCTTTTGCAGCGCATTACAGACGTGTGCGTCAACTTCTTGGTCGGACAAGTTCATGCTGGTGCTCAGGTAAGGATGGAAGAAGAAGAAACGAGGTTGTAACTTTTTACACTCTGATTATAATACAAACAACTTCAAAAAAAAAAAAAAAAAGGGTATTATCCACTGGCATTCCTAACTTACTCAATGCCATTGTTAATGCAAAATGACTTAGATGTTGCAAGTGTTTGAATCTTGGGGAGGAGAGCTTAGTCCCCATGACTTTGAATTGTTCTCGCTCCCTTATCTGGCTCAGATCGCAAAGCGAGTCAAGGCCGAATTGGGGTCCGAGGCAGTGCCCATGACTGTGTTTGCGAAGGGATCATGGTACGCTCTTGAGCAATTATCCGAGATTGGATACGAGGCCGTCTCTTTGGACTGGACTCACGATCCCAAGGCAGCTAAAGCGATCACAAAGGGCCGTGTCACATTACAGGGCAACATGGATCCTAACCTGTTGTATGGAGGGGATGAGGCGATCGTTGCAGCAGTTGAGAGGATGGTCCGTGGATTTGGATCGACAGGACGATACATTGCTAATCTTGGCCATGGAATTTTACCTTCCGTTCCTGTTGAGGCCATGGGCTTGTTCTTGAAGACAGTTCACCGTGTTGGACTGGAGGTTGCAGCAGAGGAGGAGAAAGCTAATAAGAATTAGAGTGCTAGACAAGTTTCTTTTTTTTTTTTTTTTTTTTTTTTTTCCTAATGTTGGTTGTATTTGCATTAGAATCATAATATGTATTACATTGATTCCAGAATAAAAAATAAAATATTAAAATAAAATATTAAATAAAATATTAAAATATAAAATAAAATAAAAAATAAAATAAAATAAAATATAAAATAAAATATAAAATAAAAAATAAAATAAAGTTGTGACAGAGTGGCTGTTACACCAATGGCGACTGTTCGGACTCCATATGATACTGTATAAACACCTGAACACCACCACATGTCATTGACTACTCTACGTCCCTTAAACAATATTCCTAGCATACATCTGAACTTTTGCAAGGGATGTGCCAATGCTTCGACAAACATGTAACATTTAATGGCTACATCACAGTCCTTGGATTGTGGAAGCACCCCAAAAGTTCGCCATAATCCTATTGAAGCGTTCAGAGGCATTATTTGCCTCATAGTTTGAGGATTAGCAGACTTTCAGTCAAGTTTTATTGTTTTGAACAACACAGTAAATCCTGTCCATTCGAAGTTAGTCCCTTTGGATGGCAGCTATTCAGGGGATGCTAATCAATTCCGCTAAACTATGGTGAAATCAAAGCAGATTTGGAAAACCAACAAGCATCGAACAGTCGCCAATGGGCAAAGAGGAGAAGCGGAAGAACGTGCCCAGTGGCAGTGCGTATGCAGAGGAAAGCCCGAACAATGCGCCCCTCTTCCCTTTTGGCGACTGCTCCATACCTGTTGGTTTCCCAAACCTCCCTTGATTTAACCGTATTTAGCAGAATCCCTTGAATAGTGGCGATTACTTAGAAGGGACAGGATTCACTGTGTTGTTCAAAACAATAAAACTTGACTGAAAGCCTGCTAATCCTCGAACCAAGAGGCAAACATTGCCTCTGAACGCTCCAATAGGATTGTGGCATACTTTTGGGGCGCAGAAAAAGACAGATCGTCTCTTTTGAGCAATGAAGGATATAGGATTTGTTCCTTGAGGACGAACTTTTTGAAGCTATGCCTGTTGCTACGTAGAAACACAAATGTTTCCCGTTTTCCAAAGTCCAAGAGCTGTGACGTTGTCATCAAAGGTTACATGTTTGTCGAAGCATTGATACATCCACTTGCAAAAAGTTCATTTGTATGTTAAACATGTTGTTTAAGGGACGCAGATAGGCCAATGGCATGTGGCAATGTTCAGATGTTTATACAGTTTCATACGAGGTCCGAACAATCGCCTTTCCTCTTTTTCTCCATTCTCTCGTTCTCTCTTTCCCTTTTCGTTCTGTCCCTTTCACATACTCTTATTCTCTGCCTCGTTACCTTGTCTCTCTTTTAAGCTCAACTTCATTTCTTTCTTTCTTTTTTTTTTTTTTTTTTTTTTTTTTTTTTTTCTTCCTCATTGATGCTTTGATTCATCCATTTGCTCATTCTAAACATTCAACGGAGGAGGTATCCACCAATGTGCTTTACAATGCAGAGTCTATACACATATATTCATATATACAAATATATATTGTATTGTATTCAAATCAAACATTCACGCCCTTTACATTTCCATCATATTGTTTTAGTAAAAGCAGAATCATTCTACGGATATTCACAAAGATCGGGGATCGAGCATGATGCGCGGATACAAGGAGCTAAATGAATCCGATGGAGTTACTGCTCCTCTACGTGATCATGATTCTTTAGAAGATGGAGCATCACGAGCACGATCAGATTCATTTTCTCGTCCTGTGGATACGCATATGCATATGCATGTCAAGATTGGGAAAGAGAAAGGAAGAGATATAGAGCTGGAAGATCTATTAAGGACAGATCCAATGAAGGGCTTGACGACAGAACAAGCCTCACAAAGGTTACGAACCTTTGGACCCAATGAATTAGTGGAAGTCAAGGATAGCAAGATCCTAAAATTCTTGAGCTATTTTTCAGGTCCTATTGCCTTCTTGATTGAACTAGCATGTATAATCTCTGTGATCGTCAAGGTAAGTTGAAAAAAAAAAAAAAAAAAAAAAGTGATCCGAAGAAAAGATTGGGCCGTGTACTCTTTTTTTGTATACATATTTTTCAGACAAGTGGTTGGAAGCATTTTTGGCTTATCTAAACTGAGGCTGGATTTTTTTTTTTTTTGGACATACAATAATGTGTACAAGGGACGAGGCAGTGCTCGTTTGCTTGTTTGTTTGTTTGACAAAAAAAAAAAAAAAACTTCAAACACATGTACAACAACCTCTAATATATCCTTTCTTCTCTTTGTATCATCCCTATAGGATTGGCTCAACTTTGCTATTATTTTGGGTCTATTGTTTACTAATGCAATTATTGGATATGTGGAAGAAGCACGCGCTGAATCCGCCGTTGATGCTCTTAGACAGACATTGGCCTTGAAGACTCGATGCTGGAGAGATGGAAGCTTACAGGAACTGGATGCCTCTGTATTGGTTCCAGGAGATGTGATCGTGCTTCGTCTTGGTGATATTGTCCCAGCAGATGCACGGTTATTGGGCATCGGTGCATCCGGTGTAGAGCCTGGAAGCGACCTCTTGATTGATCAATCATCCCTGACAGGAGAAGCTTTGCCCTCGCATAAGAAAAAAGGAGATGAGGTCTATTCATCCACAATTGTCAAACAAGGGCAACAAATGGCTATTGTCACCAAGACTGGAAGTAAGACATATATTGGAGTCGCAGCACACTTGACGGCCAACACTAAGGTAAAAGAAAGGAAAAAAGAATTAAAAAAAAAAAAAAAAAAAAAAAAAAGTACTTGAATAATACAATTTTGAAAAATCAAAACTGACCGTTTACTCTTCTCAATTCCCATTTATATGTATATATATTTCCGATTTGACAGGACGAAAGCCATTTTCAAAAAGTCATTGGCAGGATTGGCAACTTTTTGATCTTGTTTACATTCATCCTTGTTGTCTTGATCATCATCTTTCAATTCATCACATTCCGCAATGACCCTGTTCGCGGCCAGGTTCTCAAAATCCTAGGCCCTGTCTTGATCTTGGCAGTTGCCGCCATCCCTGTAGGGCTACCTACAGTATGTGCAGTCACCATGGCAGTGGGCGCACGAGGATTGGCATCAAAAAAGGTCATCGTCAAGAGATTAGCCGCTGTTGAAGAGATGTCAGCACTCTCGATCCTTTGCTCAGACAAAACAGGGACCTTGACCATGAATGAGCTGACGTTTGACGAGCCTTATCTTTGCGATGGCTACTCTGCTGAGGATCTCCTGCTCTATTCATATTTGGCTTCAGAATTTGGAGCAAGAGATCCAATTGAACTCGCAGTTCGGTCTGCAGCAGAACACCAGGTGTCCTTGCTCAGGAACCGTCCTGTGTCACAAACAAACAAAGTTCCAGGCTTTGATATCAATGAGTTCTTGCCGTTTAACCCGGTTGTCAAATATACACAGGCAACAGTGACGAACACTACGAATGACACAACTTTCTTGGTGGCCAAAGGTGCACCCCAGGTGATCATCAGGATGGTTGGGGGCGATGACGCTGCAGTGAGGGCATATGTTTCAATGGCAAAGAGAGGCCTTCGTGCTCTGGGTGTAGCCCGTACAGTGGCAGGGACACGGGATAAATGGCAACTTGTTGGCCTGATCAGCTTGTTGGATCCACCACGACCAGATTCTGCAGAGACAATTGAACGGTGTCAAAGGATGGGCATCGCTGTCAAGATGGTGACTGGGGATCAACAGATCATTGCCAAAGAAGTCTCTCGACGACTAGGGCTCGGGCAGGTCATTTTGGACGCTAGCCACATCAGCAATCCAGACGCAACAGAGCATGATCAATCAGAGCAGGTTTACAAGGCAGACGGGTTTGCGGAAGTGATACCAGAGCATAAATACAGGATCGTGGAAATCTTACAGAAGCGAGGATTGCTAGTTGGCATGACAGGCGATGGTGTCAATGATGCACCAGCGCTCAAGAGAGCTAATGTTGGTATTGCAGTGCAAGGATGCACAGATGCGGCCCGATCTGCAGCTGATATTGTTTTGATGGCTCCAGGGCTGGCAACCATTGTCGAGGGTATCTTGGCATCCAGGGCGATTTTCCAACGCATACAATCGTATGCACTCTACAGAATCACCTCGACTGTCCATTTTTTGATTTTCTTCTTTGTGGTTGTCCTGGCATATGATTGGACCTTGCCTGCAAATCTCTTGATTTTGATTTGTATCCTCAACGATGCTGCGACTCTAGTTATCGCTGTTGATAATGCTCAGGTATCGGTTAAGCCTGATAAATGGCGTGTGGGTCGACTGATTTTCATGTCCTGTTTTTTGGGTCTCCTTTTGACAGCACTGTCGTTTGGTCATTTCTATTATTTCTGGAACACGTTTAATTATTTCCCACATCCAGAGGCAGATGGTGAAGGAGTGGATCGTCGATTGGATTCGATCATGTATCTCCATATCTCATCTGCACCTCACTTCTTGATCTTTTCTACACGGCTGCCAGGGTATTTTTGGGAAAACATGCCATCCATGGTGTTTTTGGTAGTGATCATTGGGACTCAGGCCATAGCGCTGTTGATGGTGATCTTTGGATGGCTCACGCCTGCAGTCCCTGTGCTCCAAGCATTAGCAGTCTTTGGAATCTCGCTTGTCTCCTGTTTAGTCTTGGACGTGATCAAGGTCCAAATCTTCAAGTATTGGCCCGTGATGTCAGAGTCATTAGCTTGTGCACCATTTGGGTCTCGGAGACATTTGTTGAAGAAGAGGAAGCAGAGGGCAATTCAACAAAAACGGGTATGGCAGAACATTGAGCATGTTTATCGGTTAGGACTGAAGACTCAAGTCATTGTAGCTCTCCAGAATGCTGATGGAAAGATCCCCCCGCCGTTAACAGCATATGATGATGGGTGGGGAAGAAATAGTGTTGATTCCATGTAGACCCTTTGCTGAATCTTGTAGACACTGTTAGATAGCCTATGTATATTTTTCCTTGTTATTTTGTTTTTATTTATATTTTCCACACATCTATATCTGAATGTAATAATACATTCTCTTCTCTTCCTCTTTCTCTTTCTATGCTTGAAATAGTAATCAATATACTTGATCTTATTACTTGTTTTATCATCGCCGACTACAAGGTTACAAGAAATGAAATATTTTGCAGAAGCAGCAAAGTAAAACAAGATATTTCGTTCATCGTCCAACGTTTCAAGCGTGGGAAAATAAAAGGAAACAACGCAATGCAAAGGCATGTATTTACGTTCATGTACATGTACATCAGCTTGTATAGCATTTATGAATGTTTTGGAGGAACGAAGAGAGGCTTGTAAATACATTTTGCATAGTTGCTTCATAAACAGTTATGAGTATAATATAATATAATGTAATGAATGGTCTACAGAGATATTAGCTATTAGTGTCTATTAAGTACTGATGATAAGGAGGTTATTTCTTTTCTTTTCTTTTCTTTTCTTTTTTTTTTTTTGTTCTTGCTTCCGTTCCTACCACTGAGGCCTACAAATCATTCTATTATGACTGTTAGGCTCCAATACCGGAGACCGTATTATCTTTCTTTGTCTTTGTTTTTGGCTTCTTCTCGAATGACTCTAATGTTTCCTCACCACGACCGACCCATTTTTTCAACCAATCGACCATGAAGGCGCCACTGAACAATTGTTCCACATGGTAGATAAGCAAGGGTGTGGCCAAAAGACCTGCCAGTGCAGAGCCTGTACTACTAGAGTAAAGGATCTTGATCATCGGGATGCCCATTGCCACAGATTTGGTGGCACCACAGAACATGATTGCAATCGTATCTTCTTTCGATATGGGTTCTGCAAACTTTTGAGCCGCGGTTCGGGGCAAAGAAAGTCCCTGTGTAATATGAGAATAATCCTTCTCCGCCCATTCGTCATCCTGTTCCTGACCTTCTTCTAATTCAGCTTCTTGCTGATCCTTGGCCTGTTGATTAAGATCCATAATTTTTAGAATCCGCAACTTTGCAGGTCGTACACGGGCTACGAACCCTAAAAAGAATGTCATGATCCAGAAAATGAATGCTTGTAGAGCTCCAATGGCAATGATTTCACCTGCAGTAACGGATGCAAAGGTGTTGTTGTAGAATGCATCACAGAAGACGGTCCAGACCAAGATCAATAGACATGAACTGTTCAACGTGGGGAAATGAACCTTCTTCTTGGCCCAAACGATGGTTTTAGGAAAGAAGTACAGATAGACTTGGCCAACAAGGATAGGCACCAAGATGGTGGTTCCAAGGTCTCTCAAGATAGTCGCGTAATCCAGTCCATGTCTTCCGGAGGGTGTTTGTTCGGTGGAATGTAAGAGTGCCAGGACGATCAGCGGGGAAATAAAGACGCCCAACAAGTTGCCTAGAGCTGCATTAAACAACGCCAAGGACTCATTCCCATTGGCGTTGGCGGTCATGACGACATTTGAGGAGATTGTGGTGGGAGTTGCGGAGGTGACGGCCATACCGGCCAGTAGAGTAACATTGAAGCTCGATAGGCCGACCAAGGCAGTGATGGCCTTGACCACCAAGGGAATGGCAATGAAGGAGGTCAATTGGATTAACAGATGGGCGCGGTAATTCATAGCAGATGTGAGTAGATCTTTGGTCTTGAGTGACAGACCGGAGAGTAAGAAGATACATGCAGTGATACCGTATTTGACCGAGTACTCTGGACGAAGGGGGCCACCTGTCCTACCCCATCCTGGGAAGTATCGTGCAAGGATGATGACAACCACTAGTCCGAGAAGAAACCAATTCTTCATCCACAGATCCCAGGCCTTGGTCTTCCAAGAGACTTTTTTTTTATTCGTCTCTGTTGTTCCTGCTGGTGTTGATCCTGGTTCTTCTGTCTGTACTGCTTCTGGGATTGGTTCTGAACAGATAGATTCTGCCTCGATTGACGCTGGCACTTTTTTAATGACTTGATCGGTATCATATTGTGGCTGTGGTTGTTGTTGTTGTGAATGTTGTAGAGAGTCTTCATAGTATTCCTGTTTGAGATTTTCGTCATAGTATTCTTGTTTAAGATTGAAGGAGTGTTGAGGTGGTTGCTGATGTTTTAGATCGGTTGATGCAGGAGCAGGAGCGGCCGAACTAGTGGTTGAAATAACGTCCATGGTCTCTGAATACTCTTGTTTAGAAACAGATGCAGGTATACTGCAAGAATTTGACGGTGATGATGTTGAAAAGGTCTTTTTTTTTTTTTTTTTTTTTTTTTTTCTCTTTAGGTAAAGGCAACTGTGTTTGATACAAAAAAAAAAAAAAAAAAAAAAAATCAAAGGAAAGGTTGTTTGTCGTAGGATGGAGAAAGAGAGAATAAAAGGCTATTGTTGCTCCTGTCTGGGGTATAAGCCCAAAAGGTCTACAGAGTTTGACAGTTAGAGATGCAACAAAGGAAAGAATGTAAGAATGAAATAGAATGTTGATTGTGAAAAAGATGAATGAATGCACAAAGACAAAGATAGACAAAATAAGGGAAGCAAGAATGAAGAGAAAAAGGAAAAAGGAAAAAGGAAAAAAGAAAGGGAAAGGGAAAGGGAAAAGGATGAAGGAAAAGGATGAAGCAGGGACTGAAAGGGAAATAGTGGAGACGGAGCAAGATGGGGTTTAAATACAGATCAACATGCCTATTTAACATTATATATTTGTATATATTCATATCCTGATCATGTATCCATGTTTTTGGTAATAAAATAAAGTCAAGGATGACAGAGAGTCATCACATCATTGCTTCCGGCTTCAATGTCGGAACACGAATAATCGGATCCAATTGGCAATTGGACACGAATTTAGCCGCAGACCTAACCGTCTTTCTAAACCTTAACTCTATACACCTTGCATCTTGCGCCACATTAAACATCCGCAACCAATGCAGTTTGGACCATGGAAATTTGACTTTATGGACTCAACTTGCCAACATTACACTTACCCAACGTTGTTATCTATATAACATGCTTTTGTCTTATCTGTATCTTGACGCAACATTCCTTTGTTCTGTACATGTGTGTCCATGTGGACATGTTATCAAAACCAAATTTTCTCGAGAGAGCCAATCTAATCTTCTTTGTTCAAATGCGCGTTTGTGCATGGATGTAATAAGGACCTACCTCGTTTTAACCATCCTTTCTTTCCATGTTCCCATGCATGATCTTTTCTCACCAAATAAAGAAAAAAAAATTTGGGCGCATCTGGCGCGATTTGTCCACCTTTTCAGAATTTTGAAAGATTAGGAAAAAAGATAATGCTCCACCTACCTGTATAGAACTTTAGAACTTTAGAACTTGTAGAGCTCTCATGGCGTGCTTATACCCTGATCTTTGCTCATTTTTTTCCTGGGGGTTTTTTTTTTTTACATGCTAGGTTATAATATCTATAATATATACACATGTACAATGTATACAAAGCATATAAGTAGTTCTTGTGAGATTGTGTTCGCGGTTGGTGTTATTGGCGCGACTCATTTCTTAAACACATCTCCTTTCGACAGTTATTTTGGTGGAATAATAACATGCAAATCTCTGTGGACCGAACACCTTACCCAAGGGGCTTTGCTTTGTACCAGATTTAGACTGATCAGTTCACAGTCAGTAGAGTAGTATAACGTACTTTATTGGTTCTATGGTTGATAACTTGGCTGCTGTAGCCTTCAGTTTTACTCGATATATGCAATGCAACTCCTTTTTTCGTCTTTCCTGCAACAGGGAATTAAGAAGAGAAGAGAGAGCAGAGATGCAGCCGATACTGATAAAGACTTGCGAGGCAAAAAGTGTTCTAGCTTTCTTTTTGCCTCCTTATTTTTTATATTTTATTTTATTTTGGGTTGTCTCGGAATTGCTATTAGCATACTAACAATGGTAGATCAATATATTCGAGGCTATTAAAGCTCTCCCTTGAAGCAGGTCTGAACGGCTTTGCAAATGATTCAGAAAGTATATCGAGGGACAGATCTTGCAGACATTGCATTCGATTTAGTAAAATGATTGAAACAGCCCTTATGGCTCGGCATGGCTCAATTGATTGTGATCTCCTTGATTTCTTTGGCTAATGACCTCGACTCCCCTAATGATAAGAGCTGTCCCAACAAGTAAGGCATCAGAGGTAACAAAAACCTGCAGCTGTAGATGTAATAGAGGAGCGCTAGCAAGAAGCTGACCTGAACACTTCTGTTGACGAACTCATCAGCGACCTTCACAGTATATATCTTCCTGTTCATCATCAGATTCTTGTTCGATACGTGACGATAGGACTCACGGGAGTTCTCCCTTGAGATCGCAAGTCGGAAGGCATTGGATGTAAACTGAAGCGCGTTCATCTTATCACTAGGTTATGGACAAATCCTACGTCTATTTCATGAAGCGAAGCATTGACATTAAAGTTGCTCAAGATATTAAACTATTTCACGCGCCATTGTGACTGTAGTTCGATGCTGGGAAGAGAGACTTCTGCAAATCTGCATGTTACATTTTAATAACATGACCGACCATCCAAAAAACGGAAAGACCTGCTTCATTTGCTCCCATCGACAATTGTATCCCTTAGCAAAAACCATTCAGGAGCATCTACAGCAGTAGCGACATCATTTAAACTAGAACACTCGGCTCAGACTTCAATATAACCGCATCACTATGGCTGAGTTTGACATTCAACAGCTTGTGCTGGTCTCAGATGCAACCAACGATGCGGAAAACCTGGAGCATCTGGGGCCTACCATGAAGGAAGTCTATCGCAACAACAAAATGAAACCCTTTTTGGACCAACTAAGCTCTTTCATTCGCCGCAAAGAGATGGAGATTGAAAAGATGTGCAATTCCAATTATGAAGAGTTTGTCCAGTCCGTCGATCGCCTATTGAAAGTGCGCCAAGGAACCGTCGATCTCAAGGATAAGATTCATACCCTCAATAGCGATGTTCAGCGTGCTGGATTGGAATTGACAGAAAAGGTTAAGACGCATTTGACATAATCATACGACATCTATACTTTTATCACACGTTTACACACCAACTTTCTAACCGAGGCGGATGGATCTTTTTTTTTTTTATCAATTCAGAAACGCGAATTAATTGAGTCGAAACGTATTTTGGAAAACATTGCAACAGCAACAGAGACCCTGAAAACCTGTGTTCACTTTTTAGACCTCGCAAACAGAGTCAATGTGCAAGTCGAGAACAGGAAATATTACTCAGCACTCAGGGTAAGCTCCAACTTTACGTCCCATCTTTTCATGGCCCTATTAACAATTGAATAGCCTCGATTGGCGTATACAAATATCACAAAGTACTAATGGAATAGAGCTCGTTTTCTTTTTTTTCTTTTTTTTTTTCCCTGGATAAAAAAAAAAAAAAGATTGTGGATGAGATTCAGGTGGTGCATCTTCGAAGCGTTATCCAGTTTGAGTTTGCAAGACATATGCGTGAGTAACCTCGTCGTCTTGTCTCAAATGATGAGTATAAGGACGACGACAGGATATAGAAACTGATTGTGTTCTTTGAGACCCTCATTCTTATTGAGATAGAGGACTGCATCCCGATTTTAAAACACGCGATCAAGGATGCAGTAACCACTGAGATGAAAGAATGGTTATTCAGGTAGAGTACCTTATACAACAAGCCGACATTTTATGCTAAGATCCCTAGACCTAACTGTCTGATCACTTTTTTTCTCTTTATCTCTCTCTCACTCTTTCCTTCTTTCATGATGATGTTTAGTATTCGTACGAATCAAAAGACGATGGGAAAGCTAGTTATGGATCGAATGGCGGCGAGACAGCAGCGGTGGCGCGACAGATCCAGCAAAGGATTTAGGTTAAAAACATCTCACAACGTCAATTCTGCCGTAGAGGTTGCTGTCAATGAAGAGAATGAAGGTGAGGAGCAGAGGCCAAACCCGCAATTTCGATGGAGATCTTTCTCGAAATGGAAACACGGGAAATGGGAGGTTAACTTTCCTCTTTTTATTTTTTCAACATACAGTCGATATTCTGGATGCAGACCAGGTCAATATTGATTTTAAGTCATTGTACCAATGCCTCCATATTTACGACGAACTCGGTCAACGTTCGGAGCTGAGGGCGAGCTATGCAGAAGATCGACGTGCACAAGCAAAGTTAACGCTATCCTCTATGACTACATTTAATGTCAAAGACCGTAGCACAGACCAATTCGAGTCATTACTGCAGGACATTGTTGGTTTCTTCATTGTGGAACACATCATCCTCTACTCAACTACGAACTTTCGGACACAAAGCCAGGTAAGTAGAAGTACTCCAAAAAAAAAAAAAAAAAAAAAAAAAATGGATCATTGACCATTAGCTCTTAGTATGATTTTTTTTTTTTTTTTTTTTTTTTTTGGGATTAACCAAGTTTGATTATGATCAATTATAGCTAGACGAATTGTGTGATATGGTGACAAGTCTTTTGCTCCGATTATTATCAGAAGGACTTGCCAACTGTCGGGATCCAGATATGTTTTTGAATATCAAGTTGCTTTTGATGTTATACATTCAGACTATGGAGGTAAGCAAGGTCTAGTGATCTTTTATTGTAAGGTGCATCATTTCCAAGATTACTCTTCTTGTCAGTCTATTGCTTAACGCTGCTTAATTTAGTCCTACAATTATCCCGTAGCCAAGCTCAATGACCTTCTTCTGACATTATTCCATACATACACCGACCAACTGGAGGCCAAGTTCAGTGCCAATTTCCAAAAGGTAGCCAGCCACCCCTTGCTTCATGTGCTTCGTTCCCTCATAGTTTGAAAACAGTACATTATTAACCTACCATTCCTTTATTTACTTTACTTCTTTCCCTTACCAGCTTGTGGATGAGGATGACTACACTCCTATGCTTGTCGAGAATCAGGACGAGTACAATCTACTGCAAATGTCATTTCGCTTCAAGGAAGACCGCAAATCATCAAGACAAGGGTATGCTGTTAAAAAAAAATAGCATGGCAGAATTTTTTTTTTTCTTATATGACTAACGCAAGGCCGTGTTTTTTTTTCTTCTTTTTCCTTAAAAAAAAGATTCCCGAGAAGGGTTCCCTTCTCTAAAGTTGTTCCTTATTGCTGCGAAGATATTCGACAGTTTGTCAGTCAGTTCTACCGTTTTGTGGAGGGGTTTAATCAGGAACAAAATGAGATGGACGACCTCGTCAAAGATGTAAATATTATAGGAACCTTCCCACATTCGTAAGTTTATTACAAAGAATTATGTCTATTGCTCTGTTCTTAACGCTTTTGTATTTTTTTTTTTTTTTTTTTTTTCCTATTTCGCTCCGATGTTTATTTGCTTTAGAGCTTAGATACACTACTTACCCAGCATGTCCATTCTGTATGGCTAAAGAAGCTCGAATCTCGCAACCTTTCTCAGATTTCTCAGATTATTATTAACTTGGAGTATTTCCAGGGCGCATGTGGTGATTTTGAGCAGTTACTGAGTGAAATGAGGTACGCTTTCGAGATAGTTCCCCACAATGTCATTGACTTCGATGGTATACTAATTATGTTGGTACTTTTATATCTTTCATATAGATCAACGTCCGATAACTCCAAGATATCGCTCCAAGCAACAAGCTTGTTCAGAGAAACTAGGAGGAGTGCTGAGAAACGCATCTCCGAGCTTGTCAACTCCAAGATTGATGATATTCTTGAGCTTGCTGAATATGACTGGTAAATATCTCGCGCTTTTATATATATAAACATCTTTTCATGAACCTTCTTATTGAATATTCCATCATATCACCCATCGTTTTCTCGAACTAGGCTCCCATCCAGTATTGAAGATCTTCACAGCACTTATCTGCAAGAATTAGTTTCATTCTTGTCGGTGGTTATGAGTGCAACTCTACAGAATTTGCCCGACTCCATTAGGACATTTGTCTATTACGATGCATTGGAACATCTTGCCTCCCAATTGCATGTAGGTCCCATACCCATACATAATTCTTCTCTCTTTTCCCAAGGGACGGGATGGAAAATCGTTAAAAATTCTTGTTTGGGGTTCGGTGTTGTCTGGTTGTTGGCTTATTTACTCTGTTTTTTTGTTTGTTGCCAAAAAAAAAAAAAAAAAAAAAAAAAAAAAAAATTAGCGCATTTTCACGGATCCAAATGTCAAGCATATCAACCAAAACTTTGTCGCAATATTTGACAAAGATATTCGATATCTTGAAGACTTTGTGGCGACTTTGGATAATCCCAGCGTTGCTCAAGCATTTCAACCTCTAAGACAGGTAAATTCCTTTGTCAATTAAACTAACATAGTGCTACTGTTTTTTTTTTTTAAAAAAAAAAAAAAAAAAAAAAAAAAGTAAGCTTGCATTACCTTTGGAATCCCCTCTATTAAGTTATAATAATAATAACAATAAAAAAAAAAAAAAAAAAAAAAAAAAATAGTTGATCAACTTGTTGTTATTAGAGAACACTGAAGAATACATGGACCCAGCCATTCGTAGTCGCCACTATGCTCAAGTCAAGGCGGACGATGTTACACGGATGCTAGAAAAGTAAGAAAAATCTTCTGGTATAAAAGCCCATTTGTTGATCAAAAATACTAATAGCTGCCATTGGTCTTTTTTTTTTTCTTTTTTTCTTTTCTTAGACTGATGACAGCTCCTGTGGCAGCACCAACCACACAAGAGAAGACCAAAAGGAGAAGCTGGGGCAGGGTACTTGAATGGGGTGGTATTAGGAGCAGCTCCTCCTAATAGACCCCTATAGTATCAGTTTTTGAGTAGACTGTACACAATTCCAATACAAATGATTAATAGGCAAAATGTTTCATAGTTTTACGTACAGACATAGAGACAAAGAAGCAGACACAAACTGGAATTCAGGCACATGTCATTCACTGCATTTAACTGAAAAGTAAAAAAAAAAAAAAAAATTCAGTTACACGCGCCGAGCGCGCTCTAAAAAGCGATCTGATCAGATCAACACCCTACTTCATGCTCGCCACAAATTTACTTTCAAATGGGGCCGCTTTTTTATATTTCGGCAATGCAACTCGAAACAAAAGGATCACATTTTTTAAAAAAAAACACACACTCATCAGATTTTCAACAGAGAAACAAACAAGTTTTTATTTTTTATTTTGAGTATTGTTTACAGCTCTTCTCTAATCTACATTTGCTAAATCCAGCCATGACTATCAACAAGAAATGAATACACGGTAAAGGTTGCCAGATGTGCAAAGAAGTCGAGGCAAGTGAATGGTAGACATAGTGCATTGTGATTATTTAGCTTGACAAATGCTAATTTTTTTTGCCGATTGATTTTTACTGCTTTCTTTATTCCTTGGCATGCAAAGACGGATAATTTATCCCAGTAGAAAGCACAGAGAACTGGGTCTGATCTGCCATGGATTGAAAGCCAAATGGGCAAATATTTCCCGTTTTACGGCTCAAGGGATAAACAAAGTGATTTAGCCTAAAGAAGTATAATACTAGAATCTTGGCCTTTGCGCCACCGGCTCGTGTTTCCTTTTTTTTTTTTTTTTTTTTTTTTTTTTTGCTTCTTTGGGATGCATAGACGGGCTCTTGAACAATTTAGAAAACTATTAATTGTATCATATATCAACACTGCCACTAAAAAAAAAAAAAAAAAAGAACGCGTATGAAATTTCAAATTTCAGTTTCTTTGCACCATAAAGACACAAACATAGCGTACGTCTATACGATGACTTAGAAGACGATATCTTATTAGTATATGTATAAGATGTCGTCTGTCCTGAAATTAAAGGTCCCTCTCTTTGTCCTATTGAACCTTAGTTTGTATTACATAGTATGTTTATCTCAATCAGGTTAAAACATTGCCATGTTCCTCAACACTCAAGGCATAAAAAATTCTATCCTCTCGTCCGTAAAAAGGGTAAATTTGCCATTATAAATGGCTTGAAATCCAGCAACCCATGGGCATTGTCTCGAAACTTTGGTTCAGATGTAATGGATATATACAGCGAAAGAATGTATCGAAAGGATGGGAGGGGTTATTGGAGCAAGGAAGAAGGGGTTTGTATTTCTTTTCTTTTCAAGTCCTTGGCAGCAGAACATGATCGATAGATTCACGTCAATTTGTCAATAGAGTTCATGCGCCCAAGTAGCAGTTGTGATCACAAGTTGATCCCGGAGAGGCCGCATGAGTTGAACATAACAATAGCCATAGTACTAAAGGCCTTATCTTTCATGCATGACATGTGCATTATTGCTGTTTTCAGATTTGACACCAATCATGCGAGGTATTTTTTTTTTCCTGGCGCCGGATTCCTAGTTTTATACACAAGCACGCCAAGAGTGAAAAAAAAAAAAAAAAAAAAAAAAAATTGTATGTGAGCAAACAGGAGAAGGATACTGATCAAACAGTTGACGTGCTTCTTTGTTGTTTGCACATACTATCTTGTATCGCGTTTTTTTTTATTGTTTCATAGAATGGGGCAAGAATTTCTTTCCTTTTTTGCTCGTCAATCACTGTCAGTTGTGTGGTGTACACGAACATGCACTAGGCTATTGAACAAACAGCTGAAGCGTCTCTTTGCTTTCTGTACGTACATGTAGAAACGCCTTTTGCATCACAGCGTTTTTTTTTTTTTTTTTTTTTTTTTTTTTTTTTATTTGTTTGTTTCAATTGGATGTAACTCAAACAGTTCTCCGAGACTGAGCAGCCAGGAAACAGAAACCCGATTGATTACTTTTTCGAGAAAAATAGTCAAACAGGAATGTTTGCAGACTTCCCAAAAAGTAAACACGGGTCTACATACGTCTACCTATCTGGTTGTAACAGCTCTGAACCCAGGGGAGCCCCAAGTCCGTCGCTTCACCACCATCCATCGATCGTTCTTGTACGGGCCTTATATCAAGTGCCATCACTTGCTTGAAGAGAGAAAGGCCCAATTCGGTATCGATCTGATCGAGTCAGTGCTGCCGCCCATGACGCTTTCAGGGATCAATTCGTACTTAGAGTACCTGTACAGGGAAGGAGAGGGGAAAAGACTCCAGTCTTTTTATCTCAGTAAGTGGCATCTCCGAAAAACTAGGGACTCGAGAAAAGCTCAGAAAGCTGCATACGACTATGAGATTGATTCAATCCTTCAATTTGTTGGAGGGAACAACGGGATGAATATGGATTCCTCCAACCTTGCAGTTTTCGCAATCGGTCTTGGTTCTTTCGACACACAAACTGGATACCCTTGAAGCATTCCGAGTTCGAAAAGCGATTCATAACTAGAGTAAGCATCGGAAAAAAAAAAAGAAAGAAACTTTGGTCACTCTATTCTCTGTTCTATTTATATTTATTTATTTACTTTTTCCTCAAACAGGCGAGGTCCCTTGGATGGGAAGTTCTTAGCGTTCATGGGTATTACACCAATGCTAAATGTCCCGCCCCAACTGCAACGCATTCCTAGAAAGTCATGTCAACAGGTCCAAGTATTGTCGAAGCTGTCAGATATATTGTGATCGTGACATGGTTGGATCCGAGGACATTGCGCGTGTGTGCCTGTTCCATATAACTACACAAACGAGGCCCAACAAGTTCAAGCCAACAAGTTCATAGGCGTTAGGAGCGCCTTCAAAAATATGTAGGAATTAATGCATCTTGATAGTTGTTTCATGTAAAACTCCAATTTGCCTTTTATTATTCAAAAATAGACGGTGTATACGATACTGTACAACTAGAAAAAACAAAGAACCGCAGTATACGAAAATATGTATACTTTATTCGTCAGAATCGTGTCAAGTCGTTACTGGTTATGTTGAAACCATGTTTATCCATTAACCATGAAAGAAAGTAAGATAAGGAAGGATTACAAATAGAGGAAAAAAAAAATGTAACAGCAAGGATGAAAAAAAGTGGTAAGCCTAAATCGGTATCTACTTTCGCATGAACCCGAATGCAACTGCAATGATAAGACCGATACCAAGGCCGACTGCACCAGAAACCACGATTGGGTTTAGACCTGCCATTGGACCCCCTGCATCTTGAGAACTACTGCCTTTGTTCTTGGTATCGTTGCTGCTACTGCTGGCGGCTGTGGTGGCTGTGTTGGTTGTGGTGGTATCGTTACTACTGGCTACTGCGTTTTGTGGATGAGTTTTAGATGAAACGGTCACTGAGAGTCTAATCAATGGCCATTGATTCCTATACGCCATTTGCACAGCTTCTGTAATATCTGCATCCTGCAGAATCAACACTTGATCGTTTTCCTCGTCACAATAGCTCAGTACTACCTCTTGACCAGGCTCAAGCCCACCCATCTTCTCAATGATCTTATCGCGCAGTTCTGAGAACGATCGAGTGCTCGATCCAAATCGATGAACTTGACCGTTACTCTCCTTGAACTTGAATGTAAATTCGGATCCAAGTTCCTCTATTCCACCAAGCGGTAAAGGAGATGAACCATGACGCACAGACGATTCCAAGATACTGCCAGTGCCATAGTTTAAATCAGAGGGCGGGGGATTAAATCCTGATCGGACATCGGACGCAGAGATTTCTGATCCTGTCTCTTCCCTAGCGAAAGTTGACTCCCAGAATTTGTTCCATACAGGACCTTGACCCTCAGTTGAGACAATTTGGTCACCTTGAATAGAGCCCATTTGATTTAACATTGCAAATGAAAGCTGCAAAACATCTACAAGGCCTGCCATTTGACCATGATCATCCACTGCAGGCAAATGAAGATAGCGATTGTCATGCATCTTTTTCAGTGCATCCAAGATTGTCATGCTAGCCGGCACCGTGTCTGGGTGGGGTGTCATGACTCGGATAACTGAGGTCCTGTCTGGTTCCAGCCCAGCTGCTAACACTCTTACAACAATATCCTATGCGGGAGTAACGAGAAGGTTAACCATTGGCGATCGATAATAGGATCAATATCCGAGGAACTGGAGTCGAGTTTATCAGATTTTAATAGCCGTCCCATACCTTGGTTGTGAAGATTCCCGTAATCCGTCCATCCTCCATGATCAGACTTGCTGTTGTGTGCCATTGTTTCATGACCCTTGACGCTTCACGAACGGATGTTCTGGCTTGAATCTCAGCTACGCCATGGTGCTCGTCCAGAATAGTATTTAGATCGGGCGAAGACATTTTTTCCCTCATCTGCATATCAATAGTTCGAACATAAACCGTACAGTGATAATGTCGTTCCTTATATTAGCTTTATATGCTTTTGAAACCGCATAGATATTTATTTATGCTCCTGCAAGCACATTGATACTTACGATTGCCACGTAGTTTTGGAGTTCAGGGTTTGCAGGTTGAGCCCACTCGGACTGCATGCCTTGAAGGGCATCAGCCAATTGCTTGGACGATTTGTGGGCCTTTTCCAACTTCTCTAGTGCTTCGTAAAGGCATTTTGTGATATCTAGCAGTCCAACGACATCGCCTAAGATTGATAGATTTTTTCAAGATCAGTATTAATGAGATTTTAGTCACAGAAATCAAACGACATTTCAGAAGAATGGATAATCTGTTTTTTTTTTACCATCTGAATTTAAGCACGGTAAATGGCGGAATCCTCCGTTGACCATCTTATTGAGGGCTTCTGTAGCATTGGTATCTGTTGTAACGCAAAAGGGATTCTATAGAAGGGTTTGAAAGTAATGGCGCAGAATGTGTCAGCACAGCAAAATCAAAGTATTTTTAGAGCCAAAACATTAACTTATTGAGCCTTTTCTTAGAAACTAGTTTTAAATTGCATTATCAGCCTTACTTTAGTCATCACTTGTGAGATAGGAGTGTGGATGTCCAAACCCTCGGCCACGACTCGGAATGCGAGGTCCTTATCCGTCATAATTCCTAATTGTGATTGATGTGGAAAAGAGAGTATGTTCCATATTCATATCAGACAATCCATTACAGTTTGTGAAACGAGACACTGTAATACCAATACCAAAAAAAAAAAAAAAAAAAAAAAAAAAATTACCAACTAGTGTTTGTTCTTGTGCATCAATGACAAGAACAGCATCTGCCCTGTGAACCCAATGCACATGTTCATGAAATGTTAGACAAGTGTATCAAGCATTTAGCATAATTATGTTGCAAATAAAATGATTTGCGCAATATATTTACCTCTTGGCTGCCATGATTCTATATCAAGATAGTGAGCCGAAGTGGATACAGATCAGCAGACTGAACCTTGTCAAAGTGGCCCATCTGTTTGGGTATTACAAAAAAAAAAAAAAAAAAAAAAAAGATTTTTGCTTACCTTGCAGCGTCGACGACCATCGCTGTATCTGGGAGGGTCAAGGCGGGAGATGGACTACATCACAAATCAAAATAAATATCAACAAAGACATAATGTTCATTAAAAAAAAAGCATATATATTATGCGTTAGCCCCTTGACTCCGTCTTCCGATCTCCCCTTTTTGTTCCGAGAGGTAGCCTGGATATTGTCCTTTTTATGTATAAAGCAATTATTATGATATCTATTGTTGCTGCAGATAACGAACTCAAATGTTTTCCGTTTCACCACAACCACCTTTTTTACTTTTATCTTTACATTACCAGTGATGAAAAAGACAGCATAGAAAAGAAAAAAAAAAAAAAAAAAAAAAAAGACAATTACCGAAGAGATCCGACGGTGCCCTGAACTGGACGAGTAGACCCATGAGAACGCGTAGTAGTTTTCTTCTTGCCCAATTCCTGATCTAATTTCTTACGGATGGCATCGTCTTTACGAGTCTGTCGTTTACGTGCAATCTCTGAAGCAGAGAGACCTTCTGCGCTGGTGAGAGTGTTGTTGTTGGACGATGAAGATACAGTTGAGCGACGCATGGTTGGAGTCCCACCTACAGCTGATCCTGTGCTTGATTTTTGATAGCCTGTATTCCTAAGCATGGCTCGTTGTGTCCAAATTTATGTGTTGTTGCTGTTGCCGTCGCTGTGGTTGCTATTGTCGCTTGCAGTATCCTGAATAATGATAATTGTTTGTTTTGTTCTGAATGTAATGTGAATGACACTACAAAAAAAAGGCGTTTTAATATGACAATGTTTAAGGAATGAGAGAAAAAAAGAGGGAGAGACAAGAGGAGAGGGAAAGGAGACTTGAAGACGATATGATATGACGAGAGTGGAAGTTGTGTCCCCGTGCCAATTGACGGGAATGTGACTTGCTGAATGATTAACTTTCTCTGTCTCGCTTAAAGCACTGTGCCATTCACATAACAAATTCAAGTCGTAGAGTAGCAATTCGCTAGTTCTTTCTAGTGTATTCTCATCCATCAAAACAAAAAAAAAGAAAAAAAAAAAAAAAAGTAGTTGTTTTATCAGCAGCAACATCACCTCTCATGGGCAGAAGAAAGCATACACTCGACGATACTTACTCGTCCTCAGATGAAGACGAACGTAATGACACAGGAACTGATCTATACGGCAACAATGACATGTTTGACGGTAATGATAAAAACAACAAGAAACAGCATGGGAATCGATGCCAATACTTTGTACCTTCATTCATCCTGTGTATTACAGTTAGAATTAATGTACTAATATCCACTGTATCATCTACTACCCTTTATTTTTTACTTTGCTAGATATGAATTACAGGTCTAGGCGCAAGCGAACAAAGGATGAGGCTATTTATGGATCATTTTTAGAATCAGATGAAGACAACAGAAGGCCTCGATTGGACGGGGGTCGCTCAAGGGGACGAAGGCGCGAAGGATTCGAGTTTGTTGCTGCCTCTTCTGCGTCTATTGGTCAACCAAAGACTATGTCAGATAGATCAGATGGAGGCTCATCTGATTCTGACGAACACATGGAAAGAAGCAGTGATCGTGGCATAGAAAAACGCGATAGCTCAGACGACGAGGGGAGCGGGGGCGAAATGGATCTGGATAATGAGGATGAGAATGAGGATGAGAATAATGAAGAGGAAACAGAAGCTAGACAGGCTAGAGAAGCTGCATTCAAAGCCCAGAAGGCAGAGGATCAGGAAGAAGTTGACGCTTATGAGGACAGATTACAGCGGCCGCAGATGGGACCCAAACCCGGTATTGGGCTTGGATCTGTTACCGTAGAGACACAGGCAATGGGCAGTCCTTCGCTATCCAGCAACAGTATACCCATCGATAATAACAAGACTATAGCAGCATCCATCAAGGCAGGTCTAGGGCTATCAAATAAGTCAGAGTCATTAATTGCCGCAGAGAATAGCTCAAGGAGCCAGCATCGGAGCAGAAATAACACCTACAGCAGCATGAGCTTCTTCAAGAATAGAGCAGGCCTCGGTGGGGATGGATCAAATTCTAGCAGTCCATCGCCTCGTCAAGGATCTCCTGCAGCAACATCTAGTCCAAAATTGGAAGCACCGGTGATTGCACCCGTCAAAGTCAGTCAGGACTATGGCGCATTCTCGGCTAAAGGCAGTGGGTTTGGTCTAAAGATGCTGGAGAAAATGGGATGGAAGAAAGGCTATGGTTTAGGCGTTGGAGGCACAGGCATTGTCGAACCTATCCAAACAAAGCTACGGCCTGTTAAGATGGGTATAGGTTTCAAGGGATTTAAGGAAAAGACAGATCAAACACGTGCCGAGGAAAAAAGGCGCGGCGTTGAAGTCAGTTCAGATGAAGATGAAGAGCCAGCCAAGCTCAGGTCAAAGGCTGGAGCCAAGAAGGAGCAGGAGATCAAAGCAGATGGGTGGAAAAAATCGAGCAGTCGCGGGCCACGTAAGGCCAAGGTCGAATACAAGACAGCTGAGGAGATTCAGCGTGAAATTGAGTCTGGTGATTTACCCATGACTCAAGTGCAACCTCAAAAAATTTTGGATATGACAGGAAAGACTGTAAGTTGATTACGGCTATTTCACGCTTACATATATTGGACACTTCTATATTTGTCATAACCCTGTATGAACGTTTTACCGACATCACCATCTGCTTGTATGTCTTTTTTTTATTTATTTATTTTAGGTACGAGAACTTTCCTCGGCAAGTCTGATCACCTCGACAACTCCATTTGAACATGAACGTTTCCCTGAACTCCGGCACAACCTGCAGCTGATGGCCGATATCTCAACTACAGATCTCGAACAACTAGCCAGAGCGCAGAAGGCTGATCATGTACGGCAAAAAGTATTAGAGGCAGAGGGCGAGCGGATGCAGAAATTAATTTCACAAGATGAGATCAACCTCGAGCGCCTGACCAGAGTACTAGCCATTACGGATCAATGCTCTAAAATTGCGAATGAAATTCATGAGGCAACAAGTGACACTTCTGGGAGAGTTGCAGTCGACATTAAAGAAGATTATATTGCTAATGCTTTCAAGGAGCCTTTCGATATGTTCTCTGGACTTTATTTTGAAGAATATCAGTTGTACGAACTAGATCAGGCATTCTTTGCTGCACTTCAAGATAGTTTCAAAAGGCTGCTGAAGGATTGGAATGTACTTGGAAACCCTACTTTAGGTGCAGGGTTGTTTCGACGGTGGCATAAACTACTTCGGAAAAGCAAGGTGGTCTACAATAATGATCGAAATACAGAAAGCTTCTATGGGAGCAAACCTGTTCAACCAGAGCAGATGACGGCTTACGAGAGCCTGTTAAATCAACATTGGCTTCCCAAAGTTCGTTCAGCTATCAATAATGAATGGAACGCGCGGGATTGTGACCCGGTAATTGAACTGCTAGAAGCATGGGCACCTCCGATCCTTCCAGAGTTTATCTATGACAACATCATCACTCAGCTTATCCTTCCTAAACTTCAAAAGGAGGTGGATATATGGAATCCACGGGATTCGCTTATGCTTCACACTTGGATTCATCCCTGGCTACCCGTCCTTGGACAACCACTCATGGATCAGGAGCTATTTGACACAGTACGTCGGAAGCTTGCATCTGGACTTAAAGCCTGGAATGTCTTGGACCCAAGTGCCTTGCATATATTGGGGCCATGGAAAGGTGTTTTCGAAGATTCAGATATGGAAGTACTACTGTTGAAGTCTGTATTACCCAAGCTAGTGGAAGGGTTGGCATTATTTGAAATTAATCCACGAAACCAGAAGATTGAAATCCTTCAGGCCATCCTTCCATGGCACTCATATTTCCCTAGTACAACATTTAGCTCGCTTCTAGTGAATGAATTCTTCCCTAAATGGCACCAGGTGCTATACTTGTGGCTCACTCATCCCTCAACTACGGATCTGGAACAGGTATCACAATGGTATCAATGGTGGAAATCATTATTCCCTGCAGAACTAGTGCAAGAAACGGGTGTTGCATTGGGATTCCGTCAAGGGCTAGACATGATCAACCAGTTCATGGCAGGGCTTCAGATCATGGCGCCAGCAGATCTAGCACAGGCACAAGCACAAACGCAACAAAAACAGCAACAAGGCAAGGCGGGCAGCAGTGGATCGAGTGCATCAGCTGAAGCTCTTGGGCGGTTACAGACGAAGAAGCATTTGGTCACCACGATGTCGTTTAAAGATCTTGTACAAGACTATGCAACACAGAACTCGTTGCTGTTTGTAATGACGAAGCAGATGCATGAACGGTCAGGCAAGCCATTGTACCGGTTAGGGGGCAACTCGACAGGCACAGCCGGAGGCATCCTTGTGCACATGACAGACGAAGTAGCGTTTGTGAAATCGGAGGAGACCGGAGTGTGGACACCAACAGGACTAGAGGAGTTAATGTTGCTTGCGGGTGCAGGCAAGACCAAAGGCACAGCAGGAGGAGGAGAACAGAGATCTCGGTAAAATATATAGTTGACAAAGTATTAGTGTACATTAAGACAAGAAGAGCCAATAATATTACAACCGACAATCCAACACAAACAGGGCAATGTTGTCATCAATGCATTTATTCATTACACAGAGTAAGCTGGGCGTTTTCTGTCCCGCTCCATTTCACATTCATCGAGGTTTCTTTTTGCTTTAAAAGTTTTCTATAATACCTACGACCTCGTGCGTCTTCTCTCTGTATCTATTCTCACTTTCTCTCTTTTTTTATCTTAATCAGTACCTTTCACCTTGGCCATCTTTCATTCACATTGACATTCAGACACTTGTAATAAATCACTCGACTCATTACATCAACGCACTCGCAATAAAATTCGACCCATGGTACTAAACGAAAACGTCAGAAGTGGACATAGGAGGACAGATATAGATGAGCCACGGCAAAGCAGAGATAGACAGGAGAGGCAGGAGAGACAGGAGAGACAGGATGGACGTAGACCCGGCCTTCATGGCCGAGCGCGCATCTGGGGGCCTACCAGGTCAATCCGTATGATTCTTCTGTCCACAGCCCTGATGGGGTAAGAAACATAAAGAGCAACAGTTCTCTACTCTGGCTCCGTAATAGTGCAAGCTCTGTGATTGCTGAAAATCTACAGATTCCATTTTGCAGCTTGCTTACCTGAATCTGCCTCTGTCCCGGCGCTCTCTTAGTCTCCAATTTACTTGTAGGTTCTTACCTCTATATATGCTTCCCAGCTCAATAATGGAGAAAACAATGATATCATTAATGTGAGAGCACAGAAGAATAAATCTGGCAACGGCGCACTTTCATGCCCTATTTACTAACGGAGGTTTTTTTGCTTTTATTACTTAGGGTCTGTGGAAATGGCTTATGGAACCCCTTTTCTTCTTCAACTTGGTCTTTCAAAGTCGCTCATGTCGCTTGTATGGATAGCGGGTCCTCTATCAGGTAGAAATAAGGAGCTTCATGGCTTTCGATAAAATATAACGAGTAAAAATTGACTTAGCGCAACACTGAGGCTACCTTCCGCATCGACTCTGACCAGGATGTGATTTATCATTTTCTCTATCCACTACGATTTTCAGGGCTTATTATGCAACCCATAGTTGGTGTGCTCTCAGATAGATGCACTTCTAAGCTGGGGCGACGACGACCTTTTCTCATCATCGGAGTCATAGCGGTTGTTGTCTCCTTTCTATGTCTCGGATGGTGCAGAGAGATCATTAGGGGAGTCTTTGGTTCAGATTATTCTAACGTATGTCTGTATATCTGCATCTTTTTATCTTTTACTATCACCTCTCAGATCTCGTTTATTCTATTACAATGCAAATCTAACTTTGGTTTTCTCTATATGCCCATGTCTTAGTTAGAGAATGCCACTATCTTAATGGCAGTAGGATCTATTTACATTCTGGACTTTGCGATCAATTGTGGTAAGGTGATGTTTTTCATGTTTCATGAGGGAACTTCAATGTTGATACAGGATATATTCAACCTCCTGCTATTGCAAGTAGAAACTGATGAAACATTTTACGGACTTCATTCTTCTCTCTTTTAGTTCAAGCAAGCTGCAGGACGTTGATCGTGGACAGCTTACCAGCTTCGCAGCAAGAGGCAGCGGCGTCATGGGCGAGTCGACTTATGGGTATTGGCGGTATTTTAGGATATTTCATGGGCAATGTCAATCTACCTCAAAGAATTCCAGCCTTTGGAGATACACAAATCAAAGGCTTATGTGTTATTGCTTGCTTATTCTTGATCTTCGCTGTTGGATTGACATGTGTAACTGTGACTGAACGAGTCATGGTCCGAGCTGAATCCAAGTGAGTTGATGTTTTCTCGACTTTTTCTTTTTTACAACAGGACTAAGTGTGTAAGTCTACAAAACATTTCACTAAAAATCTCTACACATATTTTTTTCTTTTTTCTTTTTTCCTTTTTCTTATCTTGCAAATGAAAAATGATTCCCAGATCCTCAAACTCTTCGTTTGAAGAGTTTTTACTAGGATTTAAAACAATATTCAAGGCCATTCGATATCTTCCTACAAGGATCCAACATCTTTGCAATGTCCAGTTCTTTGCGTGGATGGGTTGGTTCCCATTTCTCTTTTATTCATCCACCTATATTGCCGAGATTTATACTCGCGAGATGATGGAGAATGGGGCGCCCATAGATCCCAATCCACCTTCGAATGCGGATCAAGATGTTGTCAATGGCGTTCAGGATGCAGCTATTAGAGCAGGATCCTATTGCTTGCTCATCTATTCCATCATTTCACTGGCGGCTTCTATTTTGCTCCCAGTTTTTGTCGCACCTGCAGAACAAGTTGGCTCTGAATTAAGCAATGGGCCGTTTCCAAACACGAGATCAGAGAATGGACATCTGAGCACAAAACGGACTTCAAAGTGGAATAGGATAAAGCTCCCCCAATGGCTACAACTTCCTATTCGGGGACTCACTCTGCCTAGAATGTACACGTTGTCATTAGTGCTAGTCTCGTTCTCGTTAATAAGCACGTGGTATATTCATGACCTGAGAGGATCGACCATTTTGTTTGCTGGCTGTGGTATTTCATGGGCTGTGACGATGTGGGCTCCATTCTCTATTTTGGGCGAAGTCATTTCCCAACAAATGCAAGAGGAACAACATCAAAACCGTGTTCATGAATCGAACCAGTCACAATCTCGTGAGTCAACAGAGGTTCTTTTTCAAAAGCAAAACGATGACGACGATGACAGTGGAGGTGAAGAAATCCAAATGGTTGATAGTAGCCGCGGAAGGCAATATCAACCTTTGAGAGGAGGAAGAGAAAGTCTGGATGAGGTGATAACAGTGGTTGAATCTAACTTTCAAGGTGGACGTCATTCCAGCACGTCCTCGCCCACGATTGTGGATGGACTATCCAGTATTGTGGCAGCACCTGCTGGTTGGACAGTCCCACCAGACCAAGGTGTGGCCATGGCACTTATCGATCCTACAGATTCTGACACAGATGTGGCTGGAGATGATCATGATGGTCATTTAAACGTCAGGAAACATAGGGAAGATGAAGGAAGAACGTTGGTCCGGAAACAGAGCAGTCGATCTCAATCATCAACAGGATCGTCTTCCTCTCGTGAGGGACTTCAAGAGCGGCGTGGGTCAAATGGATACACGCGCTCTATTGATAATAACAGTGACAATAGTAATAATAACGCAAACCATCCTGCACTTCCATCTAGCCGCTCTAATTCTGCGTCAAGATCTGCCTCTGCCTCTGGGCCGCCTTCTGAAGTATCATCTGCAGGCGCACTGTTGGGTATTCATAACGTTTATATTGTTTTACCACAGTTTCTGGTCAGTTTTTTAAGTAGTTTAGTGTTTGCAGCGATTGAACCGAAGGAAGGCGACGCAAACACGGGTACAGGCGAAGGATCCGATCAGCCAGGCGATCCTGAGACCATTGGCGTTATGCTTCGTATTGGAGGTATCATGGCTGGCATTGCAGCACTTTTGAGTTTAAAACTGTGGAAACAGCCACGAACTGTAGCACCCTTGAACCACTTGTAGGAAAAAAGAAGCCCCTAGTTTGAAGTATGACCTTGTCCGTTGTAAATAGATAAAGTTGACAAGATAAAAGAACGACATTTGACATTTTATGCAGATAAAAAAAAAAACTTTCAATCCTCCACATTACATTAAAATTTATTGTGTATAAACTTTTTTTTTTTTTTTTTTTGTATTCTCGTTTATTTTCATTTCCTATTGTTTTAATAAAACTACTTCCAGCTATTTCGCTTAAGCCTGGCTGCGAAGAGTTCTCTCAAAATAAGTGTTGAGGGGTCCCTTCTCGTTCAAGTACTTGACGTAGCAACCATCGGGCTGGAGGAGGCCAGCAGAGCGCTTAGCGATGTAGTCCTCACGAGAGAGCTTGGTGAAGCCCCACTTCTTGGAGACAGCAATCTTCTGACGACCAGCAAACTTGAACTTGGCACGGCGGAGAGATTCAATGACGACGGCCTTATTGGTATCCTTGGTACGGATGGAGAAGATAACTTGACCAATGTTAACACGAGCAGCAGTGCCCATGGGCTTACCATAAGCACCACGCATACCGGTCTGAAGACGATCAGCACCGGCACAGGACAACATTTTGTTGATACGCAAGACGTGGAAGGGATGAAGACGGACACGCATGTGGAAAGAGTCCTTTCCAGAGTTCTTGGTGATGTACTTGTTGGCGCAAATACGACCGGCTTCGAGGGCCTCGGACGAAATCTGCTGCTTTTCGTCGCACAACAAATGGACGCAGAGAGGGAACTCGTCAACACCAGCCTTCTTGCGACCAAGATCATAGATACGGATCTTTGGGTCTAAAAAATAAAATGAAGAGGGGGGAAAAGATAGGGGGAAAAGGCAAAGAGTGTTGAATGAATCTGTCAGATAATATTCGTCTAAGTAGGATTACGCTGAGAACAGAAGGTGTAGCCGATTTATCCAAGTTCTTTTCTGTTTTTTTCTTTTGTTGAGTGTTTTTTCCTTTTTCAAGCTTCTCAAACCAAAAGTCCATGATCAATCCCATGCTCTAGTGGACTAAAATTGGGTAAACTTGTTCAAGTTGCGCATACTTAATGATCCTGAACATAATAATTACACATAAAATAAAAAAAGTTTTCTGTCTCCCGAATGCTGAACAATCCCTGATATTACTAAACACGTCTGTAAGGATAATAGTTTCGTAATTACTAACCAGGGACACCACGGCAGAAGCGAGACTTGGGATAAGCCTTGTTCTTCTGGTATCTGTAACAGCGAGCTGGACGACGACCCATTTTGACTAAGGGGAAGAAAAAGAAAAAGCCTCGAGTTAAAGGAATGAACTTACAAGAGAAAAAAAAATATGTCAAAGTAATGGTCCTATCCGATGGTAATGAAGAGTTGTATCCTGCTGTTCCGCTAAGTTGTTTTTTTTTTTTTTTTTTTTTTGAAATCCTGAAAGAAAACAAAGATTTGTCATGTGTGATGGTATAGCGATGAATAAGGCTCAATCTATACGAAATCTCTGTGTAGTCCGCAGCAAACGATCAGATTAACAGAAACTAGCGATCCAGTGTGTTTTTGTTCTACATGTCGGTGCATCAGCATCCATTCATAAGTTCTTCTGACTGTAATAAAATGCATCCTTTGTTTTTTCTCCATCTTTGCTCATAATAACTTGTAATCTAATTTCATGTCGTTATTGATGCAAGTCCGTAGTTGATGGTAATAGTGATATCATAAGTTGTTCACTGCTCCGGACGAAATATCCCCAGTTGTCGATGGATTACTCTTGATAAACTGATAGATGGATCGATGGATGTATGGATAAAATAAAACAAAATAAAATAAACTCTATTCGCCTCCTGTGAATTGTCTAGGTCATTACTTTTTTTTGAGAGTGATAAATTTGAGGAAGAACACAAGTTCAACAAATGCTGCATGATATACTAAAAGAAATTTGTTTATTAAGGGGTGCGAGGCATAGATGACAAATTATCATAATTACTAATCAATTGCTGTTTTTGTATGTGTGCTTCCACTAAATCGCTATTATTAATATGCTCCAACGACAACATGACACCAGAAACATACTGCGGCTCAAGAATCTAGGAACGTATAGGAATGTCAAGAAATATATCCTGGTTCCATTACAATATGCTGTATATAGTAATAAATGAGGATTACTTTTCTTTAAAGTACGAAAGAATATTCTAATAAAATATACACAACATCTCTAGAAATGGGAAGAATCTTCTCGAGTCCCGCATGCTACGCCTTCCTTAGAGCGTCTATATGCTTATGCCTTTTAGAAGTGATCAGACTGACTGCTTTTCAACCAAGTTAACAAGCAATCGAAGGAGGTCATCAACTGATATGTGTAAACCAGCTATCTTTGGCGACTCCTCCTGATGCCTTCGATTATTTATTCAGTGGATCTGGGCTTGCGCAATTCTTGCAGAGACTGGCATAATTTCCGATACTGTCATCCTTTCGGACAAAGGATCACATAATCTGTGCCGATCAATAGCTCTTCTCTAGGCGAAATGCCATGCTTATAGGATTTGTAAAACCCTAATGGGATGATTTCTTTGAAAACGACGCATGAGGGGGGAGGGATCTCTCTGGTTTGTTGAAGAATCAACCTGTATGAGATCTTGGCAACCTGTGGATTTTTAGGACATACTCAATAGTTCTTAGATTGTGCTCTTGACACGTTTCTGAGAAGCCGGAGAGTTAGTACCCTTGGCCGAAGGCTCTATTCAGGTGGTCCTTGGCAAGGAGGAACCGGAGGCTCAGGACCCAGTTTATTGGAGCAGCATTACCAAGATTCAAATATCTGTTGGCTTCTGTAAAATAAACGAATGGTATGCAAATGTTGTAAAAAGCAGGGAAATTATGCTGGCAAAGTGCTCAGCCTCTGTCCGCAGACAAATGTGGCTGAGTGCCTTACATGGCCTCATTCGAAAATGACATTGACCTCAGTTTTGGCCTTTATGCCCATTGCCATTATGGAGCGTGCAAATTCAGATTATTTATCTGTCAGTGATCTTTCAAAACCCAGGCAAACCCCTCTTCAGATACAGCTTCAAAAGGTGACCAAAGTCAAGCCCTATATAACACAGGAGGGAACTTTTTGTAAATCTGAGACTGATTATTTGTCTGAATGGCAAACTGTTAAATAGATTGATCCTTCTATAATTAAAAACGGAACACCTTCTTCAGGGAGCCATAGACGTGGACATGCTCGCCAAAAGACAACCCAAGATTTTTCATTATTTGAGACCACTGTGTTAGCATTCAGGAATATCATTTTCAATCGCTTGTGGAAACATGACCACCGATTTCAGAACGAGACGGATTTCTGTAAGCAACAGTGGGACATTCATAAATCTAGAAAGGCTACCCTGGTAGGTGAACAACCCTCGACGAAAAGTATAAAAAAAGTAGCTTCTATGGGAAAGATGTGGTATAAAGCATAAACCGAGGGTTTCCGTCGTTTCTGTCCTACTGCCGTGTAACTATGCCTAATTTTTATTCTTTCCCTTCAATTGCACACCAGATTGAATGTGCTGAACTCCTCCTGGTAGGTTGCAAGCGATTTAAATTGTCAGACTCAGCGCAAAGCTTGATCATTATAGATAATTTATCACTAATCGAACGCCAACGCATCACCCTAAATTTGTTTCATTCAGGAGCTCTCCACCATACCAATCAGACCATGCACAGAACAAGTTTGCACGGCTCTAGTTCAGGCGTTTATTCACCTTCAACCATCCACACTTCATAGAACATCAGGAGCGCTTGAGCTGTGGCAAAGAGTTTTAGACGCGTGGCGAGCGCATCACGGACTTAAACTTGGTGATCCAATTCATGTCGAAAACATGTCAGCTGATTTCGTTAGCAGTGTCCTGCTTCCTCAAATACCTACGCAAATATCTCCTACCGCTACAAATGTACATAGTAATCTCCAAGGTAGTGCAATATTGGCACCCCAGCAACAATCGCATCTATTGGGAGCTCCAAATCATCCACCTCCATATTCGCAACTTCAAATACAAATCCAACCGTCACCACCACCGTCGCTTCAGCAAGCCAATTCATCATTAGATAATGCTTCCACCATCTCTGCAGAGTCTTCAATCAATGGGCTGGACCCTAACGCTGTATCATCTGTATCTAGCACTGCAGAATCCTCCTCGGCTACTCCTTTCAGGAAGCGAATCGCTCACCTTTTGACTGATGAAAGGAGATTCCATGCACCTAAACCCATCCTTGAGCGCGTAAACCGCTTCTTCAGAGGACCGCCTCAATTGGATCCAGCCGCGTTCGAAGGCACGAATTTAGACGCAACTATTGCAGTACCATTTCCTGATATCATGGATACAGATGGTTGGCGTATCCCAATTCCAGATCTCAACGGACAACCAAATGCCAGTCCACAACTTGCGCCAATACAGTCGTGCTTCTTGCATGTACCTATCCTTCCATCGAAACGACGATTAGAAACTGAGACTGAAGTCATTTTGTTAGATGATGTACGGTTGGCTGGGCAGTTGAACGCCAAGCTCTGGGAAGAGTTTTCGAACGGTATGGCCTCTTTTCTTTTTCTTTTTTTTTTTTTTTTTTTTTTTTTTTTTTTTTAATATCTACATACAGTGTGCTAATATAATTAATCATTGACTATTTCATAGGTAATGTTGTCGAGGCTATCTCAATAGTGCCCACTTCTGCAACTTGGTTCAGCAAGACTGCAATGGCTGACTGGCCTTGTGTTGTAATGACAGGACTAAAATTTGAGCAAGCAAATTTCACTGATACATCAGGAAAGGTTAGATACACCCATGTCCTTTAGGTTCGAGCACAAATAAGCGCAACCGGTTTGTGATAATCAAAATATTAACTCTAACATTAACTATTTTATAGAAATTCTCCGAGGCACACAGCTATATCGCTGTTTTCCTTGGTCATGACCCTATACGTCAGACGCAATTTGTACAGACATTCCAAGATCTTGGTATATCCGCAGCCCAAAACCCAGAAATTTTGTCTATAGGAAGAGGAGAGCCTCAATTAACTAAAAATAATAGTGGTCGCAGTGAAGATCAGCATCGTTGGATTGCAGGATTCCGTAGACTGTTTCGGACCCAGGGCATTGGCGGATCAAAAGGAAGATTGAGACGCGATCCATGGAACCCAACTAATGATACTGGTGACAATGATTTAATTGACCCACAATTCGATGATATCTACAGTATCAGTATCCAGCCGCCCGCCAAAAAACCAAGACTGGAACGAGTAGGCCGACCATCAGATGCACAAGCAGCATGGCACCATAGTAAACGGCGTAAGATGGATGAAATTGAATTTTCAAAGCTGAAAAATCCAGACTTAAGTGAGCGTATGTTGTGGAGCGATGATGATATGTCCGAATAAAAACGACTGTTCTTCTTCATAAAAAGACTGTGTTGTCATAGTGGACCATAATAATTGTAAACTTCCTCACTGATTGTGAAAACCAGTAGGCCAACTCTCCAGTACCTGTAACAAAAAAAAAAAAAAAAAAAAAAAAAAAAATTGATGTTAAGAACTGAATATTGCTTTGCAGGCGATGATGAAATTGGACAATGGAGCGCTCATTGCGCGTTTCCTTTTGTTTTGTTCAAAATGAGCAAGATGAGCCCACGAAATTGGAGTGGCTTCCGCCGAAATAGGCGTCCCACGTTTTGCCACCAGATAGAAAGGATATTCGAATGTCGAATTAGGTTTCTTAGTGACAGTGGTGGCAAAAAAGAAAGTGTGAGACTCGCATATAAAAAGTGTGAGACTCGCATATAAAAAGAGTGAGAGCTCCTTCACATTTCTTCATTCCTTTCTCATTATTTTTCATCATCACCTTTCTTCAGAATCTTTTTCTTTTTCATTTCTATTTTGTTTTTGTTTTTGTTTTTTGTTTTTGTTTTTGTTTTTTGTTTTTGTTTTTTTTTTCCTTTCCCTGCCCTCTTCATTGGCACCGATTGTACAGTTACTATGCCTCCTAAACGCGCTATTAAGGCGATTCCTTCCACGCCCATCTTTGCAGACTGTGTGTTTTCTATCGCTGGATCATTCCCAGGCCAGACCCACGGCGATATTAATGCCTTGCTCGTTACTGCTAATGCAGGCGCACAAGTTACCTCTACTGTCACCAAAAAGACCACTCATCTCATCACTAACCAGGAAGAGATCGATAAGAAAACATCCAAGGTTACCAAGGCTGCCTCGATGGATAATATCACTCTAGTGAGCCTTGATTGGATCACCGAATCACTTGACAAGAAGAAGAAGCTTGACATTGCGCCCTATACACTCGGTTCGGCCGCTGCTACTTCAACTTCTTCCAGCACCAACGGCACTACCGCAAATACCGATTCCAAGACCGACGTGGATATGAAAGCAGTCGATTCCAAAGCTAGCAAGGATGGCAAGTCCATCCCTACCAATCCTAAAAAGCGCAATCAAAAGCGCAAGGCTGCTGCTGATTCAGACGAGGAAGGAGATCATGTTGATAAAAAGATCAAGACACTCAAAGCCAAAGTAACCAATTCTAGTGGTACTGCTCAGATCCGCCAACCCCCGGTCGACAGGGCCTGTACCCTTCCAGCCACGTACTCAGTTTATGTCGATAGCGAAGTTGCATGGAACGCCCGTTTGAATCAGACCAATATTGGTGCGAACAACAACAAATTTTACTTTATTCAGCTTCTGCGAAGCACTAATCAATATGCCGTCTTTTGTCATTGGGGACGCGTCGGTTCCAATGGTCAGTCCTCAACAGACATGTTCTTCGATCTCGAATCGGCAAAGAGGGAATTTGATAGGAAATTCAGAGGAAAGACTAAGAATTCCTGGAGTGGCCGCGATAATTTTGTGAAGCATCCTGGTAATTAAACAATATGAGAAGTCGAGCTCACATTCCTTGTAAAAAAAAAAAAAAAAAAAAAAAAAAAAAGAAAAAGAAAAAACTGACGCATTTCATTTGCTTTTCTTTCTTTTTTTTTTACGGCTCCATATCATATTTAGGGAAATACCATTTGCTCCCTCCAGATGATGGCGACTCGGATGACGAGGATGAGGATGGCGCGAAGGCGAAAAAGACCAAGAAGGAGGAGAAGGAAGAGAAGCCTGTACCGGAGTCTAAGCTTCATCCAAAGGTTCAAGAACTGATGGGCCTCATTTTCAATACAAGCATGATGAATCGACAGATGAAGGAGCTAGATTATGATGCGGACAAGATGCCGTTGGGAAAGCTTGCCAAGGCCACCATTCTTCATGGATATGAAGTTCTCAAGAAGATCAGCGTTGCTCTTAACGCTAAAAAACCCAATGAGTCTGAACTCAGTGAGCTCTCTAGTGAATTTTATACTGTTATTCCCCACAACTTTGGGTTTGCAATCCCACCTATTATCAAAGACGCACAGACACTGAAGAAGAAGTTGGAGATGCTTGAGGCACTGGGCGAAATTGAGATTGCTCAGAAGTTGATGAAGGAGAATAAGAAAGCGGAAGAAGCTCTGACAATGAACCCACTCGACCAACAGTTCATATCTTTGAAGCTGAATAAACTGGAGCCTATGGATAAGGAGAGCGAACGCTACAAGCTCATTGAGCAATACGTCAAGAACACACATGGATCCACTCACTACACCAAGCTTGCCATCGATGAAGTCTTTGATCTCTCGCGCCAAGGTGAAGACGAACGATTCGATGAATCTGGCTTCAGTAAGCTTCACAACCGTCGCCTGCTCTGGCACGGAAGTCGCCTCACTAACTATGTCGGTATTCTGAGTCAAGGTCTTCGCATTGCTCCACCCGAGGCTCCTGTCAGCGGCTACATGTTCGATAAGGGGGCCTATTTCGCGGACTGCGTTTCCAAGTCTGCCAACTACTGCTTTGTGGACTCTCGCACTAACAACACGGGTCTAATGCTGCTTTGCGAAGTCGCACTTGGTGACATGTATGAACTTGAGCAATCGGACTACAATGCGAAGGCTAACTCCCAGAAGGCCGGCAAGCAAAGTACAAAGGGCTTGGGTTTAGCCTATCCAGATGAGAAACATGATGTGTTTATTGAAGACAATCTCCTCGTGCCAGTAGGTCCGCTCAAGCGCAAGAAAGCCGGAACCGGTCTATATTGCTTGCAGTACAACGAATACATTGTATACAACACAAGCCAGATTAAAATGCGCTACCTGATCCGCATGAAGTTTGGCCATGGTTACTAGTTCACTCCTTTGTTTTTCCCTTGCATTTCAATAGCTTTGTACTTTACTTTTTCCAAAATTTAATAAAAACAAATTTCATAAAAAACGTGCCTGTTGTCACACCAGAACACTCTCACCCATCTCTTTACCTGTCAATCACTTCTCATCGCATTCATTCAAATTGTTCTAGACGATTCAAGTTGGCGGCATTCAAGCAAGGGTTTTATGGAACTTGAAGACAATCTTTGGAAGGACACGGCAAGACAGTTACCATCACCAAAAAACGCCTTGTCATATACCTGCCATGGTAGCTCAAATGACCTGGGCAGGCAAAACCATTTATGGATTTCTAATATTCTTCGCGCTGGCAATCAATCTGGTCCATGCCGATGAACATTCACACAAGGTCCGCGCTCAATTCTCAGATAATCTTTGCAATGCACAAATATGTTATGCTTCAATGATGGTACCTAATGAAATATATCCATTCTCAAATATACCATTAGTATACAGACTATGAGGAAGTCGTCGTTTGGGCTAACTCAGTTGGACCCTTGAGGTGCGTTGAAGATGATGAACAGATTTTTTATTTCCGATCGAATAAACGTTTTCAAATAGGTCTTTATTAATAATTTAATATCTTTTTTTTTTTTTTTTTTTTTTTTTCTTAGTAATCGACAGGAAACATATGAGTATTTCCAGCTGCCATACTGCAAAGGAGATGGGAAGATCGAACACCGCCACGAGACTTTAGGAGAAGCGCTATTGGGCATGGAACTGGTCAACTCTGGCATTTCCATCCGTTTTGGCCGTGAGTTGACTTTTTTGATTTATCAACTTTTTTTTATGACCAAATATTTGCGCACACCAAATGCTTATATATCTGATTTATTTGCTGTTGTCTACTTGTTGTTCTCTGTTGTTCTACTCGCTTCTCTACTTTTGGCTTGTATAGAGAACAAGGATATCACACCAATCTGTTCTCAGAAGCAATTGACGCCGCAGGATGTCAAGACGTTTCAATACGCAATATCACACGATTATTGGTTTCAGTACTTTATCGATGATCTTCCTGTTTGGGGTAATTTCATTGCTATCAACAACTAGTAATATGATGGAAAAAAAAAAAAAAAAAAAAAAAAAAAAAAATAAGACAAATAATACTAAAAGCAATGTCTTTTTTTTTTTTTTTTTTTTTTTTTTTGGCTCGCTGTAGGAATGGTTGGGAAACGGGAAAAAGAATCAGAGCAAACGTCGCTGTATACACACCAAAGATTTGAATTTGAGTATAATGGCGAGCAGATCATTTCTGCACAAGTTACACCAGAGCACCCTGTTGCACTGATCAGTTCACAGACAGGAATGCATGTAGATTTTACATACTCTGTTACCTGGATTGCGACCGACAAGGAATTTAAGTCGCGATTCGAACGCTATTTGGACTCGGATTTTTTTGAAAACAAGGTAAAGCGACTGCAGGTCGATACAGATGACAGTAAAATAGGAACAACAACGATATAAAAAAAAAAAAAAAAAAAAAAAAAAAGCAAAATTTTTTGACAGATTAAGGGCTAATACGTTTAATTGGCATTTTCTTAGATTCACTGGTTCTCTATTTTCAATTCATTGATGATGGTATTGTTTCTTACAGGATTCGTCAGTGCAATGTGGATTCGGTACCTCCGTCGTGATTTTGCACGTTATGATAAAGAAGCAGGGTTGAATGATTTTGTAAGTGTTGCAGCGGTAAATGAGGTTTGAGGTGATGATACTTTATTTTTATTTTTTATCTATACTTAAACTTCTTGTTGGCTTTTCTGCTGAACAATTTTTATACCACCTTTCTAATCTAGGATCATGATTTGGGCGACGATTACGGTTGGAAGCAGATCCATGGCGATGTATTCAGACCTCCAACTAACCCTATGACTTTTGCGGCATTTGTGGGAACGGGACATCAGCTTGTATGGACATCATTCTTTGTGATACTATATACGATTTTTGGGCAGGAATGGACTGAACGTGCCAGCATCATGACAGCCACTATTTTTATATATGCTTTCACCTCGATAATTTCTGGATATTCCAGTGCTAGTCAGTATACTCAGTACGGAGGGCGAGATTGGGTCCGCCTTATGTTCTTGACAGCTGTATTTTGGCCCGCCTCGGTGGCCATAGTCACAGGCTTAAACAATGCAATCGCAATCTATTATACCAGTTCACGAGCCATCGCGTTCGGCACCATGGTAATTTTTTTTTTTTTTTTTTTTTTTTTTTTTTTAATATTATTACAGTCATGTGGTGTAGTTGCGGTATCAATGTTAGGAAACCATATCTGTTGATTTTTAGAATAACTCAGTTTTATTTCTCCCTCTTGACCTCTTCAGGTTGCTCTCTTCGTGATCTGGCTGCTGATCGTTTTGCCTCTGACGTTTGTGGGTACAATTTTGGGTAAGAACTGGGCTGGCAAGGCGGATTTCCCGTGTAGAGTCCATCCGATCCCTCGCCCAATCCCGGAAAAAATCTGGTACGCAGAGCCGATTGTGGTGATCGCTCTGGGAGGCATCCTACCATTTGCGTCCATCTTCATCGAGATCTATTTTTTGTTCACGTCCTTCTGGTCATATAAGGTCTACTATGTATATGGATTCGGATTACTAGTGTTCTGTATTGTGATGCTGGTCACGGCATGTGTTACGGTGGTGAGCACATATTTTGTGCTCAATACCGAAGATTATAGATGGCACTGGATGAGTATGGCGACCTGCGGATCTACAGCAGCATATGTTTACATATATGCAGTTTACTATTATTTGCAAAAGACCAAGTAAGGATGTCTTTTTTTTTTTTTGTTGCATGTGAATGTGTTGTCTTTGTTTGTAATCTTAATGATTTACTCTTTGTGTGCTATTAGGATGTATGGCCTCTTTCAAACCAGTTTTTACTTTGGTAACACAGGTCTGGCATGCATGGCTATCTTTTTAATGTTGGGGTCTGTGGGTCATTTTGCAGCCAATAAGCTCATCATGAGGATATACCGCAATGTGAAAATTGATTAAAGATGAAGGAGCACTTTTTCCTCTCCTTGCAAAGCTGCTCTGAGAAGGATTAATAAATACCATTGAAGGGGGTTTTTTTTCCTTCGGATGGTTTGAGAGTATAATAAATTGAAAAATAAAAAACCAATCAAGTAATTGCCTATTTGAGATATTTTGTGCTTCCTTCTGCCAACGCACTGTCTGTCAGCTGTGGCGCTAAAAACAAGGGTTGTTCTCGATAGCGCATTTTCTTTTTTACGATAGCAGCATTGGTAAGATAGGCTTACATCATGCGGAAAGAGGGAAGGGGTACGGAATGTAGACGGAACAAGAATATCCGGCGACACATTGTTTGCTATGGGAGTATTGAGTAAGGGAAAAAAAAAAAAAAAAAAAAAAGGAGAAGAGATTGAAAAGATCAATGCCATCCAAGCGAACGGTATGTTTTATCCTTTTATGAGAACAAAGTCCAAGAGATCATCTCACCGTTCAATTCTTTTCGTTCGAGGCATGTCTAGGTTGCTAGGTAAAGGAACGCGTTATGAACATGTGCAAAGTATTTACAAATGTGTATATGTATTTGATTTGCTGCTTACTTTTTCCCGATTTGCTTGATCGCTTACGTTTGCGTCCAATGATGTGCCGTTAATTTGTGTTGCTTTCATAAAGTGCAATTTAAGGATGATTAAGACCAAACATTTCCCAGAGCCTCCGATAGCCAAATTACCCAAGCGCACTTACTAAAAAACGATGGTGAGAAAGATGCAGAGCAGGAGAATTTCCGTTGTCGATTGGACGAATCGTGGAGATGGCGGGATGGAGTTGCAAAAAAAAAACTCAGGCACAGTTGTATCCCACCTGACATCTTCCCAAATGTTTTGAGTTGTGTTTGCATTAGCTCTTTCTTGACCCCTGCGTTGTGTTCATCCAACGTAAACAAAAACCAAATGCTCTTTTTTCTTTTTCAGCAGGCCATGGGCAGGTAGGAAGGGACTATTTTGCAATTGACATTCTCACTTCTTCTTTCTCTTCTTTTTCATCCTCATAATCTCTCTTTTTATTTTTTTTATTTTCTATCAACCCTTTTCTTCATTTTCAACTTTGCAATCTCTTCTTTCCTCACTGTTCTCAGCTCGCATTTATTCAACCTTTGTACTTCGCTAATTATCCTCCCCACCCAATACCTTGATACCTTCATACCCTGATACCCTGATACCCTGATACCCTGATACCCTGATACTCTGATACTCTGATACTCTGATATCCTGATATAATTCAATATCACTACTATTACCATGTCATTAAAGACACACCGAGGACGACGGAGGCCCTACGGATCTACAAATTCTCACCAAGAGGATGGCCAGAGGAGAAACTATGGTCTATCAACAGACGTTTGGAGCCAACAGCCATCAGCACCAACAATGTCGATGGAATATGGCCAATGTCAAGTTTATAGCTCTGAAGCAGAATATGTTCGACAGAGTTTGATCACTGTAAATATGCAGCAACGGTCGCAGAAAGAGGAAAAAAAGAAGGCAGACAGATCGATTTTCCTAGCAGTGGCCATCGCGGGAGTTAGTGTACAAAATCTGCGATCTGGTTCTCATAAATCTCCGAATACAACTGGGAACCTATCGAAAAAATTTATCGTTCAATCAAAGAATACCAACCAGACAATCGCAAAGAAAATGAAGACGAGTCGTCATATTATCAACTCTTCTTCTTCGTCTTATGGAATGGTAATGATGCTGATGTCGGTAGCAATACTGTTATCATGTCTCTGGCAACCAGTGCAAGTGATGGCAGCAACGGCATCAACACCAACAACAATAAAATATCGGGGACCACTGCCAACCATCCCCTCTCTCTCAATTCAGAAAGAACAGAGGCCCAAAATAGAGTCACGCCTTGCGCAAGAGCAGCATCCTCGATGGAATACAGAGTGTCTTCTACGGCAGGAACAAATATATGGTGGGTCTGAGAGTAGTAGCGTCAGTGCTAGTACAACAAAGACAGTACTGCATAAGCGAGGCGAAGGAGGCAAAGTTATGCCCTGGAACATGTCCATGGCCGTCATGGATAATATCACACAGCCAATCTCATCATTCCAAGCATTAGCAGCAGTCGACAGTCCCGATATGCGCTGCAACGGTCGAGCTGACTTGTGTGATTTGCGTTACAACCAGGTGGTACGTAGGATATCACGACGGATGGAAAACTCCCTATTATTTTAAATGTTCATCAAACGCACCTTCGCAACGATTAATCCTTTTATTTATTTTTTTTATTTTTTTTTATTTTTACTCTTCTTATCAGACATACCCAGCAACTCACAACAGTGCTGCATACGACCTCAAATACGATTGCGCACTAGCCACTGAAACATGTCTTCAGACTAAGACCGTTTGTACTGCACAGGCACAGAACTGCACGAAAGGATGGGAGACACGATGCACCAAGATGTCAAACAGTTGTCAGGATCGTCTCCCAAAATGGATGCATTGGCTTTGTGGTGCCTTCTCATCTGTATGTGAGTCCACAGAGCAGTTTTGTCTGGGTTGGGAACAGATCTGTACCAGTAGTCTCGAGGTCTGTACGCTATGGGGTTCTGCATGCTTGGATGTAATCCCCAACTGGGCCGTCCCATGTCTATGGGACAACCAACCGGGACATCCAATTTTACAACAACTTAATGATGGTAAGGAAGTTTTTTTTTTTTTTTTTTTTTTTTTTTTTTTTTTACTTTATGGTGTCCACCATGTGATATGTCTAGATACTTATGTTTATATATATCTTTTTAGGCATTCGGTTCCTGGATCTAGGAACGTGCCTGATCAACAATGGTACTCAGATCGTCATGTGTCATGGCTATGGAGCAACCCGTGCTATCGGAGTAACACTTGATTCTGTCATGAGTCAAATTCTTGAGTTCATGCTCGCAAACCCGTACGAGGTCCTGACAATCGAATTCAACCAGAATGACGGTGACGCTGGCGTCATGTCCAAATTCATTGTGGCCAAAATACTCCAATACTTTACACTACCGACAGGTCAACTGATGATGTGGCCACGCAAAAGTCTTTCAGATCCATGGCCAAAACTTCGTGATATGATCTTGTCAAACCAGCGGATCATGATCTTCATGGGGGATACATACTGGTCCATCCCAGACCCGAAGCCAGAGTGGGCAAATCATAAAGACACATGGAAGCTGGATGGCTTCAGATATACGAGCGAGGATTCACAGCCAGCAGAGCTGAATCAGTCATATTATAACTGGTGCACGAAGGGTCCACCCACCGATGGGTCGTATGTACTGTGGCAACAGATGGATATCAAGTAAGCAAATTACTACAATCACAAATCTGGTTGCTTGATACAGAACTCTTGCTCGATTCGCTTACATGTACTTCATTTTAATGTTTACCATTTACTTAGTCTTGGTATTTTGAAGGATGATATTCTGAGATCATTGAAGGAAGGCAAGATCCCGCAGCTATGCATTGGTCCATTGGCAGTGCAGACCAATTCGGCCTTACTGGATGCTTTAGCGGATTATTGCTACTCTAAATGGCCATATTGGTACCGAGTGCGAGTCAATCATTATTGGGAGGGTAATCTCTTCCCAGTCGTCAACCGGTATAATGATATGAATGTTGCACGGGTCAAAGCAGGCGACTCCATCACGCCGTTTTAGTAAAAATCAATCCTAATGTAATAAACAACGAGGCATGAAGTAAAATAGATTCCTTTTTCAAGTTTTTTTTTTGTACAACCAAAGGAATCACTGTTATAGCATTTGGGCAAGGTTCAATAAATTTAACATGATGACATTGAGCATTGCAGCATAGCAAGATGAAATAAAAAAAAAAACTGTGACAAGACATGAGAATAATAAACATGTTCATGTAATACAAGTTTGCACCCTTGCAGCTTATGTCAGAGCTTCCCTCTTTGCTGCATGCATACACTGTGCAATAAAGAAGAATGAAATGGACATTGACAGCGTCAAGTCTATCTGATCGATGATCATCAATGGGCTGCTGTCTTTATCTACTCACACTGTTTCTCTCTCCTCTCTTTCATCTCTCTCTTTTCTTGCTCTTTTGTCCTTTTTATCTGACCCATTTGACTGGCTTTCCTATACACTTTCAGTCTTATTGCTCCTTTCTTCTGCTTTCTTATTCGGCAAAAACTTTCTCCACACATAAACTCATTAACTCATTTGCTCAATCATTTATTCATTTATTCATTCATTCATTCACTTATTCTCATTCTCATTCTTACATTCTTGCTATACTTAATATTATTGTACTTTAAATACTTGTACTGCCCCTATCCTTCTACCAAATACTTGATACAAAAAAAAAAAAAGTGGTAACGACAGCTACAACAGTTACAGGAAATTAGCAGGCGATAAAGCATAAAAGTATATCGTTCAAACAACAGCGAAGCCAAACAAAAAAACAAAAAAATCCCACTACAAGTGTAAATTGCATTTATTTTTGTTCAACAGCCCTGGGCGAAAAACCAATCATTAGTCTCCGAAACGACGTCATGGAAAACAGGTATAATAGCTACGATCGAGGTCAACAAAGCTATGCAATGCGCGACATGACGCAACAGCAAGGTAGCTACAGCTTACCTTATCAACATGTCTACAACAACAATAATAATAACACCAGTAACAAAGACTACTACAACAACGATTATTACAATCAAAACTATGATGAAACTGCTGCTGCTCCCGCTGCTGCTCCTGCTGCTGAGCCCAACAACCAACCACGCTACTATAATGGATTCGAGGATCAAGACGTCAAACTCATTAAACCTTCCAAGAAGCGATCTAAATATTTGCCGTGTTTTCCTTGTATCCGGACAACGTGTGGGCGGGTGACATGCTGTCTGTGCATTCTGTTGCTGCTTGTCATTATCGTAATTGTGATCTTGGTCTTTGCAGTGTTCAAGATGCCGACCGTTGATTATTTAGGACCTGAGGGAGACCCGATATTCACGTTCAATCAAGGAAATACCACCCTTGGCTTAGATATGGTGGCGAACATTCAGGTCAAGAATCCCAATCCTATTAGCTTCAACTTTGAGTCGATTGTTGTAACAGTAGGTGTTGGAATTAAAAAGCTCTTTTATTCAGTGTTGCAGGCTAATTCCAGAGAATGAATTTCCATGTTCCCAAAAAAGAGGAAATATCCGAAGGATTGAAAACGCACAAATCTAACAATTTATTATTCTGTTGTATATGGTTTGACCTATCTAAAGGCTTATTATCCTGGATACGAACCATCGATTGGAGGTGGTAACATTACTCATGTCGAGTTTCCTAGTAAATCAACTAAGACGATCCAGTTCCCTGTTTCTGCCAGATATAATCGTCGCCAGGACCCCGGATTCACAGTTGTACAGAATATTCTTTCGAGATGTGGGCTTTTAGGATCAACCAATGGGCAGATCACCATCAACTATGACGTTAAAGCTAAACTAAAGATCATTGGAATCACAATATCACCATCGCTCAAGAATCAATCGACTAGTTTTGCCTGTCCAACTGATGTAAGTTTTTTATTTTATTTTTTAAAAAAAATGCAAACATGAATATCCTTATGTCGACAGAATAGTTTCGCTTACAAATATTATTTTTTTGTACCTCACATAACTCCATATAGATTGGGCAAATTGCCAGCGGTATTGAGGGGATCATCCGAAAGATTGGCAGTTTCATTGATTTAAACTAAAGATTTAAGCAAAAGAGATTTCTAAATTATTTATTTTGCTTACCATATGCAAGGGTTTTTTATGTACCACATTCACCGGAAATTTATTCATCATAAAGAATTTTAAAACTCCTTTCGATCTTGCATTGTATAGTATACAGTCAACGATTTTTTTGGTCCCGAGGCTGGGACTTATTGCGAAGTGCAAAATCTGTCTAAGTGCTAGGTGCAACGACCTCCTCCGCCCACATTTAAGGTTTACTATATGATTTTTGCACTTACAGAGAGAAGACAAAATATATATATATATTTATTTTATTTTATGTATTAATTTAATACGATCAAGGAACCAGGAAAAAAAAATGTCAAGTGTGGACTGTTGAAGGCACTTCTGTAAATCCTTTGCAGACTGCAATGCTTTTTTTGTCATCGAACAGAGTCCATTTGTGCTGTGATCCTGGAATTACTAGAGCAGCGCATCATCGCTAGTCAACTTTTCGGATTGACTGAGTAACCTGGATACTGAAGACTTTGAACTTGAACGTTTTCAGTCTCACTGATCTAATCACATAATTGCTGCAAGTTCATAATAAGATTTTCTTGATTTTTCTTGCAAGCATTAATGATTTGAGGCCTTTGTCAAAGTGGCTAGGGTTCTGGGGGCTTGTGAAGCATTGTTGCTTCATGAATATGAGATGTGTCTTTATTGATATGCCCCATACAGTTCACTTCACGTGACTCTTCATAAGTGCAACCACTGTCTAAGTGCAACGCAAAAGGACCGCCCAAAGCGTTGCACCTAGAGGGAGTCGACTGTATATATTTAAACATTTTGGCAAGTTTCACTTTTGAGGCGTTCATGGCTGAGCGCAAGGTCTTTCAAGTTTGATACATTTCCCTGTCCGATCGCTTTCCGTTTCTTGTCATTGGTCTCAGAATTAACTTGATTAAGGGACAGTTTTAAGGGCTTCAGAATAAAGATTGAAAAAGCATTATATTTTTTTGTTTAATTATGGACAGGTTTGTGACATGCGGTGCATGTGGCCAGAGCTCGCCTTATTAAGACGTTTCATAGAACTGTGGCGATCGTTGCATCCCCTGTCCTTGTTGTAAATATGAAAAGGTCATTTCAGGTTGAGGCTGAAGTATCTCATAGAATTGCGGTGCTTGAGGTAGGAGTTGTGGTGCTTGCGGTGATAGAAGTTTTGTTGGTTGTGATGTTTGAGGTTGAAAGTGTTGGGACATCACTCGATCTTGCAACAAATGCGGAGTAACCATTTCAGGTTGGGATTGAAGTGTCCCATACAATTGAGGCGCCTGAGGCAGGAGCTGTGGCGCTTGCGATGACGGAAGTGCTGTTGGTTGTGGTGATCTAGATAATTGAGGTACCTCTCGGTTTTGCAGTAGATGTGGCGAGGCTTCTTCGGGGTGCGGCTGAGGTCCTCCTTTGACTTCTAGTGGTGGTGGGTCCACGGCGAAATAGTGTGTATTTGGCATTAATTCCTGAGGTTGTGACTGTAGGTGCTGTGGAAGAGGAGGATAAACATATTGTGTTGGTGACACTGCAGTACCATTACGATGAGGTATCTCAGGGCTGATAATGATAATATCAGGACTCTCTTTGGACTCTTGACTTCCATTAGGTTGCTTTGGCCGTGTGTCCCACAGAGTCCAACCCATATCGATGAGCATAAAGAACCCAGGAACAAGGAGTGGATATCCAAAGTAGTCGGCATTCGACCTCGAGTTGGTTGGATCTAAAGCTAGACAGCTGACTACAGTGAGTGCCGACAATACAAAAATACAGAAAGCACGAACGGATCTTCCGACAATTGGTTTTCCCTTGAGAGAATAAGAGTATGAGAAAAATATGACGACGGAAAGGGTGACGGGGGCCCCTCCTTCGTCTAGGTTCCTGTAGCACTCAGAGAAACACACGCATGCCAGAGTGAACGCGGTAATGGTGAGGAGCAGGATCAATATTCTGAGTCGTTGAATACCAACAGCCCCCATTCCACTGTGATATGCTGCTGAAGCGTGAACGAAGGTATAAGAGGGGAGAAAGTGAAGGTGGGCGCGATTAACAATCAAGGAAAAAAGAAAGAGGCGAGAGTGACAGATTTTATTGAACTTTCCCATTTTAACAAGTGGAAAGAAAACTTGGTCTAGGCAATGACATTGGACTTTCATGCATGTTGAAATTAAGTTTAACAGCTCCAGATCGCTCAATTGTTCTAGCCTCAAAACAGACTAAGCAATGTCATATTGATATATATAAATGTATACACATATGGCAATGGATCTTACTTTCTCGGTAGGCACCTTCCAAGTCATTAAGTATTAATCGATCTCAGGTAGATCTTTTCTCACATAGATGGTAAAGGACGACAAGTGATTTTTTTATCATCAAACCTTCTTATCCCACAATCCGGCAGGCTACAGATGGCTGAAGAGCAAAAAAAAAAGAGCCTTAATGCCATCATGAACTTCCCTTCAGTCGCTTCATTGGGATTGACAATATCTGTACCATTGCTTCTACGTCCAGACACCCGGCCCCTTACAAGCCTTTATCGTCACTATCTTCATTGTCTACTCGAGTTGTCGAGGACTATGTGTCCTTACAAGTTACAAGGTTTCGACGTCAGGTACGAGCATTACAGTCGGCTCTTCCCTACTGCTTTCAGTAGGCGTTCACTTCCTTCTTTCATCCATATATCTCCTTGACATCTGCTTACGATGCCAGCGACGTCACCGATTTCTATCCTCTCGTTACCAATACAGACACAGCAACCCTCACCCACCCGTCACCTTCCTCTTCTCGCCTTCACACCTTGACACTCCAAATTTTATGCCATTGCCTAAAACTCATGGATAGCAATATTTTGGGTCACTTAGTGCACAGATTGTCAGAACTAATAATGGTGCTGCCCTGTCATTAATACAGGTGATGCAAGCAGGTATTGGCCAGGCTAGTTAGTTATGAGGTCATACAACAGATCATCAGGACTGCTGTGTGGATGACACAGTGTTACTGAGATGGGTTGGAACGTTATTAACTACGATTAGGAACAATCCAGAATGAAGATTCAGAAGGTGTATATAAGTGATGACCGTAACGATGATAATAGTAGAGACAACGGACCTAGTCTAAAAATGATGTGAATGACGATGATGCCGAGAATGACAATTCGGAGGAAAGTATCGGGAACACGGAGTGGGTGTCTGGTACAACCTGCCACAACCACTCAGACAAATAACCAGTCTTCCAGCCAAATGAACCACTGAATATCAACACCTGTGATATTAATGTCTATGATGGTCCAATCCCAATTGAAGTTGCCGTGTAAGCTGTACTTGACGTTGTGCACATCTGCATTTGTCGCCGATTCCGAGCGCTCTACGATAGAAGAGCAGAAGCTTTCAAAGATCTGTGGACGGACAATACATGGATAACAACGAGATTGATACGGATACCAGCGCCCCCAGAGGCCAGAATCTGCCCGTTACACTAGCGGAGGTGATGACTGGATTAGCAGTGGCATTGCAAACGAAGGTGAAAATACTGACGGGGGCCTGGAGGGTTAAGGCGAGGGCCTATGGGTAAAGACATAGAGCTACATGAATAAGACAAGGTACTCGCTTGCAGGTTATCTTAAATAGCTCGATTATTGTCTACAGATATTTCAGGATTCTTTTATTTTGTACAGTTATATGCAAGAAAGGTCCTGATGACATAAATAGCTAAAAGATCTTTTTAAAGAACAATCTTATGGTGTTGATCAGCAGAAGGAACGGAGGAAGGGACGCGAGCGGTAGGAGATGGAGGAGATGAAGAGGGAGAGATAGAAGGCGAAAGCACGGCATCTTTATCGTAAACAGCTGAGTGTCTTAAAGGATTAGCATTTGCACCATTCGAGTCGTTAACTTGAGATCCCTTATCACATCGATTTTTAACTTCATTCATGATTTGGTCGCCCATCACTCCATTATCATTCTCCCAGACTTTGGATCCAACACGCTGACTTGGAGCAGGATCGAAATCACTCTCGTTAAGGACTTGGTCCGCAGGTCTTTCCGCTGGATGACAGTTGTCGACTTTCTCCATCCACTCACTATCGAGGACATGTCCAGCTTGCCAGCGAGTCTTTGGATTTGGGTCCAAAAGATGGTTGAGAACTTCTGAAATATGATTGGGCCATCCTAGCGATATATGCAGCGTCTGCTCGATCGCATCCAGATGAATGTGTTTAGGCGCATGGCCATGGGCCTGCTTATTCTGATCAACTTCAGGCAAGGCTTCTTGCATTTGCTGCCATCGCTCGATTTTGTAAAGAACGCCATCCCAGTTAGGATCGCCTTTAGATGCCTCCGCCCAACTATAGCGGCCGCGTCTCATGCACATGTAGATGATCCCACAAGCCCACATATCTACTTTGCTATTGTATGTCCAAAGGCAGAAGTATGGAACAAAGAGTAAATGTATATGAGCTACTATATATCGTAATCTGATTAATATCCATATGATATATAACAAAGACACTCATTATCTCTTTACCGGCCGTCAAAAGTTTTGGTTGTGAACTCTTCGGGTGCAATGAAAGGCCCGCTACCACGGATGGAAGTAGATGACCGAATCTTCTTTTCCCATGGCATCCTGAATACTTCACTGTTTCCGAAATCTGCAATCTTGATGCAACCATCCGCTGTCAACAATAGGTTTTCGGGTTTGAGATCCCTGTGCACAACCCCTATGGAATGCAAGAATGCAACCCCGTTGATTAACTGTGCAAAGAAACAACTTGATTCAGTCTCACTCAAAGTCCCAGAACTTGCGATCAGGGAATGGACATCCCCTCCTGGACAATATTCCATCACTTCGCTAAAAGCGTCACCATGAAGCTGCAGTAAGTCTAGAGTCTGGATCACATTGATATGCCTGAGCGACGATGCAATACAGAACTCGCTTGTCAAACGACGCATATACGTTCTCTGTGCTTCATTGTGATCATGTCTGAATTCCTATGGTCAAAAAAAAAAAGACATATCCTCTAAGCGAGTGATTCTATTGTCAATTAAAGGCTATACATGTTTGTCTTTTTTATTACCTTGACTGCATATGTAGTTTCCTCACCAGTCTCAGGGTCCTTCTTCACAGACAGTCTCACAATGCCAAATGCGCCTAAATTCATGTTTCATTCAGAAATTTTTTTCGTCATTAAACACTGAAGTGGCTAATCAATTGAAGGTTCAGTTTCCGCTTCATACACAGCTACAAACCTCGGCCAACAACTTGTTGTAAATCGCCGTATTTGGCTGCAAATTCCTCCTTGATACTGTGCTTGTTTGCATGATGGTGATGACCTCGCTCTTTCTCAAAATCTTCAATCTTTTCATTCAGTAGTGATAACGGGTGTTCCAGTGCCTCTCGAAGAACGCCGTGCCCATTCCTATGGCTATGCCTTTCCTTTTTTTCATCTTTTTCTGCCCTATCTTTTTCTCTGTCCTTCTTACCGCCATCTAACAATCCCTTCAGGCGACGAATCTGTGTTACAAGGTGCTGATGCCTTTTTGGTGCTGAAAGATGATGTCGATGTCCACCATTGGGTAGTCTTTCAAAACGATCTTTACATTCGTTCTCAGAAGAGTGCCCTGAGGATTGAGCTGTGTCTGAATTAGACGAGGCCACTGAATGGCTTTTGTGGGATCGCGCAGTTGAGCCAATATGATGATTGTCTGAGCTTTCAAAGTTGTCTTTTGCAGAAGGGATCTCTTCTAGAACATGAGACCATGTGCCTCGAGGCTGTATTGCAGCAGTGGTTGTTGGCATTATAGAAGAAGGACGCTCCGAGAGTACGTATTGATCCGAAGGGGCAGGTGATCGCCTTTGTAGATGCAATTCAGGAATATACTGTGTGGCAGCTGCAATTGAGGCACTTGAATGGAAATTACTATTAGCCTTCCTACTGCCTTGAGCAGCCAAGGCCTCAGCTGTCAAAGGTACAATAGACCTATTTGTTGTGGTACTTGTATTAATATGGAATCCCTCTTGTTGCTTCTTACTGACAGGTTCATGTGGGTGCTCGAGCGCCATGTCCTGCATACCAGGCTGGATATCAGCTGTGGCATAATAAGACGACGGAGACCGTGCTGATTCCATGGTGTGGATAAGAAATAAAAAAATGAACGTGTGAATAAGTGAATGAACGAGCGAGCGAAATGAGTGTGAATGTCAAAATGGTATAAGAAAAAAGAATTTGATGCAAGCAATTGTGAGTTTCATCCCTGTTGGCACAGCCTAACACACAGACCAGGCAACACTGACACAATTAAGATGTCATCAAAATGATAGTGTTTGTTATTGACGATTGGGTACATAGACTATGGTACAATTTTGAGATTTAAACAAAAAAAGATTCACAGGAACATGCGCTGTGGTTTGGCAATTCTTGGCCCATACATCCAAAACCGAGACTCTAACTCGTCTCGTGTGACCAACACCTCAGGTAAGTTTATGGGCAGCTCCAATGCAGAGTCTAGATTAAGTTCATTATTCGATATTTGCCTGCTAACCTTGGAATGTTCAGCTATGTTTAAAAGAAAAAAGAAATGAATAAATAAAAACAAAAGCATTAATAATCAAATCTAGAAGAATCATTCTGTCATATAATAAGCCAAATCATACTTTCTTTTACCTTTGTATCCAGCGCGTTCAGAGTCCAATTCGACTTCCAATTCAACCTCTAACTCGGCCTCTAGGGTTCGCTTGATCAGCGTATCCTCAGACTCAGACCGCTCCCAAATTTCTGAAAACCTCGCCTCTTGCTCTATTTTCGATTTCTGCTCTGGTTCTAGGTCTCCCTCTTTTTCTGGCTCCTGCATGCTGTCTGTTACTTCAAGATCATCCACAGCCATCAACTCAGGCGCGGCCTCTTGATCCTCCAGGTACCGTCGTCGATATTGATGTCCTCGAGATGATGAAGTGAGTAGAGGGGATGATATTGATGATAATGATGACTCGCCGCCCCCAATGCTTCTATATTGGAAAAATGTTTCGCCTTCACGTCCATCGCGACTAATTTGTCCTGCGCTAGTGCTGCTGCTCCAACTTGCTTTGGTTTTCCCAGAGTTCGCCATCAGCTTTCGGAGCTTTTGTTGGACACGCTCTTCCATGCTCTGTAACTCCTCATCAACATTTATTGCCACATCTTGGTTTTGGTTTTGGCTTTGACTTTGATTATAATCATAGCTGTAGTCGGTACCAATATCAACAATGTTGTTGCTAAGGTGGGCGTTGCTGTTGTCGTCGTCCTTTCCCTCGTAGTTTTTATCTCTCACATCAGATGGTTCATTTGGACTTGACGATACAGGTTTTTCATAGTCGTTTTGCCTTGATCCCGAACTTGAGTGAGCGCTGAAATCTTCTCTCAATGTGTGAGTCTGATTTGCTCCTCTTCTAAACGGTTCAGTAGTCCCACCTGAAGAATCCATGTCCTGCACATGACCAACACCATGTTTGAGTTTCAAAAGAGCTTTCCGACCAGCAATAATCCATAATGGCGATTGTTCGTCAACCATGATGTCTGCAATATCCCTCTCCATCGTTGACTCCTCTTTCATAGGTATGGAACTCGACAAATTAGAGCCTGAAATCCCCCTGTCGCTTGCTGTGGTCATCGGGTTTGGTTGAGCTCGGTGGGCTGAAGTTGAGGATCCCGAAGCACTAAGTGTCTCAAAACTTGAATTCCATGGCCTAATAGGAGACGCATTCAGATTAAAAGGGTTCTCTGACCATAAAGCTGGCTGTCCGTGAAGACGAAACCGTTTTGAACGATGTAGTGATCCTAATTCATAGTGAGCTCTCTCTTGCCCACTGGTTTCTATGGCTGTAGGTGGTGGGGTCTGACTTGACAGCCTTGCACTCTGCCGTGTAACTCGCGATGTTGCTGTGAAGGGGTTAATCAACGCGGACTGCTGGACTACTATGGGACTCTGGCTAGAAGATTGTTGATTAGGTCGTTGTCCAGACTCTTCCCACTGAGGATGATGTTCCCTTCTCAGATTTGTGCCATCTGTAGCATCTTGATTGTTCATTTAATTCCTTTATATATAAAAAATTAAATAAAAAAAGAGGCACGAGTGTAGGAGATTATTTCTCTTAGGAAAAACAATGGGAGAAATCGATGAATAAGGAAAGCCTTGAGTAAATGTAATGAGACTGGATGTGGAATAATGAGTCTATCATGATCTGCTATTGCAAATAAGACGCCCTCACATACATTTGTAAAAAAGGTAAAAAATGTGCAACAATAGCCCGATTCATTAATCTGATCTGTTTATGAGTGTGTATTTTATAATTCTTAAGCTTCTTTTTTTTTTTTAAAAAAAAAAAAAAAAGCCAAATGCCATATTTTCTCATATTCATGCTCTAGGCAAGAGTGTCTCTCTATCGCGAATAATCTCCTCTTCCGCCAACGGTGGTTCAATCCAGCCCTGTGGTACAACACATGGAAACATGGTCCCTAGTTTAGCTGCACGATTAATCCAGGCTATAAAAAAAAAAAAACGCCATTAAATTATGTGCATTTCAGGACAAGCAGCTGTCCCATCGAATTTTTAACTTGCCTGGAGGCCTCGATCCAGTAAGACGGTACGCCATTTCTGATGAAAAGTGATTACAGTTTCTGGCAAGTATATAATGAATAAATATCGCGTGAGTGCCGTGGGATAGTAAATAAAAGAAAAAAGAAAAAGAAAAAAGAGACTCGAAAACTCGAAAGCTGCATGGGGGCTCACCTGGACAACAATACGTACGAATCTCCTATTAACAGGTAAGATCCTTTTTCTGTAAATAAGGTTGCGACGGAAATGGTCCTATGGACATTCTTTGCTTTGTCCCTACAGATTTCTTTTACCTGTGAATTCCTTGGATAATATCTGAATGACTTGATTAATCTCAGCATCTGTTTTTGTTGTAAAGCCGACCAGAATGGTTTCTCTATCATTCATTCATTCGTTAAATAAGAGTACATGACTGAGATCTTTTAAAGACCTTTTTTTTTTTTTTTTTTTTTTTTTTTTTTTCCAAATGAGGAGAACAAAAGAAAACTTAGCATACTTGTAAACTACTCCTTCAGGCCCTACACGAGGTTGCACACAAAAGACCCCTGTGGTATTTTCTTCATGTCCTCCAAAGCTAAACTCTGGAACATGTTGTGGAGAGATAATTGACTGTTAGGAAACTGGTAGTCACTCGAAAGCAATTAGTGAAACATTGGAGCACGATTGCTAACCTTTATCAAGAATTTCTACCCCAGAGTGAAAAACTCCTGTGGTGGGATCAATGAAAATGAGGAACAGTGTTGGATGAGTGACTGTTGAACGAGGAAGAAGAAAAGGAACATCCTATAAACATACTCCAAATTGAGTGTCGCCGTACCCAGACCCATGAAGTAGCCGATCGCTGTCAGAACATTAGAGGGAATCTATGTACGACAAACACCATGAATCATTGAGTATCAAAAAAAGAGAAGATATAGAAAACCAGTGTTTAGTCGAATTGATAACTTTATTGTAGGTGAGGATATGAGAAAAGCCAAATTGTTTTAAGCAAAGGGGTTTTTTTTTTTTTTTTTTTTTTTTTTCATTTCGACAATCCATACGCACCATGTCGTAGACATTAACATAAACTGGGGTCCGTCTTGTAGATGTCATGATGTACAACCTTTACAATCTTTTTTTTTTTTTTTTGGAATCTAATTCAAGAGAGAAAAGTAAAGACTAAGCAAGTAATGGCGGCAAAGATGGAATGAAAAACAAAAGTTAAAAAAAACCATTTATTTAGCTGGTAAAAATGCGTGGTCCGGGAATCGAACCCGGGTCTACCGCGTGGCAGGCGGTAATTATACCACTAAACCAACCACGCTTCAATGAATTTTAAGAAGATTTTTAATAATATAAGTAGCAAAATTTAGGAAAGAGCCATGGCCACGTGCAATTTAGGGCTCCAATATATAAATTGACAATTGCCTCCGACTGTACAGACTCGATGCCTTGGATGATCGGTTTTGTTGAATAAATTCATTTGGAATCTAGAACATTTGCAGGACTGCAGACAACGCGGAGACATTTATACACAATAAATAGCATCTCTACAGTGTTTGAAGGTTTCTAAGTGATATGGATTCTTACCTGCCTAGACAACCAAATGCGCATCATCTCTTACATGCTGATGCTAGTGCTGCTGGGGTACAACTGGCGCTCGACGCCTTAGTTCAGCAAAGTAAAGGGATGACGAAGGCAGATGTAAAAGACCTTGTAGATCACCTCGAGCTGCTTATGAGAGATTGCTCACAGGCGAATATTCAGGTATATCATCAGTATTTGAAGACTCTCGTTCTCTGCTTTTGCCTGTGACAACCGATCTTGTTGGATTAAAACTAATAGGTACAGTAAACACTAGGCTGGTAAAAATTGGATAGTTCACCATTGTCAGACACCCATGCAATACGACCTGCTTTCGCGTGCCATGGTGGCCATAGCCATATCCCGCGCAAGCTTCAATGAGAAACTTCACATTGTGTATCTCACAAACGACATTCTCTCGCATAGGTGAGCTGGGTGGCAAAAGACTGGCTGTAATACTGCGACATTATTCTACTGATCTTCGTTTTTTAACAATCTTTACTGCGTGCCATGATTGAGCGCATAGTGAGCGAAAACAACAAAGGTGGATCATGGATGCGATCTATCCACATCTTGTACCTATCTTACGTGTTGCTTACTTTTTCCCTGGTATTGATGATTCTCAAAGGCAGCGCATCATGAAGGTGGGACTACAATCGTACTCGGAATCTAAGGGCATGGATGGCTATTATATTTTTGGTATTGTTTTCGATGTGTATTTAGCATTCTATTATGGTCTATGCATTAGGTCCTGGAGATCTGGAGAAATAAGGAGTTTTTTCCAACGCATGTGGTCGATACTCTGGAGGCAAATGTAAGACGGCCTCCCTTTCTACAGCCACCGACTACTGGCAACACCTCTGTCCCTGTAATGCCTTCTGTAGCGTCATACACGTACCCACAGGTCCCTCAACAGATGCAATCTCCACCTCAGTTCCCTCCACAGCATCAACAGAGTCATCATCCTACTCAAGCTCAGCAACCTCCATACGCTCTTCAAATGCACCAACAGTTGCCATCTCCTCATCCTGCTCCATGGCCGTCTGCATCTGTTTCTTTATTACCTACACAGCCCCATCCCTACAATCCACCGCCTCATTCTTACACTCCACTCCCTTTTCTCCCAACGCCTCAACAACAGTTTGCACAAAACAGCGCCTCACCCATCCATCAACCCCCACAGCAAGTTATGCAACCCGGATTCCAGCATTTATCTTACCAGCAGCAACCACAGCATCCACAGCATCCACAGGTCATGCTGGCTTATCAGCAACCGTTGACTCCTACCCCAGGAATGTATCATTCTTCCCACTCACCTCCAGCTCTAAGCTCAACTCAAGCTCCAGGTCCAAACTTCGTCTCAGCACAACCTCAGCTGGCACCTGAACCTACTCATAGAGACGTGCTCACCCGCGATCTACCTGCTGGATTAATGATGTCAAAAATTGAGGTAAATCTTTTTATTTTTATTCTTTTAACGAAGTATACCTAGCAACTTATTCAATATCGAGACTGACTTATTTGGCATATCTTTGTATAGCCTGACGCTGAATATTATGAGCCTCTCCCAGCATATGTCTCCATACCGATGAAAAGTGATGCCATCTCTAGTACTGTTCTGGAACATTTAGCAAAGTTCCTTTCAAACTCTCCTTGTGTTGGGAACGGAAGTGAAATCACTGAAGACAATAGAAACAATGCGAACAGCATTAAGAATGAAGGCTGGGGTGACGGTTGTTTAGATGATTTCTATAAATCTGTGGCAGTGAAACGAAGATGCGCCTATTCTAAAGAACCTGTTAAAAGTCAGAAAGACTCTGAGCGCCGTGGGAGACATAGCAGGGGAAGCGAATCGAATAGCCGGATGCGGACATATGCACGCTCAAGGTCCAGAAGCAGATCTAGGTCAAGAAGGCGTTCTAGTTTACACTCATACTCTCGATCTCTTTCTCGAGGCAGATCTAGGACTCGATCATGGAGTAGATCACCGCCTTATCGTTCACGTAACCGAAAGTTCAGTCGGAGTAGGAATCGAGATAGAAGCGAGAGCAGAAACATATCGAGAAGTAAATCAAGGGATCGATCAAGGAGCAGAGGTAGAGAGAGTTATCGGTAATCAAAGAGATATAAAAATAGGTGGGATTGAGACTTCTAACGCTCAAAACACTATAAAGTGTTTTGGTTGTTCCGAGAAATATACATATGCTTTTACAATGATAACTCCCATTGGTAACAATACTTTTCTTGCATACATTCTTGCAAGTTGATTCTAAAAATGGGGATAGTTGCCGAATGCACTCATGAATCAGTGGTTGTCCCATCGTAATAATATGTAGTATTTAGGATAACGGGTTTGTCCACTCTGCAAATGAAACTACTTAACTAAGTATATACTAGATAGTATATATATATATATATACGTATATACCAAGGAGCCCACCTGGTTTGTTTTTCGATCACTTTTTCCACATGTCATCATCACGCACGTCAGACATATGCAAGTTGCAAGTGAGCAATTGGCCCATGCGTTCATTCCGATCACTCCACCGAACCGAATTTTTGATAATAAAAATGAACGTCTAACACTATTTTTTTTTTTTTTCACTAAACATCCATTTCCACTTCATTCATCCATTGTTCATTTCGCAGCAACATAAAACACAAAGACAAAATAAAGCAGCTATGACCGCTAGAGAGTTCGATATTGTTCTCTATGGTGCCACTGGATTTACAGGTCTTCGAACCTGCCAGGTATTTCCATGTTCAACATTGACAGCAGAGAAATGTGCGATAGCATATCTATTATCACTCATATTAATTAAGCCATTGACCCAAACTTACGCGTGATATAGTACTTGGCTCAAAACTACAAGCAAGGCGTGCGCTGGGCTATTGCAGGTCGCAGTATTCCCAAACTGGAAGAAGCCCGCCAAAAGCTCACTGCCATTGATCCAGCGCTCCAGGTAAATAAGTTCACAGTTTCCGAATTCCAGAGACTGCAGAATAGACTTCTGATACTATACTTGTTCGTCTACTCCACCTAACAGCTCGGTATTTTTTTATTTATTTAATTTCATCGATAGAACATGGTCATCATTAAAGCTGATGCATCCAATGTTGAATCACTAGGGGCTATGGCCGCCCGCACTAAGGTCGTGATTAGCACCGTTGGACCCTTTATGAAACATGGAGAGCCTTTAGTTGAAGCATGTGTTAAACAGAAGACACATTATGTTGACTCGACTGGCGAAAGCCCTTTCGTTCATGTAAGCAATTGTAGACTAATACGATAACACTGAGAAAAAAAGGAGGGAAAGGTTATTAATTTTTTTTTATTTGTGTAGAACATCATTCGGAAATACCATAAAGATGCTCGAGATAACAAGACTATTCTGGTCCCCCAATGTGGTTTCGACTCGGTTCCCTCCGAAATCGGTACAAAGATGTAAGTAAGGTGAAATGATATTCAAAACGGACCTCAGGTTTATTTGGTGGCTGTTGATTGATCATACCATTCCACAGGGTTGTAGATTATCTTCGCAAGGAATACAACCTTACCACTAAGTCTGTAAAGCTCTCTTTAGTAAAAGCACGCGGAGCAGGTGAGCATTGAGCACGATATTTTTTAAATGAGACACAGATATATGTGTTTTATATTGAAACTAATATGACGAATCCATGACATATTATGGCACAAATAAATAGCATCCGGCGGTACGCTAGCTTCCGTCTGTGAGGTAATAGAGAGTACGAACGAAGGGCTCGGACCTACGATGGACCAAAACTTGTTAGTACCAGAGGAGGTCGCCTCGAAGATCACTCCAGCAAAGGTTTCTGCGCCAACAATCTTTTACGATCATGACTTCCAGCAGTGGCAGGCCTATTTTTTCATGTCGTCATCGAACGAAAAAATAGTTAAGCGCAGCCATGGACTCGCCCTTGAGGCTGATGGTGTAGGGTATGGTCCCAATTTCAGCTACAGGTAAATATAGGTTATTATTTGGAGGCTGAATGTCAGCAATTCTATATCAACTTTTGACTCATTATTCTGCTGTTTTACTCATCTATATGAATATCAAGCGAGTCTATGTCAACCTCAGGGCTTTTTGCTGCCACTATCGCTACAATTGGTGTAGGTATTGGCGGTGCAGCTCTTGCAGTAGGCCCGATCCGTCGTTTCGTCCAGAAGCGATTCCTTCCTGCCCCAGGAACTGGTCCATCAGATGAAGACATTGCTAAAGGGCACTTCACCATCAAGGTTATAGGTGAAAGCGATGTCCCAGCCGATGTTTCAGGTACCTCTGCCGAATCGCATGCTCCTGTCAAAGTCATGGCTGTTGTTCAGGGCGGCGAGCCCGGCTATAGTGAAACATGCAAATATCTGGCAGAGAGTGCACTATGTCTTGTTCAGGATGAGGAGCGGATTAGATCCGAGAACAGAGTTCAGGGAGGAGTATTGACGCCTGCCTACGCATTTGGACAAGTTTTGGTGGACCGTCTCCGTTCCCACGATGCCAAACTGACAGTTTCACGTCTTTGAAAATGAATGTGTATCTCAATAAATGCTAAAATACTTTGCAAAATTGAAAAATGATAGTGGGAAATTTGCAACAGCATAACAGAAAACAAGCCACCAGTGCCTCAGTCAAATGCTTTTTTTTTTTTTTTTTTTTTTTTCTCATGAACATTCTCATTGTACAGTCAAAGACCATGCCTAGTCTAATTTCCCCCGCTGAGCGTGATTATATTCTTAAAGGCATCGAGTGCAATATTAGAGCAGATGGTCGCCAAAGGTCTGACTTTCGTGAGATCACACTCGAGACAAGCGTAGTTTCACAAACTAGTGGCTCTGCTCGTGTCCGTATTGCGGGAGGCTCTGATGTTCTTATCAGTGTAAAAGCAGAAATTGGACCTGTCCAAGTTGACCCAGAGACAGGCGATGGTGCGGATAAAGGCCAAATAATATGCAGTATAGAATGGCAAGTCACTTCAACTTAAACGAGGCAAATCAGCCATTAGGAGTAGCGGCTTTTCAGTCAATGCAGGAGCTCTTCTTTGTTTAAAACGGTTTACAGCATGCAGTATATTAAAACGAAGCATTTTGCTCGAATTTGACTTTTTTTAGTGCTCCAAGCGCATCACAGCAATTCGAAGGACGAGGGGCTGACGATCTCAATAACGAACTCACGCAGATGATGTCTCGATTCCTCTGCTCTAATAATACAGCTATTTCATCTTTATCGCCCACATGTTCAGGATCTGGAGGTATTGATTTATCCAAACTCTGCATTATCCCTGGGCAACAATGCTGGATTCTTTTCGTCGACGCTTTGGTTTTGGACTATGGTGGTAATCTTATGGATGCGATCTTCATGGGTGTACGTGCTGCTATTTATGACACCAAAATTCCAAAAACCGAAGTTCAGGATCTAGGAGATGGGCAGTTTGAGTTCGAGGTTCTGGATGATGAAGAGGATATAGATTTCGTGCACGGCAGGGAAGATATGCCCATTTGTATTACGCTTAATAAGGTAAATCGATATTGAAGACAAAAACCAGGAGCAAGCAATCTCTTTAGAGTTATATATTTACTTGATATCAGAGACTCTTAAACAGATGTATGATTTCTCAACTGCCAACTTCGCTTAATTTCCTAGATTGGCACACGGCATATTGTAGATGCAACACTATTAGAAGAGCTCTGCACGGAAGCAAAGCTTGTGGTTGCCGTAAATCGAGCTGGGGAGATCTGCGGATTACAGAAGAACCACGACGGAAGCATTGAGCCCAGTTTACTACTAGAGATGATTCAGGTATGATGGTCTCCAAGTTATGATCTTACAATGTAATCATGTGAACCTATCATCTTACTTTTTTTTTTTTTTTTTTTTTTTCGCCCTCTTTCTCGAAAAAAAAAAAAAAAAAAAAAAAAAAAAAAAAAGGTCGGTAAAACAATGGGACAAGCTTTAATCAAAAATCTTGATGCAAAAATTAAAGAAGAGGCAGAGAGCGACTTAACAAAGAGATTGCAGGGTGACCCTGCGCGGAAGCTGGGCTTCTTTGCGCAGTAGCTATTGACCAGATTAAGGCAATGAAGGGCGATATAGGCATTGTAGTGACACATAAATGCTCTTAATTCGACCATGGCAAGGAACTTGGTCAAGAAAAGCGAATACAAATAGAAGATTAAAAAAAAAGGGAAAAACTTGTACACAATAACGAACCTAATATGTCCAACAAGTGTGTCGTCTCTCTATTACTCCATGCAATTGCACGTCGTGCCACTCTACAGCATTGTAAACAGCATTACCTTGGAATTTGTGCAGTAAGGTAACCGGATTCTTTGAGGTGAAGTAATATCTTTTTGAAACATTGTTATTCTTATTGTCTTTAAGCAAGATATCCAGGACCAGTCAAGACAATATATCGTTTCAGTAAAGTCTCTCAGGCCATCTACAAAAGGAATGTAACTCTCAGGATACATTATACAGCTGCAATAAATATTCTCGAGAACTCTTAGCGTTATTGAATGAAATTTTACAGCCTTCACGAGTGGGGATATAATAATATTAGGATTCATGGAGAAGTGTATCTCAAGAGTTGTACTTTGTGTCTCTTTTATTATCTTCTCCATAGCCTCTCGTGGGGTCATTGATAGAGACATGACCTCGAATGAGCTTTCCTATCCAGTTACAATATTGCTCGCTTCCGGTATTGTAGCACAATTAATTTTCTGGAATGTGAGTTTGCTCAGTACTTTTTCCCATTTGTAAAATCAATTCCACAAACGGCTGCTAAAAAAGCCATAGAGTTAATGTCGAGCGGCGTTTACCACTCGAAAAAGCTGCTGCTATTGCCAGCTGAACATTTTCTGCCAAAAGAGAAAGCATACTCGTCAATAAGAGAGCGTCTTAGAAAGACCTCCAGTCAAGACCGGAGTATCTCAAAAACAATTTGAAATGGGATGCTCTTAAGACTGGCGTTGATGCTAAGAGCAAGGTCAACCAGCTTCTTTCACAAAACCGCATCTGCTCCGATAATCTAATGCTGTTTCGAAAGGCCGGTTTGATCGCGAAGAAACGTGTGAAGAGACCAGCTCCCATAAGGAAACATGTCAAAGGACGCTTACAATGCATTAAGGAGTACTAAGAATGAACAAAAGGGTGAGCAGGGTAGTATGGGTGGTATCTTTGATGATGTCTTAACGAGCTTCGTGAGTATATTTTTGGGACTAGGAGGCAATATGTCCTCAAAGACCTGCTCCAGATATCTAAGAGTGCATTGTTTTTTGACCTTGCTTGCTCTTGCTTGTAGGTGTTAGCCACTATCCTGCACAGGTCATAGGTTGATATCCGTTCTTACTTCATTTTAGAAGACAAAGAAATGTCGAGAAAGGGATGGCCTTGCAGTTTTAGAGTCCTTGCATTTTCAAAAGGGCCCATCTTGCACTTATGAGAAGGTAAAGGTTAATGGTCAAAAAACTGCAAAATGCTAAAGAACATGTGTTTGCTTCCTTTTTCTCACAAAGATCTCTCTTGTCTGGTCGGCATTGTCTTTTTTTTTATAAATCAGCATCCGGGCATTTGAATTATAGGTAATCATTAGAGCTAATTTGAGATGCAGGCCCCACAATTCGTAAATATGCTTGTGTTTAGTCGATTGCTACTTGCCGCTTTCTGTTCGCACATGTCCTAAACCAGAATTGATTTGTATATTTTTTTAAGGTATCTGAAGCTGTGGTGGTTATTGCATCTGAATCTATTGCTGAAGCAACAACATATTGGGATGGAAAACCACGCCGAGGAAGCATTCGGCCGGTCGGCACTCAAAGAGGATAATAGAAGATATTCTGGCTATGAATTAAATCTTAACCGTATTATGGCCGCTGATTCTAACGCTAGCAGTGGTAAATATGGGAATAGAAATGGCAGCAATAATTCTCCTGGCCAAGTCAGTGGAAGGAATGATCAGAAATCTGAAAAAACCAGGGGCAGAGGTCGGTTGTGCAAAATTGGTGGCAACAAAGGTCAACTACTGATCGACCCATGGCTCTCTACCAACACCGCAGAAGCAAAACATGAACTGATATCTACAGATATTGCGAAAAATCGAAGTGACAGCCAACCTCAGCATTCGAACATCCACAATAAGCTGCGAAGAGCCTCCTTTGGGAAGTCGAGGTTTGACCTTGAGCCCATGATCCTCATGTCGACTTCTGCATCAACACTTGATTGTACGCGAAGCGAGAGCCCAGGATTCAGACTGGCTTCGCCGAAAAAACGTCGTGACGAAGTAGTTGAAGTCGTTTGCTCAGATCAGGAGGAGACAATCCTTGGTGATTCACAACTTGAGCCGCTATGTATGACCCATAGAGAGTCAGATTTTAGGACCAAAGACAATAAAAAGGTTTCCTTAACTTCAAGGAGTAGAGCCACAAGGAAGACTTTGGTAAGAGCGTCTGTACTTGTATCGAAAGTTTTAAGTCTGAGTGGGCTTCAAAGATTTCTTAGACCGGAAGACTGTATGAAATATCATTTAGGTGCGATCAAAAGCCTTCCAGCTTCCTATTAATATCATATCCAGCAGTGATGACGACAATGATCAACTGATGGATTCGCCCGTCATCCATCATATAACATCTAAGGAAGCTTTGGACTTGAGCGAGGATGATCTTGATGAACTTTCCATGGAGACCGGCAAGAGCATATTCAGGCAGATTTCGCGCATCCCGAGGTCTGTCCGCCATCCAACCGCGGATGACATTATACCACAGCCACTTGCACCCTCAAGGACACCATCTTTAACCGAGCCTTTGGGGTCTGCAAATAAGATGCCATGGTCAATCACAGAAGGTCCTGACAAAGACATCGTGCTCTCGACACCAACTTCAAAGCAAAGGATCCGTCAATATAACATAGTCCTTGATTCCGAAGATGAATACTCCGAGACTGAAACCACGTCAGATCTATGGCTGTCCAGGGAGATAAGAGCTTCTGCCCACTCAGCTCATTTGGATCTGCCTCGGACTGATTATGTTCTTGAAGGGGATGAAAGAAAGAGTGTCTCGCGTTTTGTTATTTCTGATTCTGAAGCTGAAATGGATTCATCTGATGTAGCCTCATCGGGACGAAGCCATGTTTTCTCTGCCTCAAGGTCACAATTTAAAGAGCGTGATGAAGCATGTACGCAGGAGTATCTCATTGAAAGCCAAGAGTCTTGCATTATTTCAAGAAGATACCTCGCTTCACAGGACTTGAACACACAAACATCACATCCAATCACCAAGCTGACTAAACCTCGACCTCTAATATTGAATATTCCTTCTGATGAGGACCTTGCCACGGACCTAAGGAAGAAACCAAAGCATGGTGGCCTAGCAGATACTAAAAAAAAACAGAGGAAGTTAGAGCAAATACCAAGGACCAAAGAAACTTTAGGAGAGGTACTGTTGTCACTCTCACCAGAATTATCGCCGTACTGCGATGCAGACCGTGATACAGTAAAGGAAAACCATATATTGAAATCATCTTCCAACCATCCAACACTTGAGCAAAATGCAAGGTCTTCATTGAGGACAGGACATGCCTCTCAACGTCGGAATATAAAACAAGCGCTAGCTTCAGACTGGACATACAGCAGAAATAATGAAACGGCGCAATCAGCGAGCAATGTGTCCTTCGAGGACAGAAATGATGATGCACCCTTGGCAGGCCCGCGTACGAGACGGCGATCCGAACGACACTATATGGCTTCATCTCCTAAGAAGATTAAGCTTTCAGAGATTACGCCTGATGTTTCAGCCATGGAATCGGCATTGAGAGCAGCAGCAGCGTACACATGCCAGCAGGATGAAGTCAACAATGTACATACACTTGAAACTATTGAGTCATTCTCAACCCACTCCGAATCACCGCAATTGCTGACACAGTTTCACCCCAGTACACAGTTCACCATCTCTCAAAGTGAGGACATTGAAGACTTTTCAGATGATCAAAGGACACAGAGAGCGGAGCGTGAGCAAGTAAGGCACAGAGCGCGGCGATATAATGGCTTGAGACTCCTAGCTCGTCGAGATCTAGCGCTTCCTTTCAAAGACTCAGGGACGAACCTACCGGCGAGCTATGACAGGTCTCAAGCCTATTTATTTCAGCGACAGGGGAAACCAGATTATAGAACTCAACAGAAAGGGCAGGCTCATAGAATTCACGAGAAATTGGAACAAGAGCAGGAGAGCTACAGTTTTGAAGGGATCTCACCTACCCTATCCCAAGAGCCGATGAATAAGTGTCCTATCTGCGATACTATGGTACCCATTGAGGAGTTGAACGAACATGTCGATGCAGAGTTGCTTGCTATGGAGAAGCAGAAGAATGATGATATGGTGAAACGAGATGAAGCCATTGCTCTCGCTTTGGAGAAAAGTTACCAAGACCGAAGCCAGGGGCAGGATATAGATGTCTGCGAAGGCACACCATCACATAACCGCCTTGTGTATGGGCTGCCCCATATCAACTCTGTTTCTCCTGATGCTGCAAATAGACCAACGTCTAGCGATTGTCTGGATTCAAACTCTCCTAGGACGCCCGTCAAAGCTCCGCAAAACGCTGTAGTTTCACTGGAGACGCCTACTCAAAAAGTGGACAGTCTTACTCTCGAATCGCCTCGTCAAGGATCAAAATTCAATGATCACAGTCGTCTTAGGAGCACGGATACTTCGAAAGCATTCATTCAAAAGGCAGGCGAAGATGATTCTGCGATCTTGAGTGAAAGGCCTCTGACAGAGGCCGAAACCGCCTACATGTCTGAATATGAAAGTCAGTCGAGTCAAAGCGCATTTAAAATCCAACCTGGTCAGGTCCTTCCTGAGTCTTTACCATCAGCATCAGAGAGCCCTTTTCGCTGGAGAAAGTCCACTTATACTCAAAAATCAGAACCGATCACACCACAACCATTAAGCAAAGACGAGACCAGTAACAGCCTGCCAGTGCCAACCATGACTTCTGGCGAAGTCTCTCAGAACGGCGATAATGACCTGGAGGACTTCTTAGACATGCCCGAGCCATCCTCCATGGTGAATCGCTCTTTTAAGTCTTCCAACAAAGCGCCTGCAACGACCAAGTATTCGGACATATCAACTAGGACCAAATCTCGATCCAAGACGAGGAGCCCTATTAAGAAGAGGTCATCCAAGTCAATGGTGCTACTCGATGATTCTGATGAGGAACAGCGTGTTGGTGATGATAATCCAACTCGTGGAACAATGAGATCGAAGAAAGGATCAAAACCAAAGTCGTCAGTACTAGATGATCTACTCCCAATATCAGCCCGTGAGCGGCGTCAGCAGTTACTCAAGCGGAACCACGGTCGCTCCCGCACAACTACACTTGATGAAGATGACGATATTGAAATTGGGCGTCGGCATCCGATGACAGGAAACCTTTGGAGTCAAGAAAATGATCTACTTATGTTGGAGCATCTAGACCAACGCCAAGTTAAAGGAGTAGGACTAGGTGGTGTCGTTGGTGGCATCGGTGCTATCCCTGGTTCACTCACCATATCCAAGACCGCTAAGGTAGCCGCGACGACATTAAAGAAGCTGTTTGAGACTAGCTCCGAAGGGAGTCCAGCGCAAGTGCAAACATCGTTTAATTCCTCCTCTTCAATAGAAACTTTAAATCCGAATGCCATTTTGCAAGAAGGGAGCTTGTCTTCGCTAGGCAGCTATGGGTTTCAAAGTCAAGACTGGTCGGATAAGGGGAGACATTCACATGAAAATGATAGATTAAGACAATACGTAGGGCTTGGCAATACATTGGACCACGCTGAAATCACGGAGGCTGAAGGACATGATCAATGCGAGGGACTTGATTCTGTTCTTGAGGATTTTGTGGACTTGAGGAAGCGACGCGATGATCCAGCCATGGCAATGTACTTTGCACAATTCGATGAAGGTGCCGTCCATACTAGAGCTCGCGGTAATAGTAAACGGACACGATCTTCTACAGCAGGCAAGAAGAAAGGAGTAACTTTTGGGCCTGGAGTTGGCCCGATGCCCATTGCAATGAATACCGTTTCTTGTTCGGAATCCGCAAGTCCTCAGGCTGGATTACCCGCCCATGGAATATCGAGACGAGCAACCTCTACTAATACTGTTGATCAGGACCGATATGGCGCGAGGTCAGTCCTCTTTGGAAGCCATGCTACGACAGCTAATGGAAGTATGGCAATTCGCAGCAAACCCACTCAGACCTTTGTTCCTGGGAGGGGTAGACCTAAAGAGAAATCCAGTTCAAAGAAGCCGTGGGCACTATGGCGAGGACGAGGACGAGGACGAGGTCGAGGTCGAGGTCGAGGTTGAGGTTGAGGTTGAGGTCAAGTGGGAGGACAGGACCAGAGGTGGAGAATAACTATGAATTACAGACATGCGTGTTTGCCTGTGTTGCAATCCAAAATATGCTGGATAATCTATTAAAACCAATGTTGATCTACAATCTTTCATCGCACAATGAATCATTGTGACACAAAATGCGTTAGAAGTGGCTCATTCCTCATAGCTATATAATGTGTAGTTCTTAAAACGCTAGATCCCTTTCTTTTCAATATCTTTATTTCCAATTTCACTGATCTGACATTTCTCCACAACTCGCCATGGCCCATTCTCCAAGCACTGGACTACCAGGCTCAGCATTCACAACAAGAACACGTCGCGAGCTTGCTGAAGCAGCGGCAGCCACGCATGAAGTAAATTCAGCAAACAATAATGTTTCATACAAGGTTCTATATCTGAAGCTTCACGGCATGGCTGCGACCACGCGCGCTATCCTTGCGGTTTCTGGTGTGAAATGGGAGAACATCTATCCTAGTGTAAGAGTGCAAAAAAAAAAAAAAAAAAAACGAGTATTTTATTGAATGATTCCGGCACACCATTTATTATCATCTTTTTATATTTGATATTCGGCTATATCTCTTACAATGATGTTGCCTACTTTTGCTCTGTCAGGATTGGGTGTCCGAAAAGCCTCATACCCCACTTGGAGTAATGCCCATTCTTTACGAAATCCATCGTTCCAGTCCATCCTTACCCTCTACTAACCCTGGCCTTGTCCTCGAAATTCCGGAGTCGGAGGCTATAGAGCGCTATCTGGCGAGAAAGTTTGGTCTGTTGGGACAAGATGAATGGGAAGAAACTGCTATCAATGTATTCTACTCCTCTTCGAACGCCATCATGTCATTTTACATAAATAAGGTTCTTCTTGCATTTCCAGATATAAAACAGCGCGAATTGGAGAAATTCCTGACTAAAGACTTACCTGTATGGATCTCGCAACATGAGAAATGGCTAGCCAAAAACGGAAATAATGGACATTATGTTGGCGATCAGGTTCGTATAGATAACAAAAAAATCCCACGAGATTGTATTCAAGACAATGATAGCAGTAGCGTTAACTCGCGTATATTATACAGCTTTCACTTGCAGATATACGCTCCGTGATTTGTCTGGAACGATTCATGGCAATTCCAGAGTGCAATCCTCAAACCAATAGTGAACGTAATATGTTCTCGTTAGCTACCCCGGGTCTGTTCAAACTCAAACAAGTCCTTGACAGCCGTCCAGGCTATGCAGCCTGGATTTCTTCTGAAGAATTCAACACCATCACAGCTTCAACTAAACAACGTCTTTCTGTTTTGTCAGGATAATGTATAGATATAGAAATATACATGTTGAGACCAACCTATTTATTATGAATCTGATAAAGGTCATCATTTTGAGTAGCATTGGTGCTAGTATTTTAAATAACAATGGTATATAAATAAGCCCTGGGAAGTCCCTTCATGACCTATTATTCCCAGAAAGAAAACCACGCCTCACAGGCTTTCCTCCTGCCATTGATCGGCTGACTTTACGAGGGCCTTCAACCCCGTTCATCAACCCTGATTTGCCCATACCGAACCCCGCAACTCCAGAGGTCGCGGCCACTACTGGGATAAAGTGCGCAGTAGTGTCGACATCTGAGAATAATGGGTCTTTTTGATTAGATATTGTTTGCGTCTTCAAAAGCCCTGCCGAAGAAGCTTGCGCACTGTTGTCGATATCATTCAAGTTATTGTTTTTGTCATCTGTATGATGGGAGATGGTCTCATCTCCACACTCGTTGTCCATGTCTGACGCAGATCTCTTGACACGTATAGCTTGCACTCCTGTCACCACATGGCTAAGACTAGTCGAGTCCCGTTTCATGTAGCTGCCTTGGTTGACTGTTGTTAACTGTGTGCTCGTATTATCCTCTTTCTCAATTTCCTGTCCAAATGGCGACTGTGAAGAGCTTTTAGACGGCGACTTTGTTTGTATGCCAGTGGAATGAATGGTTTTCATAACATGGACGTAACTGTCATTGTCGGTCGTGCTAGTTTTTGATGTTGCATCGACCTCAGGGCCCGCTATCTGTGAAGCATACACATTCCTTGGTCCTTGGTCTTGTACAAATGAGGTCATTATGTTATTGCCTAGATCAGAAAGTCCCTTGGGATAAGTGCCCTGGTCCGTCGTATAAGTCTTGACGCAACCTAGTTCGCGAAATTCTTTCAACAATTCCTGTGACGGCCTAGTACGGCCCCATGTGCGAGGATATTGATATTCTCTACGTGCAGGAGTTCTCTCTCTCGAATTATCCACTTTGAATTTATGGAGCACAAGCTCTTCCGTCTCTTTTTGAGTTGTTCCCAGACTCTGATTAGCATTTTCACGAAATTTCTGAAGTTGTTCTATTGCAGTCACCACCTAAAATGGATGGAGCAATTCAGGATAAAATTCAGCATTTATCGTTATGAAAAGTGATACAAGGGGCAGATTATCATTCATATGATGAGGCCTTACTTCGCGGGAAGTTGTATTATACACTGACTCTGCGTTTGTAGTGGACGTTGAAGTACGTGTTTTTAAATCCTGCAGCGCAGCGATGGTGTGGTCCGAGGTCTGCGAAAAGACCTTGGCAGTAGCGGCTCGTTGCGACTGCAGCTCATCGTAACCCTTCAAAACTCTCGTACCCACGTCGAGCATTCGCGTTTGCACGGTCGCCTGCTGTGACTGCAAATCACTCCTGATATGTGAACCCAAGGCGTGTGCTTGGGCGACAAATTCATGTTTATTGTCGGTAATCCTGGACATTGCTTTATCGCTTTCTTGTCCAAGAGCACTTCTTGAATCGGTGAGAGCCTGTATATTTTTGATCCCTGTCCGCTCGAATTCAGTCAACCATGTCCGCTGCTGTGAGTGAGTGTCTGCCAATCTCAAGGCGGAGTCTTCCAGCTTATTATGTGTATTAGAGAAATATCCCATCAGGGTATTGGCCTGACTATCTAGGAATTCATCTACCAGATCCCCAATCTTCGTCAGTAGATGCCTTTTAATCTCATCCTTCGCGGCCTCTTGCTCCTTCAGCTGCTGTCGTAATGCTCGATTCTGAAGCATCATGTGCTCAATCTCGCTGCGGGTGACTTTATCGTACTTATCAAGCGCATGTTGATGAGCCTCGAAGCTCTCCTTGGAAAGCCTTGTCGAATCATCAATCACTTTTAGGGCCTGCCTCTTCGTGACTTCTTGGTGTTGTTCGACGAATTCAGTAAATTCTATGAAAGTCTTTTTCAAGTCCTCGAAGCCCTCTTGAGCATTCAACTTCAAAATTTCAATCCGTGAGCTCAAAAATTCAATCACTTCCGATCGTAGAGTGACAAACTCCTGCTTGAGTGCCTGAACCTTTTCCAACATACTGTTTTCCTGGGCATCGAAGGACTCTACAGCGTTTGAAATGCGCTCCATTTGTACACTCAAAAATGACTGCATGCTCTCTGCTTCGGCCACCGTATCTTGGGACGCCTTGTCTACTTTGCATTTAACCGAGGCTAAGAGATCAACTTGGCCTATACCAAAGCTCTGAACACGCTCCTTGAGCTCTCCAGAGAGACCTATTAGCTTCTTCTGAAACCCTTTTAATGCTAATTGGTTCTCATGCTCAATCACATCCTTCCTATCCAGTGCCTTATAAAGATCATCGATATCCTTAACACTTTCAATAATAGTTGCACGAAGCTCTGCAGCAACAGTATTGAGCTCATTCTCGGTGTGAGCATGGGCTTGGTGCAATATTACCTCCTCCTCCAAGACCTGTTTGGTTTTAGTCAGCTCGTTCTGTACCTCCTGTAATTCAATGCGTTTGGATTTTAGTTCTGATTTTGATATACTAAGCTTGAGTTCTGTTGCCGAAAGCGCCTTCATATTTTCCCTATACTTCTCCTCTATGCGAGCAAGCTCCTTCGCGACCATGTCTGCTTGCTTCTGTGTCTCGCCTACTAAATCCTTGTTACTAGTATTTTCATCGAGAAGCGCCTGATAGGACTCCTGCGTCATGAAAACTCCATTTTTTTCTCGAGTTGCCTAAAGATTTTCAAAATAGAGAGGCATATACCAGAGCATTTAGCATACATCTTTTTTTTTTTAAAAAAAATACTCGGTGTATGCGGCTTACGTTCAAATCGGCTTTTAAGCGGTCGATTTCGAGAAGGTATTCCTTGATAAGTGTCTTCTTTGACATTTTCTGATTGACTTCAGGGGTGTTCTTAATGTTTTTGGCTCTGTTTGCATAGTTTAGGGTGCTAATTGTCTCCTCCAGACATGATTTGGCGGGTGATATAGTGGCGATGATACATGTTTTTGTCTTGCCTCCAAGCGAATCCTCAAGAAGCCTGGTCAATTTGCTCTCTCTTTTTTTTTTTTTTTTTTTTTTTTATAAAAAAAAAGAAAAAAGAGACGTAAGCAGTTGCTTTTCATATTGAATGCATGGGCTCAGTACTGAATCTCTCACCTGTATGGAATGTGCTGTGATCTCTCTACTAGAGAATTAATAACCCGCCCTAAAGTTAATAAGCTTTGATTAATCCGTCCTGCTTCCTTTGCTTGAATTGCTTCCGCTCCCGACCGTGCGATATTCTCAGAGCCTGCAAGGTCAACCAGGTTTAGTTTCCCAATCTTTAAAAGCTCCTCGCCATCATCTGTGGCCTCTTTGACGTGCACAGTGATTGAAAACACTCCGTGGGATCGACTAGACTTATCGTTGCTCTTTGTGGAAGCAACAGTGCGTTTGGCACTACCCTTCCTCAACGCATCAATACCCTGCGCTGGAGTAAACACGGATACTTCCTCGAGACCTTGAATAAGAGGACCTTGCTTTTTGATGTTATCAAAGATCTTGACCACTTTTCGGTCATCATCTGGTGCCAAAAGGTCTTTGACTTCCTCATTGTAGAGCTCTAGAAATGACACGCGAACCGAAAATTCCGTATCCTTATTTTCCAGGGCTGCAAACAAGCTATAAAGTGTTCTGGGGATGATACCAGCATCCCTTGAGCATTCTCCAAAGTTGTCACGGAGATCACCTTCCATAGTAAATGTCTTTCCAGTGCCGGTTTGTCCATAAGCAAAAATCGTACAGTTGTAGCCAGTAAGTACTTCCTCAAGGATAGGCGTCACAACTTCGCTATAGATGCATTCTTGGTCAGAGTACAAGAAGACGCGATCAAAGCTGTATGATTTTGACGGTGCTCTATCGCCAAGTGTCGATGGTACCAAGATCTCTTTGTTTTGGGCTTGTACTGCTATTGGTGAATTCTCCCTGACCTCTCGTTCATTGCGTGATCTGATTCATGCCAAAATAAAAAATAAAAACATATGCTTTTTAGCACTTTGGGTCGTATATAAAATCCAATGAGGATATGATGTACTCATACCTTATTCTAACGACTACCTGAATGTTGAGTTCCTTATTAGCTGTAGAATTAGTTTGTTGATGATTTTGTCCATTGATGCGGTGTGTAAATGAATGCTGAAATTGGTGTGATGCAGCCGATGCCTTGGCTTGAACATTATTTGAATCAATTGAAGAAATAGATTCGGATGAAGTTCTCCAACGAATCGGAGTCGTGATGCTATCAGCTTCGGTTGGTCTGCAGGTACTTTGCTTTTGAGGGGCAGAGGCAGCTTGCGAGCGGGCAGCGCCATTTCTTTGCCCAAACATTGTGTATATGGTGCTAGGCGTCGCGAAAGCTTTTGTCCACGGTCTATTGCTTATTTCGTTTTGTGAATGTCCTTGCTTACAGAGAAAGTAATGAATCGATGCCTGATGCTGTTAAAATTCACAAGCGAGTGAAATGTTGGCAAATTAAAACATTAGAAGTCGGCCAAGATAAATTTTGTAGTTTACCGAATTTTATGCCAGAAATGATTGAGCAAGAAAATATTTTGGCTAATTCATCCCTCAGTTTGCCTTTTATTTTGGTATGAATAGCGTGTTTTGCAATATTACTAAAGTCATCGCGCGCTATGATCCAGCATTATGCTAGAGGCTGGTAGCGCATAAGCTATTCCCACAGGCGATAGGCATTCTCTAGCACAAGGTCCCCAACCACACGAACCATCTGTAAGCCTTCTTGCGCAGAGAGAACAGGTGTTGAAGTCATGTCTTTGATTGTCAACCTTGAAGCTTCTGTTGCGAAGAACTGAATATACTCTTTCACCATATTCTTAACGAGCTCCTTCTGAATTTTCATGTAATACTCTTGTCGAACAGCTGGTTTCATCTCTTCCGCTTCATCCTCTGTTGATTTCTGCTGTTGATAATGGACGTAATTGCCATCATCTTTTGATACATCAGCTTTTCTTGGATCAGATGATTGCTTCGCAATCATTGCAATAGCAATCGACATGTTTAGTGTACATTGAATTGCTTTTAATGAAAGAGCCCTCAACTCAGGTATCTCGTACCGCTCGGATATCCGATACAAGTCTTCAAAATACACCACATCGGATTGACGTCCTTTCTGTTGATGCCCCTCATTTGTTTTTACCTTTCCGATAGCCACAGGTCCCTGAGCTTGTTGGGTTGATATTGTGGAATGCAGAGATGATACGATTTGCTTATTTCTTCGTGAATGCTTTTCGATTAATAAACGTCCAGTATATATGAATCGAAGCATGACGCGAAATACTGGTGGTCTAAACTCTGTTATCATACAGTTGATGACACGAAAGGCTGTGGAACCACGCCAACTATTTCCTGCTACCTCCGCCAAGCGCTGCGCAAAATATTGACTTCTACAAATCATTGAAGAGTGAGCTTGGATAGTGATGATCTCTTCATGGGATTCGTATGCTGGGAACTGAAAGAAAATATCAGGGAGGTCGTTAGGTAAATACTGAACTGGATCAAAGAATGTGTCAATATCCATGAATGTAAAAAAAATGGGACGTCCCAGGAAACGTGCGTAGGATATATCTTGAGTATAGAAGCTAATCCTGAACTTGTACCGGTCATTTCTAAGCACACGGTTTGGCTGTAGTCGGACTACGCTTGGATCGTTAATATCTGGGCTCTGAGTTACTCCTCTGCGTATCTTCTACGCTAGACTCCTTTCAACACACCGAACACACCGTACCTTTGATGAATTCACCATTCAAGATGCAATCGCCATCCATCTGGGCAAAAAGGAGCTCGGATAGTGTTGAGTCTGAACGGACTTTGATGCTTCTAATACGGCGTATAAGCTCACACGCAGGATTGAGTGTCATTATATTGTCATTATCGGTGCTGTAAGTTCCTTCTTCTGAGATCCCACCAAGGTATTTGATTGGTATCCACTTGAGTGATAATGAGAGCTGAGTAGTGTTTTGATAATGCCGCTTAGTCTCCTCGAAAACGCAATGCCAGCGTCCATTTAAGCTCAAGTTGGTGGAGGCTTTATCAAAAGTACGGACGATGGTCTGGACTGGCAGCGGCCTTACGGCTAAAGAGCTGCTCTCGAACTGAGAACAAACAACACTGAACGTAAGCGTGGATACGTAATTCTGCTCTGAAATAGGCTCCATAAGGAAAAAGGGAAGAATGAGCTAAGATTGATGCAGGGCAATGGCTACCTTTTTAACTATCAATCTATCGTTCCAACATTCCAATCAACTGCGGTTGCTGGACATGTGCACGTGAAGGCTACTAGAAATCTTTGTCAGAATGAACTGATGTGTTTGAATTATCTATAGTCGCTCCACCTTAAAAGATTTGGCCCACTTATTGACACTGAAATATGCCAGGATCATAGTAAGCAACGAGAAAGAAAGATGTGTTTATTATGATCCGGAATCTTCGTTAAATAAAAAGTAATTTTTTTTAATTGAGACCAAGACTCAAATCAAGGGGAAGCTATCAATTTAATATGTAGGATTTGTGTATATGAGATAGTTTTCTCTAGGATTCTTTCAGACATCTATTTGCTGTCTCCAGGCGCCGCTTGCTCCTTCGCAAACTCAATAAATACTTGCCCAAGAGTGGTCTGACTCACAGAATAGTCATCAATACCCAATTCCCGTCTCTTTTGTTCAAACAATCTGAATAGTTTGGCCAACATCTCTGTTGTGCGCTCGCTTTCGACGCGTGTGATCTCATACTCCAAACTCGCGCCAAGAGCCTGAACAAGCGTTACTCTTCCAGCCCCGACACTCTCTTCCAATGCCGTAGTCACTGCATCGGCATGGTTGTGTGATTTGACAATGACTTTATAACCCGCGCCATAAGTATTCTTGAGTCGCTGAGAAGTCCCTAGGGCCTGGATGTGCCCATTGGTAATAATGCCTATGCGATCACAAAGAGCATCAGCCTCCTCCATCGAATGAGTCGTCAGGATGACACAGGACGTACGCTTCAGCTTGCGAATAGAATTCCAAATCATCTGGCGGATCGAGACATCCACGCCAGTCGTTGGTTCATCCAAAAAAACGACTTTAGGACATCCTATGATTGCCATAGCCAAGCTCAGCCGCCGCTTATTTCCTCCAGAGAATGTCTTTGCTCGTTTATCACCTAGTCCTACAAGTCCCATCTCATCGATCATCTGAGCTACTGCAGCATTCATGTCCTCAGGTGCAACGCCTTTGATTTTGGCAAAGAGCTCTAAGTGATCACGACAAGTCAACTTAGGCCAAAGAACATCGAATTGAGGGCATATACCGATCATGGAGCGCAAATCTTCATGGTAAGGCGCAATAGATAGCCCCTGAATAGTGCCATTTCCCGAGGTAGGGTCTTCAGCTCCTGTCAGTATCTTGATGGTTGTAGTCTTTCCCGCGCCATTTGGGCCCAAGTATCCAAAGCACTCATTCTTCTTGAAAGAAAGATAAATGTTGTCGAGAATCGTAGCGTCGCGTTTCTTGCTCTTGAGATGGTAAGATTTCGAGAGCCCAAAAAGTCGGACGGCATCATTTTCGTCAGGAGAGCCTCTTTTTCCCTTGAGACGTAACGTTTCCTCGATTACTTCGGCATCGCGTTCGCGAAACTTGCCGTCCACCAATATTGCTGTATCTCGCCGCTGCATATCCCGAGAGACATCTTTATCCTTGGTAGCCTTGTTGTCGACATAATTATTAGTTTTTTTGTGCAAGAAAAAGTCGATGGGCGAACGGCGAGTTTGGATAAGGTTCTCAATCCAGAAAACGAGTATTAAATAGACAATTGACTGGAAGACAAAGAGGATCATACTACAAAATGGTGCCTTGTTAATATCGAACGTATCCTTGACAGAGTAAGGTGAGCCCGAAGTCTGCGCTAGAGCTATAGCAGAGATGGAGCGCTCTAACGCAAAAGCAGGTGATATTAAGCCAATAAGAATGATAGCTAGGAGTGAAGCGCCTTCGAAGACGAACTGGACAAAGAAATATGGTACAAAAACAATCAAACTGAGACCCACGCCTAGGACCTGACCCACCGACTGAGACTTTTGAAAAAAAAGCGAGAGTAGGTAGCCAAAAGTGATGAAAGGTAGTCCCGAAACAAGAAGCAGGAGAAAGTAAGGCACCCAAGAGCCAGAAGTAATCATCTGGAGGCGTGTTGCACCCATGAGTACGAAGCAGGCAACGACAGGAACAAGATAGCAGATCCAATCGATGACGAAACGTGCAAGATAATAGGTTGCCGGCTTGATACCCATGTTCTGTAGATGAGACTTTTGACCATTTTCCTTTTCGGCAACGAGATTAGACGCGACAAATGTTGAGAAAAACGAAAACGCTATTTTGAAACAAAAAAAAAAAAAAAAAAAAAAAAAAAATTTAAAAAATAGCACAGTAAGATGTAACAAATGTAATTGTAAGATGTTTTCGCATTTACCAAAAGTCATGAATGCAGGCACAATAAAACTAGGAATGTCAACATTCTCATCGCCTTGAGCTCCGAATGTCTTGAGGGTGGGTAAGAACTCTAAACCATGTCCTATGGTCGTACCATTGCTGATGCTACTGGAATCAATGTTCTGAGTCATAACATTCAAAGTACTCAGCAGAAATGGTATCGAATCATTCACTTTAGTTGCAAGTGTAAATCCAAGATCGAGTGAACCTTCATTACTACTTGAAGGGCCCAAAGCATTAAGCTCAAATCCAAGCTGAGGTGCAAAATCCTTTAGTGTTCTGTTCTTGAGCATGTCCTTTGCATTCTGGTGCTCATACGCAGCCACTTCATCCATAGATGCATAGTCTACGAAGATCGGATTAAATTGGCTGTAAACTCTGCCCAGATTCCTAGTGATAGAATCTGTCAAGTTGTTGAGAATGGGGACGCTTTTGATAACCGGGAAATAGACAACTGGTACATTCACATATGATGATCGGCCTTGAATTCCAGTTTCAAGTGCATTGAACGTTCGACTAGCAATTACAGTGGCAATAATTGATGAATGCTGGTCAATTTGGATCCCTTTGCACTGATATGCAAATAAGGGAGGCATTATGTGAAATAAAATATACTCACGTATCGACAGAACCTGCTGTAATTTTTGGGATGTTACTTTGGATTCCGAGGGACTGAAATGGTAGAAGTAAGATAGAGACTTTAGTGTAAAAGCTCTTATTCCAGCGTGTACTTGGCGAATAAGGAAAGCTTATGCCCTCCTGTATGAGTAATTAATGTGGAACAAACTTACGATGCCAATAGCTATCCCAATCATAATAAAAGGTATTACTGCACCAAAGATGAAGACAGTTGGGTCGCGGAGAGTTACTTTGAAATTATGTGCGACCATAGTTCGAAAATGATCTATTGCCGTAGGCTTACGACTAGCTTTGATAATGTCCATCCTTTGAATGCCACTTCGATGATGGTTTTGTTCAGGTGAGAGGGGAGGTGTCTGGGGTTATTATGGTGGTTATTCTCGCTTGCTAATCAACAAATTGTTGGTAGTGGGTAGAGTAATAAAGAACAAGGTTGATTGCAAATATGGAATAGCAGTTTTGCTGTTTCTTTGTGAATACACCTGTGCAGACAAACGCAAAAAAAACCACAGAAAGAAGAGAATAGCAAGGTGAAAAATAAGAGCAGCCTATATGAGGGAAATGTTAATGAGGTTGATATGGTTGAAGTAGGTCCGAAGAAAGGGCAAGAGGGTTGGGTGTACGAGGATAAGGAATGGGGAATGGAATAGGTTAAGAGCCTCGTTTTTAAATGGGGAAGTTGTGACAAGAGATGCAAACGCCGTCTCTCAATTTCGACTTTTGGGCTTGGCTTGGGCTTGGGCTTGGGCTTGAGCAATAATGTTATTTTGGATAAAGTCGATCCATGTATCTACTTTAATATGTACGTATTTACTAATAGACGTCCTATCTATCTTAGATCTAGGCATCATAAGGATGAGGAAGAGGTTTACCTCTCATCCCACAGAGTACATTGTCTATGGCAATCTCAGACATGGCTGTTCGAGTCTCCAGTGTCCCACTCCCGATATGGGGAAGCACAATGCAGTTGGGGAAAGTCAGCAGCTCCGAGTCCTTAGGTAAGGGCTCTGGGACAGTAACATCTAGTCCCACAGATCCCACTTTTCCTTCCTTGAGAGCTTGAATTAACGCATCTTGATCAACAATCCCCCCACGAGCAGTGTTCACAAATACCTACACATGTAAGTTTGTATTGTCAAGTTTTCATGTTAAATGTTAAAAAAGTGGATAATCTTTTCAGAAGGAAGTAAAAAGACTTACTACACTGTTCTTCATCATCGAAAAGGCATTATAGCTAAACATATTCTTGGTCTCGTTGTTTAAGGCACAGCAGACACAGATCACATCCGACTCTTTAAACAGCCTTTCGGCTTCAACAAACTCAATATCGCCGCCAATATCTTGTTCTACTTCCTCTTTGCGTCGTGTTCCCTGATAAATAAACTTCTGCACTCCAAATGCCTTCAACCGTTTGGCTACAGCAACCCCAATACGTCCAAGACCCACAATTCCAACTGTTTTACCAGTAAGCTGGGAACCTAGCAGCCAGGTTGGGCTCCATGCACCCCATTTCCCTTGAATGACAGCGTCAACACCCTCACGCAGGCGACGTGTTGCAGCAAGAACCAAAAGTACAGTCGTGTCTGCTGTCGCCTCTGTTAGCACACCAGGTGTGATACCAAGGGCGATCTTGCGAGACTGAAGCTCCGACACATTGACATGGTCATATCCGACAGACATCGTGGAGACGACTTTAAGCTGGGGTCCTGCGTGATTCATAAGATAATCAATCTCTCCCTTCAAAATGCTCCTTTTTTTAAGCAAAAGAAAAAAAAATTACCTGCTGCGTCTAGTACTTCAGCATCCACTGTATCAGTTAAGAGACAGAGGATACCTTCAGCGCCGTTCACCATTTTAAGGAACTCTGCTCGAGGGATCGCTCGGTCTTCCTTCCATTGAACAATGTCCACTCCTTCTAACCCCGCATCAAGTCGTGCTTGAGATGCTTGAGGTAGAGTTCGTGTTACAATAAGTTTTTGACGTTGAGATGGTGGCATGAAGGAAAAGGTGTTTTTCTTAATGAAAAAGGATGAGAAGTGGGAAGTACGCGAGATTCGCGACTGAGTCAAGATACGTTGCAGAATCATAGAGATGAAAACTCATTCAGATCCCATTATCATTGTGCAGTAGGCAATTAAACGAGTGACCACGTGCACTCAGATGCAAAGATCTAAAAAGAATCAGCCGCAGCAAAAAGTCATTTTGTTCATTAAATTCTTCACAATTATTGCATCCTCACCTATTTGCCATGGTTATCACTCAGGTAGACAAATATTCAAGGCTCATAGAAATGGGCAGTTGAGTCGCAAAGCTAGTACCAATACATCTTATTGACTAACTCTTATTATTAATAAATGTTTGCAGCCAAATACGCAAATCAAGTACGTCTCTTTATTTCAGTATAAACATTACACTAGCAGTACACCAAAAGAATACTAACTGGTTATATGCTAATAGGTTGACAAACGTCTCAATTGTTCGCTACCGCAAAGGAGGCAAAAGATTCGAGATAGCTTGCTACAAGAACAAAGTACTAGAATGGAGAAATGGAGTGTAAGCTAGTAGGAAGGATTTGTATTCCATGGGTCACCGCTATTCACTGGTCACTGGCCGCCGGCTGCTAACCATTGCTTTTGATAACCTGCATCCTCAATTATATTCTAAATAGTGAGAAGGATCTGGGGGAGGTTATGCAGATTGACAACGTATTCTTAAACGTATCAAAAGGCCAGGCTGCGAATAAGGAAGATCTCCTGAAGTGCTTCAAGACAGATGATCGCAATGCTATAATTCTGGAGGTATATTAAAGTATTTATTGATAGTTTTTGTCTCAAACAGAATATATGCAGAGATAGACCGCCATGCTGATACCATTACATGCGGTATTGTGGATCTTTTCTTTATCAATGTGTAGATTCTGAAAAAAGGCGAGCTGCAGGTTGGCGAAAAGGAGCGCTCAAGCATGCTGGATGGCATGTACCGCGATATTGCCACAACCGTTGCAGAAAAATGCGTCAACCCAGAGACTAAGCGACCTTACACTGTGACGATGATCGAGAAGGCTATGGCGGACCTACATCTTTCTGTCAATCCCTCCCGTTCTGCAAAGTCACAAGCATTAGATGTCATCAAGCAGCTTTTGGAGAAGAAGACAATCCCAATAGCGAGAGCTCAGATGAGAATCAGGATCATTGTTCCATCAAAGGACGGCAAAAGGATAAAAGAGAAGCTTTTGTCTATGGTCGCCTCAAAGGAAGAGGAAGATTTGGATGAGAACTATGAATGGGTAATACTATCTTTTGCTTGAACTAATATTAATAACGGCGGTTTTCCTTTTCATTGTAAATACTGCTGACCATTATCTTATAATAACGTTTATCATGGTTTTTATATAAAGGTTTGCCTAATTGACCCTGGACAATTTAGACCGATCAATGAGCTATTACAGTCAGAGACGAAAGGGAAAGGACAGCTAGAGATGTTAAGTCTAACAGAGACCAAGCAAGGCGATGAAGTATTCTAATGGATATCAAGGCGCATTATTGTAATAAAAGAATAATGATGTTGTCCTATCATTTGATTCGTATGGCAGTCAATTCAGTTCCAAAAATTTCATATTCATATTCATAAGCTGTAGCGTAGTTCTTCATGAAACCAAAAGGATTTTGTTAGTGATGCCGAATTCAAAAAAACCAACATGGCATTCTTAATGAGAAAATGAGAAATTATAGCAAGGCCGATAAGGGTACAGGTTCTAGCTACACTCCTTCCTTATTTTCAAGGAAATATCTGTCAGAATCAACTCCGCATACCCACGTATTTTTGATTCTGGAAGGACGGCTTTATTCATAAAATGCTTCGTTCTACACCTGAGGACATGGTCTCACTCCCAGTTCCTGCCGGACTTTCTCGACTGGTCGGTCCATCCAGTCTTCCCAGCGTACGTTCATGAGCAACTTGGAATTACTTCCATTCTCGAGTGCCCAGGGAATGTACACATCAAAGAGCCTCGTTCGCTCTTGGCTGGTAAGCCTCAGAGGCCCGAAAAGTGAGGAGAGTACTGTCATAGGTAACCCTGTCTGAGCCATCTCAAACCATTTGAGTGCAATCTCGCCATCAACGGTTACTGGAAGTCCTGTTAGCGTATGATAAAAGTCGTGTGTCTCACGATATCGCTGCATTACATACGCGAGCTCCTCAGAGTCTACAAAGTGGACCTGTGTAAAATAAAGTTTTGCGAAAGTTAAAGGCATTTCTAAACGTGAGAGAACGGTAGATCTCTCCAATGTAGAAGTTAGAAAATAAATAACATACAGGTTCACGGGTATCGGGCGATACTTGCTGATCATCCAAGAAGCGTACGTATTCCCGTCCAAACGTGCCATCGGATAATTGGCGCAGATTATCAAGTTGCATGGTCTCAGAAGTGATCTTTGGTCGCTCTAGCAAGATTCTTCGTCCTTCTGGATCCTGCAACATCTGATCGCGAATTCTAGCTAAAAATATACTTCCTGTTGTTTCCCCTAAGGCAGCAACCATATCTATTTTTTTTACATGTATATAAAAAATTAGTATTATGAAAAAAAACCCTACCACCTGTCATTCGACGGATAAGAACTAAAAGCATTTAGGATACCTCCTCGTAAAGGATTGTAGAGTGCTGTAAACGCGGAACCAAAGGCAAGAATAGTTCGCTGAAGAGGTGAAATTGGGATGTGTCCTTTATAAAGCTCTTTCGTCCTAGGCTGTACTAGTACCATACATGTACAATTCACGATATATCAGTGTATAGTGATTATAGTGATGTCAAAGCAGTAGGACAGGAGATCCAATTGATATATAATCTGTATGGGCACTTGTAGTGAGCTACGCACAGGGAGAAGGAAAAGTAACAAAAGTTGCACGGAAACACGAGGGTGTTGTGTTTATCCATTTCTGTCTCTGAACTCGTCTGAGGCCATGCCCAGCTGTACGCATTTTCTGGAGGATGCTTGGTGGCATGATCTGCTTTGAATTAGTGGGTTTACGTGAAGAGAACAGGAAGAAGGGTTGAATTCTTTTGAATTTGAATTTGTCAAGCACTTAAGCCACATGTATACCATACATGTTAATACTTCATTTCCGATCAAAAAATTACTGAATCATTAAATCAAACAAGATGGCAAAAAATTACATTATCGAGCACATGGAAGAGGGTATTTGCGCTTTGCACGGGAAGTCTATAAATTTCCAAAAGGCGATGGTAATAGGAAACTAAACAATTAGTATTGGTAAAATAGGCATGCATGACTGGTGCAAGCTCGAGTATGAACACATGGTCTCAGTCTGTGGCCCAGAGCATATTTACTTTACAGCTCTGACTCCCAAAACCTTGGCAGATATGCCTGAAACTCTGGCAAAGGCCCATTGTCATACTGAAGACATTATGGCTATGAGTGACCGCATACCTCATCAAAGAGTGTGCCTTCTTGATCCAGCTTCGCCACATGTCCTGAGCCCTGGAGATGCTAAGGAATTTGATTTCTTTCTTTTTGGAGGCATTTTGGGGGATGATCCACCAAGAGGTAATTCAGAAGTTAGGAGAAATTCTTGATGACTGAACTCAAGTAGTTTGTCATAGTGGCTCACGATCAGTCTTCCGACTTATCACCTGTTCATCACCCTAGATCGTACTGGCGAGCTAAGGAAGCTAGGCTTCGCTACCCGTCACTTGGGCGCGGTTCAAATGACAACAGATACTGCTGTCAATGTCACCCGCAGAATTGTTGAAGGCCAAGGTATAAAATTGATGTAATGCGTCCATCTTTCTGCAAAGTGTTTAGGGACTCGACCAATTAAACTCAATTCATCTCTTGGTTAACTACTATCCAGTTTCTTTAGATGAAATCCCATTTATCGATCATCCTGAGATCAAGCTGCGCAAGAATGAAACTGTGACCATGCCTTTTCGCTACATCGCCCTGTCCTCTACGGAAACATCATCAATAGCGTCATCCGAAGGAGGGTCATCAAAAGTGAACGAAACTGAAAAGAAATCTAGAAAGCCAAAGTTACCTCAGCCATTATTGCCACCAGGCATGCTTGAGTTGTTAAAGAAGGACAATGATATGGCCCTGGATCTATTATGAAGGACTATATTGTGTGACTCTTTATCATTAGGAGGAGCTCAGACACTAATGGCTCGGTTATCGAAGTCATCCTCCTTTCACATTGCTCATTCACTCCCTCATACTATAATAGAATAAAACAAATTTCTCCAACTGGTAGTAGTGTAACCCAGTTTATGTACAAACAAAGATTGGTTAAAGAATAGGCTGCATCGATGAGAGCAGAGGCGATTGGATTCAACTCTGCACTTGGAACTTTTCCTTGAAGGCTAATCTTTAAGTAGGCACTTGTTTGTCAAACTTGTATTTCCATAGGTTTATTGCTTTCCTGTCTTGTCATTTCTGTCGGAGACATCCCTTCGGTACATTGTAGTCGTTGATGTATTGCAGCCTCATGAAGGACTCTGATTGATTCATCAAAAAACAAAAAACGGCGAATGCCATGCTACTACATGTGCTCTGTACCTACTGCCCTAATTGCCTAAAAAGCTTGTGATATGCAAGGATATCCTGGTGCGCTAACTGAATCTGGCTAAAAGTTCAGCAAACCCAATATACATGTATGTAGTCTACTCTGACGGCTCTCCTAGGCTATTTTAGGAGTGGCATTTTCAACAGGACTGAGCAGACATTGTTTGACAACCTTAAAAGTTCTTCTAACCCACATTCCTGGCCATTTGGAGCAGGGTTAGTCTCTGTGTAACTTATTCTATAATTTGCATATTATCAGACATTTTGTGGTGTACACGTTTAAAGCTTTGTTAGATTGCTAAGCGCTTAAATAATGATAGTAAGGTATTAAATTATAAATATATATAACAAACAAAGAACCTGGGAGGGTGATTGTGTTTAGGTAAATGTTGAATGAGCAGCGAAAAAAGCACATTTTGAATAAAAGCCCACACTTTTTTTTTTTTTTTTTTTAAGAATGCTCAGAGCTCTCCCATGCATATTTGTAGCACTTTCAAGTGAACAATGAGTCTGGTGGTTTGGAATAACAACACTTGAATGGCACATCCGTATACGTAGAGTAGACAGAAAGCATAGTCTTTTTAAGACGACTCAGTTGCCTTCCCTAGCTTTCCACTGCGACAGCAGACTTTGAAAACGACTTTTGAAACGTGGATCTGTGATAGGCCGCATGGAGGCTGAAATAGAGGAAGAACCGGACCATGTCCCGTATCGCTTATCAGAAACAGCAATGTCTTTTGAATTAAAAAAGCTACTTTTGCGGCGTAGTTCCTGACGACTCAGAGGACGACTCAGAGACTCGCGAGGTTCTTCTTGGGCTTGCTCTTTGTCATCAATAAGCTCTTCGCCTTGGTCAAATGATGTTTTCAAGCTGGATTCGTCACTCATCTTGCTTAAATCTTCGACTTTATCCTGGCTCTTTTGCTCCTCCTTTACGTTAGTACTTGAGAGATCCTTTATTGATCGTTCTTCTGCTGTTTCAGCTGTATTAAAAGTCATAGTGGAGTCAGATAGGACAGTGCTTTGTTGATGCGAGCTGCGGATATCAATGTTGTTGGCGGTGTGGCCATGAGGTGAGCTAACAACATTTGCAACATCTTCTGAGCGCTCTTGATGATCGTCTGGGCAATCATCTGATGAGGGGGCACTGGTAATGGTGGATAAGGGGTCGGTCAGAACAGCATCTTCTCCGAACTTGTCAGCTTGAGGTGTAATCTGAATATTATCTTTTGAAGGGAAAATGGGGTCATGTAAAGATGTATTGGCCATAGAAGGGTTTAAGGAGTTGGTCTCGATAGTCAATGGGAGGATATCTGCGGCTATCATGGGGTCCATAAGTATATAAATACAATTGTTAAGATGGGATGCTTTTCGAAACCAATATGAGTCAAAATAGTAAGTGCCCTTCTGGGCATAAAAGATTCGAGAGTTGAGAGGGAGGTGAAGGAGCGGGTGGATAAAAAGAAAGAGAAGAAGAAACGAAACCTGAGCTCACGGATGATATTTATATGAACTCCCATTGTCCTGCTCTGCCTCCCGCCACTCATATTTTCCCGCAGCGCACTGTGTCAACCTTTTACCTTCAATTCGCGCCACACCACGCGATATTTAGAGTATGCTAATCTACTCTCATAAATGTAGACTAAAAGAAGCTGGACGATAAAAGCATAAGATGCACTCGCCTGACTTACAACGTCCTAAGATTGGTGATGCGATGACCGTTAAAACTTGAAAAGGCGTGAGGGTGGCAATCGGCTCATATTTTGTTTGATAGCTAGATTGTGGACTGTCTCATTAGTGTTCCTGGTATGCTTTTTGATGCTTTAAATCGAGTTGATCTGACCTCACCTGGGATTCGTACGCTTATAGTAGCAGTGACACTTTGATCAAGGTCTATGTCCGCTATCCAAGCGACTCCACTGAATATATAGCTTAACAAGAAAGGAAATGATTTCTATCTAGCAACAATAAAGCGAATAGTGGAGACATGTGCATTGGTACAATTCGCTCAACGCGTATTGTGGTTTGTGTTCCTTACATGCCTTGCATCTGGAATAATCGTTCATCATGCGTGCACGTGGGCAGCGCGCCTCCTAAGGTGCTAAAAAGCATCTTTTAGCCCACTACTTGAGCTAGTAACTCTCTCCTGTCCCACACTCGCCCTCATTTTTCTACTGTATCGAAAAAGAAATTAGGGTATCGCACGCTATTCATTTACCTTGCTTTGGTTCTGGAATCTCAGGCACCAATAAAAGACTGGTTCCACAAGAAAGAGTTGCTGCCATAGGGCGGATAATGGCGCACAACAGACTAACTATTATAATGAGTCCTTAATACGTACTCTCCAGCTCCGTGTTTTGTCTCTACGTGGTTGAAAGGAATTCCGCAACGTTAGCACGTGCCATACAGATTATTATAGATTTCGCACGTGTGACAAGGTGTACATGTGTACATGACATCAAACTGTTATTTGTACGTAGTAGCTCGACCATGTTCTAGTTCATGCGCCCACACCACCTAACATACGCTGCGGCAAAGTTACCATCCATCTGTGTCTCATTTCGCCTTCTCTCCATCTCGCAACCCTACTACTACCTGTTCCCCTGAACCCTTCATATTCCCTTTCCTTTTAATATTCAGCATATTCTCATCATAATTATTGTTATCATTCTTGCTAACATCAGCAAATTCGCATGGCCGACAATACTGCGCCCGTCGTGCTGCTCAATGATAAGGAACAACAATGGCTCGAAGGGGCCGTAAAGGATAAACTACTTCGTCAAATCGACTTCAATCATATCCAAGACTTGCAAATGGGCGTCGCAAGTGGAGGCTTTGGCATGATCCACGCTGGAACGTGGCGCGGCATGCGTGTCGCTGTCAAGGTTCTCTTCAATCCTGCAGATTTTATTCAAGAGGTATGTTTTCTTCCTTTCTTTCTTGTACAAAAAAAAAAAAAAAAAAACTTGGTCCAACTCTCCATGAGGAGATTGACCGAATAAAAAATGCTTAATAGACGAGGGGGAATTATCAAAGCATTGAATGCTTGAGACATTTTTTATTCCTCTAATGATATTCGTCAGGTTCCGGAGAGGCGGTGTTTCTATATCGAACAGATATTAGAAAAGGAAAACACTCGTTTATAAGGCCAAAAGTGACCACATATTGAATATTTGGGCATTTGGGTGAGTTGTTCACACTCCTGGATGCTCAGTTATTGTCGGTAACTGGTCTCCAGAGGCAACCCCTAGATCAAAATCCGATGATACCCTTTAATTGTTCCTAAGAGCCGACTTTGACCCTAACTGTTTTTCTTATATGGATACAGGTTGGAATCCACAAACTAGTACAAGACTCTGAAAATATTGTGAAATTCTATGGAATTACTCGCATGAAGAACACAGGCGATTATGGAATGGTCCTACAGTTTGCAGGGAAAGGAAGTCTTCGTGATTATCTTTCTCGTCACTTCGACTCGCTCAATTGGGCAAACAAGATGAGACTTGCTAGAGACGTTGCAGCTGGCATCAGTTTCATTCATGAAGACAATATTTGTCATCATGACCTTCACTCCAGAAATGTTCTGATTGATCAATCTGGAAGAGCTCTCATAACTGACTTTGGTCTCTCAAGATACGTCAATCATGCTAATTCTAATAATGGAGTCCGGGGTGTGGTCCCCTATATCTCTCCGGAGCGTCTTAAAAACGCACATTTCGATCACAGCTCAGATGTTTACAGTCTAGGAGTCATCATGTGGGAACTGACTTCAGGATACCCGCCATTTGATCATGATGGCGAAAACTTTCTGCTGCCTTTTCAGATCATGAGGGGAAGGCGAGAAAAAATAGTACCGGGAACACCCATTGAATACTCAAATCTTTATCAGCAATGCTGGGACGGAGAGCCATCAAAACGACCACCACTTCCTGTCATTTTGAAAACTCTGGACAAAATGCTTTCAGATCATAATGGGATGCAGGCAGAAGAAAATGGTACCATACAAACTGCTGCTCCTGAAGACTTATGTGGACTTCGCTCGTTACCCACCGAGACCCACGCTGTTCCAGTTATAATGGAATCGCAGCGAAATTCGGCGCCTGTAACGCAAGTCAATTCACTCAATCACATGGTTTCAGTAGGAGGAGGATCCCGCACAAAGTCCATTGCCAACGTCTCGCGCCTGGTTCCCAAGCCTTCTAGGAATAATGCCAATATGGGCAACTCACAGCACTCATTAGAGACGGCTCTGACTGGACGTATCAAGGAAATCAAAATATCTGATGGTGAGTATGTTTTATATTGCTTGGAATGCCATATGATTATTTTCAAGTGACGGACAACACATGCAACTGACTTCAACACTTGTATTTTATAAAGATGCCGTGAACAAGAGACTTGGTATGCCGGACTCAGCCGTGGCTTTTGTTCGTCCTAATTGGATTCAGGCCCCAGTTTCGCAAAAGACGCGTGGCGTATCTCATCAGACTAATCAAGCCAATACTAATACTGGACTACACCACCCAATCGTAACTCATGATATGGGAAGACGAAGTCCAAAGAACACCAGTATGTCCACAGTGCTACCGGAGATATCGGCACAACAACCCATTGAAGAAAAAGGGTGGGAAATGGATGAACCACCATCTCAACTTCAGCATCGTGGATTTGGCTCACCAGTGCAATATCCTCCTCCACCTACAAACAATATCATGGCGCTCCGTTTACCCTCATCAGACACGATACCGCAAGGCCCAAACTATAGTGTCATGCCCAACCCTCTCCAAAATTTCACACCAGCAATTCCTTCTGTGACATCGACGCCAAGGAGTGGACCTGGGTTCGGTGGATGTATAAAAACCGCTCCCACGAATAACGTTTGGATACCACTGGATGGCAAAACCAAGATCAAAGACTTTTTCGGAGCTTGCCGAAATGGCAACCTTGAAGCCGTAAAATGGCATCTCGACCATGGCGCTAATGTTATGGAGCCATATTATAACATGTCAGGCAGAACTCCGCTTCATGCTGCAGCCATGAGCGATAGCTATGAAGTTATGAAGCTCCTGTGCGAATCTGCGGGCTCTAATCTCAATCTCAATGAGCTCGACGACAGTTCTCAAACGCCACTTCATTTATTAACGCAGTACGGGCGGGATTGCGACGAGCTTCTTGAATATATGCTGAAGATGGGTGCTAACCCTAACGCACAAGATAGCGAACGTAGGACTCCATTGATGACTGCGTTCATTCTGAATGATAATGCTTTAATGGTTGAGACATTGCTAGACTATGGAGCAGACCCTAACATTCGCTGTCAGGAGAATAATGCCTTGGCAGAAGCAGCCATCAGGCTTAGGTACCACTGTGTGAAAGTGTTACTTGATACAGATCTGAGGTAAAATTTTATTTTATTTTTTTTATTTTACTTTATTTTTTAGAGCAAGTAAGAGTATTTATCCAACTTTTTTTTTTTTATTTGGTTGACAATAGTATGTCGGAACAAGCGTCGCTAGAGCATGCCATGGACGTGTGTTATCGTGTAACAGAGAGCGTCAATAGGAACCAGGTCCTGAGCTTATTGGTCCGCTGGAAGAATGCAGAGGGTATTCAGAAGCGACAGACATTAGCCACTATGATCTTGAAAGGATCTTTACAATTTGGTGAGCGCCGCATTGATCAGCGACGAATCGCACGACAAGTACTCGCATCTGCAAACCTCCAGTAATTTTTTTTTTTTTTTTTTTTTGTTTGTTATAATATAATAAAAGGCAACAAGAAAAAGAATATGGATATATGGAGAAAGTCTATTTTTTTTTAAAGTTGATCACGTTGAATTTGCCTTTGGTACACGAGTTGCTTTCGCTTGGCCTGTGCTCGTTCCTCACGAATCTTGGACTGTGTTTCGATGGCTTGTTTCAAAAAGGGTTCAACATTCTCGTCATGCCTCATTCGCAAAATCCTCAAAATTGTTTCAGGGTTTGGCGTCATTGAATCGGCACTGGGTCGTTTGGCTACACCCCCTGCCCGACGATCATAATCGCTCTGTTGCCTGGCTAGGCGCCCGCGTCCCGGCACAGTTAGAGCCCGATTATACTCTGCAATCAATTCTTCAGTTGACGCGTCATAGATGGGTCGAACTGTCAGCAGATCCCTATACTTTGGAATCTCAAGAACCTTCAATGGGAAACCATCTCCTGCATCTCCACCATTCAGATAGAGTTTGATAAACTAACCATTTCAGATAATATTTTTATATGGAAACGTAGAACTTTATGTTAGTCTCGAGCGCTTTGACAAATATGGGCAAGCAGAACACAGAAAAAGAAAAATGTCTATTTATCAAACGCAGAGACTTGCACGTCAATGTTTGTTCACATCGTTTGTTTGTAAATATTTTACCTCTACAATTTTGAAGACAACATGCATTTCTATTTCAGTCAATGGCGTCCGATCAGATACAGTGTTTGAAAGTGGTGGCATTAGCAGCGATTCAATAGTAATCAAGATCTCCTTCCAAAGCCTTGTGATCACAAGTGTCATTCCTTCAGTTGTGAGATAGTCATAGAGAACCGGCAAAGATGCTTCGAGATAATCAATTAGCTGACCAAGTGCATTATCGCAATCCTCATCTGACACCTTTGTGACTTTAGCAGATGAAACAGAGCTGCTAAAGAAAGGAAATAGAGCCTTGGACCGGAAGTTGCTAAAAAGGACCTTTTCTGTCAAGCAAGCTTGTGCACATGGTACCATCTGCAGGATTTTTGGACAGCGTTAGCCTATCATAAGCCTTCAAAATCAACATATACATATAAAGAAATACGTGAAGACCCAATTCCCCAGACTTACAGCATCTACAATCATGCCGCTCATATCAGCTTCTTTGCGCTTTAAAGACCGGAAAGTTCTACCAAAAAAGAACTGGACATCATCACGTTCGCCCTTCATCGTGATTCGTAACAAAAGGCGGCCGATTTGTATCAAATCTAGCCATACATCATGTGCCATATAGTCCTCGTAGTCCTCAGGATTGATGATTAAGTACTGTGATCCGCACAATCGATCTTTATGCATCTTGTCCGCGTCAAAGATTTGGATATGGTAAGTGATTTCTTTAGTCAAAGTCACCTGATAGACCTCATTCCAGCGTGGATTGATGTTTGCGTAAATGGTTTTGGATCGGAAGACTTCCTTATTTTCATGCGACATCACAATAAAGGGGTCGCTAGCCTCGTTTGAATCCATTGGTTGCAGTCTTTCCGCGCAGACAAAAATAATTTCAAACTGTTGCGGGGCATTTGGATCGGATTCAATATCACCTTGATGATCTCGAAGTGTTTGAACAGTATTGTCTACATCCATGTTGCGGTAGAGCTCATCTAGCCGTTGTCGCACGGCTTCAATGTTGTTCACAAGAACGCACATCTAGTTAACCACGAAATATTACCAAGGTAAATACTAATGAAGCACACATACATCAGCGACACCACAGTCCTTATCCTTCGAATACCTTAGGTGTGAATACAAATTGCGCCGCTTTCTTTGCCTCTGTGCTTTCTGATCTGAAGGTAAACGACGCAAGCTGCTCAGTAAGAGTCTTGGATTCTGTTGATGCCACGGATGAGACCGAGGAAGGCATACAGCCGTGGAACATTGTTTCCATGTATTGCGCATATAAATCCACAGCCTTGCAAAATACTTTAGCAAGACTGGAGATAAATATTGCTCTTTGATAGTCATCTGGCCAATTCAATCCCTTGACCCAGGTCAAAGGCTCATAAAAGAAAGCAAAGAGGTCGCTTGCGGAGGAAGAATGGCCTGCGCCAACACTCACTTCCTCAAACTAGTGATGAGCGTTTAATATTAATAATAGTGGGAAAAGAGTAAGTATGATGTTTGGCGCTGGTATTATCTCCAGCCATTCACGGTACAAAAAATAAAATACTTCGCCATTGTACAAAAACAACATGGTCATACTTGATCTTGCTTGATAGCAGCTGTGACCCATTCGGTAATAGATGCGTCAAGCATCTCCAGGTATTTATGAACATAAGGCTTAAACCAGGTGGAGATATTAAAATGAGCACTTGAGCTATATAGTACAAGAATGAATAAAAATATGAGGATTCGTAATGTATCGCTACCGATCACTTAAATCGATCGAAACCCATTAAGTAACATACCTTGGCGCATACAGCTCAAAAAGGGTAACAAGCTCGCGGCAAAGCTGGTATAATGGAAACACATCAGCCATAGGTAGCTTCTTTGCATCCATATTGGCCATATTCTGCATCAGAGGAACAAAATTTCGAAGATTGTTTTCTACTACGATAGCAGCAACATCGACAGCACTATGAAAGATAGTAAAAGCATTAATATAAAAAAAAGAGGGGTGGGGTGGAGGACAAGGCATAAAAATGCTTGCATACTTACCCGAACAGTGGCTGTGGGAACCTTTTTTTCATTATTCCATGCTCAGACACAATATAAAGAGCCATTTTTGTTAAGGGAACGGTTTCATTTTCATATCCTTCCTTTTGAACCTCAGCATCTTTGGCGTTATAGCTACGAATCGACTCCAATAATACAGTCTCCTTTATATCCTCAAAAAAAGGTGTCAAATCGATGTTCAATCGCTGATATACTTCTTGCTGATGCACGCGGTCAAGAATATCCATCATTGGCCTGAAATATGCTGCGCTGACTGACTCCAAGTCCTTAATATCGTGATTGATATTGTCAAATATCATATGGTTCAGGCCACCATATACATCTCCTAACATATTGACCTGTTGAGAAACAAGATTTGTAACTGTTAAGCTGTGACAAAGCAGCAATCACTAAATAAAGCAGTTATGACTAGATCCTTTTTTTTTTTTTTTTTTTTTTTTTTTTTTTTCCCTACCTCAGAAATATGCCATTGATGCACTTCAGAATCCTTGTAAAACTTTGTTTGAAGGAAGTCCAAGAGAAAGTGGACAGAAACTTTGCCTTCTCTATATCGTTCTTTAATGATTTCCATATACATGATTTCTCTCCAACTGGAAGTTAATCGCCAACGAACACCACAATCAATCAAAAGAGCCCGTGTTGGAGTGGAAAGAAGGTTTGCTGCGGGATCATCCTCCTTACGCGATGCTATAGCATGATCTACACACATCTCTAAGAGCACATGGTAGTATGCTTTAGGATTCTCTGGAATGAAAGTAAACTCATTCTAAACGGCATTAAAGATGTTAGCAGATATTCTGCAATATATTTCAGAAAGTCCGTTTAGAGCTTACGTGCACGTGGTACTGTTTTACTTACAGGATGATATAGCCTTGATGGGGTATTGATTGACATCAAGTTGGGACGACCAGCAGAAAGACCACGAATGAAGCCATTGAGTGCACTGCGCTCGCGCGTCTTGAATTCTTCATGATGTTCTCTATGATGGTAGTCTGCCATGCCGGGGTACGGGAATGAATCAAGTTCAAGATTGGAGAGACACTTTTTCAAGTCCTCAATCGCAGCCTTGTCAAAAAAAAAAAAAAAAAAAAAAAAAGTTTAGAAAGCGCCAATAGCAGAACTACAGCTTTCACAAAAGTGGTTAAGCAAACATAAAAGGAGGAAGTTATAATAAAAGGCATACCTGTCTAGTCGAGTTTCGACGGAGGTCATTCATACGCTGATGTCTTACAGCTTCCAGATGCTTAAACAGCTCCTTAATCACCTTTGTATGCTCTTCCGCTTGCGCTGTAGAGTTATTTGGCTTTGTAGCGGTCGTCTTCACTTGCTTATCTAACCGTTGTAAAATCGCCTCATGGCCAACAAATGGATCTTGTTGTATAGCTTCGCGTAGCAAATTAACCATAATGCTGATTTGGGCGTCTCGATTGTTGGTAGGTATGTTCATAGTCTGTTGAATCCTGGACATTTCTATGGAAAACCCAAGCATAAGCTCCTCCGCATTGGTAGAAGCCTTGAACTGCTTTGGCTCCATGTTGCTGAGGGCCTTTTTTACAACTGAATCCTGATATGCTGGATTCTGATCCTTGCCTGACAGAATATCCTTCACTTTGGACCTCAATACTTTTACGAGATCCTTATGGGTGTCCTTGTTAGTGACAGGCAAAGCTGGTGTAGGCGGCGGCGCTTCGTCCTCTTGAGCCAAAAGAACGAGTCTGAGCAGATAAGGATAAAGTTCTTCAGATGTCACCTTTGTTGGTGGCGGCGGAGGTACAAGGGTTTGTTCCACTTGGTGATTTGCCCCGGTTACTCCGGCCGCTCTCCGGAGAGTCTTTCCTCGACGTACCATCGAAGGCGCTTTCTGTTCTGGGCGATCGGCAAGTGCCGCCATGGAAGTGATTGGGTTGTGAACAAACTCTGGCTGACTAAAGAGCATCATTGCATTGCCTCCAATATGATTGTGGTTATGTGGTGGATGAGATTGCACCGTTGAATTGTGTTGGAATGAGGCCTGTTCTAATTCGCCTTGATTTCTCCCATGAGATAAAGTAACGTTAGACTGTCCACCCGCAGAGGGCTGTGTAGTTCGCGTAGCCGTGTTAGATACATTTGGATTACTGGTATTTGATAAATCGCCTTGGTCCTCGGGAAATGGTGGTAAGTGTGAACTGGCATGCGATTTTGGAACGAGCCGCGAGACGCCTGGTGAGGAAGTTGATGCGACGGGGGCATCCGATAAAGAGTAACGCTTCTGCTCTGCCTCGTTTCCTTTGATAACTGGGAGAGGTTTGAAGTAGTCAGCACTACCAAGCTGTTGTGAGGTAGGACCTTGATGGGTAGAAGCCACTAGAGGAGACGATGAGGGCCGTGCCATTGCCTCAATACTATCCATCAAACCATCAAGGGAAATTGGGCTATCCAAGGATGCGTTGCTTTGTTGCCGTACAGGCGGATTATTGAGACTAACCTTATAAGAATTGCTGTACTGCTGCTGGTTGCTACTTATCTTGACATCAGTAACCTCCACCTTGACGCTGGAAACCTCCACCTTGACAGTGGTATCGAAGTTATTGGTATTTGATGGCTGAGGCGGCGGTGGGGCTTTGAATGCCTCCTTCTTGGTGGATTTGTAGGTGGTAGATGGTACAAAAGTAGTTGCCGTCGGAAACTTTGTAATAGGAGCAGACAGTGGCGTAGATGGAGCGAGCGGCATAGGCTGGGTCATTGGGACAGTGTTCGCTTTTCTGGATGACTCATGCTGCTGAAAGACATCCTGTACTGGTAATTCTGTCGGACGGTTCTCTAAGTCAGATGGACCAGGTGATGCTGGAAGATAAGAAATGGTAGTGAAAGAGGGCGATGGTGAGACAGCTACCAAAGTAGGTGAGGGAGGTACAGTGGAAGATGTGGACGGTGGATGCTGAGCGCTTAGATGAGCATGACCGGGGCTGTGATCGTCAAGGATGGGAATCAGTTCCGTGGGTCTGTCATCTGCATCAAACGATTCGCTGGGATGCAAGGGTGGACGATGCTGGCTCTGTGATGACTGGTATCCATGGTGATTTTGAATTGAAGTACCAGAGGTTGCTGACTGCCACGATAGGCTAGGGGATGGTACAGAAAGAGGCTTTTTCGACTCCTTCTTTGGAGAGAACGACGATGTAGGTTGGTAGCTAGTCTTTGGGCGATATGTTGAAGGCTGTGGCATGGTCAGTGGATTTGAGTTTGTCGGCGGCCTCAGGTTAGGAAATGAGGATGGGTCTGAATGCTTTGGCATGGCTGCCGAAGGAGATGTAGCGGCAGTACTCACGCTTGGGCTAAAAGACGGATGTGGCGGCGCTCCAGGCCCGCTATGCGAAGGTGGATTCGAGTGAGATATTGGGGGGGCGTATGGCTTGGGTATATATCCTGAAGCTTCATGTCCCTGCCCATGAGGATTGGAGATGGGGCCAAAGCCTGAATTGACGTTGGGTGGGAACGCTGGCATATTTGATGGAGGCCTGCCTGCAACAGGCCATTCTTGATGCCGTAGAGAGTGCATCTGTGGTGTCATCATAGGCGAGGGTAAAGTATGCTGAGGTGGCGGTGTTCCAGGTCTATAGCTTTGTGCTGAAGGTCTCCCTCCTCCCCCTGGCATGGTACCTCCAAAATTATTTCCACTGGGACCATAGTTGAATCCTGGTCCTGGTCCTGGTCCTGGGCCCGGACGCGTCGGGTGAGGGTATCCCACGTTGTGATTGCTTCCATTGAACACAGGCGGATATGGAGGCTGATGTGGCCCAGAATTGAAATGAGATTGAGGAGGAATAGGCATGCCCCCTACTCCTGGAGGCCCAGGGCGAGGCTGTTGGGGATAAAATCCAGTGTTGTAGCCGTGTTGATGCTGTTGATGCTGTTGCTGGTGTTGCTGATGCTGTTGGTTCTGCTGTGGTGAATATCCTGGCCCGTATGGACCGGGGCGATAATTACGTGGGTCCGCCATCTATATTCAATTATCAAAAAATAACCATGATTGCCCCCGCAATAGAAAGCCAGGTCAGTTTTTTTTTTTTTTTTTTTTTTTTTTGCCACTCAGGTCAGTCACGCGCAAGACGAAATGCTGTCTGTCCACAATGTAAAAAAAAATAGAAAGAGGGAGAGAAAAGCACAAACGAGAAAGTAAGTGAAAGAATTAAGAGATGGATCACTCACCAGTCAAATTGTTCGAACAGGTAAAAAAAAAAAGAAAGAAAGAAAGAACGAAAGAAAGAAAGAAAGGATGAGAATTTGATGAAATTAATAATTGAATGGAAGGGAAAAAAGGGGGAGGCGAGGGAGAGCACTTGTTTCATTAAGCATCTCCCTAATGTGCACTAAGCTCCATATTAAACTACTAAGATACAAATATTAATAATTATAATTTAGTAATTAAGTTGCCTTAATTATATCAGATGATCTATGGATGTGGCACAATTGATGATCAATGTTTTGTGGTACACCAGCCAGGCACCCCAACGACAATGGCATGTAAAACATCGATTTAAATTAAAGCAAACTCTTATCTGTTTTTATCTTTCTTTCCTCCACTCTTGCGTTCTCTTTCACTCTTCCTCACTTCCCTCTTCACCTTACCCGTATAGCATATCAACCACTTTTCCTTCACTAGTGCATTGATCCCTTTGATTCTTTTTCTTTATTTGTTCAATTGATCTACACTAATGTCACGCATTTTCTTGCGCACGCTTGCAATTAAGGCAATGCAACAGGGTGCCATCCCTCAACATGTCGGATTCATTATGGATGGCAATCGTCGCTATGGAAAAAAAGTTAATGTCGGCAATAAGGGCTACTACCTTGGATACGATGCCCTGGCAGAGGTACATTAATCTTAACACAAGCTTTATTTAGAATCAATTAATTTTTTTTGTGCTTTATCGATTTCAAGCCCATTAATAATTGTTTCTCTTCTTTCATCTCAGACTCTTGCTGTTTGCATGGAACTTGGTGTCAAGGTTGTTACCGTATATGCCTTCAGTATCGAAAACTTCAAGCGTCCTCGTGAACAGGTAGAACTTTTAATGGAGCTTGCAAAGGATAAGCTGACCGAGCTAGCTGAAAACAGGTATAGTATATCCCCTATCTTATCCATACCACCTCTCCATGTCTCTTCCCGGACCTGCATGCTGCAAACGCATTTTGCTGTATTAGGCACATGAAAGTGATCCAAATACTGCGTTGACCCTTAGTTTAGTTTGAGTTTATGCACGGGAAAAGCTGGGCTCTATACAGAACAGACACAGCAGTTGTTGTCTGCAGCGCCTGCATGTACTACTTTCGCCATTTCAATTCAATGCATGCCAACAGTAGAATCACGCGTCATTAAATATTGTTCAACCATTCACTATTAACTTTACTACAATTTTATTATTATCTTGACTGGACATTGCAAACTGCTGATACCAACTATTTAATTTATTTTTTTTTCCTATTCGGTAGTGAGCTCGTCCGACAGTATGGTGTCAGTGTACGCGTTTTGGGAGATGTTTCCCTGCTGCCAGAAGATGTCCGTGCTGCAGTCCATCGTGCTGTAGATTCGACAAAGCATAATAACAGAGCTGTCTTAAACATGTGCTTTCCTTATACATCACGGGAAGAGCTCACTATGGCATCCCGGTCGTTAGTGAGTGGTGTTGAGGCTCATGAACTTGATCCAAGGTATTAAAAAAAAAAAAAAAAAAAAAAAAAAAAGAAAAAGAAAAAGAAAAAGAACACTCAGGTCTTTTATCCTTCGCTTTCTTAACTAAAGAGAAACTATTCGTTGTTTTTCTGATATTTGTTAGCGACGTTACGACCAGCACATTGGAGAGCAGTCTTTACACTCGCTCTTGCCCTCCAATGGATTTATTAATCCGAACCTCTGGCGAAATCCGTCTGAGCGACTTCATGTTGTGGCAGAGCTCAAGAGCATGTCATATCGAGTTTACTGACTGTTACTGGCCTGAATTTACATTCTGGAAGCTCTTGCCCATCCTCCTGAGATATCAAGTACGTGCGGCATCGTTTGTTCAATCCAGGAAGGATTATGACGAACGAGAAGCAGTGGCTCGTGAACAAGACGTCGTCGACGACCTGGCTGTAAACGAAAAATCTATTTCAGCTCTATCACCACCGGCCCAAGAGGAGCGTATTGTAATTACCTGGAAAGATTGTGAGCCCAAGGAAAAGAAGCAGCGGGTGGCTAATTTCTTGACACACCGTGGACACTTACCAAATTGTCCTCTCATTCAGCTTCAATAAAGTTTAATACCGTACCATGAAGCTTCTTTGTACCACTTCCAAGGCCAACTCTATATATATCTAGCTCCTTAATGTCACCTCTGAGGTTTGCACATATCATTTTTACAAAAGCTTCTTTCAGCATTAATAAAAAATCCATAATTTTGTGCAACAACGACAGTTAATTTGTACTCCATGGTAACATTTGAGGTTGAAGTAACAAATTACAGATTTTTTAAGCAAAGCGGCTCCTACCACTGACTAAGTTCACATGACATTGCAGCGAGATCTACAGCAGCACCACGACTCTGAATAGTCATTATTATCCTCCTCATAATGATTAACACTGTACTCAGTACCTTGGTCCTACCCTTAACCCACTTGATCCTACGCCTGCTCCAATTGATCCTCCATCCCTACTCTTGATCAACTTGGCTCTACATCACTTCGGGTTTTTAAATCTTCCTCTTGTCTTTTTTGCTTCGTCATTATTCCTCACTTCTCTTGGCTATTGATCTTTGTTACTTGAACTGACGAGGCGGTAGATGTATTGGGAGCCTGGGGTACGTAATTCATGGATCTTGCAACCTATATAGATTATCTTCACACACTCGCAATATCCTTGGCTCCCATAACATTATGATCTTAAAACTGCCTGGGCTACCTGAAATGCTTTGTTCAATCTCGGAAGGGCACTGTAGTAAGGGTCAGGATAGATGTAAATTACATATTCATGGCACCTCACAAGCATGTTGTTCAGTGCCTTTGTCCCCTCTATTTTCAAGGTTCAAATAATAATAAAAATAACCTCATGTTATCATGATTAAGTGCTTAACTCAAGGAAGACATGTCGCATAGATGTTGGATGCATGCACTGCTTTTACTATTCTGTGTCTAGAATATATTGATTTGTCATCTTTCCTCAAGCAAGGTGTAGCAAGCAAAACAAAGTAAAGCTGTCCAATACAAAGAGCATCGAATAAAGGAAGGGGTCTTGCGTCCCTGTGATAGTTCTGCTATAATTGTAGTCGGGTACGAGAAAAGATTAATTAACAAACAGGTATAGGTAGTAAGGATTAGTAGTCAATAAAGTCGCTTCATCAAAATGAACAAGCTGTAACAGTCTAGCTGGACATTCTCTAACGCCCTTTCTAATAAGACAATTCCTTAAGATACCAGATTTCTCTTTTGGAAAAATACGAAGTTTATACTGAAGTAAGAACAAGGGTTCTCACTAAGGCTTCATTTTATAGCATGGTCTATGCAAGCCAAATCAAATGTGAAATCATCTGAAATGGTTGCCACTATATCTACCTGCATTGGGATATCGAATTGATAAAGAGCAAATAACACAAGACTATGTTCCTTGTTGGTAGATGGCTATCAAGTCCATTAGTACTGAACAGTCACTTAGGACGACGTTCCGTCTAATCAGGATGCTGGACGATTTTTATGGAAGCAGAGCCATTAAAAGGCTAAATTGGGGGAAAGGAAAGCGTTATTGGTAAGGAAGAGCTCTCGCAACAAGTAGAGTATTCCTTCGGTTTTCGTGTATGGAATAGGCACTTCAGCACCACATTACCGCTTTACCTCCCTATGTGGGTTGTCTGAGTGTCCCTCTCTCCATCATACGGTAACTAACATGCTTTAGGTGCCCCAGTCTGGAGCGCCTCGCCAAGCCATCTGATAGAGCCATACTGTTCTACCTTTAGCCAAGTATTATATACACATATGACTCAGGTGACTGTTCTAAAAAATATGTATACTCATATGGATGTATTGAATAATCAATATCATTGGTCAATCCTTAAATAGTGCTTTTCCTTCCAACAAGTTAAACATTTTCTTTCTTCCTTTCCTCACTGCCCCTACGATATTTTATAGCCATGGCCCCCATGCCTTCGACAGTATCAGAAAACCAACAACAACCGATCCGATCCACCTATGTGCCTCCATATAGCCGCACACAGTCGTCTCCAAGCAGCCCCTTGAAGTCGTCCTCTGCTGTCGACTACAACTTTGATGGTTGCAACGGCCAACAGCAACAGGATCAGCCAGATTATCTTCGCCTTATCCTCACTGCTCGATGCTACGATATAGTCAAACAATCACCTTTAACGCATGCCATCAACCTCTCCAGCCGCACTGAGAATAATATTTACTTAAAGCGAGAGGATCTTCAAGATGTATTTTCATTCAAGATTCGTGGGGCATATAATAAAATGGCACATCTCTCAGAGGAAGAGCGCCGTCGGGGTGTGATCGCCTGTTCTGCTGGCAATCATGCACAAGGAGTTGCATCAGCCGCCAAAACCATGGGGGTCAAGGCGACCATTGTGATGCCCACTCCAACACCCGAAATCAAGTCAAGAAATGTGTTGCGGCTAGGCTCCACCGTAATCTTACATGGAAAGAACTTTGATGAAGCTAAAGCCGAATGCGAACGGTTGACTGCTTTAGAAAATTACACCAATATTCCACCTTTTGATGATCCATATGTAATTGCCGGTCAAGGAACCATCGGAGCCGAAATCTTGCGACAGCACAATCTGCAAGAAATTGATGCCATATTTTGTTGTGTCGGCGGCGGAGGACTGATTGCTGGTATTGCAGCCTATGTGAAGAGAGTAGCCCCTCATATCAAGATCGTAGGCTGTGAGACTGCTGATGCCAACGCGATGACACAGAGTCTTAAACAAGGCAAGAGAGTGCAACTCACAGATGTGGGTCTCTTTGCAGATGGAGCAGCAGTCAAAGTAGTAGGAGAAGAGCCTTTCAGGTTGTGCCAAACTTTAGTTGATGAAATGGTTGAGGTGACAAACGACGAGGTAAGGGCATGCTTTATATATTTGAGTAAATCACTAACATAGTGCTACACTTAGCTCTTTTTTTTTTTTTTTTTTTTTAAAAAAAAAAAAAAAAAAAAAAAAAAAAAAACTTATAAAATGCCTTTTACTATTCATAACATAGATCTGCGCCGCTATCAAAGACATCTTTGAAGATACGCGCTCAATCGTTGAGCCTGCAGGAGGATTAGCAGTAGCAGGATGTAAAAAATACTTGCGGGAACACAATCTAACGAGCAAGACTTGTGTGGCTGTGACCTCTGGTGCAAATATGAATTTTGAAAGACTCCGCTTTGTAGCAGAGCGAGCCTTGCTTGGTGAGCAGAAGGAGGCATTGTTATCAGTTGTTATACCTGAACAACCAGGGGCCTTCTTGAAACTCTACAAGCACATTCATCCCCTGATGGTCACTGAATTCTCATACAGATACGCGGCTAACAGGAGAGCGCAGATCTTTATGTCATTCCTATGTCAGGATCGACGGAGGGAGGTACCCGTGATCATGGAGACTCTAAACAGAGAGGATATGCAGGCTTGGGATATCAGTGAGGATGAGATGGCAAAGAGCCATGCACGCTACATGATCGGTGGTAGATCGGACGCTGCTAATGAGAGGATGATCCGCTTCGAATTTCCAGAGAGACCTGGTGCATTGTTGCAATTCTTAGAGGGATTGAGAGCTGGATGGAATGTGTCACTCTTTCATTATCGTAATCATGGCTCAGGTATATATTGACATTTGATAGATATATGCCGCTGTCTATTGCCTAACCTGGAATATTGTGTTCTAACACGGTCTTGATTATTTACTACTAGATATGGGCAAGGTACTAGCCGGATTGCAAGTACCAAAAGAGGACAATGAAGAGTTTGCAAAATATCTGGCGAATCTGAATTATCATTGGGTAGAGGAAACAAACAATCCGCTCTATGAGCAGTTTTTCTGTCATAGAAAAGTAGAGTAGGAAAGAAAGAAGAACAAAGAAGAAAAAAAGTGTATAACCTTTGTTTTATTCTTGTCTAAAGCATTTATTTTGAAAGAGATTATCACAGGCTGTAAAGATCTAATAGCAATCTAAAGTTCTAAAGTTGTTCTTTAAGCCAATTGACAACGTCTCTGATCATTTCTATAGCGCTATGCTGTGAAAAGACTTCTGGTGCTTCATTCTTGATTCTCTCGACTGCTAAATCCAGTCCCTGTCTATCGTATCGCTGGCCTTCCATCCCGACGCTTAGTGCTGTGAGTGATAATGACTGTGCTCCAATGCTGTCGTCCATAGAATCAATATTGACTTTACAAATTAATCCTTCTTTGGATGTAATCACAATATTCTATGGTATAAATGCCAATTAAAAAAAAAAAAAAAAAAAAAAAAAAAAAGGTTAATCAAGTATCAATTAAGAACTTCAGTATATTTTCTTCTTTTTACTCAAAAGCTTACAACAATTCCCCAGGAAAAGACATGTTCAAGACGATACGTAAATTCGGGCGTTTGCCCGAACATCCACTCCCACGTCTTCATATCATCGCGGATCAGCTTGACGTCTTCTATTTCATTGATCATTACATCGTCCACCACGATGAAGTCTTCCTCCAGGTTTTGTCGCCATTGTTCAAACGCATATTTCTTTAAAAACTCTGCCTTCGTTGCTTCGCAGAATGATAAGTGATCAATCGTGAACGAGTACTCACGTAAACGTGTTACAGGTGATCGGATAGAAGCAACACCTTTGGTAGTGAGGTTGGATCTGTCTACTTTAAGATATTGTCCTAATGATCCAAGATCGGTATCAATGAGCATGGTTCCATGATGATAAGCTCGCTTTTGGATCAACTTGAATGCAGAACCTGAAATGTGTAATCCGCAAAATTGAAAAAAAAAGTTTTCGTTAACTCATTTGATGTGGGATTTAAAAGTGGCAATCACCATAAATTAAAAAAAAAAAAAAAAAAAAAAAAAAGGGCAGTATCTTTTTGCCATCCAGGGTAATATCGTGGCGCTCATTCACAACGGCTGGTATGTCCAGTTCTTGAAGAGCACGACAAACTAGCTCCACATTAGTCCGACGATCGAAGGCCTCTCTAGGCATCATGATAGAGTAATTGGTATTTCCCATATCCTGTAGTACCGACAGCGTCATTAAGCGATGCTAAATTAGATGGCATTGGCTGGCAATGTTTGTCAATCGCCCACTACAGACAAGGATTCTTACATGATAAACGGTTCCTCCTCCGCTCTTACGTCGCACAAATGGTACGCCATCCCTTGCTAGAAGTTTTAAATTACACTCTTTCCATGGGTTCTAGAAATGTAGAATTTTTTTGAAGTCAACACTAACTTTGCCAATGCATTAACATCGCCATAATCGTCCATGTCCTCTGGTTTTACCTGGTTTCGACCAATTATAACTGATCTTGAATTCCGATATAGAAACAAAATATATGTCTCCGGATCCGAGTTTCTAAAGAGCCTTATTTATTTATTATTATTATTATTATTATTATTATTATTATTATTATTATTATTATTATTATTATTATTATTATTATTTAAAAAAAAGTTCGATGAATATCGGGTCATTTTATATCTAATGGATTATACAAATTGCTTCCACTGATCGTTACCATTCTTCGAACGCAAGGTTTGTCCAGGGATCGTTTAATGTGGAGATGTATGTCTTGATCTGTAGTATCAATTGGAGATATACAAGATATGCAGGTGCAAAATACATTATGTGAACCAGATTATTCACCAAATAAGGCTTTGGCACGATTCACAATTGCCTATGTCTAGTCCCATTGAGATATTACTTTGTGGTTGCCATGGACATTCTTTGTCTTCGTAGGCAGATGCGTGAAAGTCCCGGAGTGTGTCGTGCGTATGGCTGTAGATGCCTGCTTTATAGCCCAAAATACGGATCGCAGAGTGGGGTATGAGACATGATTAATTGGATTTGCGGACAGCATCACTTCAAAGTAATGCAATTCAGTAAGCTGAGGAGTACAAAAAACTGATCTGTTGCGATACCAGAATTAAATGAACCCCACGTGATGTAGTGAACATGAACATTACATTAGACATGATGCCAGGATCTGCGTTCAAGTCCAACAAAATATGCTTCCAAGCCACTCTAAACATTAAGAAAAAAAAAAAAAAAAAAAAAAACCAGTAAACCACATTTCTTCATTCATTACAAAAAGGTATGGACTCGAGCTAGAGGAGCATCATGAATGCATCTATACAAAAAGATCTTGAGTACAATCAGACTATTTCAACTTCAGCGATCAGAGTGGCTTCTATCTACGACGAGCATTTGAATCGAATGGCACCTTACAGGAAACAAATAAGCATGTGTCTAGAATACTTATCAACACTGGAAATTAACAGCAAAATACCAATTTTTTTGTTCTTCAGATGCATCTTATGTACACTTTGTCGCCTGAGGGCAAGCGTATCTACACCCTCAAGGTAACAAAACAGCTGTGTTATAACCATCGCTTTTTATGATTTTATCATTCATGGATTCTAAACTCTTCTCTGTTTTCTTGGCTGTTGTAATATAGAAACTCACCCCTGCTGGCAAGGTTACTAAATCCGCCCATCCCGCTCGCTTTTCACCTGATGACAAGTACTCCCGTCATCGTGTTACTCTCAAGAAACGTTTCGGTATTTTGTTGACTCAGCTTCCTTCCAAGCAACTGTAAACATATAGATGGATCATGTCTATAAAGTAATAGCTAGTCCTTTTTCATTCAGCATTGTACAATTCTTTAAAGTTATATTTCGATAGTCAATCATTATGATTATGAGAAAGCTATGGTTCAGTGAGAATAATTGTAAACCAAAATTCGAATTGAAGTATTGAGCGCCTACCCAACGTAGGATCTAAATGATGAATTTGGTTCCAATGCTTTATCTTATGGTGCTCTTCCTTCTAAAAGCTTCAAATGAAGATCATCCATTCTACATATCTCTTTAAGCTCGACCTAAAAACCCTGACAAAATGCCGCCTACATTAATGCCAAGCATCTCGATGCAGTATCCTCCTTCTTGCACGAACAACGTGGGTAGGCCGATTTTTCGGATTGCGTTCCCAATTCTAGGATATCCTTCGGATGTAACTAAGAATCCTGCAATGGGATCATCCTTGAAGGTATCGACACCCAGTGACACAATAACATAATCTGCCTTATATGGGATGATATGTTCTTGAATAAGCTTCTCAAGCGCCTCTACATAATCATCGTCGGTGGTTGCCTTAGGTAGAGGAAGGTTGATATTGAAACCCAAACCTTCACCTTCGCCTCTTTCGATTTCTGATCCGGTAAAATAAGGATAGTCATCATCTGAATGGAGAGAGATGTAAAGAGGATTGGAAGTGGTATAAAAGATCTCTTGCGTTCCGTTTCCACTATCGTAAAGATGAAAATATTAACATAGATCCTTCATCTTAAATAGAATCAAAAGACATCAATGTGTCTTAAAGTAATCGTTCATGATCACTTACTGATGGAAGTCGATATCAAGGATTACAATTTTCTTGAGTCCGCCATCTTTACGCTTTAGCTCAGGCTGGTCAATCAGCCACTGGGTAGCGATCGCAACATTGTTAAGGAAACAATAACCGCCACAGAGATCAGATTGCGCATGATGTCCCGGGGGACGTACTAGAGCGTACAAACCAGGAGGATTTTCTCTCGAGGAGCCATCGGTGACGTTCATCTCATACTCTTCTCCAATACGAACGAGTTCCTTGGCCGCAGTTAATGTAATCTGTGCTGCATTCCAGGCAGATTTGAACGTGTCTATCGGCAAAAAAAAAAAAAAAAAAAAAAAAAAAAAAATTACAATCGAATAAAATAACGTATCATCTTCAGGTGAGTTATTGTAAGACGTTACTTTTAGTAATTACGGCGGATAGATCGAAACAGTATTGACCTGATTTTGCGAGGCAGTTTGAAGCTTTGAGCCTACCCAAGCGCGCAAGCTTATGGTGTGGAATGGTTGCAGGCAAAACTCCATTGGGATGGCCTCCCTCTGCGATCCATTCCTCATAGGCGGTCTCGAGATACTCTAAAAAGTCTTTCTTATGTACACGCTTGATAGGCTGGTAACCAAAATCTTCGAAATATTCGGTGACCTCGAACATATCTGGATGCGATCTCAGAAAGTTGAGAATGGCTTCACGACGTTCAGGGCTCTCTGCGTAGTAAAAGCGAAGGAAAAAAAAAAAAAAAAAAAAAAAAAAAAGGAAGGCTATATCAGTACGGCGAATACCATGTACCAAAAGCACAAAGGAGCGTGCAAGGAGCTTGCAAATATGCCATTGCCTACCGAAATAGTGTGTTTCAGCACCAGATAGAAATTCATACTGAGGTGTGTGCATGGTGGTGCACAGCCCAGAGGTGAATACCTTCATTAGTGTCGGGGCCATATTGGACGTAGAAAGATTCTTGGATGGAATGAGTAAAAAAACAAAACTGCAACTTTTGGTTGGAGCTGCTGATTAATACTGTGGGTAACAATTTGGTGAGGGACTTATTAATGTTAAATGGAAGAGTTGCAGAATTTTGTAACACTCTACTTTATTCAACTAGACTGGCATTAAAAACCTTCAGTGATGTCTAGGAAACCAGATCGTGGCACGAAAACAGGTAAAAAAAAAAACATTGTGTCAGCATGGTGCCCATTTAATAACTCATCTCGACCTATTCTCATCAATCACTTCATTACCATTCTGCAATCCATATTAAAATATAGCGCCGCCAAAAGTGCTAGATGCGGAGGCGCGAAAGCGTCAAGTCCGACACCACCTTGATTCTTTAGAGCGCGATAACTTCGTAGCTCTGAATGAATACGAGGCTATCATCGCTACTGCCGCTGCTGCTGCCACGGCTCAAGGACCCATCAGTCTTACCCACACCAACCTCGACCCTCTAGGGATTTTACCACCCCTTGGCTCATCAGTTGGTTCCATTGTTGGAGGCGTTGTCGGTACTATTGGGCTAGGGGCTGTGGCGGCGGGGAATAAACCCTCAGGAACATTATCTGGAAGTCGATCCAAAAAACATAACATTCATACGTCAAGCAGTAACACGGCAAACCACGGTAATAGCAGTAGCATTCTCAACAATAGTTCTGCTTCTAGTTCGAGTCCAATGGTTGGTAGCCGGAAACCATTATTATCACGCAAACCATTGAGCCAGCTTCTAGAAGAATCAGGGCTTTTGACAGATAGCCTTAATAATAGTATTCCCACGTATGTAACAGCAGCAATGGGACCCAGTCGATATCCAGATCGACAATTTTGTTCAGTCTGCGGCTGGAAAGGCAGGTATCGATGCAATCGATGCGGCATGCGCTACTGTGATCTCAAATGCCTAAGAACCCATGAAGATACTAGGTAAGAAATTGCTTGATCCGACATGTCTGTAACGTTTTTATTATTGTTGTTGTTATTATTATTATTATTATTATTATTATTATTAACCTCGTAACTTTTATTTTATTGTATGACTTCTCAAGGTGTATGAAGTTTACAATCTAGGCAAAATTTAAGTGGCTTAGTTTATTATCCAATTACTTAAAAAAAAAAAAAAAAAAAACTGTCCTTCCTCCTCAACATTGCTGGTTGTGTTCTGCCTCTGCATTCACGGCTGCATGGCATTTGTTTCTCCCTCTACACTCTTCACAAACTTTTAAGAATGGGCAAATTCCAGCGCTCCAAGGCTACAGCACGGTCAACAGGCGGATCAGCGCCAACTTACACAGTAAACGACTTACTCGCTCAGGCCAACCAAGCCGTTGACCGCTTCGAGTTTGAGCTCGCTCACCAATTTGCTATGCGGGCTTTGTCTATGGAACCCAAAAATGTGAATGCACTTGAGGCTGCAGGATCCATTGAGGTCGAGCTTGAGCTATTTAATGAAGCCAAAGAGGTACTGACCCCTCAAAGATCGAGCGATATTATTTTAGATACCAACATCAAAGCAATATACTCAAAGGCTAACTTATCCAAAAATTTCTGGTTATTGCTGCTAAGCATTTCTTGGAGTGTGTCAGACTGCAACCTGATACAGGCTATTCAAAGTTTATGTATCTCGGCCAAATGTCGGAGCAACTTGAGGCGATTTCATATTTTCAACAAGGCGTTAATCTTATGATAGATGAAAGAGCCAAAATGCCAGTTGATATCACTAAAGGAAGTGATTATCTGAAGCTATCGAGCAAAATTTCGTCTGCACTTTGCTCGATGACTGATATCTATTTGACGGACTGTTGGTAAATGCCTTTTTTATTTTTATGTAATCATCATCAGCAGATAATAAGCTAGCTAGGACGAGAATACAACATTTTACTTATTCGTTAAGAATTCAAATATGTTACTTATAGCTTTGAGCCCGATGCAGAATCACAATGTGAAGCCTACTTGGCACAGGCAATGCAGATCGAGCCTGTAACACCTGAAGTATATCAGACTCTAGCTTCAGTAAGATTGAGTCAACAGCGAGGAGATGAAGCCAAGGTGGCATTAGCTCAGGGCTTAGCACTATGGCTGGGATCAGATCCCACTGATGAAGATGGACCAACGCCAGATTATGAGACTCGTCTTGCCCTTGTCAAGCTGCTTTTGGAAACCGCCATGTATGACGAAGCATTTACGGTGTTAAACGGTTTAATTGAAGAGAACGACCAGGTCCCGGATACCCTTTATCTCTTTGGATGGGCCAACTATATTGCTGCAGAAGAAGTAGATCCAGAATCGCCCAATGCCGACGAGGAGAAGAAGGAACAACTGGAGAATGCTCGCGAGGCGTTAAATGCATGTACAAAGGTAAAGTTGTTCTTCTATGCAGCGAGACTTTACTTTTTTTTTTTTTTTTTTTTTTTTTTTTTTTGGAGTGGATTGAATTGGATTGAGTTGACTTTCTACACAATGTTCCTTAACTAAATCTTTTATGTGAATCTGTTAGTTGTGGCATGCAACGGGTTCAACAGATGAGCCTTTATTGCAACATACACAGGAGTTGCTGGAAACCATCACAAATCTTATTGGTCCAGAAATAGAGCAAGAGGAGCCTGAAGGTGGCGAGATCGAGTACAATGAAGATGAAGATGAAGAAATGGCCTAGACTGCCTCAAATTAGCATTTAAAAAAACCTTAACAACAATAACAACAACTAGATAAGTACAAGTAGCTTTAAAGGCGTAATGAACTGATTTATCGAAAAAAAGAAAAAAAAAAAAAAAAAAAAAAAAAGATAACCAAAAAGAATAGTGGAAAAGCATGCGAGTAATAGATTGATTTAAAATCGTCCGCCTGCGTGTCCAGGGGGCATACTCTGTTGGAACTGCTGCTGTGAAGGGTGTCCTGGTGCACTCGGTACGATTCCTTGCAACAGTGGTTGCTGATTGCTACCGGGACCAGGAGCTGGACCTGGCGCAGGTACCACCTGTGGATGTCCGCTCAGAAGTTCTTGCAATTTCTTTTGGTTTTTAGCAGTCATATAATGGAATACTGCCTCATTAACCCACTGCTGATTGTAAAATTCTGCGCGTCTTTGTTCTTCCAAGTTCACGTGAGACTCTCCTAGGATGACTTCGAGATCCCTGCTCTGCGAGGCCACCCACCGATCCAAAAAATCTACAGGGTCGTTTGCGAATCGAAGCAAGAAATCACGCTTCGTTTTAGAGTTGTGCATACTTTGGATATATTGCATTATCTGTTCATCCTGTGTATGAATCTGTTTTGGAAGAGAGTTTGTAATGGTTGCCGCTGCGGTATTGGAAACCGTACTGTTGATGGCGGTAGCTGAATTGCTTGGTGATGTTGAAGAAAGTAATGATGAAATCTTGCTTTTGAACAATGGGTCGTCAACTTCCACGTCCAGATCGTAGCAGTGTGGAGAAAGGTGATAGGGTTTATCTACACGAACGGTATATTCCAGTACAATTGGATCTGGAGGTGAGAGGAAACGTCCAATCAATTCTGGGAGTGCTGGAAAAGAGATTTTGGGTTGGTTGAAAAGCTACATGATACGGATCAGTTACAAATTAATTAATCAGTAACTGCTGTTAATCCATGTGACAGCTATCCTGGTAACAAGTCTCATTCCACTTACAGCAGCTAATTTATGGTCACAGTTGATATTCCTCTTATCCTCGGGGTCCTGCAGTTGGTGAAACTTGATATATTGCCATAATGCCATCATGATACCAGGCCGTGTCTCGACATCAATTGCCAGGACATCTGCCAATTCGGGGCTAAGTTTGAAGCGTTCAGGCGAATTATCAAGGTGCAGAATCACCCTCACTTTGACGTTCTCATCACCATGTCGCTTGATTTCGAAACCGTCAACATCAGCCTGATTTGGTGATTTATGCCACTCTACAAAATTACCGTTGGGATACAAATTGGAATCTCGATCCAGTTCAATCATTACTGACTTGAAAAAACTTGAGAATTTCCTGCTTGTCTGGCGGTTCTTGTACGCCGAAGCATTGACCTCCTATTATTCGTAAATTATGGGCATTGACAATAAGCGATACTATTCCAGGAAATAGCAAGTCTAAATAACTCCCAATGAAGCAACAGCGGGCTAGGAAAAAGACATACATCAACTAGTCGGCCTTCAACTTTAAGGGTCCATGAAGGTGTTGGCCCTTTGTCCAACTGTGGTTCTTCATCTTCCGACTCTAACGCGTCTTGATCATGCGAGAGGTTGGATATAAAAATGCGAAGTGTGCGCTTGATCTAATTGTGTTTAAAAGAAAGAAAAGAGCCATTCAACCCATCGATTAGTATCAATCTTACAGGCTGATGTTGACAATTCAGCACTATGGGTTTAGAGTATGATGCCTTTACCTTAACAGGTTTATTGAGGGTTTCTTGCAGGTCCAAACGCTTCCTCATAATAGTGGCATCCAGTTTTTTTTCAAATTGCAAGAGCTCTGAATAAAGCTTTGATTCAGGAACAATAGCTTCAATCTGATTTTTATTGCCCATGTTGTATCAAAAATTGCAAAGTTAGAGAGATTAGTTTTAGTAATTTTCATTCAGGAAAGACGTATTGTCAAGCAAAATCCATTCCATTCGTATTGAACTGAGCATTGCCTTTGAAGAGATTTGATTGTCATTGGGGCGTTTTCTCTTTGCTTTCGCAATAAGTGTTGGTAGCTCCGCGGCGGACGAACGCTTTCGTGATGGATCCATAGCTTTTGAAGGACTTTCTGGGTTGATGTTGGGTAGATGGAATGCAGGGTCATATTTTTGGCATTCTGTATTTCCAAGCATGACGTTTCAATAGGTTTTGCAAGGAAATATCGGACATGAAAGCTCCGATCAAATTCCAGACAATACCATTATTTTTTTCTGCTCCATCACCTCTATTGCCATGGTTCTTCAATACCTTGTAAGTCACTAAGGATAGGACAGAATAAAAGAATAAGAATTGTGCTGGATTGATGGAAGCTGGAAATCCATCTCAGCTTGATCAAACCATTCGACGGCGGTCATAGGCGGCTATTTTTAGTGTTTTCTGTGTGTCCAACCCCCTCGATCGGAAAGACTTATAGTGTTGCACTTTCTTTTAAACTAGAAACGCTCTGCCGACAAAAACCCTTACATCTTTGTCAGCTTCGTCATTGCTGCCATTGGTAAGTAATGAATAGCCGTAGTTTGAAGAAAATCAAATTTTGTTCTTTTTCAATTTTTGCTGACATTCCCTTGACCTTGATACATTTTACACAAACAATAGGTCCGGCTCTTGTCGTCGGTGTCCCACCGATCCGTAAGAGTATGGGTTATGTCAGTCCAGCTCGTATTCCTGAGACTTATCCATGTAAGAAATACTATGTCATGGCGGTTAATCCTAAGAAGAGGAGACTTGTATCTGGATCATGTCGTGCATATACTGGGACTAACTGTGTACTTCTCTATTTATTCCGGTAGTGCCTAGGCGTGCTCGCAATCCCCCATCTGGATACGAGGATTAAGGATCAACACATCACACTATAGATTAAATACTAAGGATCATGACCCTACAAACACGGAACAGCAACTGACAGACTGAAGAAGTAGAGAGAATAAAATGAATGTTTTGCAAAATAGAGTTAGACAAGCTCACGCAGTGCATATCTTTGATATAGTTATACCATTCAGGGTGCCTGTTATTATGAGGAGATTCGCTTTTGCAGAATGCTATAGGCATTGATGGTATGGACGCCTAAAAAAAAAAAAAGAGTTGCACTTATAGTTTAATTTGGCATTCGCAATTGCTCGAATACATAGCAATTCGTTAGTAGACGCTTTCATTCAAATCAATACAACATGATTGAAGGCTTGCAAAGAAATTGTAGACACTTGATTATTAGTTTTAAGTCCAGTTGATGATGGCTTTTTTTCTTTGAGTGAAAGTCTGGCTCTAATGTGATCATTCTGGCAAAAAAATTATGATAGCTTTCCTTATGAATATATTAACCCATCCCCTACTCTAAGCACCTGTCCCATGCATATAGTTTGGATGACAATCGCTACAAGTAACTAGTAAGGATTGTGCTGTGGGAAAAAGATCCTCAATGGAGCAGACGATATAGAGTCTTCTCATTTAGTTCCTAATTTTCAAGTTGGAACTTGTCTGAGAAAAGGATAATTACCATTGGCCAATCATGAATAGTTGATTGTCTAGTGCCTGTGAAATACTCTCCATAGTATCAAACGCGCTTGGGCGTTCACCATGTTCTTCTCATCATGGTGCACACCACAACACCCACCGTTGTTAAGAAAGCCAAACTGTTTTTCTTCTGCTGCTGCTCCTACCAAATCCTATCTCACCAGCGCCCCCACCTCCTCTAGTATAGATCCTACCAATACTTCTTCAGCTAAAGGCATCTTCATCTATAACACTGTCATAAAGCACTACCTCAGGACTGAAGGGTATCGTAATAACAACAACATCAACAAGGTCAACAACAGCTTTCGAGTTACGATTTCATACGAAAGTATTAGGGGACAAGCTTTAACAACACAACTTCGGTCCTATATTTTATGGTGTAAAAAGAGTACATGCACTGTCTTCATGGCGTGGCTTCCACCAAAGGGAATGCTGCTCTAGACATACCATACAATCATGGCACTGCAACAAAAACCTAGGAAGGTCTGGACGACTGCTACTCAAACGTGAGAACTCCACTACCATCATTCACGGATGTGAGCAATTTTTTTATTTTAAAGGACCTACTTGGATGGACAGTATGCACGTGTTCATTTGAGACATCACAAATTTCTACACATCCTTCTAGCACACTGTGGAGACAAAGTGATTTCAACTTCTTAGTGTACAAATAGCCAGCCCGCGTGTTGGTACCGATCCCAAGAGAACGAACCTTACAACTATAATGCAAAGAGGGTATCAAGGACCATTGCCTCCAAGCAAATCGCCACTCTCGTCATTTTACTATGAAATGGGGGTTGCACGAATATTCCTTGGTGGTATGCCAAAGCAACGTGGAAGGCATCAAGTATTCCTTCGAAGGAAGGCGCTATCAAGAGCTCTCACCTTCCATCCTATGATACTCAAATGCAACGCCTGATCGTCTCAGTCCATTCAGTAGAGTACCCTTTGACTTGCTAGAGTAAATGGAATAAGTAGCCATTTCACATTGGTAAGGCATGCTTTTTAAATAAGGAAGCGTTCAAGCCCGCACTATACATTGAAAATATAAATGTCTGTTCTCCCTCTACCTTATTCCCCATTCGCCTCACCCATACCCTCATCCCAATCAGTTTAAGTCATCGTCGAACCAGCGATATTCGTCATGCCCTGCGTACGACGTAACCGAGCTGGAGGCCCTCACTCGGGGGGGGGGGTAGCCTCCGGGTGAAAAGAAAAAAAAATTGCTTTCTTTCTTATAGACATATAATAATTGCTTTATCAATTCTACAGAAAGGGTATCAGTTGATGCGTTCTAGCCCAAGAAGAGCGGGGGTTTTGGAAATTATGAGCTGAAGTGGTGCTTAAAGACAGGACAGGTTGAAAGTTGAAACCATGTAAGGTTGCTTCGAACATGCTGCTATGAGGCACGAAAGCCTCGATACTATTTGCAGTCCCACAGATAATACAGAGGACTTTGATCAGGATAGTTTATAAGATATACTGTCTAAAAGATACATTAAGCACTATTATGGAGTATCCTAGAGAAACAATGACAAATATTTAGATTAATTTATCCAAGATAACTCACTGGAATTTAATATATTTTATTACATTCTAGTGCATGCAGATAATATGACATGATATGATATGATATAATGATATGATACGGCCTAGGGGTAAAGAAATTAGGCATTGGCGGCTTGGCTTTGGGTTTGATAGTCGTAAAGGCGGACAAGGTTACGTTCCAACATGGCTACAGTAACCTTGCCCACAGATGGGACGTAAATAGCAGCCTTTTTCTTGATCTCATCACCGTCAAAATTCTTGAAGGTAGAGAAGTTGATACAAACAGCACCATCACGGATCAAGTGTGAAGGAACTTTGTATGCAGGTGAAGGGACACCAGTGATGACTACATCAGAAAGAGGGAGGACGTCCTCAAGTTTCAACGTCGTTTCACTGACCTATTCATTACGCACAGTACATTCAATTACATGTATCAAAGATAAAAACAAAAAGATGGTTATGACAGATAAACAGCCCAATTCATGAGTCATTGTCTATAGACATGTTATTGGGTCTGTACCCTATAGCAACGAAATAATGACTCAAAGATTGTAGAGCTGAAAGGTCATGGCACGTTACCTCGTGTTTCTTCAGCTGAAGACCAACACCACGATGGAACTCCTGAATGCCATTGATGTCGACGGAATAGACTTTGGCACCGTCGTTGGCAAGCAAGGCCGCTAGGGGACGGCCAACAATCTCAGAGCGATTGATAACAGTGACGATTCTTCCGTGAAGGCGATTACCGTAAGGAAGGATTCCGTTGTAAACTCCGACATACTCCATAACTTTGACCAAACCCAAGGGCGTGCAAGGAATGATACATTTCTTTGTCTTGGCTTCGTCTAAGAAACGAATGTTATGATACATGTTGTAGACGTATTTGTGATGGAGACCTTCGACATCTTTACTCACATCAACAACATTTTGCAAATATTGATCCTAAAAAAGGAAAGAAAAGAATATAGATTACAAAATATCTCAGTCAGATCACATTATTTAAAGCGTTGATTCGAATATGTGCGTGTCTGCATGTGTGCGTCTATGTCTTCTTCCTCACCTGACGATCGCCAAAAACAGGATAATAAACCATGATTCCGTGGACATTGACATCCTGATTAGCCTCAATAATTTTTTCTTCAAGAACGTTTCTGGAGCATTTTCTCAGTTCAAATTCAACGCCCGTCTCGGCACAAGTCTTTGCAGTCCACTCAGCGTACATTACAGCAGCAGGATCATCATTGGCCAGAAATCCCACAAGTTTTGGTCGGATGTTGCGGCTCTTGATAATATTCTTGAGTTCTTCTCTGTAATAATGATTCAACATAAATGGTGATGCAATGAGCCTGCATGAATTTTTGGGGCGATCGACAATCATTCCTTTTTATTGAGCCTATAACATAACTCAAGGCCTTTCTATTGACGCACCTGTACGAAGCCGAGATTGACTGAGCGAGAACTACTTTGCAGGACATTATGTGAGAATGTATGACAGCTGAAAGAATGAGAAGTGGGAAAGAAAAAGATCTTGAGACATTTCGTTTCTTCCTAAAAAGGTGTTCCCCGCAAAAAAATTTTTTACAGTGGTCACTGAGATCAACGTTTACGCTCATTGAGATCTCGCTAAGATCAAAGTTTTCCTACGTTGTACACATCGCCCTCTTTTTATTTTAAAGTAGCTTCGATAGCCCACCACTTTCAAAGTCGAAAAAGAGCTCAAGCAAGCACCATGCTACCGAATACTCGTCCCATGTTTTATCGTGAGCCTTTTCATCACGGCCGTCTTCATTCCTCCCACTAATGCAATTTACACACACAAGTAACAATTTCAGTTTGCATTGCACAAAAGTCACCCGGTTCGAATTCACGATCTTTTTTTCCAACTATTATCATTCCATTCACTTACACTTATTGAAGGATCTGATGAGGGATGTGGTACTTGTCCTTTGAATCGAAGCATCACTACTATTATATATATTGTTCTACTATTTTTATTAAGAACTTTTATTTGTTGGCTGCCTAGCTTACCAAACTACATCCTAAGCTACAAGAAGTCAGACTCTTAGCTAACTTGGGGAGTGCTATTCCTTTATCATCAATAACACTCCCCTAAGATGTTGTCCGGAGCATACCACGGGGTGGTCTGGCAGATCGCGCTCTATTAAGTCAGGCGTCACTATCCATAGGTGTACCATTGCTCATGGAGCTGGCGCAACCCATCATACTCCGCTTGGTTTAGGGAGGGATTCGTGCCGTTTACAACCTAAGGTTAGCGAGGGAGCTGGGGGCTTTAGTAGAAATGAATGTTTGGGAGTGTTGCTTACTTTTCATCTTGTTTGAGGAGACTGATGGTCGAAGAGATCAAAGAGGAAAAGGAAGAAACTAGGATCCGCCCTTTTTATATTTGTTTTCGAAGGCACTTTCCAAGAAGGGATGAGGGGATGAAGGGACAAAGGGAAGAGCGGCATTGAAAGCGGTCAGAAGGACGTGATTCCAAAGCATTGATTGGGTAATATGTGTATCAAATACCTTTTATTTTGTACAATCTAAAATGAAACCAATTTGTAAAAACGGCGGCAAAGGAAGCATCATGGTGCCTTGTCAAGCACAAGAAGGAAAATTGGTAGCTGTATAGAAGGATATCATCTGTTATTTCTCATTTCCCAATGGGTGAAGATAAAGATGAAATCAAGCAGATCACACAACAAATTGTCAACAAACAATTGGGGCACGAACCACACTGTTTTTGAGCGATTGCTCCCTCTGCATGCGGTGTAACAAAGAAATCCTTTAGGCAATGAGTAACGTATTGTGGCACACATATTCGGCTCCTCGTCTCTTTTTGTGCGTTACCTACATGACCTCGTGGGTCCTTGTTATCAAAAAAAAAAAAGTCTCTTTTTGTGCGTTACCACGTCTAAACTGTGTCAGTCATAAAGCATCTCATTGGAGCCTCGTTCTGTCCCTTGTCCAAGTCTAATAGGAACAAAGAATTTAATTCTATTATGAATTCATTATTGGGCTTGAGCCTTGAGGAGAAAAGAGGTAAAATATATTTTTTCACTTTTAGCTACTCTGCACTTGTCACTGCATTAGAATTAATATGAATAAGGGCTTAAAGTAGAATAGACTAAATAAACCTTCAACATCATTAGAGCAAACCAACAAATTAATTTGGGACCTTGTACAATGCATCAAGGTCTGAATAATAGCCGATTTAGGCTGTGTATCAACATCAATCTTTTCGAACCGTCATGTGGGGCGATGCAGCAGATTCTTTATCTGTTGATCTGTACGGTTTTTAAAGTTAGTCCAGAAATTCAGGGGCAAAAGATTAGAGAGGATGGATACAGGAGACGAAAATAAACAGAACTTACAAATTTTTTGTGGGTGTGCCAGCACCCAAATACTTGTGTCTAGCGTCGTGCGCGCTTTGCAGCCGGAGCAGGCGACTCTTCCGTGGGCTTGTACTTTGCAGGCCTCTCTTGCCTCTCAATTTGAGCAAGACCGATTCTTGCGATGTTTTCCGCCCCTACTGCGTCACGGTCGAAGAATACCTTACATGTCCGGCAATATTTAGAGCGAGGGTACACCGCCTCTAAAAAGCTATCGCAGAGGGGTCGGGGACAGCGGGCGCTGGTGTAAAATTCGTGCGCTCCTACAGCGAAGTGTCCTCGTGCTTTGACCCAAGCGTGTCAAATGGCAGTCGTTTATTAGCAAAGGCTCTATGGCTTTCCAACTTTTCTTATTTTTTTTAAAAAAGTCATACCTGTGTGGCAAGATGTCTCGTTATAGCAGTGATCACAAGCGTCTATTTTGGCCAGTAATGATTATTTTATTCCTAGCTGGCAGTTGCATCCACTTAAGTGTGGAATTGTGTAATATATACCATGTTTGATTGTATACCAAGATGTTGGTCTGTTGTGCTCTGGTCAAAAATATTCCAACTGTGCGTTTTTTCCTTCTATTCTCTTTCCTTAGATTCCTATCCACTGCAATGAGAGGACCCAATTCGACGGGGCTTGAGGGCTTCAACCGCATCTGACGAGGGAGTTTCGCCCAATTGTGGCCACCCAGAATCATCCGGTGATCCGGTGAGGGATCCCAGTCTGGTGGGCTTCACAGACTCGGGAGCAACGTGACTCAACATTGTGACTGGTATATTAAAAAAGAAAAAACAAAAAAAAAAAAAAAAATAAAGAAAAGGCTACAATGCTAGCGTTGCCATCTTCAAATTTCATCCACATTTTCACCTAGTTTTTTAGCATGGGTACAGGAAGCATTACATGTTTGTATTGAATGCCATCTATGACCATGAATACCGATGAATAATATACCAGTCTAACTCTTCAATATCACTATAGTTAAAATAAAGAAGTCATTGGCAGAGCAGTTAGCAGATCTGTCCACTACCACTCCAAAGGGTATGATATTTACGCAAGTAGTCACCACTAGACATTCATTAATTAATCTACCTGCTGTTGATCCTGTCACACTGGACCTAATGCTTACATGCTTTTCTTTTTTCTTTCTTTCTTTTTTTTTTTTTTTTTTTTTTTTTTTTTTTTTGCTTGTTTTAATCTTTATTGGTTTATCTAAAATGATCTAGATTACGATCCTGAAGATATGGGAGATGACTCGTTTAACAATAAGCTCAACAATGATGACAATATTGGCAGCGACGATGATGGTCTCGATAGAGATTATACAGGCCGTGAGCACTATGTCTCGGTTGGGTACGTTAAGCGAGAAGTGTGGCTACAAAAAACATTGCATTCTATTGAGAGCAGCAACACAAGCTGATATACAAGCTTTCTCGTTTTGTCCATCATAGAAAGAGTCAACTACGGTCTAAAAACTTCTTAATGGATGACCCAAAATATAAAGGAAAGAAGGCTTCGAGGAAAAATGTTCTTGAACTAGACAGCGAGGAGGAGGAGAACGAAGAAGCTGATGAACTCATAAATGAGGATGAGGATGAGAATGAAGAAGATGATAGTGGCAGTGAAAGTCAGAGCGATGGTATCGCTCCAGAATCTGACCTTGATGATGAAGAG